>NW_026870932.1:0-600000 GCF_033118175.1 Dama dama
GCAGCAGGGAGAGCAAGAGGCCCAACTTGCCCCTAGGTCGGCTCTGCCCCTTCCCACACAGGCGGCCAGCCCAGCAGCTGCCTGACAGACTCTGGCTCCCCCGAGCTCTCTGCCTGTGCAGGGGGCAGGAACAGACGTGTGCATGTCGTTCTGCCTTGGCCTGGGAGTGTGTTCCCCCTGCCTGGCCCCCGGGCTCAGGGGCAGGGGCCCGGAGAGAGCACCAGCTCGAAGCGCTTTTCTCCCGGGCTTGGGAGCATTGTGCGGGCCTGGCGGGAACAGCCGGCTGGAGTGCTTGCAAACCGGCCTTTGGAGGCAGACGGGGAGGTCTTCCAGAGGGAGAGTGCCGGTTGTGCTCAGAGGCCCCACAGGCCAGGGGCAGGACCCAGCAGTGTCCCTGCCCCTGGCAGCCTTGCCCAGAACTTCCTGGCCTCCGGGGGTACAGCCCCACCAAGGGGCAGGCTGCGGGGACTGGGTCCAGACATGGCCGGGCGCCTCCCCAGGCTCATCCCCGCTGGTGCCTTTCCCCTGGGCCTAGGCCACGGTTGAGGCCTCCTTGGAGAGGAGGTTGCTGGCAGGGGCTGTCTCCACACTGCAAGGTGCTGGAGCTCAGAGGGCCTCGTCAGCGGGAAGGGACCAGCAAGGGGCTGGATGCCCAAGACCTCTTTGGCCCAGCAGCCTCAGTGCAGCAGGGAGAGCAAGAGGCCCAACTTGCCCCTAGGGTGGCTCTGCCCCGTCCCACACAGGCGGCCAGCCCAGCAGCTCCCTGGCAGACTCTGGCTCCCCCGAGCTCTCTGCCGGTGCAAGGGTCAGGAACAGACGTGTGCATGTGGTTCTGCCTTGGTCTGGGAGTGTGGACCCACTGCCTGGCCCCCAGGCTCAGGGGCAAGGGCCCGGAGAGAGCACCACCCCGAAGCGCTTTTCTCCCGGGCTTGGGAGCATTGTGCGCGCCTGGTGGGAACAGTGGGCGGGAGTGCTTGCAAACCGGCCTTTGGAGGCAGCCGGGGAGGTCTTCCAGTGGGAGAGGGCCGGTTGTGCTCAGAGGCCCCACAGGCCAGGGGCAGGACCCAGCAGGGCCCCTGCCCCTGGCCAGCCTTGCCCAGACCTTCCTGCCTCCGGGGGTACAGCCCCACCAAGGGGCAGGCTGCGGGGACTGGGTCCAGACATGCCCGGGCGCCTCCCCAGGCTCATCCCCGCTGGTGCCTTTCCCCTGGGCCTAGGCCTCGGTTGAGGCCTCGTTGCAGAGGAGGTTGCTGGCAGGGGCTGTCTCCACACTGCAAGGTGCTGGAGCTCAGAGGGCCTCGTCAGAGGGAAGGAACCAGCAAGGGGCTGGATGCCCAAGACCTCTTTGGCCCAGGAGCCTCAGGGCAGCAGGGAGAGCAAGAGGCCCAACTTGCCCCTAGGTCGGCTCTGCCCCTTCCCACACAGACGGCCAGCCCAGCAGCTGCCTGACAGACTCTGGCTCCCCTGAGCTCTCTGCCGGTGCAGGGGGCAGGAACAGACGTGTGCATGTGGTTCTGTCTTGGCCTGGGAGTGTGGAACCCCTGCATTGCCCCCAGGCTCAGGGGCAAGGGCCCGGTGGGAGAACCACCCCGAAGCGCTTTTCTCCCGGACTTGGGAGCATTGTGCGCGCCTGGTGGGAACAGTGGGCGGGAGTGTTGGCAAACCGGCATTTGGAGGCAGCCGGGGAGGTCTTCCAGCGGGAGAGGGCCGGATGTGCTCAGAGGCCCCACAGGCCAGGGGCAGGACCCAGCAGGTCCCCTGCCCCTGGCCAGCCTTTCCAAGTCCTTCCTGGCCTCCGGGGGTACTGCCCCACCAAGGGGCAGGCTGCGGGGACTGGGTCCAGACATGCCCGGGCGCCTCCCCAGGCTCATCCCCTCTGGTGCCTTTCCCCTGGGCCTAGGCCTCGGTTTAGGCCTCCTTGGAGAGGAGGTTGCTGGCAGGGGCTGTCTCCACACTGCAAGGTGCTGGAGCTCAGAGGGCCTCGTCAGAGGGAAGGGACCAGCAAGGGGCTGGATGCCCAAGACCTCTTTGGCCCAGCAGCCTCAGGGCAGCAGGGAGAGCAAGAGGCCAAACTTGCCCCTAGGTCAGCTCTGCCCCTTCCCACACAGGCGGCCAGCCCAGCAGCTGCCTGACAGACTCTGGCTCCCGCGAGCTCTCTGCTGGTGCAGGGGGCAGGAACAGACGTTTGCATGTGGTTCTGCCTTGGCCTGGGAGTGTGGATCACCTGCCTGGCCCCCAGGCTCAGGGGCAAGGGCCCGGAGAGAGCACCACCCCGAAGCGCTTTTCTCCCGGGCTTGGGAGCATTGTGCGCGCCTGGTGGGAACAGTGGGCGGGAGTGCTTGCAAACCGGCCTTTGGAGGCAGCCGGGGAGGTCTTCCAGTGGGAGAGGGCCGGTTGTGCTCAGAGGCCCCACAGGCCAGGGGCAGGACCCAGCAGGGCCCCTGCCCCTGGCCAGCCTTGCCCAGACCTTCCTGCCTCCGGGGGTACAGCCCCACCAAGGGGCAGGCTGCGGGGACTGGGTCCAGACATGCCCAGGCGCCTCCCCAGGCTCATCCGCGCTGGTGCCTTTCCCCTGGGCCTAGGCCTCGGTTGAGGCCTCGTTGCAGAGGAGGTTGCTGGCAGGGGCTGTCTCCACACTGCAAGATGCTGGAGCACAGAGGGCCTCGTCAGAGGGAAGGGACCAGCAAGGGGCTGGATGCCCAAGACCTCTTTGGCCCAGCAGCCTCAGGGCAACAGGGAGAGCAAGAGGCACAACTTGCCCCTAGGTCGGCTCTGCCCCTTCCCACACAGGCGGCCAGCCCAGCAGCTGCCTGACAGACTCTGGCTCTGCCGAGCTCTCTGCTGGTGCAGGGGGCAGATCAGACGTGTGCATGTGGTTCTGCCTTGGCCTGGGAGTGTGGACACCCTGCCTTGCCCCCAGGCTCAGGGGCAAGGGCCCGGAGAGAGCACCACCCAGAAGCGCTTTTCTCCCGGGCTTGGGAGCATTGTGCACGCCTGCTGGGAACAGTAGGAAGGAGCGCTTGCAAACTGGCCTTTGGAGGCAGCCGGGGAGGTCTTCCAGTGGGAGAGGGCCGGTTGTGCTCAGAGGCCCCACAGGCCAGGGGCAGGACGCAGCAGGGCCCGTGCCCCTGGCCAGCCTTGCCCAGACCTTCCTGGCCTCCGGGGGTACTGCCCCACCAAGGGGCAGGCTGCGGGGACTGGGTCCAGACATGCCCGGGCGCCTCCCCTGGCTCATCCCCGCTGGTGCCTTTCCCCTGGGCCTAGGCCTCGGTTGAGGCCTCCTTGGAGAGGAGGTTGCTGGCAGGGGCTGTCTCCACACTGCAAGGTGCTGGAGCTCAGAGGGCCTCGTCAGAGGGAAGGGACCAGTAAGCGGCTGGATGCCCAAGACCTCTTTGGCCCAGCAGCCTCAGGGCAGCAGGGAGAGCAAGAGGCCCACCTTGCCCCTAGGGCGGCTCTGCCCCTTCCCACACAGGCGGCCAACCCAGCAGCTGCCTGACAGACTCTGGCTCCCCCAAGCTCTCTGGCAGTGCAGGGGACAGGAACAGACGTGGGCATGTGGTTCTGCCTTGGCCTGGGAGTGTGTTCCCCCTGCCTTTCCCCCAGGCTCATGGGCAAGGGCCCGGAGAGAGCACCAGCCCGAAGCGCTTTTCTCCCGGGCTTGGGAGCATTGTGCGTGCCTGGCGGTAACAGCGGGTGGGAGTGCTTGCAAACTGTCCTCTGGAGGCAGACGGGGAGGTCTTCCAGCGGGAAAGTGCCGGTTGTGCTCAGACGCCCCACAGGCCAATGGCAGGACCCAGCAGTGTCCCTGCCCCTGGCAGCCTTGCCCAGACCTTCCTGGCCTCCGGGGGTACTGCCCCACCAAGGGGCAGGTTGGGGGGACTGGGTCCAGACATGGCCGGGCGCCTCCCATGGCTCATCCCCGCTGGTGCCTTTCCCCTACGCCTAGGCCTCGGTTGAGGCCTCCTTGGAGAGGAGGTTGCTGGCAGGGGCTGTCTCCACACTGCAAGGTGCTGGAGCTCAGAGGGCCTCATCAGAGGGAAGGGACCAGCAAGGGGCTGGATGCCCAAGACCTCTTTGGCCCAGCAGCCTCAGGGAAGCAGGGAGAGCAAGAGGCCCAACTTGCCCCTAGGTCGGCTCAGCCCCTTCCCACACAGGCCGCCAGCCCAGCAGCTGCCTGGCAGACTCTGGCTCCCCCGAGCTCTCTGCCGGTGCAGGGGGCAGGAACAGACGTGTGCATGTGGTTCTGCCTTGGCCTGGGAGTGTGTTCCCCCTGCATTGCCCCCAGGCTCAGGGGCAAGGGCCCGGAGAGAGCACCACCCCGAAGCGCTTTTTTCCCGGGCTTGGGAGCATTGTGCGTGCCTGGCGGGAACAGCGGGCACGAGTGTTGGCAAACCGGATTTGGAGGCAGTCGGGGAGGTCTCCAGCGGGAGAGGGCCGGTCATGCTCAGAGGCCCCACAGGCCAGGGGCAGGACCCAGCAGGGCCCCTGCCCCTGGCCAGCCTTGCCCAGACCTTTCTGGCCTCCGGGGGTACTGCCCCACAAAGGGGCAGGCTGCGGGGACTGCGTCCAGACATGCCCGAGCGCCTCCCCTGTCTCATCCCCGCTGGTGCCTTTCCCCTGGGCCTAGGCCTCGGTTGTGGCCTCCTTGGAGAGGAGGTTGCTGGCAGGGGCTGTCTCCACACTGCAAGGTGCTGGAGCTCAGAGGGCCTCGTCAGAGGGAAGGGACCAGCAAGGGGCTGGATACCCAAGACCTCTTTGGCCCAGCAGCCTCAGGGCAGCAGGGAGAGCAAGAGGCCCAACTTGCCACTAGGTCGGCTCTGCCCCTTCCCACACAGGAGGCCAGCCCAGCAGCTGCCTGACAGACTCTGGCTCCCCCGAGCTCTCTGCCGGTGCAGGGGGCAGGAACAGACGTGTGCATGTGGTTCTGCCTTGGCCTGGGTGTGTGGACCCCCTGCCTGGCCCCCAGACTCAGGGGCAAGGGCCCGGAGAGAGCACCACCCCGAAGCGCTTTTCTCCCGAGCTTGGTAGCATTGTGCGCGCCTGGTGGGAACAGTGGGCGGGAGTGCTTGCAAACCAGCCTTTGCAGGCAGCCGGGGAGGTCTTCCATGGGAGAGGGCCGGTCGTGATCAGAGGCCCCACAGGCCAGGGGCAGGACCCAGCAGGGCCCCTGCCCCTGGCCAGCCTTGCCCAGACCTTCCTGGCCTCCGGGGGTACTGCCCCACCAAGGGGCAGGCTGCGGGGACTGGGTCCAGACATGCCCGGGCGCCTCCCCAGGCTCATTCCCGCTGGTGCCTTTCCCCTGGGCCTAGGCCTCGGTTTAGGCCTCCTTGGAGAGGAGGTTGCTGGCAGGGGCTGTCTCCACACTGCGAGATGCTGGAGCTCAGAGGGCCTCGTCAGAGGGAAGGGACCAGCAAGGGGCTGGATGCCCAAGACCTCTTTGGCCCAGCAGCCTCAGGGCAGCAGGGAGAGCAAGAGGCCCAACTTGCCCCTAGGTCGGCTCTGCCCCTTCCCACATAGGCAGCCAGCCCAGGAGCTGCCTGGCAGACTCTGGCTCCCCCGAGCTCTCTGCCGGTGCAGGGGGCAGGAACAAACGTGTGCATGTGGTTCTGACTTGGCCTGGGAGTGTGGACCCCCTGCCTGGCCCCCAGGCACAGGGGCAAGGGCCCGGAGAGAGCACTACCCCAAAATGCTTTTCCCCCCGGCTTGGGAGCATTTGCATGGCTGGCGGGAACAGCTAGTGTGAATGCTTGCAAACCGGCCTTTGGGGGCAGCCGGGGAGGTCCTCCATGGTCCCGAAGAGAACACCACCCCGATGCGCTTTTCTCCCGGGCTTGGGAGCAGTGTGCGCGGTTGGCGGTAACAGCAGGCAGGAGTGCTTGCAAACCGGCGTTTGGAGGCAGGCGCGGAGGTCTTCCAAGGGCAAGGAGTGAGCACCACCCCAAAATGCTTTTCTCCCGTGCTTGGGAGCATTGTACACGGCTGGTGGGAACAGCGGGCATGAGTGCTTGCATACCGGCCATTGGAGGCAGCCGGGGAGGTCTTCAAAGGGCCCTGAGAGAGCACCACCGCGAAGCGCTTTTCTCCCGTGATTGGGAGCATTGTGTGCGGCTGGAGGGACAGCGGGAGGGAGTTCTTGCAAACCGGCCTTTGGAGGCAGCCGGGGAAGTCTTCCAAGGGCCGGGAGAGAGCACCACCCCAAAGCGCTTCTCTCCCGTGTTTTGGAGCATGTGCGTAGCTGGCCGGAACAGTGAATGGGAGTGATTGCAAACCGGCCTTTGGGGGCAGCCGGGGAGGTCCTCCATGGGCACGGAGAGAACACCACCCCGAAGCGCATTTCTCCCGGTCTTGGGAGCATTGTGCGCGGCTGGCGGGAACAGCGGGCATGAGTTCTTGCAAACCGGACTTTGGAGGCAGCCGGGCAGGTCTTTCATGGGCCCGGAGTGAGCACCACCCCAAAATGCTTTTCTCCCGGGCTAGGGAGCATTGTACGCAGCTGGAGGGAACAGCGGGCCTGAGTGCTTGCAAACCGGCCTTTTGAGGCAGCCGGGGTGGTCTTCCAAGGGCCCGGAGAGAGCACCACCCCAAAATGCTTTTCTCCCGTGCTTGGGAGCATTGTGCGCAGCTGGCGGGAACAGCGGGAATGAGTACTTGCAAACCCGCCTTTGGAGGTAGCCGGGGAGGTCTTCCAAGGGCCCGGAGAGAGCACCATCCCGAAGCACTTTTCTCCCGGGATTGGGAGCATTGTGCGTGCCTGGCGGGAACAGCAGGAAGGAGTCCTTGCAAACCGGCCTTTGGAGGCAGCCGGGGAGGTCTTCTAAAGGCCCGGAGAGAGCACCACCCCGAAGCGCTTTTCTCCCGGGCTTGGGTGCATTGTGCGCGTGTGGCGGGAACAGCAGGCAGGAGTGCTTGCAAACCGGCCTTTGGAGGCAGCCGGGGAGGTCTTCCAAGGGCCCGGAGAGAACACCACCTCGAAGCGCTTTTCTCTCAGGTTTTGGAGCATTGTGTGCGGCTGGTGGAACAGTGGGAGGGAATTCTTGCAAACCGGCCTTTGGAGGCAGCCAGAGAAGTCTTCCAAGGGCCCGGAGAGAGCACCACCCCGAAGCGCTTTTCTCCGGGGTTTTGGAACATTGTGTGTGGCTGGCGGGAACAGCGAGTGGGAGTGCTTGCAAACCGGCCTTTGGGTGCAGCCGGGGACGTCCTCCATGGTCCCGGAGAGAACACCACCCCGAAGCGCTTTTCTCACCGTCTTGGGAGGATTGTGCGCGGCTGGCGGGAACAGCGGGCATGAGTGCTTGCAAACTGTCCTTTGGAGGCAGCCGGGGAGGTCTTCCAAGGGCCCGGACTGATCACCACCCCAAAATGCTTTTCTCCCGGGCTTGGGAGCATTGTGTGCGGCTGTCGTTAACAGCGGACATGAGTGCTTACAAACCAGCCTTTGCAGGCAGCCCGGGAGGTCTTCCAAGGGCCCGGAGAGAGCACCACCCCAAAATGCTTTTCTCCTGGGATTGGGAGCATTGTGCGTGGCTGGCGGAAGCAGCGGGAATGAGTACTTACAAACCGGCCTTTGGAGGCAGCCGGGGAGGTCTTGAAAGTGCCCGGAGAGAGCACCACCCCGAAGCGCTTTTCTCCCGGGCTTGGGAGCATTGTGCGCGGCTGGCGGGAACAGCAGGCAGGAGTGCTTGCAAACTGGCCTTTGGAGGCAGCCGGGGAGGTCTTCCAAGGGCCAGGAGTGAGCACCACCCCAAAATGCTTTTCTCCCGGGCTTGGGAGCATTGTGCGCGGCTGGTGGGAACAACGGGCATGAGTGCTTGCAAACCGGCCTTTGGAGGCAGCCGGGGACGTCTTCCAAGGGCCCGGAGAGAGCACCACCCCGAAGCACTTTTCTCCCGTGATTGGGAGCATTGTGCGCGGCTGGCGGAAACAGCGGGCGGGAGTGCTTCCATACCGGCCTTTGGGGGCAGCCGGGGAGGTCTTCCAAGGGCCCGGACTGATCACCATCCCAAAATGCTTTTCTCCCGGGCTTGGGAGCATTGTGCGTGGCTGGCGGAAGCAGCGGGAATGAGTACTTACAAACCTGCCTTTGGAGGCAGCCGGGGAGGTCTTGAAAGTGCCCGGAGAGAGCACCACCCTGAAGCGCTTTTCTCCCGGGCTTGGAAGCATTGTGCGCGGCTGGCGGGAACAGCAGGCAGGAGTGCTTGCAAACTGGCCTTTGGAGGCAGCCGGGGAGGTCTTCCAAGGGCCCGGAGTGAGCACCACCCCAAAATGCTTTTCTCCCGGGCTTGGGAGCATTGTGCGCGGCTGGTGGGAAGAACGGGCATGAGTGCTTGCAAACCGGCCTTTGGAGGCAGCCGGGGACGTCTTCCAAAGGCCCGGAGAGAGCACCACCCCGAAGCACTTTTCTCCCGTGCTTGGGAGCATTGTGCGTGGCTGGCGGGAACAGCAGGAAGGAGTCCTTGCAAACCGGCCTTTGGAGGCAGCCGGGGAGGTCTTCCAAGGGCCTGTAGAGAGCACCACCCCGAAGAGCTTTTCTCCGGGGTTTTGGAGGATTGTGCGTGGCTGACGGGAACAGCGAGTGGGAGTGCTTGCAAACCGGCCTTTGGGGACAGCCTGGGAGGTCTTCCAAGGGCCCGGAGAGAGCACCACCCCGAAGCACTTTTCTCCCGGTCTTGGGAGCATTGTGCGAGGCTGGCGGGAACAGCGGGCGGGAGTGCTTGCAAACCGGCCTTTGGAGGCAGCCGGGAGGTCTTCCAAGGGCCCGGAGAGAGCACCAACCTGAAGCACTTTTCTCCCGGAATTGGGAGCATTGTGCGCGGCTGTCGGGAACAGCGGACATGAGTGCTTGCAAACCGGCCTTTGTAGGCAGCCGGGGAGGTCTTCCAAGGGCCCGGAGAGAGCACCACCCCAAAATGCTTTTCTCCCGGGCTTGGGAGCATTGTGTGGGGCTGGCGGGTCAGCGGGAGGGAGTTCTTGAAAACCAGCCTTTGGAGGCAGCCGGGGAGGTCTTCCAAGGGCCGGGAGAGAGCACCACCCCGAAGCGCTTTTCTCCCGGGCTTGGGAGCATTGTGCGCGGCTGGCGGGAACAGCGGGATTGAGTGCTTGCAATCCGGCCTTTGGAGGCAGGCGGGGAGGTCTTCCAAGGGCCGGAAGGGAGCACCACCCCGAAGCGCTTTTCTCCCAGGCTTGGGAGCATTGTGCGAGGCGGGCGGGAACAGCGGGCATGAGTGCTTGCAAACCGGCCTTTGGAGGCAGCCTGGGAGGTCTTCCAAGGGCCCGGAGAGATTACCACCCCGAAGCGCTTTTCTCCCGTGATTGGGAGCATTGTGTGCGGCTGGCGGGACAGCGGGAGGGAGTTCTTGCCAACCCGCCTTTGGAGGCAGCCGGGGAGGTCTTCCAAGGGCCGGGAGAGAGCACCACACCGAAGCGCTTTTCTCCTGGGCTTGGAGCATTTGCACGGATGGCGGGAACAGCGAGTGGGAGTGCTTGCAAACTGGCCTTTGGGGACAGCCCGGGAAGTCTTTCTTGGGCCCAGAGAGAACACCACCCCGAAACGGTTTTCTCCCAGGCTTGGGAGCATTGTGCGCGTGTGGCGGGAACAGCAGGCAGAAGTGCTTGCAAACCGGCCTTGGAGGCAGCCAGGGAGGTCTTCCAAGGGCCCGGAGTGAGCACCACCCAAAAATGCTTTTCTCCCGGGCTAGGGAGCATTGTGTGCGGCTGTTGGGAACAGCGGGAATGAGGGCTTGCAAACCGGCCATTGGAGGCAGCCGGGGAGGTCTTCCAGCGAGAGAGGGCCGGTTTTGCTCAGAAGCCCCACAGGCCAGGGGCAGGACCCAGCAGGGCCCCTGCCCCTGGCCAGCCTTGCCCAGATCTTCCTCGCCTCCGGGGGTACTGCCCCACCAAGGGGCAGGCTGTGGGGACTGGGTCCAGACATGGCGGAGCGCCTCCCCTGGCTCATCCCCGCTGGTGCCTTTCCGCTGGGCCTAGGCCTCGGTTGAGGCCTCCTTGGAGAGAGGTTGCTGGCAGGGGCTGTCTCCACACTGCAAGGTGCTGGAGCTCAGAGGGCCTCGTCAGAGGGAAGGGACCAGCAAGGGGCTGGATGCCCAAGAACTCTGGCCCAGCAGCCTCAGGGCAGCAGGGAGAGCAAGAGGCCCAACTTGCCCCTAGGTCGGCTCTGCCCCTTCCCACACAGGCGGCCAGCCCAGCAGCTGCCTGACAGACTCTGGCTCCCCCGAGCTCTCTGCCTGTGCAGGGGGCAGGAACAGACGTGTGCATGTCGTTCTGCCTTGGCCTGGGAGTGTGTTCCCCCTGCCTGGCCCCCGGGCTCAGGGGCAGGGGCCCGGAGAGAGCACCAGCTCGAAGCGCTTTTCTCCCGGGCTTGGGAGCATTGTGCGGGCCTGGCGGGAACAGCCGGCTGGAGTGCTTGCAAACCGGCCTTTGGAGGCAGACGGGGAGGTCTTCCAGAGGGAGAGTGCCGGTTGTGCTCAGAGGCCCCACAGGCCAGGGGCAGGACCCAGCAGTGTCCCTGCCCCTGGCAGCCTTGCCCAGAACTTCCTGGCCTCCGGGGGTACAGCCCCACCAAGGGGCAGGCTGCGGGGACTGGGTCCAGACATGGCCGGGCGCCTCCCCAGGCTCATCCCCGCTGGTGCCTTTCCCCTGGGCCTAGGCCACGGTTGAGGCCTCCTTGGAGAGGAGGTTGCTGGCAGGGGCTGTCTCCACACTGCAAGGTGCTGGAGCTCAGAGGGCCTCGTCAGCGGGAAGGGACCAGCAAGGGGCTGGATGCCCAAGACCTCTTTGGCCCAGCAGCCTCAGTGCAGCAGGGAGAGCAAGAGGCCCAACTTGCCCCTAGGGTGGCTCTGCCCCGTCCCACACAGGCGGCCAGCCCAGCAGCTCCCTGGCAGACTCTGGCTCCCCCGAGCTCTCTGCCGGTGCAAGGGTCAGGAACAGACGTGTGCATGTGGTTCTGCCTTGGTCTGGGAGTGTGGACCCACTGCCTGGCCCCCAGGCTCAGGGGCAAGGGCCCGGAGAGAGCACCACCCCGAAGCGCTTTTCTCCCGGGCTTGGGAGCATTGTGCGCGCCTGGTGGGAACAGTGGGCGGGAGTGCTTGCAAACCGGCCTTTGGAGGCAGCCGGGGAGGTCTTCCAGTGGGAGAGGGCCGGTTGTGCTCAGAGGCCCCACAGGCCAGGGGCAGGACCCAGCAGGGCCCCTGCCCCTGGCCAGCCTTGCCCAGACCTTCCTGCCTCCGGGGGTACAGCCCCACCAAGGGGCAGGCTGCGGGGACTGGGTCCAGACATGCCCGGGCGCCTCCCCAGGCTCATCCCCGCTGGTGCCTTTCCCCTGGGCCTAGGCCTCGGTTGAGGCCTCGTTGCAGAGGAGGTTGCTGGCAGGGGCTGTCTCCACACTGCAAGGTGCTGGAGCTCAGAGGGCCTCGTCAGAGGGAAGGAACCAGCAAGGGGCTGGATGCCCAAGACCTCTTTGGCCCAGGAGCCTCAGGGCAGCAGGGAGAGCAAGAGGCCCAACTTGCCCCTAGGTCGGCTCTGCCCCTTCCCACACAGACGGCCAGCCCAGCAGCTGCCTGACAGACTCTGGCTCCCCTGAGCTCTCTGCCGGTGCAGGGGGCAGGAACAGACGTGTGCATGTGGTTCTGTCTTGGCCTGGGAGTGTGGAACCCCTGCATTGCCCCCAGGCTCAGGGGCAAGGGTCCGGTGGGAGAACCACCCCGAAGCGCTTTTCTCCCGGACTTGGGAGCATTGTGCGCGCCTGGTGGGAACAGTGGGCGGGAGTGTTGGCAAACCGGCATTTGGAGGCAGCCGGGGAGGTCTTCCAGCGGGAGAGGGCCGGATGTGCTCAGAGGCCCCACAGGCCAGGGGCAGGACCCAGCAGGTCCCCTGCCCCTGGCCAGCCTTTCCAAGTCCTTCCTGGCCTCCGGGGGTACTGCCCCACCAAGGGGCAGGCTGCGGGGACTGGGTCCAGACATGCCCGGGCGCCTCCCCAGGCTCATCCCCTCTGGTGCCTTTCCCCTGGGCATAGGCCTCGGTTTAGGCCTCCTTGGAGAGGAGGTTGCTGGCAGGGGCTGTCTCCACACTGCAAGGTGCTGGAGCTCAGAGGGCCTCGTCAGAGGGAAGGGACCAGCAAGGGGCTGGATGCCCAAGACCTCTTTGGCCCAGCAGCCTCAGGGCAGCAGGGAGAGCAAGAGGCCCAACTTGCCCCTAGGTCAGCTCTGCCCCTTCCCACACAGGCGGCCAGCCCAGCAGCTGCCTGACAGACTCTGGCTCCCGCGAGCTCTCTGCTGGTGCAGGGGGCAGGAACAGACGTTTGCATGTGGTTCTGCCTTGGCCTGGGAGTGTGGATCACCTGCCTGGCCCCCAGGCTCAGGGGCAAGGGCCCGGAGAGAGCACCACCCCGAAGCGCTTTTCTCCCGGGCTTGGGAGCATTGTGCGCGCCTGGTGGGAACAGTGGGCGGGAGTGCTTGCAAACCGGCCTTTGGAGGCAGCCGGGGAGGTCTTCCAGTGGGAGAGGGCCGGTTGTGCTCAGAGGCCCCACAGGCCAGGGGCAGGACCCAGCAGGGCCCCTGCCCCTGGCCAGCCTTGCCCAGACCTTCCTGCCTCCGGGGGTACAGCCCCACCAAGGGGCAGGCTGCGGGGACTGGGTCCAGACATGCCCAGGCGCCTCCCCAGGCTCATCCGCGCTGGTGCCTTTCCCCTGGGCCTAGGCCTCGGTTGAGGCCTCGTTGCAGAGGAGGTTGCTGGCAGGGGCTGTCTCCACACTGCAAGATGCTGGAGCACAGAGGGCCTCGTCAGAGGGAAGGGACCAGCAAGGGGCTGGATGCCCAAGACCTCTTTGGCCCAGCAGCCTCAGGGCAACAGGGAGAGCAAGAGGCACAACTTGCCCCTAGGTCGGCTCTGCCCCTTCCCACACAGGCGGCCAGCCCAGCAGCTGCCTGACAGACTCTGGCTCTGCCGAGCTCTCTGCTGGTGCAGGGGGCAGATCAGACGTGTGCATGTGGTTCTGCCTTGGCCTGGGAGTGTGGACACCCTGCCTTGCCCCCAGGCTCAGGGGCAAGGGCCCGGAGAGAGCACCACCCAGAAGCGCTTTTCTCCCGGGCTTGGGAGCATTGTGCACGCCTGCTGGGAACAGTAGGAAGGAGCGCTTGCAAACTGGCCTTTGGAGGCAGCCGGGGAGGTCTTCCAGTGGGAGAGGGCCGGTTGTGCTCAGAGGCCCCACAGGCCAGGGGCAGGACGCAGCAGGGCCCGTGCCCCTGGCCAGCCTTGCCCAGACCTTCCTGGCCTCCGGGGGTACTGCCCCACCAAGGGGCAGGCTGCGGGGACTGGGTCCAGACATGCCCGGGCGCCTCCCCTGGCTCATCCCCGCTGGTGCCTTTCCCCTGGGCCTAGGCCTCGGTTGAGGCCTCCTTGGAGAGGAGGTTGCTGGCAGGGGCTGTCTCCACACTGCAAGGTGCTGGAGCTCAGAGGGCCTCGTCAGAGGGAAGGGACCAGTAAGCGGCTGGATGCCCAAGACCTCTTTGGCCCAGCAGCCTCAGGGCAGCAGGGAGAGCAAGAGGCCCACCTTGCCCCTAGGGCGGCTCTGCCCCTTCCCACACAGGCGGCCAACCCAGCAGCTGCCTGACAGACTCTGGCTCCCCCAAGCTCTCTGGCAGTGCAGGGGACAGGAACAGACGTGGGCATGTGGTTCTGCCTTGGCCTGGGAGTGTGTTCCCCCTGCCTTTCCCCCAGGCTCATGGGCAAGGGCCCGGAGAGAGCACCACCCCGAAGCGCTTTTCTCCCAGGCTTGGGAGCATTGTGCGAGCCTGGCGTGAACAGCGGGCGGGAGTATTTGCAAAGAGGACTTTGGAGGCAGCCGGGGAGGTCTTCCAGTGGGAGAGGGCCGGTTGTGCTCAGAGGCCCCACAGGCCAGGGGCAGGACCCAGCAGGGCGCCTGCCCCTGGCCAGCCTTGCCCAGACCTTCCTGGCCTCCGGGGGTACTGCCCCACCAAGGGGCAGGCTGCGGGGACTGGGTCCAGACATGCCCGGGCGCCTCCCCAGGCTCATCCCCGCTGGTGCCTTTCCCCTGGGCCTAGGCCTCGGTTGAGGCCTCTTGGAGAGGAGGTTGCTGGCAGGGGCTGTCTCCACACTGCAAGGTGCTGGACCTCAGAGGGCCTCGTCAGAGGGAAGGGACCAGCAAGGGGCTGGATGCCCAAGACCTCTTTGGCCCAGCAGCCTCAGGGCAGCAGGGAGAGCAAGAGGCCCAACTTGCCCCTAGGTCGGATCTGCCCCTTCCCACACAGGCGGCCAGCCCAGCAGCTGCCTGACAGACTCTGGCTCCCCTAGCTCTCTGCCGGTGCAGGGGGCAGGAACAGACGTGTGCATGTGGTTCTGCCTTGGCCTGGGAGGGTGTTCCCCCTGCATTGCCCCCAGGCTCAGGGGCAAGGGCCCGTTGAGAGCACCACCCCGAAGCGCTTTTCTCCCGGACTTGGGAGCATTGTGCGCGCCTGGTGGGAACAGTGGGCGTGAGTGTTGGCAAACCGGCCTTTGGAGGCAGCCGGGGAGGTCTTCCAGCGGGAGAGGGCCGGATGTGCTCAGAGGCCCCACAGGGCAGGGGCAGGACCCAGCAGGTCCCCTGCCCCTGGCCAGCCTTTCCCAGTCCTTCCTGGCCTCCGGGGGTACTGCCCCACCAAGGGGCAGGCTGCGGGGACTGGGTCCAGACATGCCCGGTCGCCTCCCCAGGCTCATCCCCGCTGGTGCCTTTCCCCTGGGCCTAGGCCTCGGTTTAGGCCTCCTTGGAGAGGAGGTTGCTGGCAGGGGCTGTCTCCACACTGCAAGGTGCTGGAGCTCAGAGGGCCTCGTCAGAGGGAAGGGACCAGCAAAGGGCTGGATGCCCAAGACCTCTTTGACCCAGCAGCCTCAGGGCAGCAGGGAGAGCAAGAGGCCCAACTTGCCCCTAGGTCGGCTCTGCCCCGTCCCACACAGGCAGCCAGCCCAGCCGCAGCCTGGCAGTCTCTGGCTCCCCCGAGCTCTGTGCCGGTGCAGGGGGCAGGAACAGACGTGTGCATGTGGTTCTGACTTGGCCTGGGAGTGTGGAACCCCTGCCTGGCCCCCAGGCTCAGGGGAAAGGGCACGGAAATAGCACCACCCCGAAGCGCTTTTCTCCCGGGCTTGGGAGCATTGTGCGCGCCTAGTGGGAACAGTGGGCGGGAGTGCTTGCAAACCGTCCTTTGGAGGCAGCCGGGGAGGTCTTCCAGTGGGAGAGGGCCGGTTGTGCTCAGAGGCCCCGTAGGCCAGGGGCAGGACCCAGCAGGGCCCCTGCCCCTGGCCAGCCTTGCCCAGACCTTCCTGGCCTCCAGGGGTACTGCACCACCAAGGGGCAGGCTGCGGGGACTGGGTCCAGACATGCCCGGGCGCCTCCCCTGGCTCATCCCCGCTGGTGCCTTTCCCCTGGGCCTAGGTCTCGGTTGATGCCTCGTTGCAGAGGAGGTTGCTGGCAGGGGCTGTCTCCACACTGCAAGTTGCTGGAGCTCAGAGGGCCTCGTTAGAGGGAAGGGACCAGCAAGGGGCTGGATGCCCAAGTCCTCTTTGGCCCAGCAGCCTCAGGGCAGCAGGGAGAGCAAGAGGCCCAACTTGCCCCTAGGTCGGCTCTGC
The DNA here is from genome assembly GCF_033118175.1 of Dama dama. Classification (NCBI taxonomy): domain Eukaryota; kingdom Metazoa; phylum Chordata; class Mammalia; order Artiodactyla; family Cervidae; genus Dama; species Dama dama. Next base: position 15,631 of record NW_026870932.1, read on the forward strand.
CCCTGCCCACAAGGCCGCCAGACAAGCAGCTGCCTGACAGACTCTGGCTCCCCCGAGCTCTCTGCCGGTGCAGTGGACAGGAACAGACGTGTGCATGTGGTTCTGCCTTGGCCTGGGAGTGTGTTCCCCCTGCATTGCCCCCTGGCTCAGGGTCAAGGGCCCGGTGAGAGCACCACCCCGAAGCGCTTCTCTCCCGGGCTTGGGAGCATTGTGCGCGCCTGCTGGGAACAGTGGGCGGGAGCGCTTGCAAACCGGCCTTTGGAGGCAGCCGGGGAGGTCTTCCAGCGGGAGAGGGCCGGTTGTGCTCAGAGGCCCCACAGGCCAGGGGCAGGACCCAGCAGGGCCCCTGCCCCTGGCCAGCCTTGCCGAGACCTTCCTGGCCGCCGGGGGTACTGCCCCACCAAGGGGCAGGCTGTGGAAACTGGGTCCAGATATGCCCGGGCGCCTCCCCAGGCTCATCCCCGCTGGTGCCTTTCCTCTGGGCCTAGGCCTCGGTTGAGGCCTCCTTGGAGAGGAGGTTGCTGGCAGGGGCTGTCTCCACACTGCGAGGTGCTGGAACTCAGAGGGACTCGTCAGAGGGAAGGGACCAGCAAGGGGCTGGATGCCCAAGACCTCTTTGGCCCAGCAGCCTCAGGGCAGCAGGGAGAGCAAGAGGCCCAACTTGCCCCTAGGTCGGCTCTGCCCCTTCCCACACAGGCCGCCAGCCCAGCAGCTGCCTGACAGACTCTGGCTACCCCGAGCTCTTTGCCCGTGCAGGCGGCAGGAACAGACGTGTGCATGTGGTTCTGATTTGGCCTGGGAGTGTGGAACCCCTGCCTGGCCACCAGGCTCAGGGGCAAGGGCCCGGAGAGAGCACCACCCCGAAGCGCTTTTCTCCCGGGCTTGGGAGCATTGTGCGTGCCTGGCGGGAACAGCGGGCGAAGTGCTTGCAAACCGGCCTTTGGAGGCAGCCGGGGAGGTCTTCCAGCGGGAGAGGGCCGGTTGTGCTCTGAGGCCCCACAGGACAGGGGCAGGACCCAGCAGGGCCCCTGCCCCTGGCCAGCCTTGCCCAGACCTTCCTGGCCTCCGGGGGTGCTGCCCCACCAAGGGGCAGGCTGCGGGGACTGTGTCCAGACATGCCCGGGCGCCTCCCCAGTCTCATCCCCGCTGGTGCCTTTCCCTTGGGCCTAGGCCTCGGTTAAGGCCTCCTTGGAGAGGAGGTTGCTGGCAGGGGCTGTCTCCACACTGCAAGGTGCTGGAGCTCAGAGGGCCTCGTCAGTGGGAAGGGACCAGCAAGGGGCTGGATGCCCAAGACCTCTTTGGCCCAGCAGCCTCAGGGCAGCAGGGAGAGCAAGAGGTCCAACTTGCCCCTAGGTCGGCTGTGCCCCTTCCCACACAGGCGGCCAGCCCAGCAGCTGCCTGACAGACTCTGGCTCCCCCGAGCTCTCTGCCGGTGCTCGGGGCAGGAACAGACGTGTGCATGTGGTTCTGCCTTGGCCTGGGATTGTGTTCCCCCTGCCTGTCCCCCAGGCTCAGGGTCAAGGGCCCGGAGAGAGCACCACCCCGAAGCGCTTTTCTCCCGGGCTTGGGAGCATTGTGCGTGCCTGGCGGGAACAGCGGGCGGGAGTGCTTGCAAACCAGCCTTTGGAGGCAGCCGGGGAGGTCTTCCTGCGGGAGACGGCCGGTTGTGCTCAGAGGCCCCACAGGACAGGGGCAGGACCCAGCAGTGCCCCTGCCCCTGGCCAGCCTTGCTCAGACCTTCCTGGCCTCCGGGGGTACTGGCCCACCAAGGGTCAGGCTGCGGGGACTGGGTCCAGACAGGCCCGGGTGCCTCCCCAGTCTCATCCCCGCTGGTGCCTTTCCCCTGAGCCTAGGCCTCGGTTAAGGCCTCCTTGGAGAGGAGGTGGCTGGCAGGGGCTGTCTCCACACTGCAAGGTGCTGGAGCTGAGAGGGCCTCGTCAGCGGGAAGGGACCAGCAAGGGGCTGGATGCCCAAGACCTCTTTGGCCCAGCAGCCTCAGTGCAGCAGGGAGAGGAAGATGCCCAACTTGCCCCTAGGTCGGCTCTGCCCCTTCCCACACAGGCGGCCAGCCCAGCAGCTGCCTGACAGACTCTGGCTCCCCCGAGCTGTCTGCCGTTGCAGGGGGCAGGAACAGACGTGTGCATGTGGTTCTGCCTTGGTCTTGGAGTGTGGACCCACTGCCTGGCCCCCAGGCTCAGGGGCAATGGCCCGGAGAGAGCAAAACCCCGAAGCGCTTTTCTCCCAGGCTTGGGAGCATTGTGCGTGCCTGGCGGGAACAGCGGGCGCGAGTGTTGGCAAACCGGCCTTTGGAGGCAGTCGGGGAGGTCTCCAGCGGGAGAGGACCGGTCATGCTCAGAGGCCCCACAGGCCAGGGGCAGGACCCAGCAGGGCCCCTGCCCCTGGCCAGCCTTGCCCAGACCTTCCTGGCCTCCGGGGGTACTGCCCCACCAAGGGGCAGGCTGTGGGGACTGGGTCCAGACATTCCCGGGCGCCTCCCCAGGTTCATCCCCGCTGGTGCCTTTCCCTGGGACTAGGCCTCGGTTGAGGCCTCCTTGGAGAGGAGGTTGCTGGCAGGGGCTGTCTCCACACTGCAAGGTGCTGGAGCTCAGAGGGCTTCGTCAGATGGAAGGGACAAGCAAGGGGCTGGATGCCCAAGACCTCTTTGGCCCAGCAGCCTCATGGCAGCAGGGAGAGCAAGAGGCCCAACTTGCCCCTAGGTCAGCTCTGCCCCTTCCCACACAGGCGGCCAGCCCAGCAGCTGCCTGACAGACTCTGGCTCCCGCGAGCTCTCTGCTGTTGCAGGGGGCAGGAACAGACGTGTGCATGTGGTTCTGCCTTGGCCTGGGAGTGTGGATCACCTGCCTGGCCCCAGGCTCAGGGCCAAGGTCCCGGAGAGAGCACCACCCCGAAGTGCTTTTCTCCCGGGCTTGGGAGCATTGTGCGTTCCTGGTGGGAACAGTGGGCGGAGTGTTGGCAAACCGGCCTTTGGAGGCAGCCAGGGAAGTCTTTCAAGGGCCGGGAGAGAACACCACCCCGATGCGCTTTTCTCCCGGGCTTGGAAGCATTTGCATGGCTGGCGGGAACAGCTAGTGGGAATGCTTGCAAATCGGCCTTTGGGGGCAGCCGGGGAGGTCCTCCATGGGCCCGGAGAGAACACCACCCCGATGCGCTCTTCTCCCGGGCTTGGGAGCAGTGTGCGCGGGTGGCGGGAACAGCAGGCAGGAGTGCTTGCAAACCGGCCTTTAGAGGCAGGCGCGGAGGTCTTTCAAGGGCCCGGAGTGAGCACCACCCCAAAATGCTTTTCTACCGGGCTAGGGAGCATTGTACGCGGCTGGCAGGAACAGCGGGCCTGAGTGCTTGTAAACCGGCCTTTTGAGGCAGCCGGGGTGGTCTTCCAAGAGCCCGGAGAGAGCACCACCCCAAAATGCTTTTCTCCCGGGCTTGGGAGCATTGTGCGCAGCTGGCGGGAACAGCGGGAATGAGTACTTGCAAACCCGCCTTTGGAGGTAGCCGGGGAGGTCTTCCAAGGGCCCGGAGAGAGCACCATCCCGAAGCACTTTTCTCCCGGGATTGGGAGCATTGTGCGTGGCTGGCGGGAACAGCAGGAAGGAGTCCTTGCAAACCGGCCTTTGGAGGCAGGCGGGGAGGTCTTCCAATGGCCCGGAGAGAGCACCACCCCGAAGCGCTCTTCCCCCGGGCTTGGGTGCATTGTGCGCGTGTGGCGGGAACAGCAGGCAGGAGTGCTTGCAAACCGGCCTTTGGAGGCAGCCGGGGAGGTCTTCCAAGGGCCCGGAGAGAACACCACCTCAAAGTGCTTTTCTCTAGGGTTTGGAGCATTGTGTGCGGCTGGTGGAACAGCGGGAGGGAATTCTTGCAAACCGGACTTTGGAGGCAGCCAGAGAAGTCTTCCAAGGGCCCGGAGAGAGCACCACCCCGAAGCGCTTTTCTCCGGGGTTTTGGAACATTGTCTGTGGCTGGCGGGAACAGCGAGTGGGAGTGCTTGCAAACCGGCCTTTGGGGGCAACCGGGGAGGTCCTCCATGGTCCCGGAGAGAACACCACCCCGAAGCGCTTCTCTCACGGTCTTGGGAGCATTGTGCGCGCCTGGTGGGAACAGCGGGCATGAGTGCTTGCAAACTGTCCTTTGGAGGCAGCCGGGGAGGTCTTCCAAGGGCCCGGACTGATCACAACCCCAAAATGCTTTTCTCCCGGGCTTGGGAGCATTGTGTGCGGCTGTCGGGAACAGCGGACATGAGTGCTTACAAACCGGCCTTTGGAGGCAGCCCGGGAGGTCTTCCAAGGGCCCGGAGAGAGCACCACCCCAAAATGCTTTTCTCCCGGGCTTGGGAGCATTGTGCGTGGCTGGCGGAAGCAGCGGGAATGAGTACTTACAAACCGGCCTTTGGAGGCAGCCGGGGAGGTCTTGAAATTGCCCGGAGAGAGCACCACCCCGAAGCGCTTTTCTTCCAGTCTTGGGAGCATTGTGCGCGGCTGGCAGGAACAGCAGGCAGGAGTGCTTGCAAACTGGCCTTTGGAGGCAGCCGGGGGGTCTTCCAGTGGGAGAGGGCCGGTTGTGCTCAGAGGCCCCACAGGCCAGGGGCAGGACCCAGCAGGGCCCCTGACCCTGGCCAGCCTTGCCCAGACCTTCCTGGCCTCCGGGGGTACTGCCCCACCAAGGGGCAGGCTGCGGGGACTGGGTCCAGACATGCCCGGGCGCCTCCCCAGGCTCATCCCCGCTGGTGCCTTTCCCCTGGGCCTAGGCCTCGGTTGAGTCATCCTTGGAGAGGAGGTTGCTGGCAGGGGCTGTCTCCACACTGCAAGGTGCTGGAGCTCAGAGGGCCTCGTCAGAGGGAAGGGACCAGCAAGGGGCTGGATGCCCAAGACCTCTTTGGCCCAGCAGCCTCAGGGAAGCAGGGAGAGCAAGAGGCCCAACTTGCCCCTAGGTCGGCTCTGCCCCTTCCCACACAGGGGGCCATCCCAGCAGCTGCCTGACAGACTCTGGCTCCCCCGAGCTCTCTGCCGGTGCAGGGGGCAGGAACAGACGTGTGCATGTGGTTCTGCCTTTGCCTGGGAGTGTGGCCCCCTGCCTGGCCCCCAGGCTCTGGGGCAAGGGCCCGGAGAGAGCACCACCCCGAAGCGCTTTTCTCCCGTGCTTGGGAGCATTGTGCGTGCCTGGCGGGAACAGTGTCCGGAAGTGTTGGCAAACCGGCCTTTGGAGGCAGCCGGGGAGGTCTTCCAGCGGGAGAGGGCCGGTTGTGCTCAGAGGCCCCACAGGCCAGGGTCAGGACCCAGCAGGGCCCCTGCCCCTGGCCAGCCTTGCCCAGACCTTCCTGGCCTCCGGGGGTACTGCCCCACCAAGGGGCAGGCTGCGGGGACTGGGTCCAGACATGCCCGGGCGCCTCCCCAGGCTCATCCCCGCTGGTGCCTTTCCCCTGGGCCTAGGCCTCGGTTGAGGCCTCCTTGGAGAGGAGGTTGCTGGCAGGGGCTGTCTCCACACTGCAAGGTGCTGGAGCTCAGAGGGCCTCATCAGAGGGAAGGGACACGCAAGGGGCTGAATGCCCAAGACCTCTTTGGCCCAGCAGCCTCAGGGCAGCAGGGAGAGCAAGAGGCCCAACTTGCCCCTAGGTCGGCTCTGCCCCTTCCCACACAGGCGGCCGGCCCAGCAGCTGCCTGACAGACTCTGGCTCCCACGAGCTTTCTGCCGGTGCAAGGGGCAGGAACAGACGTGTGCATGTGGTTCTGCCTTGGCCTGGGAGTGTGGACCCCATGCCTGGCCCCCAGGCTCAGGGGCAAGGGCCCGGAGAGAGCACCACCCCGAAGCGCTTTTCTCCCGGGCCTGGGAGCATTTGCGAGGCTGGCGGGAACAGCGAGTGGGAATGTTTGCAAACCGGCCTTTGGGGGCTGCCGGGGAGGTCCTCCATGGGCCCGGAGAGAACACCACCCTGATGCGCTTTTCTCCCGGGCTTGGGAGCATTGTGCGCCGGTGGCGGGAACAGCAGGCAGGAGTGCTTGCAAACCGGCATTTGGAGGCAGCCGCGGAGGTCTTCCAAGGGCCCGGAGTGACCACCACCCCAAAATGCTTTTCTCCCGTGCTTGGGAGCATTGTGCACGGCTGGTGGGAACAGCGGGGATGAGTGCTTGCATACCGGCCATTGGAGGCAGCCGGGGAGGTCTTCCAAGGGCCCTGAGAGAGCACCACATCGAAGCGCTTTTCTCCCGTGATTGGGAGCATTGTGTGCGGCTGGCGGGACAGCGGGAGGGAGTTCTTGCAAACCGGCCTTTGGAGGCAGCCGGGGACGTCTTCCAAGGGCCGGGAGAGAGCACCACCCCGAAGCGCTTTTCTCCCGGGCTTGGGAGCATTGTGCGCAGCTGGCGGGAACAGCGGGAAGGAGTCCTTGCAAACCGGCCTTTGGAGGCAGCCGGGGAGGTCTTCCAAAGGCCCGGAGAGAGCACCACCCCGAAGTGCTTTTCTCCCGGGCTTGGGTGCATTGTGCTTGTGTGGCGGGAACAGCAGGCAGGAGTGCTTAAAAACCGGCCTTTGGAGGCAGCCGGGGAGGTCTTCCAAGGGCCCGGAGACAGCACCACCTCGAAGCGCTTTTCTCACGGGTTTTGGAGCATTGTGTGTGGCTGGTGGGACAGCGGGAGGGAATTCTTGCAAACCGGCCTTTGGAGGCAGCCGGAGAAGTCTTCCAAGGGCCAGGAGAGAGCACCACCCCGAAGCGCATTTCTCCGGGGTTTTGGAGCATTGTGCATGGCTGGCGGGAACAGCGAGTGGGAATGCTTGCAAACCGGGTTTTGGGGGCAGCCGGGGAGGTCCCCCATGGTCCCGGAGAGAACACCACCACAAAATGCTTTTCTCCCGGGCTTGGGAGCATTGTGCGCGGCTGTCGGGAAGAGGGGACATGAGTGCTTGCAAACCGGCCTTTGGAGGCAGCCGGGGAGTTCTTCCAAGGGCCCGGAGACAGCACCACCCCAAAATGCTTTTCTCCCGGGCTTAGGAGCATTGTGCGTGGCTGGCGGAAGCAGCGGGAATGAGTACTTAGAAACCGGACTTTGGAGGCAGCCGGGGAGGTCTTGAAAGTGTCCGGAGAGAGCACCACCCCGAAGCGCGTTTCTCCCGGGCTTGGGAGCATTGTGCGTGCCTGGCGGGAACAGCGGGCGGGAGTGTTGGCAAATCGGCCTTTGGAGGCAGCCGGGGAGGTCTTCCAGCGGGAGAGGGCCAGCTGCGCTCAGAGGCCCCACAGGCCAGGGACAGGACCCAGCAGGGCCCCTGCCCCTGGCCAGCCTTGCCCAGATCTTCCTGGCCTCCAGGGGTACTGCCCCACCAAGGGCAGGCTGCGGGGACTGGGTCCAGACATGCCCGGGCGCCTCCCCAGGCTCATCCCCGCAGGTGCCTTTCCCCTGGGCCTAGGCCTTGGTTTAGGCCTCCTTGGAGAGGAGGTTGCTGGCAGGGGCTGTCTCCACACTGCAAGGTGCTGGAGCTCAGAGGGCCTCGTCAGAGGGAAGGGACCAGCAAGGGGCTGGATGCCCAAGACCTCTTTGGCCCAGCAGCCTCAGGGCAGCAGGGAGAGCAAGAGGCCCAACTTGCCCCTAGGTCGGCTCTGCCCCTTCCCACACAGGCGGCCAGCCCAGCAGCTGCCTGACAGACTCTGGCTCCCCCGAGCTCTCTGCCGGCACAGGGGACAAGAACAGACGTGGGCATGTGGTTCTGCCTTGGCCTGGGAGTGTGTTCCCCCTGCCTTGCCCCCAGGCTCAGGGGCAAGGGCCCGGAGAGAGCACGACCCCGAAGCGCTTTTCTCCCGGGCTTGGGAGCATTGTGCGCGCCTGGTGGGAACAGTGGGCGGGAGTGCTTGCAAACCGGCCTTTGGAGGATGCCGGGGAGGTCTTCCAGCGGGAGAGGGCCGGTTGTGCTCAGAGGCCCCACAGGCCAGGGGCAGGACCCAGCAGGGCCCCTGCCCCTGGCCAGCCTTGCCCAGACCTTCCTGGCCTCCGAGGGTACTGCGCCACCAAGGGGCAGACTGCGGGGCCTGGGTCCAGACATGCCCGGGCGCCTCCCCAGTCTCATCCCCGCTGGTGCCTTTCCCCTGGGCCTAGGCCTCGGTTGAGGCCTCCTTGGAGAGGAGGTTGCTGGCAGGGGCTGTCTCCACACTGCAAGGTGCTGGAGCTCAGAGGGCCTCGTCAGAGGGAAGGGACCAGTAAGGGGCTGGATGCCCAAGACCTCTTTGGCCCAGCAGCCTCAGGGCAGCAGGGAGAGCAAGAGGCCCAACTTGCCCCTAGGTCGGCTCTGCCCCTTCCCACACAGGCCGCCAGCCCAGCAGCTGCCTGACAGACTCTGGCTCCCCCGAGCTCTCTGCCGGTGCAGGGGGCAGGAACAGACGTGTGCATGTGGTTCTGCCTCGGCCTGGGAGTGTGTTCCCCCTGCATTGCCCCCAGGCTCAGGGGCAAGGGCCCGGTGAGAGCACCACCCCGAAGCGGTTTTCTCCCAGGCTTGGGAGCATTGTGCGTGCCTGGCAGGAACAGCGGGCGGGAGTGTTGGCAAACCGGCCTTTGGAGGCACCCGGGGAGGTCGTCCAGGGCCCGGTGTGAGCACCACCCCAAAATGCTTTTCTCCCGAGCTTGGGAGCATTGTGCGCGGCTGGTGGGAACAGCGGGCATGAGTGCTTGCAAACTGGCCATTGGAGGCAGACGGGGTAGTCTTCCAAGGGCCAGGAGAGAGCACCACCCCGAAGCGCTTTTCTCCCGTGATTGGGAGCCTTGTGGGCGGCTGGCGGGAAAAGCGGGCGGGAGTGCTTGCAAACCGGCCTTTGGAGGCAGGCAGGGAGGTCTTCCAAGGGCCCGGAGAGAGCACCACGCCGAAGCACTTTTCTCCCAGGCTTGGGAGCATTGTGCGTGGCTGGCGGGAACAGCAGGCAGGAGTGCTTGCAAACTGGCCTTTGGAGGCAGCCCGGGAGGTCTTCCAAGGGCCCGGAGAGAGCACCACCCCAAAATGCTTTTCTCCCGGGCTTGGGAGCATTGTGCGTGGCTGGCGGAAGCAGCGGGAATGAGTACTTACAAACCGGCCTTTGGAGGCAGCCGGGGAGGTCTCGAAATTGCCCGGAGAGAGCACCACCCCGAAGCGCTTTTCTTCCGGTCTTGGGAGCATTGTGCGCGGCTGGCAGGAACAGCAGGCAGGAGTGCTTGCAAACTGGCCTTTGGAGGCAGCCGGGGGGTCTTCCAGTGGGAGAGGGCCGGTTGTGCTCAGAGGCCCCACAGGCCAGGGGCAGGACCCAGCAGGGCCCCTGACCCTGGCCAGCCTTGCCCAGACCTTCCTGGCCTCCGGCGGTACTGCCCCACCAAGGGGCAGGCTGCGGGGACTGGGTCCAGACATGCCCGGGCGCCTCCCCAGGCTCATCCCCGCTGGTGCCTTTCCCCTGGGCCTAGGCCTCGGTTGAGTCATCCTTGGAGAGGAGGTTGCTGGCAGGGGCTGTCTCCACACTGCAAGGTGCTGGAGCTCAGAGGGCCTCGTCAGAGGGAAGGGACCAGCAAGGGGCTGGATGCCCAAGACCTCTTTGGCCCAGCAGCCTCAGGGAAGCAGGGAGAGCAAGAGGCCCAACTTGCCCCTAGGTCGGCTCTGCCCCTTCCCACACAGGGGGCCAGCCCAGCAGCTGCCTGACAGACTCTGGCTCCCCCGAGCTCTCTGCCGGTGCAGGGGGCAGGAACAGACGTGTGCATGTGGTTCTGCCTTTGCCTGGGAGTGTGGCCCCCTGCCTGGCCCCCAGGCTCTGGGGCAAGGGCCCGGAGAGAGCACCACCCCGAAGCGCTTTTCTCCCGTGCTTGGGAGCATTGTGCGTGCCTGGCGGGAACAGCGTCCGGAAGTGTTGGCAAACCGGCCTTTGGAGGCAGCCGGGGAGGTCTTCCAGCGGGAGAGGGCCGGTTGTGCTCAGAGGCCCCACAGGCCAGGGTCAGGACCCAGCAGGGCCCCTGCCCCTGGCCAGCCTTGCCCAGACCTTCCTGGCCTCCGGGGGTACTGCCCCACCAAGGGGCAGGCTGCGGGGACTGGGTCCAGACATGCCCGGGCGCCTCCCCAGGCTCATCCCCGCTGGTGCCTTTCCCCTGGGCCTAGGCCTCGGTTGAGGCCTCCTTGGAGAGGAGGTTGCTGGCAGGGGCTGTCTCCACACTGCAAGGTGCTGGAGCTCAGAGGGCCTCATCAGAGGGAAGGGACACGCAAGGGGCTGAATGCCCAAGACCTCTTTGGCCCAGCAGCCTCAGGGCAGCAGGGAGAGCAAGAGGCCCAACTTGCCCCTAGGTCGGCTCTGCCCCTTCCCACACAGGCGGCCGGCCCAGCAGCTGCCTGACAGACTCTGGCTCCCACGAGCTTTCTGCCGGTGCAAGGGGCAGGAACAGACGTGTGCATGTGGTTCTGCCTTGGCCTGGGAGTGTGGACCCCATGCCTGGCCCCCAGGCTCAGGGGCAAGGGCCCGGAGAGAGCACCACCCCGAAGCGCTTTTCTCCCGGGCCTGGGAGCATTTGCGAGGCTGGCGGGAACAGCGAGTGGGAATGTTTGCAAACCGGCCTTTGGGGGCTGCCGGGGAGGTCCTTCATGGGCCCGGAGAGAACACCACCCTGATGCGCTTTTCTCCCGGGCTTGGGAGCATTGTGCGCCGGTGGCGGGAACAGCAGGCAGGAGTGCTTGCAAACCGGCATTTGGAGGCAGCCGCGGAGGTCTTCCAAGGGCCCGGAGTGACCACCACCCCAAAATGCTTTTCTCCCGTGCTTGGGAGCATTGTGCACGGCTGGTGGGAACAGCGGGGATGAGTGCTTGCATACCGGCCATTGGAGGCAGCCGGGGAGGTCTTCCAAGGGCCCTGAGAGAGCACCACATCGAAGCGCTTTTCTCCCGTGATTGGGAGCATTGTGTGCGGCTGGCGGGACAGCGGGAGGGAGTTCTTGCAAACCGGCCTTTGGAGGCAGCCGGGGACGTCTTCCAAGGGCCGGGAGAGAGCACCACCCCGAAGCGCTTTTCTCCCGGGCTTGGGAGCATTGTGCGCAGCTGGCGGGAACAGCGGGAAGGAGTCCTTGCAAACCGGCCTTTGGAGGCAGCCGGGGAGGTCTTCCAATTGCCCGGAGAGAGCACCACCCCGAAGTGCTTTTCTCCCGGGCTTGGGTGCATTGTGCTTGTGTGGCGGGAACAGCAGGCAGGAGTGCTTAAAAACCGGCCTTTGGAGGCAGCCGGGGAGGTCTTCCAAGGGCCCGGAGACAGCACCACCTCAAAGCGCTTTTCTCACGGGTTTTGGAGCATTGTGTGCGGCTGGTGGGACAGCGGGAGGGAATTCTTGCAAACCGGCCTTTGGAGGCAGCCGGAGAAGTCTTCCAAGGGCCAGGAGAGAGCACCACCCCGAAGCGCATTTCTCCGGGGTTTTGGAGCATTGTGCATGGCTGGCGGGAACAGCGAGTGGGAATGCTTGCAAACCGTGTTTTGGGGGCAGCCGGGGAGGTCCTCCATGGTCCCGGAGAGAACACCACCACAAAATGCTTTTCTCCCGGGCTTGGGAGCATTGTGCGCGGCTGTCGGGAAGAGGGGACATGAGTGCTTGCAAACCGGCCTTTGGAGGCAGCCGGGGAGTTCTTCCAAGGGCCCGGAGACAGCACCACCCCAAAATGCTTTTCTCCCGGGCTTAGGAGCATTGTGCGTGGCTGGCGGAAGCAGCGGGAATGAGTACTTAGAAACCGGACTTTGGAGGCAGCCGGGGAGGTCTTGAAAGTGTCCGGAGAGAGCACCACCCCGAAGCGCGTTTCTCCCGGGCTTGGGAGCATTGTGCGTGCCTGGCGGGAACAGCGGGCGGGAGTGTTGGCAAATCGGCCTTTGGAGGCAGCCGGGGAGGTCTTCCAGCGGGAGAGGGCCGGTTGTGCTCAGAGGCCCCACAGGCCAGGGACAGGACCCAGCAGGGCCCCTGCCCCTGGCCAGCCTTGCCCAGATCTTCCTGGCCTCCAGGGGTACTGCCCCACCAAGGGCAGGCTGCGGGGACTGGGTCCAGACATGCCCGGGCGCCTCCCCAGGCTCATCCCCGCAGGTGCCTTTCCCCTGGGCCTAGGCCTTGGTTTAGGCCTCCTTGGAGAGGAGGTTGCTGGCAGGGGCTGTCTCCACACTGCAAGGTGCTGGAGCTCAGAGGGCCTCGTCAGAGGGAAGGGACCAGCAAGGGGCTGGATGCCCAAGACCTCTTTGGCCCATCAGCCTCAGGGCAGCAGGGAGAGCAAGAGGCCCAACTTGCCCCTAGGTCGGCTCTGCCCCTTCCCACACAGGCGGCCAGCCCAGCAGCTGCCTGACAGACTCTGGCTCCCCCGAGCTCTCTGCCGGCACAGGGGACAAGAACAGACGTGGGCATGTGGTTCTGCCTTGGCCTGGGAGTATGTTCCCCCTGCCTTGCCCCCAGGCTCAGGGGCAAGGGCCCGGAGAGAGCACGACCCCGAAGCGCTTTTCTCCCGGGCTTGGGAGCATTGTGCGCGCCTGGTGGGAACAGTGGGCGGGAGTGCTTGCAAACCGGCCTTTGGAGGATGCCGGGGAGGTCTTCCAGCGGGAGAGGGCCGGTTGTGCTCAGAGGCCCCACAGGCCAGGGGCAGGACCCAGCAGGGCCCCTGCCCCTGGCCAGCCTTGCCCAGACCTTCCTGGCCTCCGAGGGTACTGCGCCACCAAGGGGCAGACTGCGGGGCCTGGGTCCAGACATGCCCGGGCGCCTCCCCAGTCTCATCCCCGCTGGTGCCTTTCCCCTGGGCCTAGGCCTCGGTTGAGGCCTCCTTGGAGAGGAGGTTGCTGGCAGGGGCTGTCTCCACACTGCAAGGTGCTGGAGCTCAGAGGGCCTCGTCAGAGGGAAGGGACCAGTAAGGGGCTGGATGCCCAAGACCTCTTTGGCCCAGCAGCCTCAGGGCAGCAGGGAGAGCAAGAGGCCCAACTTGCCCCTAGGTCGGCTCTGCCCCTTCCCACACAGGCCGCCAGCCCAGCAGCTGCCTGACAGACTCTGGCTCCCCCGAGCTCTGTGCCGGTGCAGGGGGCAGGAACAGACGTGTGCATGCGGTTCTGCCTTGGCCTGGGAGTGTGGAACCCCTGCCTGGGCCCCAGGTTCAGGGCCAAGGGCCCGGAGAGAGCACCACCCCGAAGCGCTTTTCTCCCGGGCTTGGGAGTATTGTGCGCGCCTAGTGGGAACAGCGGGCGGGAGTGCTTGCAAACCGTCCTTTGGAGGCAGCCGGGGAGGTCTTCCAGTGGGAGAGGGACGGATGTGCTCAGAGGACCCACACGCCAGGGGTAGGATCCAGCAGGGCCCCTGCCCCTGACCAGCCTTGCCCAGACCTTCCTGGCCTCCGGGGGTACTGCCCCACCAAGGGGCAGGCTGCGAGGACTGGGTCCAGACATTCCCGGTCGCCTCCCCTGGCTCATCCCCGCTGGTGCCTTTCCCCTGGGCCTAGGTCTCGGTTGAGGCCTCCATGGAGAGGAGGTTGCTGGCAGGGGCTGTCTCCACACTGCAAGGTGCTGGAACTCAGAGGGCCTCGTCAGAGGGAAGGGACCAGCAAGGGGCTGGATGCCCAAGACCTCTTTGGCCCAGCAGCCTCAAGGCAGCAGGGAGAGCAATAGGCCCAACTTGCCCCTAGGTCGGCTCTACCCCTTCCCACACAGGCGGCCAGCCCAGCAGCTGCCTGACAGACTCTGGCTCCCCCGAGCTCTCTGCCGGTGCAGGGGGCACGAACAGACGTGTGCATGTGGTTCTGCCTTGGCCTGGGAGTGTGGACCCCCTGCCTGGCCCCCAGGCTCAGGGGCAAGGGCCCGGAGAGAGCACTACCCCGAAGCGCTTTTCTCCCGTGCTTGGGAGCATTGTGCGCTGGTGGCGGGAAGAGCAGGCAGGAGTGCTTGCAAACCGGCCTTTGGAGGCAGCCGGGGAGGTCGTCCAGGGCCCGGTGTGAGCACCACCCCAAAATGCTTTTCTCCCGAGCTTGGGAGCATTGTGCGCGGCTGGTGGGAACAGCGGGCATGAGTGCTTGCAAACTGGCCATTGGAGGCAGACGGGGTAGTCTTCCAAGGGCCAGGAGAGAGCACTACCCCGAAGCGCTTTTCTCCCGTGATTGGGAGCCTTGTGCGCGGCTGGCGGGAACAGCGGGCGGGAGTGCTTGCAAACCGGCCTTTGGAGGCAGGCGGGGAGGTATTCCAAGGGCCCGGAGAGAGCACCACGCCGAAGCGCTTTTCTCCCGGGCTTGGGAGCATTGTGCCTGGCTGGCGGAAGCAGCGGGAATGAGTACTTACAAACCTGCCTTTGGAGGCAGCCGGGGAGGTCTTGAAAGTGCCTGGAGAGAGCACCACCCCGAAGCGATTTTCTCCCGGGATTGGGAGCATTGTGCGCGGCTGGCGGGAACAGCAGGCAGGAGTGCTTGCAAACTGGCCTTTGGAGGCTGCCGGGGAGGTGTTCCAGCGGGAGAGGGCCGGTTGTGTTCAGAGTCCCCACAGGCCAGGGGCAGGACCCAGCAGGGCCCCTGCCCCTGGCCAGCCTTGCCCAGACTTTCCTGGCCTCCGTGGGTACTGCCCTACCAAGTGTCAGGCTGCAGGGAATGGGTCCAGACATGCCCGGGCGCCTCCCCAGGCTCATCCCCGCTGGTGCCTTTCCCCTGGGCCTAGGCCTCGGATTAGGCCTCCTTGGAGAGGAGGTTGCTGGCAGGGGCTGTCTCCACACTGCAAGGTGCTGGAGCTCAGAGGGCCTCGTCAGAGGGAAGGGACCAGCAAGGGGCTGGATGCCCAAGACCTCTTTGGTCCAGCAGCCTCAGGGCAGCAGGGAGAGCAAGAGGCCCAACTTGCCCCTAGGTCGGCTCTGCCCCTTCCCACACAGGCGGCCAGCCCAGCAGCTGCCTGACAGACTCTGGCTCCCCCGAGTTCTCTGCCAGTGCAGGGGCAGGAACAGACGTGTGCATGTGGTTCTGCCTTGGCCTGGGACTGTGGACCCCCTGCCTGGCCCCCAGGCTCAGGGGCAAGGTCTCGGAGAGAGCACCACCCCGAAGCCCTTTTCTCCCGGGCTTGGGAGAATTGTGCGCGCCTGGTGGGACCAGTGGGCGGGAGTGTTGGCAAACCGGCCTTTGGAGGTAGCCGGGGAGGTCTTCCAGCGGGAGAGGGCCGGATGTGCTCAGAGGCCCCACAGGCCAGGGGCAGGACCCAGCAAGTCCCCTGCCCCTGGCCAGCCTTGCCCAGATTTTCCTGGCCTCCGAGGCTACTGCCCCACCAAGGGGCAGGCTGCGGGGACTGGGTCCAGACATGCCCGGGCGCCTCCCCAGGCTCATCCCCGCTGGAGCCTTTCCCCTGGGCCTAGGCCTCGGATTAGGCCTCCTTGGAGAGGAGGTTGCTGGCAGG
This sequence comes from Dama dama, assembly GCF_033118175.1. Classification (NCBI taxonomy): domain Eukaryota; kingdom Metazoa; phylum Chordata; class Mammalia; order Artiodactyla; family Cervidae; genus Dama; species Dama dama. The sequence continues at coordinate 30,988 of NW_026870932.1, forward strand.
GGCTGTCTCCACACTGCAAGGTGCTGGAGCTCAGAGGGCCTCGTCAGAGGGAAGGGACCAGCAAGGGGCTGGATGCCCAAGACCTCTTTGGTCCAGCAGCCTCAGGGCAGCAGGGAGAGCAAGAGGCCCAACTTGCCCCTAGGTCGGCTCTGCCCCTTCCCACACAGGCGGCCAGCCCAGCAGCTGCCTGACAGACTCTGGCTCCCCCGAGCTCTCTGCCGGTGCAGGGGGCAGGAACAGACGTGTGCATGTGGTTCTGCCTTGGCCTGGGTGTGTGGACCCCGTGCCTGGCCCCCAGGCTCAGGGGCAAGGGCCCGGAGAGAGCACCACCCCGAAGCGCTTTTCTCCCGGGCTTGGGAGCATTGTGCGCGCCTAGTGGGAACAGCGGGCGGGAGTGCTTGCAAACCGTCCTTTGGAGGCAGCCGGGGAGGTCTTCCAGTGGGAGAGGGCCGGATGTGCTCAGAGGACCCACAGGCCAGGGGTAGGACCCAGCAGGGCCCCTGCCCCTGACCAGCCTTGCCCAGACCTTCCTGGCCTCCGGGGGTACTACCCCACCAAGGGGCAGGCTGCGGGGAGTGGGTCCAGACATGCCCGGTCGCCTCCCCTGGCTCATCCCCGCTGGTGCCTTTCCCCTGGGCCTAGGTCTCGGTTGAGGCCTCCATGGAGAGGAGGTTGCTGGCAGGGGCTGTCTCCACACTGCAAGGTGCTGGAACTCAGAGGGCCTCGTCAGAGGGAAGGGACCAGCAAGGGGCTGGATGCCCAAGAACTCTTTGGCCCAGCAGCCTCAGGGCAGCAGGGAGAGCAAGAGGCCCAACTTGCCCCTAGGTCGGCTCTGCCCCTTCCCACACAGGCGGCCAGCCCAGCAGCTGCCTGACAGACTCTGGCTCCCCCGAGCTCTCTGCCGGTGCAGGGGGCAGGAACAGACGTGTGCATGTGGTTCTGCCTTGGCCTGGGAGTGTGGACCCCCTGCCTGGCCCCCAGGCTCAGGGGCAAGGGCCCGGAGAGAGCACTACCCCGAAGCGCTTTTCTCCCGTGCTTGGGAGCATTGTGCGCGCCTGGTGGGAACAGTGGGCGGGAGTGCTTGGAAACCGGCCTTTGGAGGCAGCCGGGGAGGTCTTCCAGTGGGAGAGGGCCGGTTGTGCTCAGAGGGCCCACAGGCCAGGGGCAGGACCCAGCAGGGCCCCTGCCCCTGGCCAGCCTTGCCCAGACCTTCCTGCCTCCGGGGGTACAGCCCCACCAAGGGGCAGGCTGCGGGCTCTGGGTCCAGACATGCCCGGGCGCCTCCCCAGGCTCATCCCCGCTGGTGCCTTTCCCCTGGGCCTAGGCCTCGGTTGAGGCCTCCTTGGAGAGGAGGTTGCTGGCAGGGGCTGTCTCCACACTGCAAGGTGCTGGAGCTCAGAGGGCCTCGTCAGAGGGAAGGGACCAGCAAGGGGCTGGATGCCCAAGACCTCTTTGGCCCAGCAGCCTCAGGGCAGCAGGGAGAGCAAGAGGCCCAACTTGCCCCTAGGTCGGCTCTGCCCCTTCCCACACTGGTGGCCAGCCCAGCAGCTGCCTGACAGACTCTGACACCCCCGAGCTCTCTGCCGGTGCAGGGGGCAGGAACAGACGTGTGCATGTGGTTCTACCTTGGCATGGGAGTGTGTTCCCCCTGCATTGCCCCCAGGCTCAGGGGCAAGGACCCGGTGAGAGCACCACCCCGAAGCGCTTTTCTCCCGGGCTTGGGAGCATTGTGCACGCCTGGTGGGAACAGTGGGAGGGAGTGTTGTCACTCCAGCCTTTGGAGGCAGCCGGGGAGGTCTTCCAGCGGGAGAGGGCCGGTTGTGCTCAGAGGCCCCACAGGCCAGGGGCAGGACCCAGCAGGTCCCCTGCCCCTGGCCAGCCTTGCCCAGATTTTCCTGGCCTCCGAGGCTACTGCCCCACCAAGGGGCAGGCTGCGGGGCCTGGGTCCAGACATGCCCGGGCGCCTCCCCAGGCTCATCCCTGCTGGTGCCTTTCCCCTGGGCCTAGGCCTTGGATTAGGCCTCCTTGGAGAGGAGGTTGCTGGCAGGGGCTGTCTCCACACTGCAAGGTGCTGGAGCTCAGAGGGCCTCGTCAGAGGGAAGGGACAAGCAAGGGGCTGGATGCCCAAGACCTCTTTGGTCCAGCAGCCTCAGGGCAGCAGGGAGAGCAAGAGGCCCAACTTGCCCCTAGGTCGGCTCTGCCCCTTCCCACACAGGCGGCCAGCCCAGCAGCTGCCTGACAGACTCTGGCTCCCCCGAGTTCTCTGCCGGTGCAGGGGCAGGAACAGACGTGTGCATGTGGTTCTGCCTTGGCCTGGGACTGTGGACCCCCTGCCTGGTCCCCAGGCTCAGGCGCAAGGTCCCGGAGAGAGCACCACCCCGAAGCGCTTTTCTCCCGGGCTTGGGAGCATTGTGCGCGCCTGGTGGGACCAGTGGGCGGGAGTGTTGGCAAACCGTCCTTTGGAGGCAGCCGGGGAGGTCTTCCAGCGGGAGAGGGCCGGATGTGCTCAGAGGCCCCACAGGCCAGGGGCAGGACCCAGCAGGTCCCCTGCCCCTGGCCAGCCTTGCCCAGATTTTCCTGGCCTCCGAGGCTACTGCCCCACCAAGGGGCACGCTGCGGGGACTGGGTCCAGACATGCCCGGGCGCCTCCCCAGGCTCATCCCCGCTGGAGCCTTTCCCCTGGGCCTAGGCCTCGGATTAGGCCTCCTTGGAGAGAAGGTTGCTGGCAGGGGCTGTCTCCACACTGCAAGGTGCTGGAGCTCAGAGGGCCTCGTCAGAGGGAAGGGACCAGCAAGGGGCTGGATGCCCAAGACCTCTTTGGTCCAGCAGCCTCAGGGCAGCAGGGAGAGCAAGAGGCCCAACTTGCCCCTAGGTCGGCTCTGCCCCTTCCCACACAGGCCGCCAGCCCAGCAGCTGCCTGACAGACTCTGGCTCCCCCGAGCTCTCTGCCGGTGCAGGGGGCAGGAACAGACGTGTGCATGTGGTTCTGCCTTGGCCTGGGTGTGTGGACCCCGTGCCTGGCCCCCAGGCTCAGGGGCAAGGGCCCGGAGAGAGCACCACCCCGAAGCGCTTTTCTCCCGGGCTTGGGAGCATTGTGCGCTGGTGGCGGGAACAGCAGGCAGGAGTGCTTGCAAACCGGCCTTTGGAGGCAGCCGGGGAGGTCGTCCAGGGCCCGGTGTGAGCACCACCCCAAAATGCTTTTCTCCCGAGCTTGGGAGCATTGTGCGCGGCTGGTGGGAACAGCGGGCATGAGTGCTTGCAAACTGGCCATTGGAGGCAGACGGGGTAGTCTTCCAAGGGCCAGGAGAGAGCACTACCCCGAAGCGCTTTTCTCCCGTGATTGGGAGCCTTGTGCGCGGCTGGCGGGAACAGCGGGCGGGAGTGCTTGCAAACCGGCCTTTGGAGGCAGGCGGGGAGGTATTCCAAGGGCCCGGAGAGAGCACCACGCCGAAGCGCTTTTCTCCCGGGCTTGGGAGCATTGTGCCTGGCTGGCGGAAGCAGCGGGAATGAGTACTTACAAACCTGCCTTTGGAGGCAGCCGGGGAGGTCTTGAAAGTGCCTGGAGAGAGCACCACCCCGAAGCGCTTTTCTCCCGGGCTTGGGAGCATTGTGCGCGGCTGGCGGGAACAGCAGGCAGGAGTGCTTGCAAACTGGCCTTTGGAGGCTGCCGGGGAGGTGTTCCAGCGGGAGAGGGCCGGTTGTGTTCAGAGTCCCCACAGGCCAGGGGCAGGACCCAGCAGGGCCCCTGCCCCTGGCCAGCCTTGCCCAGACTTTCCTGGCCTCCGGGGGTACTGCCCTACCAAGGGTCAGGCTGCAGGGAATGGGTCCAGACATGCCCGGGCGCCTCCCCAGGCTCATCCCCGCTGGTGCCTTTCCCCTGGGCCTAGGCCTCGGATTAGGCCTCCTTGGAGAGGAGGTTGCTGGCAGGGGCTGTCTCCACACTGCAAGGTGCTGGAGCTCAGAGGGCCTCGTCAGAGGGAAGGGACCAGCAAGGGGCTGGATGCCCAAGACCTCTTTGGTCCAGCAGCCTCAGGGCAGCAGGGAGAGCAAGAGGCCCAACTTGCCCCTAGGTCGGCTCTGCCCCTTCCCACACAGGCGGCCAGCCCAGCAGCTGCCTGACAGACTCTGGCTCCCCCGAGTTCTCTGCCAGTGCAGGGGCAGGAACAGACGTGTGCATGTGGTTCTGCCTTGGCCTGGGACTGTGGACCCCCTGCCTGGCCCCCAGGCTCAGGGGCAAGGTCTCGGAGAGAGCACCACCCCGAAGACCTTTTCTCCCGGGCTTGGGAGAATTGTGCGCGCCTGGTGGGACCAGTGGGCGGGAGTGTTGGCAAACCGGCCTTTGGAGGTAGCCGGGGAGGTCTTCCAGCGGGAGAGGGCCGGATGTGCTCAGAGGCCCCACAGGCCAGGGGCAGGACCCAGCAAGTCCCCTGCCCCTGGCCAGCCTTGCCCAGATTTTCCTGGCCTCCGAGGCTACTGCCCCACCAAGGGGCAGGCTGCGGGGACTGGGTCCAGACATGCCCGGGCGCCTCCCCAGGCTCATCCCCGCTGGAGCCTTTCCCCTGGGCCTAGGCCTCGGATTAGGCCTCCTTGGAGAGGAGGTTGCTGGCAGGGGCTGTCTCCACACTGCAAGGTGCTGGAGCTCAGAGGGCCTCGTCAGAGGGAAGGGACCAGCAAGGGGCTGGATGCCCAAGACCTCTTTGGTCCAGCAGCCTCAGGGCAGCAGGGAGAGCAAGAGGCCCAACTTGCCCCTAGGTCGGCTCTGCCCCTTCCCACACAGGCGGCCAGCCCAGCAGCTGCCTGACAGACTCTGGCTCCCCCGAGCTCTCTGCCGGTGGAGGGGGCAGGAACAGACGTGTGCATGTGGTTCTGCCTTGGCCTGGGTGTGTGGACCCCGTGCCTGGCCCCCAGGCTCAGGGGTAAGGGCCCGGTGAGAGCACCACCCCGAAGCGCTTTTCTCCCGGGCTTGGGAGCATTGTGCGTGGCTGGCGGAAGCAGCGGGAATGAGTACTTACAAACCGGCCTTTGGAGGCAGCCGGGGAGGTCTTGAAAGTGCCTGGAGAGAGCACCACCCCGAAGCGCTTTTCTCCCAGGCTTGGGAGCATTGTGCGCGGCTGGCAGGAACAGCAGGCAGGAGTGCTTGCAAACTGGCCTTTGGAGGCAGCCGGGGAGGTCGTCCAGGGCCCGGTGTGAGCACCACCCCGAAGCACTTTTCTCCCGGGCTTGGGAGCATTGTGCGCGGCTGGCAGGAACAGCAGGCAGGAGTGCTTGCAAACTGGCCTTTGGAGGCAGCCGGGGAGGTCGTCCAGGGCCCGGTGTGAGCACCACCCCAAAATGCTTTTCTCCCGCGCTTGGGAGCATTGTGCGCGCCTGGTGGGAACAGTGGGCGGGAGTGCTTGCAAACCGGCCTTTGCAGGCAGCCGGGGAGGTCTTCCAGCCGGAGAGGGCTGGTTGAGCTCAGAGGCCCCACAGGCCAGGGGCAGGACCCAGCAGGGCCCCTGCCCCTGGCCAGCCATGCCCAGACCTACCTGGCCTCCGCGGGTACTGCCCCAGCAAGGGGCAGGCTGCGGGGACTGGGTCCAGACATTCCCGGGCGCCTTCCCTGGCTCATCCCTGCTGGTGCCTTTCCCCTGGGCCTAGGCCTCGGTTGAGGCCTCCTTGGAGAGGCGGTTGCAGGCAGGGGCTGTCTCCACACTGCAAGGTGCTGGAGCTCAGAGGGCCTCGTCAGAGGGAAGGGACCAGCAAGGGGCTGGATGCCCAAGACCTCTTTGGCCCAGCAGCCTCAGGGCAGCACAAGTGATTCACACATGATTCCCATATGATTCCCACGTGATGCACAGTTTTTCACACGTGATTTCCACGTGATGCACACGTATTTCACACGTGATTCATACATAATGCCTACGTGATTGACACGTGATTATCACGTTAAACACATGTGATTTCCACGTGATTCACACGCGTTTTCGACGTGTCGCACACGTGACTCACAGGTGATTCCCACGTGACGCAGACGTGATTGACATGTGATTCCCACGTGATACACACGTGATTTCCTCGTGATGCACACGTGACGCACACGTGATTCACACGTTTTTCCCACGTGATGCACACGTGATTCCCACGTGATTTCCACGTGATGCACAGGTGACTGACACGTGATTTCCACGTGACGCACTAGTGATTCACAAGTGATTCCCACGTGATGCACACGTGATTCCGAGATTATTTCCACGTGACGCACACGTGATTTCCACGTGATTCCCACGTGACACACACGTGATTCAGACGTGATTCCCACGTGATGCACACGTGTTTCACATGTAATTTCCACGTGATGCACACGTGACTCACAGGTGATTCCCACGTGACGCACATCTGATTCCCACGTGATGCACACGTGATTCCCACGTGACGCACACGTGATTCACTCGTGATTCACACGTGACGCACACGTGATTCACACGTGATTCCCACGTGATGCACAGTCCTTGAGACTGAAACTCAGGGTCCCTGTCACATACCTATAGCTGAAAGCAGCCTCCTGTTCAGGTGCTTGTGGAAAGTTGGTATTCCTCTAGAGTCGAAGCCATGTACTAAGCTCTCATCTCTAGTTGATTTGGGGTACACGGAGCTCTTTCTTGTTGCTATAGTGACCTCAGGATCCCTCTAGACCTGAGACAAGGTTCCTGGGGTTTCTCTGGAGTGCCATCTAGGAAATCAAGTCTCCTTTCGAGTTTTATGTGGAATATGGAATTTCTCTGCACGCAATGCAGCGGAATCGTGCCTAATCTAGCGGCAAAGGGGAAGTCTCATATCTCTTCTCAAGTTGTGGTGGGAACCTGGGGTATATTCTCAAGGTACAACAGGGATGCCCGTTCAAAACTCGGATTTGTTAAGTGATGTCAGGATTCCTGTCTAGTTAAGAGGGACACTTGTGTGCCACGTGTGCGTCAGTGTGCGTCACGTGGGAATGACGTGTCAATCACGTGAGAGACACGTGTGAATCAAGCGAGTGTCAAGTGTGTATCACGTGTGCACCACTTGTGCGTCTCAAGTGTGTCACCAGTGTGTCACGTGGGAATCACGTGTGCGTCAAGTGTGAATCACGTGGGAATCAAGTTTGCATCACGTGGGAATCACGTGTTCTTCACGTGTGCGTCACGTGTGAATCACGAGTGCATCACGTTGGAATCAAGTGTTCTTCACGTGTGCATCACGTGGGAATCACGTGTTCTTCACGTGTGCATCACGTGGGAATCACGTGTGCGTCACGTGGGAATCACGTGTCAGTGACGTGTGCATCACATGGGAATCACGTGTGCGTCACGTGGGAATCACGAGGGAAGCACGTGTACGTCACGTGGAAATCACGTGTGAATCACGTGTGCATCACGTGGAATTCACGTGTGAAACACGTTTGCGTCACCTGGGAATCACGTGTCATTCACGTGGAAGTCACGTGGGAATCACGTGTGAAACACGTGTGCGTCACGTGGGAATCACGTGTGAAACACGTGTGCGTCACGTGGGAATCACGTGTCATTCAAGTGTCATTAACCAGTGCATAACGCAGGAATGACGTGTGCCTGAATTGGGAATCACGTGTGAATCACGTGTGCGTCACGGGGGAATCACGTGTCATTCAAGTGTCATTAACCAGTGCATAACGCGGGAATCACGTGTGCCTGACGTGTGCATCACGTGGGAATCACGTGTCCATCCCGTGGGAATCACGTGTCAGTCACGTGTGCATCACGTGGGAATCACGTGTGTCTCATGTGGGAATCACGTGCGAATCACGTGTCCATCCCGTGGGAATCACGTGTGAATCACGAGGGAATCACGTGTGAAACACGTGTGAGTCAAGTGTGCATCACGTTGGAATCACGTGTCATCCACGTATGCGTGACGGGGAAATCACGTGTGAAACAATTGTGCGTCACGTGTGAATCACGTCTGAATCACATGCGCGTCACATGGTAATCACTTGTAAATCACGTGTGCGTCACGTGGGAATCACGTGTGCGTCACGTGGGAATCACGTGGGAATCACGTGTGGGTCACGTGGGAGTCATGTGTCAGTCACGTGTGCATCACGTGGAAATCACGTGTAAGTCACGTGTGCATCACATAGGAGTCACGTGTGTGTCACGTGGGAATCACTTGTGAGTCACGTGGAAATCACGTGTGAATCACGTGTGCATCACGTGGGAGTCACGTGGGAATCACGTGTGCATCACGTGGGAATCACGTGTCATTCAGGTTTAATTCACGTGTACATCGTGTGGGAATCACGTGGGAATCACGTGTCAATCACGGGTGAATCACGTGGGAATCACGTGTGCCTCAGGGGGGAGTCACGTGGGAAGCACGTGTCATTCACGTGTGTGTCACCTGGGTATCACGTGTGAAACACGTGTGCGTCACGTGTGAATCACGTGGAAATCACGTGTCCGTCACTTGCGAATCACGTGTGCATCACGTGGGAATCACGTGTCAGTCACGTGTGCATCACGTGGGAATCACGTGTGCCTCATGTGGGAATCACGTGTCCATCACGTGGGAATCACGTGTCAGTCACGTGTGCATCACGTGGGAATCACGTGTGCGTCACGTGGGATTCACGTGTGAATCACGTGTGCGTCAGGTGGGAATCACGTGTGCGTCATGCAGGAATCACGTGGGAAAAACTTGTGAATCACTTGTGTGCCATATGGGTATCACGTGTGAAACACGTTTGCATCACGTGGGAATCACGTGTGAATCATTTGTGAAACACGTGTGCTTCACGTGTGAATCATGTGTGAAACACGTGTGTGTCACGCGTGCATCACGTGGGAATCACCTGTGTGTCAGTTTGGAATCACGTGGGCATCAAGTGTGCATCACATGCAAATCACGTGAGCGTCACGTGGGAATCACGTGTGAAACACGTGTGAGTCACGTGTGCATCACGTGAGAATCACGTGTGCCTCATGTGGGAATCACTTGTGTATCCCGTGGGAATCACGTGTGCATCACATGTGCGTCACGAGGAAATCACATGTCAGTCACGTGTGCATCACGTGGGAATCACGTGTGAATCACGTGTGCGTCACGTGTGCATCACGTGGAAATCACATGTGAAAAAGGTGTGAGTCACGTGTGGATCACATGGGAATCACGTGGGAATCACGTGTGCGTCATGCGGGAATCATTTGCGAATCACGTGTGTGTCACGTGTGAATCACGTCTGAATCACGTGTGCGTCACGTGGGAATAACGTGGGAATCACGTGTGTGTCACGTGAAAATCACATGTGAATCACGTGGAAATCACGTGTAAGTCAAGTGTGCATCATGTGCGAATCACGTGTGAAACACGTTTGTGTCACGTGTGAATCACGTCTGAATCAAGTGCACGTCACATGGGAATCACGTGTGAATCACGTGTGCAAAACGTGGGAATCACGTGTCATTCAGGTTTCATTCAGGTGTGCATCATGTGGGAATCACGTGGGGATCGCGTGTCATTCACGGGTGAATCACATGGGAATCACGTGTGCCTCACATGGGAGTCACGTGTGTGTCACGTGTGCATCACGTGGGAATCACGTGTGAAACACGTGTGCGTCATGCGGGAATCATTTGGGAATCTCGTGTGTGTCACGTGTGCATCACGTGGGAATCACGTGGGAATCACGTGTGCATCACGTGGTAATCATTGTGCCTCATGTGGGAATCACGTGTCCATCCCGTGGGAATCACATGTGCATCACGTGGGAATCACGTGTCAGTCACGTGTGCATCACATGTGAATCACGTGTGCATCCTGTGGGATTCACGTGTGCATCACGTGGGAATCACATGTGCCTCATGTGGGAAACACGTGGGAATCACGTGTGCATCCTGTGGGAATCACATGTGCATCCCGTGGGAATCACATGTGCATCACGTTGAAATCACGTGTGAAACACGTGAGTGTCACGTGGGAATAACATGGGAATCACGTGTGTGTCACGTGGAAATCACGTGTGAATCACGTGTGAAACACGTGTGATTCACTTGTGCATCACGTGGGAATCACGTGTGTGTCACGTGTGCATCACGTGGAAATCATGTGTGAAACACGTGTGCATCACGTGGGAATCATGTGTGACTCACGTGTGCACCACATGGGAATCACGTGTACGTCATGGGGGAATCAGTATGGAATCACGTGTACGTCACGTGGGAATCACGTTTAAATCATGTGTGAATCACGTGCGCGTCACGTGGGAATCACGTGTGAAACACGTGTGAGTCACTTGTGCATCACGTGGAAATCACGTGTGCCTCACGTGGGAGTCTCGTGGGAATCACGTGTGAATCACGTGTCATTCACCTGTGTGTCACCTGGGAATCACGTGTGAAACACGTGTGCGTCACGTGTGAATCACGTGTCCGTCACTTGCGGATCACGTGTGCATCACGTGGTAATCACGTGTCAGTCACGTGTGCATCACGTGGGAATCACGTGTGTGTCACCTGGGAATCACGTGTGAAACACGTGTGCGTCACGTGTGAATCACGTGTCCGTCACTTGCGAATCACGTGTGCATCAGGTGGTAATCACGTGTCAGTCACGTGTGCATCACGTGGGAATCACGTGTGCCTCATGTGGGAATCCCGTGGGAATCACGTGTACATCCCGTGGGAATCACGTGTGAAACACGTGTGAGTCAAGTGTGCATCACGTTGGAATCACGTGTCATTCACGTGTGCGTGACGGGGAAATCACGTGTGAAACACGTGTGTGTCACGTGTGAATCAGGTCTTAATCACATGGTAATCACGTGTAAATCACGTGTGCGTCACGTGCGAATCACGTGTGCGTCATGTGGGAATCATTTACGAATCACGTGTGCGTCACGTGGGAATCACGTGTCAGTCACGTTTGCATCACGTGGGAATAACGTGTGCATCACGTGGGAATCACGTGTGCCTCATGTGGGAATAACGTGGAAATGACGTGTGCATCCCGTGGGAATCACGTGTGCATCCCGTGGGAATCACTTGTGTATCACGTGGGAATCATTTGTCAGTCACGTGTGCGTCACGTGGGAATCACGTGTGCGTCATGCAGGAATCACTTGAGAATCACCTGTGTGTCACGTGGAAGTCAGTTGGGAATCACCTGTGAATTATGTGTGCATCACGTGGGAATCACGTGTGAGTCAGGTGTGCATCACGTTGAAATCACGTGTGAAACACGTGTGCGTCATGTGGGAATCACGTGGGAATAACATGGGAATCACCTGTGTGTCACGTGGGAATCATGTGTGAATCACGTGTGAGTCACGTGTGCATCACGTGGAAATCACGTGTGAATCACGTGTGCGTCACGTGGGAATCACATGGGAATCAAGTGTGCGTCATGGAAATAACGTGCGTGTCACGTGTGTATCACGTGTGCATCACGTGGGAATCACTTGTGCGTCATGCAGGGATCACGTGGGAAAAACGTGTGAATCATGTGTTTGTCACGTGGGTATAACGAGTGAAACACGTGCGCATCACGTGGGAATCACGTGTGAATCACGTCTGCGTCACTTGGAAATAACGTGTTTGTCACGTCTGCCTCACCTGGGATTCACGTGTGAGTCACGTGTGCAATACATGGAAATCATGTGTGAATCACGTGTGCGTCACGTGTGAATCACGTGGGAATCACGTGTGCAGCACGGGGGAATCACGTGTGAATCATTTGTGCGTCACGGGGGAATCACGTGGGAATCACGTGTGCAGCACGGGGGAATCACGTGTGAATCATTTGTGCGTCACGGGGGAATCACGAGGAATCACGTGTGCATCACCAGGGAATTACGAGTTAATCACGTGTGCGTCACAGGGGAATCACGTGTGAATCACGTGTGTGTCACGGGGGAATCACGTGTGCGTCACGGGATAATCGCGTGCGAATCACGTGTGCATCATGTGGGAATCACGTGGGAATCACGTGTCAATCACGTTTGCGTGACGGGGGAATCACGTGGGAATCAGTATGGAATCACGTGTACGTCACGTGGGAATCACAGGTAAATCACGTGTGCGTCACGTGGAAATCACGTGGGAATCACGTGCGCGTCACATGTGTATCACGTGTGAATCACGTGTGCGTCACGTGGGAATCACGTGTGCGTCATGCAGGGATCTTTTGGAAAAACGTGTGAATCACGTGTGTGTCACGTGGGTATCATGTATGAAACACGTGTGCATCACGTGGGAATCACTTGTGAATCATGTGTGGTTCATGGGGAAATTAGTATGGAATCACGTGTACGTCACGTGGGAATCACGTGTAAGTCACGTGTGCGTCAAGTGGAAATCACGTGGGAATCACGTGCGCATCACGTGTGTATCACGTCTTAATTACGTGTGCGTCACGTGGGAATCACGTGTGGGTATTGCAGGGATCACGTGGGAAAAACTTGTGAATCACGTGTGTGTCACGTGGGTATCACGTGTGAAACACGTGCGCGTCACGTGGGAATATCGTGTCAGTCACGTGTGACTCACGTGGGATTCACCTGTGAGTCACGTGTGCAATACGTGGAAGTCACGTGTGAATCACGTGTGCATCACATGGAAATCACGTGTGAATCACGTGTGCGTCACGTGGGAGTCACGAGTGCATCACGTATGAATCACGTGTGCTTCACGTGGGAATCAGGTGTGAAACACGTGTGCGTCACTTGGAAATCACGTGTCAGTCACGAGTGCATTATGTGGGAATCAGGTGTGCGTCACGTGGGAATCACGTGTGCATCACAGGGGAATCACGTGTGAATCACGTGTGTGTCACGGGGGAATCACGTGGGAATCACGTGTGCGTCATGGGGGAATCACGTGTGCGTCACGGGGGGAATCACAAGTGAATCACGTGTGCGTTACGAGGGAATCACGGGTGAATCACGTGTGCGTCACGTGCGAATCGCGTGTGAATCACGTGTGCGTCACGGGGGAATCACGTGTGAATCACGTGTGCGTCACGTGTGAATCACGTGTGAAAAACGAAGGCGTCACGGCGGACTCACGTGTAAATCACGTGTGCGTCACCGGATAATCACGTGGGAATCACGTGTGCGCTTGGGGGAATCACGTGTGAATCACGTGTGCGACAGGTGGGAATCAGGTGTGAAACACGTGTGAGTCACGTGTGCATTACTTGGGAATCACGTGTGAAATAACTGTGCGTCACTTGGGAGTCACAGGGCATCACGTGTGCATCTCGTGGGACTCACGTGTGCGTCACGTGGGAGTCACATGAGAATCACGTGTGAATCACGTGTGCATCACGTGGGAATCACGTGTGAAACACGTGTGAGTCACGTGTGCATCACGTGGGAATCACGTGTGAAATACCTGTGAGTCACGTGTGCATCACTTGTGAATCACGTGTGGATCACGAGAGAATCACGTGTGAAACACGTGTGAGTCACGTGAGCATCACGTGAAAATGACGTTTGAAACACGTGTGCTACACGTGGGAATCACGTCTGAATCACGTGCGTGTCACACGGGAATCACGTGTGAATCACGTGTGCGTCATGCGGGAATCATTTGCGAAACACCTGTGCGTCACGTGGGAGTCAAGTGGGAATCACGTGTGAATCACGTGAGCGTCACATGTAAATCACGTGTGCATTACGTAGGAATCACGTGTCAGTCACGTGTGCATCACGTGGGAATCACGTGTACGTCATGTGGGAATCACGTTGGAATCACGTGTGAATCCCGTGAGAATACGTGTGCATCACGTGGGAATCACGTGTCAGTCACGTGTGCATCACGTGGGAATCACGTGTGCCTCATTTGGGAATCATGTGTTCATCACGTTTGAATCACGAATGAATCACGTGTGCATCACGTGGGAATCACGTGAGAATCATGTGTGCGTCTCGGGGGAATCAAGTGTGAATCACGTGTGCGTCACGTAGGAATCACGTGTGAATCACGTCGTAACTCGAGATGAGAGTTTCGTCCCTGGCTTCGAATCCAGAGGAATACCAACTTACCACAAGCACCTCAAGAGGAGGCTTCTCTCAGCTACAGGTATGGGAGAGGGACCCTGAGTTTGTGGCCTCAAGTGGAATGGCCACCGAGATGCTCTGACTCGACGTAAGGCCGGATATCCCTGCAGTGAATTGAATGCAGGCTCGTCTTGCATCTCCCAAGACGAAGGGATGTCTGAATGCCCTGTGGAGACCACAGAGAAAGACCTAGTTCTCCGCCTCATTGCGACCGGAGGCCTCACATCTATTGAAAACTCAAGAGGTCCGCGGAGATCAATGCTTCCAAAGGAGACGATGCCTGACTCCTCTTGAAAATGGATAGGAGTCCCAGGATCCTTATGGCATGTGGTAAGGGACCCTGGGTCTCCCGCCTCACGTGGAGACGCGTCCCAGTTGCCATGCCAAGACTCGAGGAGAATCCCGAGGTGTCCCTCGCACCTAGGCAGGCTTCCTGACGTCGCTGAACAAACACGGGTCTGGAAGGGCCCTCCCCGTCGTAACTCGAGAATATACCCCAGGTTCCAGTCGCAACTCGAGAAAAACCATGAGACTTCCCCCTCGCCGCGAGATGAGGCCCGATGCCCCTGCACTGCGTGCAGAGCAATTCCGTGTTCCACATCAAACGTGAAAGGAGCCTTGATTTCCTTGATGGCACTCCAGAGAAAACCGAAGATCACTGTCTCAAGTCTAGAGGGATACTGAGGTCACTGTAGCAACACTAAAGGGCTCCATGGACCCCAAATCAACTCGAGATAGAGCTTAGTCCGTGGCTTCGACTGAAGAAGAATACAAACTTTCCACAAGCACCTCAAGAGGAGGCTTCTCTCAGCTACAGATATGAGAGAGGGACCCTGAGTTTGTGGCCTCAAGTGGAATGGACACCGAGATGCTCTGACTCGAAGTAAGGCCGGATATCCCTGCAGTGAATTCAATGCATGCTCGTCTTGCATCTCCGAAGAAGAAGGGATGTCTGAATGCCCTGTGGAGACCACAGAGAAAGACCTAGTTTTCCGCCTCATCGCGACCGGAGGCCTCACATCCTTTGAAAACTCGAAAGGTCCGCGGAGATCAATGCTTCCAAAGGAGACGATGCCTGACTCCTCTTGAAAATGGATAGGAGTCCCAGGATCCCTGTGGCACGTGGAAAGGGTCCCTGGGTCTCCCGCCTCACGTGGAGACGCGTCCCAATTGCCATGCCAAGACTCGAGGAGAATCCCGAGGTGTCCCTCACACCTAGGCAGGAGTCCTGACGTCGCTGAACAAACACGGGTCTGGAAGGGCCCTCCCCGTCGTAACTCGAGAATATACCCCAGGTTCCAGTCGCAACTCGAGAAAAAACATGAGACTTCCCCCTCGCCGCGAGATGAGGCCCGATGCCCCTGCACTGCGTGCAGAGCAATTCCGTGTTCCACATCAAACGTGAAAGGAGCCTTGATTTCCTTGATGGCACTCCAGAGAAAACCGAAGATCACTGTCTCAAGTCTAGAGGGATACTGAGGTCACTGTAGCAACACTAAAGGGCTCCGTGGACCCCAAATCAACTCGAGATGACAGCTTAGTCCCTGGCTTCGACTCAAGAGGAATACCAACTATCCACAAGCACCTCAAGAGGAGGCTTCTCTCAGCTACAGGTATGTGAGAGGGACCCTGAGTTTGTGGCCTCAAGTGGAATGGACACCGAGATGCTCTGATTCGAAGTAAGGCCGGATATCCCTGCAGTGAATTCAATGCAGGCTCGTCTTGCATCTCCCAAGACGAAGGGATGTCTGAATCCCCTGTGGAGACCACAGAGAAAGACCTAGTTCTCCGCCTCATCGCGACCGGAGGCCTCACATCCTTTGAAAACTCGTGAGGTCCGCGGAGATCAATGCTTCCAAAGGAGACGATGCCTGACTCCTCTTGAAAATGGATAGGAGTCCCAGGATCCCTGTGGCATGTGGAAAGGGACACTGGGTCTTCCGCCTCACGTGGAGATGCGTCCCAATTGCCATGTCAAGACTCGAAGAGAATCCCGAAGTGTCCTTCGCACCTAGGCAGGCGTCCTGACGTCGTTGAACAAACACGTGTCTGGAAGGGCCCTCCCCGTCGTAACTCGAAAATATACCCCAGGTTCCGGCCGCAACTCGAGAAAAACCATGAAACTTCACCCTCGCCGCGAGATGAGGCCCAATTACCCTGCACTGTGTGCAGAGCAATTCCGTGTTCCACATCAAACGTGAAAGGAGCCTTGATTTCCTTGATGGCACTCCAGAGACAACCCAAGATCACTGTCTCAAGTCTAGAGGGATCCTGAGGTCACTGGAGCAACACGAAAGGCTCCGTGGACCCCAAATCAACTCGAGATGAGAGCTTAGTCCCTGGCTTCGACTCAAGAGGAATACCAACTTTCCACAAGCACCTCAAGAGGAGGCTTCTCTCAGCTACAGGTATGTGAGAGGGACCCTTAGTTTGTGGCCTCAAGTGGAATGGCCACCGAGATGCTCTGACTCGAAGTAAGGCTGGATATCCCTGCAGTGAATTGAATGCAGGCTCGTCTTGCATCTCCCAAGACGAAGGGATGTCTAAAATCCCTGAGGAGACCACAGAGAAAGACCTAGTTCTCCGCCTCATAGCCACCGGATGCCTCACATCCTTTGAAAACTCGAGAGGTCTGCGGAGATCAATGCTTCCAAAGGAGACGATGCCTGACTCCTCTTGAAAATGGATAGGAGTCTCAGGAACCCTGTGGCACGAGGAAAGGGTCCCTGGGTCTCCTGCTTCACATGGAGACGCGTCCCAATTGCCATGCCAAGACTCGAGGAGAATCCCGAGGTGTCCCTCGCACCTAGGCAGGCGTCCTGACGTCGATGAAGAAACACGGGTCTGGAAGGGCCCTCCCCGTCGTAACTCAAGAATATACCCCAGGTTCCGGACGCAACTCGAGAAAAACCATGAGACTTCCCCCTCGCCACGAGATAAGGACCGATTCCCCTGCACTGCATGCAGAGCAATTCCGTGTTCCACATCAAACGTGAAAGAAGCCTGGATTTCCTTGATGGCACTCCAGAGAAAACCCAAGATCACTGGCTCAAGTCTAGAGGGATCCTGAGGTCACTGTAGCAAGACGAAAGGCTCCGTGGACCCCAAATTAACTCGAGATGAGAGCTTAGACCCTGGCTTCGACTCAAGAGGAATACCAACTTTCCACAAGCACCTCAAGAGGAGGCTTCTCTCAGCTACAGGTATGTGAGAGGGACCCTGAGTTTGTGGCCTCAAGTGGAATGGACACCGAGATGCTCTGACTCGACGTAAGGCCGGATATCCCTGCAGTGAATTGAATGCAGGCTCGTCTTGCATCTCCCAAGACGAAGGGATGTTTGAATCCCCTGTGGAGACCACAGAGAAAGACCTAGTCCTCCCCCTCATCGCGACCAGGGGCCTCACATCCTTTGAAAACTCGAGTGGTCCACGGAGATCAATGCTTCCAAAGAGACGATGCCTGACTCCTCTTGAAAATGGATAGGAGTCCCAGGATCCCTGTGGCACGTGGTAAGGGACCCTGGGTCTCCCGCCTCACGTGGAGACGCGTCCCAATTTCCGTGCCAAGACTCGAGGAGAATCCCGAGGTGTCCCTCGCACCTGGCAGGAGTCCTGACGTCGCTGAACAAACACGTGTGTGGAAGGGCCCTCCGCGTCGTAACTCGAGAATATACCCCAGGTTCCGGCCGCAACTCGAGAAAAACCATGAGACTTCCCCCTCGCCGCGAGATGAGGCCCGAATCCCTTGCACTGCGTGCAGAGCAATTCCGTGTTCCACATCAAACGTGAAAGGAGCCTTGATTTCCTTGATGGCACTCCAGAGAAAACCCAAGATCACTGTCTCAAGTCTAGAGGGATCCTGAGGTTACTGTAGCAACAGGAAAGGGCTCTGTGGAACCCAAATCAACTCGAGATGACAGCTTAGTCCCTGCCTTCGACTGAAGAAGAATACCAACTTTCCACAAGCACCTCAAGAGGAGGCTTCTCTCAGCTACAGGTATGTGAGAGGGACCCTGAGTTTGTGGCCTCAAGTGGAATGGACACAGAGATGCTCTGATTCGAAGTAAGGCCGGATATCCGTGCAGTGAATTGAATGCAGGCTCGTCTTGCATCTCCCAAGACGAAGGGATGTCTGAAATCCCTGAGGAGACCACAGAGAAAGACCTAGTTCTCCGCCTCATAGCCAACGGATGCCTCACATCCTTTGAAAACTCGAGAGGTCTGCGGAGATCAATGCTTCCAAAGGAATACGATGCCTGAGTCCTCTTGAAAATGGATAGGAGTCCCAGGATCCCTGTGGCACGTGGAAAGGGACCCTGGGTCTCCCGCCTCACGTGCAGACGCGTCCCACTTGCCATGCCAAGACTCGAGGAGAATCCCGAGGTGTCCCTCGCACCTAGGCAGGAGTCCTGACGTCGCCGAACAAACACGGGTCTGGAAGGACCCTCCCCGTCGTAACTCGAGAATATACCCCAGGTTCCGGCGGCAACTCGAGAAAAACGATGAGACTTCCCCCTCGCCGCGAGATGAGGCCCGATTCCCCTGCACTGCGTGCAGAGCAATTCCGTGTTCCACATCAACGTGAAAGGAGCCTTGATTTCCTTGATGGCACTCCAGAGAAAACCCAAGATCACTGTCTCAAGTCTAGAGGGATCCTGAGGTCACTGTAGCAACACGAAAGGGCTCCATGGACCCCAAACAACTCGAGATGAGAGCTTGGTCCCTGGCTTCGGCTCAAGAGGAATACCAACTTTCCACAAGCACCTCAAGAGGAGGCTTCTCTCAGCTACAGGTATGTGAGAGGGACCCTGAGTTTGTGGCCTCAAGTGGAATGGACACAGAGATGCTCTGACTCGAAGTAAGGCCGGATATCCCTGCAGTGAATTGAATGCAGGCTCGTCTTGCATCTCCGAAGACGAAGGGATGTTTGAATCCCCTGTGGAGACCACAGAGAAAGCCCTAGTTCTCTGCCTCATCGCGACCGGAGGCCTCACATCCTTTGAAAACTCGAGAGGTCTGCGGAGATCAATGCTTCCAAAGGAGACGAGGCCTGAGTCCTCTTGAAAATGGATAGGAGTCCCAGGATCCCTGTGGCACGTGGAAATGGACTCTGGGTCTCCCGCCTCACGTGGAGACGCGTCCCAATTGCCATGCCAAGATTCGAGGAGAATCCGGAGGTGTCGCTCGCACCTAGGCAGGAGTCCTGACGTCGCTGAACAAACACGTGTCTGGAAGGGCCCTCCCCGTAGTAACTCGAGAATATAACCAAGGTTCCGGCCGCAATCTGAGAAAAACCATGAGACTTCCCCCTCGCCGCGAGATGAGGTCCAATTCCCCTGCACTGAGTGCAGAGCAATTCCGTGTTCCACATCGAACGTGAAAGGAGCCTTGATTTCCTTGATGACACTCCAGAGAAAACCCAAGAACACTGTCTCAATTCTAGAGGGATCCTGAGGTCACTGTAGCAACAGGAAAGGGCTCCGTGGACCCCAAATCAACTTGAGATGACAGCTTAGTCCCTGCCTTCGACTCAAGAGGAATACCAACTATCCACAAGCACCTCAAGAGGAGGCTTCTCTCAGCTACAGGTATGTGAGAGGGACCCTGAGTTTGTGGCCTCAAGTGGAATGGACACTGAGATGCTCTGACTCAAAGTAAGGCCGGACATCCCTGCAGTGAATTGAATGCAGGCTCGTCTTGCATCTCCCAAGACGAAGGGATGTTTGAATCCCCTGTGGAGACTACAGAGAAAGACCTAGTTCTCCGCCTCATCGCGACCGGAGGCCTCACATCCTTTGAAAACTCGAGAGGTCCGCGGAGATCAATGCTTCCAAAGGAGACGATGCCTGACTCCTCTTGAATGGATAGGATTCCCAGGATCCCTGTGGCATGTGGAAAGGGACCCTGGGTCTCCAGCCTCACGTGGAGACGCGTCCCAATTGCCATGCCGAGACTCGAGGAGAATCCCGAGGTGTCACTCGCACCTAGGCAGGAGTCCTGATGTCCCTGAACAAACACGTGTCTGGAAGGGCCCTCCCCATCGTAACTCGAGAATATACCCCAGGTTCCGGCGGCAACTCGAGAAAAACCATGAGACTTCCCCCTCGCCGTGAGATGAGGCCCGATTCCCCTCCACTGCGGGCATAACAATTCCGTGTTCCACATCAAACGTGACAGGAGCCTTGATTTCCTTGATGGCTCTCCAGAGAAAACCCAAGATCACTGTCTCAAGTCTAGAGGGATCCTGAGGTCACTGTAGCAAGACGAAAGGCTCCGTGGACCCCAAATCAACTCGAGATGAGAGCTTAGTCCCTGGCTTCGACTCAAGAGGAATACCAACTTTCCACAAGCACCTCAAGAGGAGGCTTCTCTCAGCTACAGGTATGTGAGAGGGACCCTGAGTTTGTGGCCTCAAGTGGAATGGACAGCGAGATGCTCTGACTCGAAGTAAGTCCGGATATACCTGCAGTGAATTGAATACAGGCTCGTCTTGCATCTCCCAAGACGAAGGGATGTCTGAACCCCCGTGGAGACCACAGAGAAAGACCTAGTTCTCCGCATCATAGCGACTGGAGGCCTCACATCCTTTGAAAACTCGAGAGGTCCGCAGAGATCAATGCTTCCAAAGGAGACGATGCCTGACTCCTCTTGAAAATGGATAGGAGTCCCAGGATCCCTGTGGCACGTGGAAAGGGACCCTGGGTCTCCCGCCTGACGTGGAGACGCGTCCCAATTTCCATGCCAAGACTCGAGGAGAATCCCAAGGTGTCCCTCGCACCTAGGCAGGAGTCCTCACGTCGCTGAACAAACACTTGTCTGGAAGGGCCCTCCCCGTCGTAACTCGAGAATATACCCCAGGTTCCGGGTGCAACCCCAGTAAAACCATGAGAGTTCCTGCTGGCCGCGAGATGAGGCCAGATTCCCCTGCACTGCGTGCAGAGCAATTCTGTGTTCCAAATCGAACGTGAAAGGAGCCTTGATTTCCTTGATGGCACTCCATAGAAAACTCAAGATCACTGTCTCAAGTCTAGAGGGATCCTGAGGTCACTGTAGCAACAGGAAAGGGCTCCGTGGACCCCAAATCAACTCGAGATGACAGCTTAGTCCCTGGCTTCGACTCAAGAGGAATACCAACTATCCACAAGCACCTCAAGAGGAGGCTTCTCTCAGCTACAGGTATGTGAGAGGGACCCTGAGTTTGTGGCCTCAAGTGGAATGGACACTGAGATGCTCTGTCTCGAAGTAAGGCCGGATATCCCTGCAGTGAATTGAATGCAGGCTCGTCTTGCATCTCCCAAGACGAAGGGATGTCTGAATCCCCTGTGGAGACCACAGAGAAAGACCTAGTTCTCCGCCTCATCGCGCCCGGAGGCCTCACATCCTTTGAAAACTCGAGAGGTCCGCGGAGATCAGTGCTTCCAAAGGAGACGATGCCTGACTCCTCTTGAAAATGGATAGGAGTCCCAGGATCACTGTGGCACGTGGAAAGGGACCCTGGGTCTCCCGCCTCACGTGCAGACGCGTCCCAATTGCCATGCCAAGACTCGAGGTGAATCCCGATGTGTCCCTCGCACCTATGCAGGAGTCCTGACGTCGCTGAAGAAACACGTGTGTGGAAGGGCCCTCCCCGCCGTAACACGAGAATATACCCCAGGTTCCGGCGGCAACTCGAGAAAAACCATGAGACTTCCCCCTCGCCGCGAGATGATGCCCGATTCCCCTGCACTGCGTGCAGAGCAATTCCGTGTTCCACATCAAACGTGAAAGGAGCCTTGATTTCCTTGATGGCACTCCAGAGAAAACCCAAGATCACTGTCTCAAGTCTAGAGGGATCCTGAGGTCACTGTAGCAACATGAAAGGGCTACGTGGACCCCAAATCAACTCGAGATGAGAGCTTAGTCCCTGGCTTCGACTCAAGGGGAATACCAACTTTCCACAATCACCTCAAGAGGAGGCTTCTCTCAGGTACAGGTATGTGAGAGGGACCCTGAGATTGTGGCCTCAAGTGGAATGGACACCGAGATGCTCTGACTCGAAGTAAGGCCGGATATCCCTGCAGTGAATTGAGTGCAGGCTCGTCTTGCATCTCCCAAGACGAAGGGATGTTTGAATCCCCTGTGGAGACCACAGAGAAAGAACTAGTTCTCCGCCTCATCGCGACCGGAGGACTCACATCCTTTGAAAACTTGAGAGTTCCGCGGAGATCAGTGCTTCCAAAGGAGACGATGCCTGACTCCTCTTGAAAATGGATAGGAGTCCCAGGATCCCTGTGGCACGTGGAAAGAGACACTGGGTCTCTGCCTCACGTGGAGACGCGTCCCAATTGCCATGCCAAGACTCGAGGTGAATCCCGAGGTGTCCCTCCCACCTAGGCAGGAGTCCTGACGTCGCTGAACAAACACGTGTCTGGAAGGGCCCTCCCCGTCATAACTCGAGAATATACCCAAGGTACCGGCCGCAACTCGAGAAAAACCATGAGACTTCCCCCTCACCGCGAGATGAGGCCCGATTCCCCTGCACTGCGTGCAGAGCAATTCCGTGTTCCACATCAAACGTGAAAGGAGCCTTGATTTCCTTGATGGCACTCCAGAGAAAACCCAAGACCACTGTCTCAAGTCTAGAGGGATCCTGAGGTCACTGGAGCAACACGAAAGGGCTCCGTGGACCGCAAATCAACTCGAGATGAGAGCTTAGTCCCTGGCTTCGACTCAAGAGGAATACGAACTTTCCACAAGCACCTCAAGAGGAGGCTTCTCTCAGCTACAGGTATGTGAGAGGGACCCTGAGTTTGTGGCCTCAAGTGGAATGGACACCGAGATGCTCTGACTTGAAGTAAGGCCGGATATCCCTGCAGTGAATTGAATGCAGGCTCGTCTTGCATCTCCCAAAACGAAGGGATGTCTGAATCCCTTGAGGAGACCACAACGAAAGACCCAGTTCTCCGGCTCATCGCCACCGGATGCCTCACATCCTTTGAAAACTCGAGAGGTCTGCGGAGATCAGTGCTTCCAAAGGAGACGATGCCTGAGTCCTCTTGAGAATGGATAGGAGTCCCAGGTTCCATGTGGCACGTGGAAAGGGATCCTGCGTCTCCCGCCTCAAGTGGAGACGCGTCCCAATTTCCATGCCAACACTCGTGGAGAATCCCGAGGTGTCACTCGCACCTAGGCAGGAGTCCTGATGTCGCTGAAGAAACACGTGTGTGGAAGGGCCCTCCCCATCGTAACTCGAGAATATACCCCAGGTTCCGGCCGCAACTCGAGAAAAACCATGAGACTTCCCCCTCGCCGCGAGATGAGGCCCGATTCCCCTGCACTGCGTGCAGAGCAATTCCGTGTTCCACATCAAACGTGAAAGGAGCCTTGATTTCCTTGATGGCACTCCAGAGAAAACCCAAGATCACTGTCTCAAGTCTAGAGGGATCCTGAGTTCACTGTAGCATCAGGAAAGGGCTCGGTGGACCCCAAATCAACTCGAGATGAGAGCTTAGTCCCTGCCTTCGACTCAAGAGGAATACCAACTTTCCACAAGCACCTCAAGAGGAGGCTTCTCTCAGCTACAAGTTTGTGAGAGTTACCCTGATTTTGTGGTCTAAAGTGTAATGGACACCGAGATGCTCTGACTCGAAGTAAGGCCGGATATCCCTGCAGTGAATTGAATGCATGCTCGTCTTGCATCTCCCAAGACGAAGGGATGTCTGAATCCCCTGAGGAGACCACAGAGAAAGACCTAGTTCTCCGCCTCTTCGCCACCGGAGTCCTCACATCATTTGAAAACTCCAGAGGTCTGCGGAGATCAATGCTTCCAAAGGAGACGATGCCTGAGTCCTCTTGAAAATGGATAGGAGTCCCAGGTTCCCCTTGGAACGTGAAAGGGACTCTGGGTCTCCCGCCTCAGGTGGAGACGCGTCTCAATTGCCATGCCAAGACTCGAGGAGAATCCGGAGGTGTCCCTCGCACCTAGGCAGGAGTCCTGACGTCGCTGAACAAACACGTGTCTGGAAGGGCCCTCCCCGTCGTAACTCGAGAATATACCCCAGGTTCCGGCTGCAACTCGAGAAAAACCATGAGACTTCCCCCCCGCGACGAGATGAGGCCAGATTCCCCTGCACTGCGTGCAGAGCAATTCCGTGTTCCACATCAAACGTGAAAGGAGCCTTGATTTCCTTGATGGCACTCCAGAGAAAACCCAAGATCACTTTCTCAAGTCTAGAGGGATCCTGAGGTCACTGGAGCAAAACGAAAGGGCTCCGTGGACCCCAAATCAACTCGAGATGAGAGCTTAGTCCCTGGCTTCGACTCAAGAGGAATAAAAACTTTCCACAAGCACCTCAAGAGGAGGCTTCTCTCAGCTACAGGTATGTGAGAGGGACCCTGAGTTTGTGGCCTCAAGTGGAATGGACACCGATATGCTCTGACTCGAAGTAAGGCCGGATATCCCTGCAGTGAATTGAATGCAGGCTCGTCTTGCATCTCCCAAAACGAAGGGATGTCTGAATCCCCTGTGGAGACCACAGAGAAAGACCTAGTTCTCCGCCTCATCACCACCGGATGCCTCACATCCTTTGAAAACTCGAGAGGTCTGCGGAGATCAATGCTTCCAAAGGAGACGATGCCTGAGTCCTCTTGAAAATGGATAGGAGTCCCAGGTTCCCTGTGGCACGTGGAAAGGGACTCTGGGTCTCCCGCCTCACATGGAGACGCGTACCAATTGCCATGCCAAGACTCGAGGAGAATCCCGATGTGTCCCTCGCACCTAGGCAGGAGTCCTGACGTCGCTGAACAAACACGTGTCTGGAAGGGCCCTCCCCGTCGTAACTCGAGAATATACCCCAGGTTCGGGCCGCAACTCGAGAAAAACCATGAGACTTCCCCCTCGCCGCGAGATGAGGCCCGATTCCCCTCCACTGCGTGCAGAGCAATTCCGTGTTCCACATCAAACGTGAAAGGAGCCTTGATTTCCTTGATGGCTCTCTAGAGAAAACCCAAGATCACTGTCTCAAGTCTAGAGGGATCCTGAGGTCACTGGAGCAACACGAAAGGGCTCCGTGGACACCAAATCAACTCGAGATGAGAGCTTAGTCCCTGGCTTCGACTCAAGGGGAATACGAACTTTCCACAAGCACCTCAAGAGGAGGCTTCTCTCAGCTACAGGTATGTGAGAGGGACCCTGAGTTTGTGGCCTCAAGTGTAATGGACACCGAGATGCTCTGACTCGAAGTAAGGCCCGATATCCCTGCAGTGAATTCAATGCAGGCTCGTGTTGCATCTCCCAAGACGAAGGGATGTCTGAATCCCCTGTGGAGACCACAGAGAATGACCTAGTTCTCCGCCTCATCGCGACCGGAGGCCTCATATCCTTTGAAAACTCGAGAGGACTGCGGAGATCAATGCTTCCAAAGGAGACGATGCCTGACTCCTCTTGAAAATGGACAGGAGTCCCAGGATCCCTGTGGCACGTGGAAAGGGACTCTGGGTCTCCCGCCTTACGTGGAGACGCTTCCCAATTGCTATGCCAAGACTCGAGGAGAATCCCGAGGTGTCCCTCGCACCTAGACAGGCGTCCTGACGTCGCTGAAGATACACGGGTCTGGAAGGTCCCTCCCAGTCATAACTCGAGAATATACCCCAGGTTCCGGCGGCAACTCGAGAAAAACGATGAGACTTCCCCCTCGCCGCGAGATGAGGCCCGATTCCCCTGCACTGCGTGCAGAGCAATTCCGTGTTCCACATCAAACGTGAAAGGAGCCTTGATTTCCTTGATGGCACTCCAGAGAAAACCCAAGATCACTGTCTCAAGTCTAGAGGGATCCTGAGGTCACTGTAGCAACATGAAAGGGCTACGTGGACCCCAAATCAACTCGAGATGAGAGCTTAGTCCCTGGCTTCGACTCAAGGGGAATACCAACTTTCCACAAGCACCTCAGGAGGAGGCTTCTCTCAGCTACAGGTATGTGAGAGGGACCCTGAGTTTGTGGCCTCAAGTGGAATGGACACCGATATGCTCTGACTCGAAATAAGGCTGGATATCCCTGCAGTGAATTCAATGCAGGCTCGTGTTGCATCTCCCAAGACGAAGGGATGTCTGAATCCCCTGTGGAGACCACAGAGAAAGACCTAGTTCTCCGCCTCATCGCGCCCGGAGGCCTCACATTTTTTGAAAACTCGAGAGGTTCGCGGAGATCCATGCTTCCAAAGGGGACGATGCCTGACTCCTCTTGAAAATGGATAGGAGTCCCAGGATCCCTGTGGCACGTGGAAAGGGTCCCTGGGTCTCCCGCCTCACGTGGAGACGCGTCCCAATTGCCATGCCAAGACTCGAGGAGAATCCCGAGGTGTCCCTCACACCTAGGCAGGAGTCCTGACGTCGCTGAACAAACACGGGTCTGGAAGGGCCCTCCCCGTCGTAACTCGAGAATATACCCCAGGTTCCAGTCGCAACTCGAGAAAAAACATGAGACTTCCCCCTCGCCGCGAGATGAGGCCCGATGCCCCTGCACTGCGTGCAGAGCAATTCCGTGTTCCACATCAAACGTGAAAGGAGCCTTGATTTCCTTGATGGCACTCCAGAGAAAACCGAAGATCACTGTCTCAAGTCTAGAGGGATACTGAGGTCACTGTAGCAACACTAAAGGGCTCCGTGGACCCCAAATCAACTCGAGATGACAGCTTAGTCCCTGGCTTCGACTCAAGAGGAATACCAACTATCCACAAGCACCTCAAGAGGAGGCTTCTCTCAGCTACAGGTATGTGAGAGGGACCCTGAGTTTGTGGCCTCAAGTGGAATGGACACCGAGATGCTCTGATTCGAAGTAAGGCCGGATATCCCTGCAGTGAATTCAATGCAGGCTCGTCTTGCATCTCCCAAGACGAAGGGATGTCTGAATCCCCTGTGGAGACCACAGAGAAAGACCTAGTTCTCCACCTCATCGCGACCGGAGGCCTCACATCCTTTGAAAACTCGTGAGGTCCGCGGAGATCAATGCTTCCAAAGGAGAAGATGCCTGACTCCTCTTGAAAATGGATAGGAGTCCCAGGATCCCTGTGGCATGTGGAAAGGGACACTGGGTCTTCCGCCTCACGTGGAGATGCGTCCCAATTGCCATGTCAAGACTCGAAGAGAATCCCGAAGTGTCCTTCGCACCTAGGCAGGCGTCCTGACGTCGTTGAACAAACACGTGTCTGGAAGGGCCCTCCCCGTCGTAACTCGAAAATATACCCCAGGTTCCGGCCGCAACTCGAGAAAAACCATGAAACTTCACCCTCGCCGCGAGATGAGGCCCAATTACCCTGCACTGTGTGCAGAGCAATTCCGTGTTCCACATCAAACGTGAAAGGAGCCTTGATTTCCTTGATGGCACTCCAGAGACAACCCAAGATCACTGTCTCAAGTCTAGAGGGATCCTGAGGTCACTGGAGCAACACGAAAGGCTCCGTGGACCCCAAATCAACTCGAGATGAGAGCTTAGTCCCTGGCTTCGACTCAAGAGGAATACCAACTTTCCACAAGCACCTCAAGAGGAGGCTTCTCTCAGCTACAGGTATGTGAGAGGGACCCTTAGTTTGTGGCCTCAAGTGGAATGGCCACCGAGATGCTCTGACTCGAAGTAAGGCTGGATATCCCTGCAGTGAATTGAATGCAGGCTCGTCTTGCATCTCCCAAGACGAAGGGATGTCTAAAATCCCTGAGGAGACCACAGAGAAAGACCTAGTTCTCCGCCTCATAGCCACCGGATGCCTCACATCCTTTGAAAACTCGAGAGGTCTGCGGAGATCAATGCTTCCAAAGGAGACGATGCCTGACTCCTCTTGAAAATGGATAGGAGTCTCAGGAACCCTGTGGCACGAGGAAAGGGTCCCTGGGTCTCCTGCTTCACATGGAGACGCGTCCCAATTGCCATGCCAAGACTCGAGGAGAATCCCGAGGTGTCCCTCGCACCTAGGCAGGCGTCCTGACGTCGATGAAGAAACACGGGTCTGGAAGGGCCCTCCCCGTCGTAACTCAAGAATATACCCCAGGTTCCGGACGCAACTCGAGAAAAACCATGAGACTTCCCCCTCGCCACGAGATAAGGACCGATTCCCCTGCACTGCATGCAGAGCAATTCCGTGTTCCACATCAAACGTGAAAGAAGCCTGGATTTCCTTGATGGCACTCCAGAGAAAACCCAAGATCACTGGCTCAAGTCTAGAGGGATCCTGAGGTCACTGGAGCAAGACGAAAGGCTCCGTGGACCCCAAATTAACTCGAGATGAGAGCTTAGACCCTGGCTTCGACTCAAGAGGAATACCAACTTTCCACAAGCACCTCAAGAGGAGGCTTCTCTCAGCTACAGGTATGTGAGAGGGACCCTGAGTTTGTGGCCTCAAGTGGAATGGACAGCGAGATGCTCTGACTCGAAGTAAGTCCGGATATACCTGCAGTGAATTGAATACAGGCTCGTCTTGCATCTCCCAAGACGAAGGGATGTCTGAACCCCCGTGGAGACCACAGAGAAAGACCTAGTCCTCCCCCTCATCGCGACCAGGGGCCTCACATCCTTTGAAAACTCGAGTGGTCCACGGAGATCAATGCTTCCAAAGAGACGATGCCTGACTCCTCTTGAAAATGGATAGGAGTCCCAGGATCCCTGTGGCACGTGGTAAGGGACCCTGGGTCTCCCGCCTCACGTGGAGACGCGTCCCAATTTCCGTGCCAAGACTCGAGGAGAATCCCGAGGTGTCCCTCGCACCTGGCAGGAGTCCTGACGTCGCTGAACAAACACGTGTGTGGAAGGGCCCTCCGCGTCGTAACTCGAGAATATACCCCAGGTTCCGGCCGCAACTCGAGAAAAACCATGAGACTTCCCCCTCGCCGCGAGATGAGGCCCGAATCCCTTGCACTGCGTGCAGAGCAATTCCGTGTTCCACATCAAACGTGAAAGGAGCCTTGATTTCCTTGATGGCACTCCAGAGAAAACCCAAGATCACTGTCTCAAGTCTAGAGGGATCCTGAGGTTACTGTAGCAACAGGAAAGGGCTCTGTGGACCCCAAATCAACTCGAGATGACAGCTTAGTCCCTGCCTTCGACTGAAGAAGAATACCAACTTTCCACAAGCACCTCAAGAGGAGGCTTCTCTCAGCTACAGGTATGTGAGAGGGACCCTGAGTTTGTGGCCTCAAGTGGAATGGACACAGAGATGCTCTGATTCGAAGTAAGGCCGGATATCCGTGCAGTGAATTGAATGCAGGCTCGTCTTGCATCTCCCAAGACGAAGGGATGTCTGAAATCCCTGAGGAGACCACAGAGAAAGACCTAGTTCTCCGCCTCATAGCCAACGGATGCCTCACATCCTTTGAAAACTCGAGAGGTCTGCGGAGATCAATGCTTCCAAAGGAATACGATGCCTGAGTCCTCTTGAAAATGGATAGGAGTCCCAGGATCCCTGTGGCACGTGGAAAGGGACCCTGGGTCTCCCGCCTCACGTGCAGACGCGTCCCACTTGCCATGCCAAGACTCGAGGAGAATCCCGAGGTGTCCCTCGCACCTAGGCAGGAGTCCTGACGTCGCCGAACAAACACGGGTCTGGAAGGACCCTCCCCGTCGTAACTCGAGAATATACCCCAGGTTCCGGCGGCAACTCGAGAAAAACGATGAGACTTCCCCCTCGCCGCGAGATGAGGCCCGATTCCCCTGCACTGCGTGCAGAGCAATTCCGTGTTCCACATCAACGTGAAAGGAGCCTTGATTTCCTTGATGGCACTCCAGAGAAAACCCAAGATCACTGTCTCAAGTCTAGAGGGATCCTGAGGTCACTGTAGCAACACGAAAGGGCTCCATGGACCCCAAACAACTCGAGATGAGAGCTTGGTCCCTGGCTTCGGCTCAAGAGGAATACCAACTTTCCACAAGCACCTCAAGAGGAGGCTTCTCTCAGCTACAGGTATGTGAGAGGGACCCTGAGTTTGTGGCCTCAAGTGGAATGGACACAGAGATGCTCTGACTCGAAGTAAGGCCGGATATCCCTGCAGTGAATTGAATGCAGGCTCGTCTTGCATCTCCGAAGACGAAGGGATGTTTGAATCCCCTGTGGAGACCACAGAGAAAGCCCTAGTTCTCTGCCTCATCGCGACCGGAGGCCTCACATCCTTTGAAAACTCGAGAGGTCTGCGGAGATCAATGCTTCCAAAGGAGACGAGGCCTGAGTCCTCTTGAAAATGGATAGGAGTCCCAGGATCCCTGTGGCACGTGGAAATGGACTCTGGGTCTCCCGCCTCACGTGGAGACGCGTCCCAATTGCCATGCCAAGATTCGAGGAGAATCCGGAGGTGTCGCTCGCACCTAGGCAGGAGTCCTGACGTCGCTGAACAAACACGTGTCTGGAAGGGCCCTCCCCGTAGTAACTCGAGAATATAACCAAGGTTCCGGCCGCAATCTGAGAAAAACCATGAGACTTCCCCCTCGCCGCGAGATGAGGTCCAATTCCCCTGCACTGAGTGCAGAGCAATTCCGTGTTCCACATCGAACGTGAAAGGAGCCTTGATTTCCTTGATGACACTCCAGAGAAAACCCAAGAACACTGTCTCAATTCTAGAGGGATCCTGAGGTCACTGTAGCAACAGGAAAGGGCTCCGTGGACCCCAAATCAACTTGAGATGACAGCTTAGTCCCTGCCTTCGACTCAAGAGGAATACCAACTATCCACAAGCACCTCAAGAGGAGGCTTCTCTCAGCTACAGGTATGTGAGAGGGACCCTGAGTTTGTGGCCTCAAGTGGAATGGACACTGAGATGCTCTGACTCAAAGTAAGGCCGGACATCCCTGCAGTGAATTGAATGCAGGCTCGTCTTGCATCTCCCAAGACGAAGGGATGTTTGAATCCCCTGTGGAGACTACAGAGAAAGACCTAGTTCTCCGCCTCATCGCGACCGGAGGCCTCACATCCTTTGAAAACTCGAGAGGTCCGCGGAGATCAATGCTTCCAAAGGAGACGATGCCTGACTCCTCTTGAATGGATAGGATTCCCAGGATCCCTGTGGCATGTGGAAAGGGACCCTGGGTCTCCAGCCTCACGTGGAGACGCGTCCCAATTGCCATGCCGAGACTCGAGGAGAATCCCGAGGTGTCACTCGCACCTAGGCAGGAGTCCTGATGTCCCTGAACAAACACGTGTCTGGAAGGGCCCTCCCCATCGTAACTCGAGAATATACCCCAGGTTCCGGCGGCAACTCGAGAAAAACCATGAGACTTCCCCCTCGCCGTGAGATGAGGCCCGATTCCCCTCCACTGCGGGCATAACAATTCCGTGTTCCACATCAAACGTGACAGGAGCCTTGATTTCCTTGATGGCTCTCCAGAGAAAACCCAAGATCACTGTCTCAAGTCTAGAGGGATCCTGAGGTCACTGTAGCAAGACGAAAGGCTCCGTGGACCCCAAATCAACTCGAGATGAGAGCTTAGTCCCTGGCTTCGACTCAAGAGGAATACCAACTTTCCACAAGCACCTCAAGAGGAGGCTTCTCTCAGCTACAGGTATGTGAGAGGGACCCTGAGTTTGTGGCCTCAAGTGTAATGGACACAGAGATGCTCTGACTCGAAGTAAGGCCGGATATCCCTGCGGTGAATTGAATGCAGGCTCGTCT
This sequence comes from Dama dama, assembly GCF_033118175.1. Lineage (NCBI taxonomy): Eukaryota > Metazoa > Chordata > Mammalia > Artiodactyla > Cervidae > Dama > Dama dama. The sequence goes on from NW_026870932.1 coordinate 62,661, forward strand.
TGCATCTCCGAAGACGAAGGGATGTTTGAATCCCCTGTGGAGACCACAGAGAAAGCCCTAGTTCTCTGCCTCATCGCGACCGGAGGCCTCACATCCTTTGAAAACTCGAGAGGTCTGCGGAGATCAATGCTTCCAAAGGAGACGAGGCCTGAGTCCTCTTGAAAATGGATAGGAGTCCCAGGATCCCTGTGGCACGTGGAAATGGACTCTGGGTCTCCCGCCTCACGTGGAGACGCGTCCCAATTGCCATGCCAAGATTCGAGGAGAATCCGGAGGTGTCGCTCGCACCTAGGCAGGAGTCCTGACGTCGCTGAACAAACACGTGTCTGGAAGGGCCCTCCCCGTAGTAACTCGAGAATATAACCAAGGTTCCGGCCGCAATCTGAGAAAAACCATGAGACTTCCCCCTCGCCGCGAGATGAGGTCCAATTCCCCTGCACTGAGTGCAGAGCAATTCCGTGTTCCACATCGAACGTGAAAGGAGCCTTGATTTCCTTGATGACACTCCAGAGAAAACCCAAGAACACTGTCTCAATTCTAGAGGGATCCTGAGGTCACTGTAGCAACAGGAAAGGGCTCCGTGGACCCCAAATCAACTTGAGATGACAGCTTAGTCCCTGCCTTCGACTCAAGAGGAATACCAACTATCCACAAGCACCTCAAGAGGAGGCTTCTCTCAGCTACAGGTATGTGAGAGGGACCCTGAGTTTGTGGCCTCAAGTGGAATGGACACTGAGATGCTCTGACTCAAAGTAAGGCCGGACATCCCTGCAGTGAATTGAATGCAGGCTCGTCTTGCATCTCCCAAGACGAAGGGATGTTTGAATCCCCTGTGGAGACTACAGAGAAAGACCTAGTTCTCCGCCTCATCGCGACCGGAGGCCTCACATCCTTTGAAAACTCGAGAGGTCCGCGGAGATCAATGCTTCCAAAGGAGACGATGCCTGACTCCTCTTGAATGGATAGGATTCCCAGGATCCCTGTGGCATGTGGAAAGGGACCCTGGGTCTCCAGCCTCACGTGGAGACGCGTCCCAATTGCCATGCCGAGACTCGAGGAGAATCCCGAGGTGTCACTCGCACCTAGGCAGGAGTCCTGATGTCCCTGAACAAACACGTGTCTGGAAGGGCCCTCCCCATCGTAACTCGAGAATATACCCCAGGTTCCGGCGGCAACTCGAGAAAAACCATGAGACTTCCCCCTCGCCGTGAGATGAGGCCCGATTCCCCTCCACTGCGGGCATAACAATTCCGTGTTCCACATCAAACGTGACAGGAGCCTTGATTTCCTTGATGGCTCTCCAGAGAAAACCCAAGATCACTGTCTCAAGTCTAGAGGGATCCTGAGGTCACTGTAGCAAGACGAAAGGCTCCGTGGACCCCAAATCAACTCGAGATGAGAGCTTAGTCCCTGGCTTCGACTCAAGAGGAATACCAACTTTCCACAAGCACCTCAAGAGGAGGCTTCTCTCAGCTACAGGTATGTGAGAGGGACCCTGAGTTTGTGGCCTCAAGTGGAATGGACAGCGAGATGCTCTGACTCGAAGTAAGTCCGGATATACCTGCAGTGAATTGAATACAGGCTCGTCTTGCATCTCCCAAGACGAAGGGATGTCTGAACCCCCGTGGAGACCACAGAGAAAGACCTAGTTCTCCGCATCATAGCGACTGGAGGCCTCACATCCTTTGAAAACTCGAGAGGTCCGCAGAGATCAATGCTTCCAAAGGAGACGATGCCTGACTCCTCTTGAAAATGGATAGGAGTCCCAGGATCCCTGTGGCACGTGGAAAGGGACCCTGGGTCTCCCGCCTGACGTGGAGACGCGTCCCAATTTCCATGCCAAGACTCGAGGAGAATCCCAAGGTGTCCCTCGCACCTAGGCAGGAGTCCTCACGTCGCTGAACAAACACTTGTCTGGAAGGGCCCTCCCCGTCGTAACTCGAGAATATACCCCAGGTTCCGGGTGCAACCCCAGTAAAACCATGAGAGTTCCTGCTGGCCGCGAGATGAGGCCAGATTCCCCTGCACTGCGTGCAGAGCAATTCTGTGTTCCAAATCGAACGTGAAAGGAGCCTTGATTTCCTTGATGGCACTCCATAGAAAACTCAAGATCACTGTCTCAAGTCTAGAGGGATCCTGAGGTCACTGTAGCAACAGGAAAGGGCTCCGTGGACCCCAAATCAACTCGAGATGACAGCTTAGTCCCTGGCTTCGACTCAAGAGGAATACCAACTATCCACAAGCACCTCAAGAGGAGGCTTCTCTCAGCTACAGGTATGTGAGAGGGACCCTGAGTTTGTGGCCTCAAGTGGAATGGACACTGAGATGCTCTGTCTCGAAGTAAGGCCGGATATCCCTGCAGTGAATTGAATGCAGGCTCGTCTTGCATCTCCCAAGACGAAGGGATGTCTGAATCCCCTGTGGAGACCACAGAGAAAGACCTAGTTCTCCGCCTCATCGCGCCCGGAGGCCTCACATCCTTTGAAAACTCGAGAGGTCCGCGGAGATCAGTGCTTCCAAAGGAGACGATGCCTGACTCCTCTTGAAAATGGATAGGAGTCCCAGGATCACTGTGGCACGTGGAAAGGGACCCTGGGTCTCCCGCCTCACGTGCAGACGCGTCCCAATTGCCATGCCAAGACTCGAGGTGAATCCCGATGTGTCCCTCGCACCTATGCAGGAGTCCTGACGTCGCTGAAGAAACACGTGTGTGGAAGGGCCCTCCCCGCCGTAACACGAGAATATACCCCAGGTTCCGGCGGCAACTCGAGAAAAACCATGAGACTTCCCCCTCGCCGCGAGATGATGCCCGATTCCCCTGCACTGCGTGCAGAGCAATTCCGTGTTCCACATCAAACGTGAAAGGAGCCTTGATTTCCTTGATGGCACTCCAGAGAAAACCCAAGATCACTGTCTCAAGTCTAGAGGGATCCTGAGGTCACTGTAGCAACATGAAAGGGCTACGTGGACCCCAAATCAACTCGAGATGAGAGCTTAGTCCCTGGCTTCGACTCAAGGGGAATACCAACTTTCCACAATCACCTCAAGAGGAGGCTTCTCTCAGGTACAGGTATGTGAGAGGGACCCTGAGATTGTGGCCTCAAGTGGAATGGACACCGAGATGCTCTGACTCGAAGTAAGGCCGGATATCCCTGCAGTGAATTGAGTGCAGGCTCGTCTTGCATCTCCCAAGACGAAGGGATGTTTGAATCCCCTGTGGAGACCACAGAGAAAGAACTAGTTCTCCGCCTCATCGCGACCGGAGGACTCACATCCTTTGAAAACTTGAGAGTTCCGCGGAGATCAGTGCTTCCAAAGGAGACGATGCCTGACTCCTCTTGAAAATGGATAGGAGTCCCAGGATCCCTGTGGCACGTGGAAAGAGACACTGGGTCTCTGCCTCACGTGGAGACGCGTCCCAATTGCCATGCCAAGACTCGAGGTGAATCCCGAGGTGTCCCTCCCACCTAGGCAGGAGTCCTGACGTCGCTGAACAAACACGTGTCTGGAAGGGCCCTCCCCGTCATAACTCGAGAATATACCCAAGGTACCGGCCGCAACTCGAGAAAAACCATGAGACTTCCCCCTCACCGCGAGATGAGGCCCGATTCCCCTGCACTGCGTGCAGAGCAATTCCGTGTTCCACATCAAACGTGAAAGGAGCCTTGATTTCCTTGATGGCACTCCAGAGAAAACCCAAGACCACTGTCTCAAGTCTAGAGGGATCCTGAGGTCACTGGAGCAACACGAAAGGGCTCCGTGGACCGCAAATCAACTCGAGATGAGAGCTTAGTCCCTGGCTTCGACTCAAGAGGAATACGAACTTTCCACAAGCACCTCAAGAGGAGGCTTCTCTCAGCTACAGGTATGTGAGAGGGACCCTGAGTTTGTGGCCTCAAGTGGAATGGACACCGAGATGCTCTGACTTGAAGTAAGGCCGGATATCCCTGCAGTGAATTGAATGCAGGCTCGTCTTGCATCTCCCAAAACGAAGGGATGTCTGAATCCCTTGAGGAGACCACAACGAAAGACCCAGTTCTCCGGCTCATCGCCACCGGATGCCTCACATCCTTTGAAAACTCGAGAGGTCTGCGGAGATCAGTGCTTCCAAAGGAGACGATGCCTGAGTCCTCTTGAGAATGGATAGGAGTCCCAGGTTCCATGTGGCACGTGGAAAGGGATCCTGCGTCTCCCGCCTCAAGTGGAGACGCGTCCCAATTTCCATGCCAACACTCGTGGAGAATCCCGAGGTGTCACTCGCACCTAGGCAGGAGTCCTGATGTCGCTGAAGAAACACGTGTGTGGAAGGGCCCTCCCCATCGTAACTCGAGAATATACCCCAGGTTCCGGCCGCAACTCGAGAAAAACCATGAGACTTCCCCCTCGCCGCGAGATGAGGCCCGATTCCCCTGCACTGCGTGCAGAGCAATTCCGTGTTCCACATCAAACGTGAAAGGAGCCTTGATTTCCTTGATGGCACTCCAGAGAAAACCCAAGATCACTGTCTCAAGTCTAGAGGGATCCTGAGTTCACTGTAGCATCAGGAAAGGGCTCGGTGGACCCCAAATCAACTCGAGATGAGAGCTTAGTCCCTGCCTTCGACTCAAGAGGAATACCAACTTTCCACAAGCACCTCAAGAGGAGGCTTCTCTCAGCTACAAGTTTGTGAGAGTTACCCTGATTTTGTGGTCTAAAGTGTAATGGACACCGAGATGCTCTGACTCGAAGTAAGGCCGGATATCCCTGCAGTGAATTGAATGCATGCTCGTCTTGCATCTCCCAAGACGAAGGGATGTCTGAATCCCCTGAGGAGACCACAGAGAAAGACCTAGTTCTCCGCCTCTTCGCCACCGGAGTCCTCACATCATTTGAAAACTCCAGAGGTCTGCGGAGATCAATGCTTCCAAAGGAGACGATGCCTGAGTCCTCTTGAAAATGGATAGGAGTCCCAGGTTCCCCTTGGAACGTGAAAGGGACTCTGGGTCTCCCGCCTCAGGTGGAGACGCGTCTCAATTGCCATGCCAAGACTCGAGGAGAATCCGGAGGTGTCCCTCGCACCTAGGCAGGAGTCCTGACGTCGCTGAACAAACACGTGTCTGGAAGGGCCCTCCCCGTCGTAACTCGAGAATATACCCCAGGTTCCGGCTGCAACTCGAGAAAAACCATGAGACTTCCCCCCCGCGACGAGATGAGGCCAGATTCCCCTGCACTGCGTGCAGAGCAATTCCGTGTTCCACATCAAACGTGAAAGGAGCCTTGATTTCCTTGATGGCACTCCAGAGAAAACCCAAGATCACTTTCTCAAGTCTAGAGGGATCCTGAGGTCACTGGAGCAAAACGAAAGGGCTCCGTGGACCCCAAATCAACTCGAGATGAGAGCTTAGTCCCTGGCTTCGACTCAAGAGGAATAAAAACTTTCCACAAGCACCTCAAGAGGAGGCTTCTCTCAGCTACAGGTATGTGAGAGGGACCCTGAGTTTGTGGCCTCAAGTGGAATGGACACCGATATGCTCTGACTCGAAGTAAGGCCGGATATCCCTGCAGTGAATTGAATGCAGGCTCGTCTTGCATCTCCCAAAACGAAGGGATGTCTGAATCCCCTGTGGAGACCACAGAGAAAGACCTAGTTCTCCGCCTCATCACCACCGGATGCCTCACATCCTTTGAAAACTCGAGAGGTCTGCGGAGATCAATGCTTCCAAAGGAGACGATGCCTGAGTCCTCTTGAAAATGGATAGGAGTCCCAGGTTCCCTGTGGCACGTGGAAAGGGACTCTGGGTCTCCCGCCTCACATGGAGACGCGTACCAATTGCCATGCCAAGACTCGAGGAGAATCCCGATGTGTCCCTCGCACCTAGGCAGGAGTCCTGACGTCGCTGAACAAACACGTGTCTGGAAGGGCCCTCCCCGTCGTAACTCGAGAATATACCCCAGGTTCGGGCCGCAACTCGAGAAAAACCATGAGACTTCCCCCTCGCCGCGAGATGAGGCCCGATTCCCCTCCACTGCGTGCAGAGCAATTCCGTGTTCCACATCAAACGTGAAAGGAGCCTTGATTTCCTTGATGGCTCTCTAGAGAAAACCCAAGATCACTGTCTCAAGTCTAGAGGGATCCTGAGGTCACTGGAGCAACACGAAAGGGCTCCGTGGACACCAAATCAACTCGAGATGAGAGCTTAGTCCCTGGCTTCGACTCAAGGGGAATACGAACTTTCCACAAGCACCTCAAGAGGAGGCTTCTCTCAGCTACAGGTATGTGAGAGGGACCCTGAGTTTGTGGCCTCAAGTGTAATGGACACCGAGATGCTCTGACTCGAAGTAAGGCCCGATATCCCTGCAGTGAATTCAATGCAGGCTCGTGTTGCATCTCCCAAGACGAAGGGATGTCTGAATCCCCTGTGGAGACCACAGAGAATGACCTAGTTCTCCGCCTCATCGCGACCGGAGGCCTCATATCCTTTGAAAACTCGAGAGGACTGCGGAGATCAATGCTTCCAAAGGAGACGATGCCTGACTCCTCTTGAAAATGGACAGGAGTCCCAGGATCCCTGTGGCACGTGGAAAGGGACTCTGGGTCTCCCGCCTTACGTGGAGACGCTTCCCAATTGCTATGCCAAGACTCGAGGAGAATCCCGAGGTGTCCCTCGCACCTAGACAGGCGTCCTGACGTCGCTGAAGATACACGGGTCTGGAAGGTCCCTCCCAGTCATAACTCGAGAATATACCCCAGGTTCCGGCGGCAACTCGAGAAAAACGATGAGACTTCCCCCTCGCCGCGAGATGAGGCCCGATTCCCCTGCACTGCGTGCAGAGCAATTCCGTGTTCCACATCAAACGTGAAAGGAGCCTTGATTTCCTTGATGGCACTCCAGAGAAAACCCAAGATCACTGTCTCAAGTCTAGAGGGATCCTGAGGTCACTGTAGCAACATGAAAGGGCTACGTGGACCCCAAATCAACTCGAGATGAGAGCTTAGTCCCTGGCTTCGACTCAAGGGGAATACCAACTTTCCACAAGCACCTCAGGAGGAGGCTTCTCTCAGCTACAGGTATGTGAGAGGGACCCTGAGTTTGTGGCCTCAAGTGGAATGGACACCGATATGCTCTGACTCGAAATAAGGCTGGATATCCCTGCAGTGAATTCAATGCAGGCTCGTGTTGCATCTCCCAAGACGAAGGGATGTCTGAATCCCCTGTGGAGACCACAGAGAAAGACCTAGTTCTCCGCCTCATCGCGCCCGGAGGCCTCACATTTTTTGAAAACTCGAGAGGTTCGCGGAGATCCATGCTTCCAAAGGGGACGATGCCTGACTCCTCTTGAAAATGGATAGGAGTCCCAGGATCCCTGTGGCACGTGGAAAGGGACCCTGGGTCTCCCACCTCATGTGGAGACGCGTCCCAATTGCCATGCCAAGATTCGAGGAGAATCCCGAGGTGTCCCTCGCACCTAGGCAGGAGTCCTGACGTCGCTGAACAAACACGTGTCTGGAAGGGCCCTCCCCGCCGTAACTTGAGAATATACCCCAGGTTCGGGCCGCAACTCGAGAAAAACCATGAGACTTTCCCCTCGCCATGAGATGAGGCCTGATTCCCCTGCACTGTGTGTAGAGCAATTCCGTGCTCCACATCAAACGTGAAAGGAGCCTTGATTTCCTTGATGGCACTCCAGAGAAAACCCAAGATCAGTGTCTCAAATCTTGAGGGATCCTTATGTCACTGTAGCATCACGAAAGGGCTCCGTGGACCCCAAATCAACTCGAGATGAGAGCTTAGTCCCTAGTTTCGACTCAAGAGGAATACGAACTTTCCACAAGCACCTGAAGAGGAGGCTTCTCTCAGCTACAGGCATGTGAGAGGGACCCTGAGTTTGTGGCCTCAAGTGGAATGGACACCGAGATGCTCTGACTCGAAGTAAGGCAGGATATCCCTGCAGTGAATTGAATGCAGGCTCGTCTTTCATCTCCTAAGGCGAAGGGATGTCTGAATCCCCTGTAGAGGCTCCAGAGAAAGACCTATTTCTCTGCCTCTTCGCGACCGGAGGCGTCACATCCTTTGAAAACTTGAGAGGTCCGCGGAGATCAATGCTTCCAAAGGAGACGATGCCTGACTCCTCTTCAAAATGGATAGGAGTCCCAAGATCCCTGTGGCACGTGGAAAGGGACCCTGGGTCTCCCGCCTCAGGTGGAGATACGTCCCAATTGCCATGCCAAGACTCGAGGAGAATCACGAGGTGTCCCTCGCACCTAGGCAGGAGTCCTGACGTCGCTGAACAAACACGTGTCTGGACGGGCCCTCCCCGTCGTAAATCGAGAATATACCCCAGGTTCCGGCCGCAACTCGAGGAAAACCATCAGACTTCCCCCTCGCCGCGAGATGAGGCCCGATTCCCCAGCACTGCGTGCAGAGCAATTCCGTGTTCCACATCAAACGTGAAAGGAGCCTTGATTTCCTTGATGGCACTTCAGAGAAAACCCAAGAACACTGTCTCAAGTCTAGAGGGATCCTGAGGTCACTGGAGCAAAACGAAAGGGCTCCGTGCACCCCAAATCAACTCGAGATGAGAGCTTCGTCCCTGGCTTCGACTCAAGAGGAATACCAACTTTCCACATGCACCTCAAGCGGAGGCTTCTCTCAGCTATAGGTATGTGAGAGGGACCCTGAGTTTGTGGCCTCAAGTGGAATGGACATCGAGATGCTCTGACTCGAAGTAAGGCCAGATATCCCTGCAGTGAATTGAATGCAGGCTCGTCCTGCATCTCCCAAGATGAAGGGATGTCTGAATCCCTTGTGGAGACCACAGAGAAAGACCTAGTTCTCCGTCTCATCGAGACCGGAGGGCTCACATCTTTTTAAAATTCGAGAGGTACGTGGAGATCAATGCTTCCAAAGGAGACGATGCCTGACTCCTCTTGAAAATTGATAGGAGTCACGGGATCCCTGTTGCACGTGGAAAGGGTCCCTGGGTCTCCCGCCTCACGTGGAGATGGATCCCAATTGCCATGCCAAGACTCGAGGAGAATCCCGAGCTGTCCCTCGCATCTACGCAGAAGTCCTTACGTCACTGAACAAACACGTGTCTGGAAGGACCCTCCCAGTGGTACCTCGAGAATATACACAAGGTTCCAGCCACAACTCGAGAAAAACCATGAGAGTTCCCCTCGCCGCGATATGAGGCCCGATTCCCCTGCACTGCATGCAGAGCAATTCCGTGTTCTACATCAAACATGAAAGGAGTCTTGGTTTCCTTAATGGCACTCTAGAAAATAACGAAGAACATGAGAAGTTGTGAAAAATAAGAAGAGCGTGACAAGGTGTGAAAAATACGAGGAGCTTGTAAAGGTCTGCAAAATACGAGGAGCATGAAATGGTGTGAAAAATACGAAGAGTGTGAAAAGGTGTGAAAAATATGAAGAGTGTGAAAAGGCCTGAAAAATACGAGGAGTATGAAAACGTCTGAAAAATACGAGGAGCATAAAAAGGTGTGAAAAATACGAGGAGCATGAAAAGGTTTGAAAAATAGGAAGAACAGGAAAGGTCTGAAAAATACGAGGATCATTAAAAAGTGTGAAAAATTAGAAGAGCAGGAAAAGGTGTGAAAAATACGAGGAGCATGACAAGGTGTGAAAAACACGTGGAGCATGACAAGGTGTGAACACTACGAGGAGCATGAAAAAGTCTGAAAAATTCGAGTATCATGACAAGGTGTGAAAAATATGAGGAGCATGAAAGTGTCTGAAAAATGAGAGGAGCATGAGAAGGTGTGAAAAATATGAGGAGCATGGAAAGGTCTGACAAAATTGAGGAGCATGTGAAGATCTGAAAAATACGAGGAGCCTTAAAAAGTGTGAATATTCGAGGAGCAGGAAAAGGTGTGAAAAATACGAGGAGCATGAAAAGGTTTGAAAAATACAAGGAGCATAATAAGGTGTGAAAAATACGATAAGCATGAAAAGGTCTGAAATATACGAGGAGCAAGAAAAGGTGTGAAATATATGAGAAGCATGAAAAGGTCTGAAAATTACGAGAAGCATGACAGGTGTGAAAAACACGAGGGGCATGAAAAGGTGTGAAAAATACGAAGAGCATGAAAAGGTCTGAAAAATATGAGGAGCATGAAAAGGTGTCAAAAATATGAAGAGCGTGAAAAGGTGTGAAAAATACGAGGAGCATGAGAATGTCTGACAAATACGAGGAGCAAGAAAAGGTCTGAAAAATAAGAGGAGCATGAAAAGGTGTCAAAAATACGTAGAGCTTAAAAAAGTGTGAAAAATATGAGGAGAATGAAAATGTCTGAAAAATACGAGGAGCATGAACAGGTGTGAAAAATACGAGGAGCATGAAAACGTGTGAAAAATTCGAGTAGCAGGAAAAGGTGTGAAAAATATGAAGAGCATGAAAAGGTTTGAAAAATACAAGGAGCATGACAAGGTGTGAAACATACGAGTAGCATGACAGGGTGTGAAAAATTCGAGGAGCATGAAAATGTCTGAAAAACAAGAGGAGCATGAAAAGGTGTGAAAAATACGAGGAGCATGACAAGGTTTGAAAAATACGAGGAGCATGACAAGGTGTGAAATAAACGAGGAGCATGAAACATTGTCAAAAATACGAGGAGAGTGAAAAGATCTGAAAAATCCGAGGAGCATGAAAAGGTCTGAAAAATACGAGGAGCATGAAAAGTTGTCAAAAATACGAAGAGAATGAAAAGGTGTGAAAAATATGAAGCGCGTGAAAAGGTCTGAAATATTCGAGGAGCATGAAAATGTCTGGAAAATACGAGGAGCATGACAAGATGTGAAAAATACGAAGAGCAGGAAAAGGTGTGAAAAATATGAAGAGCATGAAAAGCTTTGAAAAATACGAGGAGCATGACAAGGTGTGAAAAATACGAGGAGCATGAAAAGGTGTGAAAAATATGAAGAGCATGAAAAGGTGGGAAAAATATGAGGAGCATGACAAGCTGTGAAAATTTGGAGGAGCATGAAAAGGTCTGACAAATACGAGGAGCATGAAAAGGTCTGAAAAATATGAGGAGCATTAAAACGTGTGAAAAATCCGAGGAGCAAGAAAAGGTGTGAAAAATATGAGGAGCATGACAAGTTGAGAAAAATACGAGGAGCATGACAAGGTGTGAAAAGTAGGAGGAACATGAAAAGATCTGAAAAATACGACGAGCATGACAAGGTGTGAAAAATACTAGGAACATGAAAAGGTGTGAAAAATATGAAGAGCATGAAAAGGTTGAAAAATACGAGGAGGATGAAAAGGTCTGAAATATACGAGGAGCATGAAACGGTGTGAAAAATTCGAGGAGCATGAAAAGGTGTGAAAAATACGAAGAGCGTGAAAACGTGTGAAAAATATGAAGAGCGTGAAATGGTCTGAAAAATTCGAGGAGCATGAAAAGATCTGAAAAATATGAGGAGCATGAAAAGGTGTGAAAAATACGAGGAGCATATAAAGGTGTGAAAAATACAAGGAGCATGAAAAGGTGTGAAAAATTCGATGAATAGAAAAATGTGTGAAAAATATGAGGAGCATGAAAAGGTGTGAAAATACGAGGAGCATGAAAAGATCTGAAAAATTCTAGGAGCATGAAAAAGCCTGAAAAATACGAGGAGCATGACAAGATATGAAAAATACGAGCAACATGACAAGGTGTGAAAAATACGAGGAGCATAACAAGGTGTGAAAAATACGAGGAGCATGACAAGGTGTGAAATATACGAGGAGCATGATAAGGTCTGACAAATACGAGGAGCATGACAAGGTGTGAAAAATATGAAGAGCATGAAAGGGTCTGAAAAATACGAGGAGCAGGACAAGGTTTGAAAAATACGAAGAGAATGAAAAGGTCTGAAAAATACGAGGAGCATGAAAAGTTGTGAAAAATACGAGGAGAAAGAAAAGGTGTGAAAAATACGAAGAGCATGAAAAGGTCTGAAGAATACGAGGAGCATGAAAATGTGTGAAAAATACGAGGAGCATGAAAAGGTGTGAAAATTACGACAGCAGGAAAAGGTGTGAAAAATACGAGGAGCATAGAATGGTGTGAAAAATTCAAAGACCAGGAAAAGGTGTGAAATATACGATAAGCATGAAATGGTCTGAAAAATACGAGGAGCATGAAAAGGTGTCAAAAATACGGAGAGCGTGAAAAGGTGTGAAAAATATGAAGAGCGTGAAAAGGTGTGAAATTTCGAAGAGCATGAAAAGGTCTGAAAATGTTCTAGTTTCATTCTTTTACAAGTGGTTGACCAGTTATCCCAGCACCACTTGTTAAAGAGGTTGTCTTTTTTCCATTGTATATCCTTGCCTCCTTTGTCAAAGATAAGGTGTCCATAGGTCCGTGGATTTATCTCTGGGCTTTCTATTCTGTTCCATTGATCTATATTTCTGTCTTTGTGCCAGTACCATACTGTCTTGATGACTGTGGCTTTGTAGTAGAGTCTGAAGTCAGGCAGGTTGATTCCTCCCGTTCCATTCTTCTTTCTCAAGATTACTTTGGCTATTCGAGGTTTTTTGTATTTCCATACAAATTGTGAAATTCTTTGGGCTACTTCTGTGAAAAATACCGTTGGTAACTTGATAGGGATTGCATTGAATCTATAGATTGCTTTGGATAGAATAGCCATTTTGACAATTTTGATTCTTCCAATCCATGAACACGGTATGTTTCTCCATCTGTTTGTGTCCTCTTTGATTTCTTTCATCAGTGTTTTATAGTTTTCTATGTATAGGTCCTTTGCTTCTTTAGGTAGATATACTTCTAAGTATTTTATTCTTTTTGTTGCAATGGTGAATGGTATTGTTTCTTTAATTTCTCTTTCTGTTTTTTCATTGTTAGTATATAGGAATGCAAGGGATTTCTGTGTGTTAATTTTATATCCTGCAACTTTACTATATTCATTGATTAGCTCTAGTAATTTTCTGGTAGAGACTTTAGGGTTTTTTATGTAGAGGATCATGTCATCTGCAAACAGTGAGAGTTTCACTTCTTCTTTTCCTATCTGGATTCCTTTTACTTCTTTTTCTGCTCTGATTGCTGTGGCCAGAACTTCCAACACTATGTTGAATAGTAGTGGTGAGAGTGGGCACCCTTGTCTTGTTCCTGATTTCAGGGTAAATGCTTTCAATTTTTCACCATTGAGGGTGATGCTCGCTGCGGGTTTGTCATATATAGCTTTTATTATGTTGAGGTATGTTCCTTCTATTCCTGCTTTTTGGAGACACAAAAATAAACTCAAAATGGATTAAAGATCTAAATGTAAGACCAGAAACTATAAAACTCCTAGAGGAGAACATAGGCAAAACTCTCTCGGACATAAATCACAGCAAGATCCTCTATGACCCACCTCCCAGAATATTGGAAATAAAAGTAAAAATAAACAAATGGGACCTAATGAAACTTAAAAGCTTTTGCACTACAAAGCAAACTATAAGTAAGGTGAAAAGACAGCCTTCAGATTGGGAGAAAATAATAGCAACTGAAGAAACAGACAAAGGATTAATCTCAAAAATATACAAGCAACTCCTACAGCTCAATTCCAGAAAAATAAATGACCCAATCAAAAAATGGGCCAAAGAACTAAACAGACATTTCTCCAAAGAAGACATACAGATGGCTAACAAACACATGAAAAGATGCTCAACATCACTCATTATTAGAGAAATGCAAATCAAAACCACAATGAGGTACCATTACACGCCAGTCAGGATGGCTGCTATCCAAATGTCTACAAGCAATAAATGCTGAAGAGGGTGTGGAGAAAAGGGAACCCTCTTACACTGTTGGTGGGAATGCAAACTAGTACAGCTGCTATGGAAAACAGTGTGGAGATTTCTTAAAAAACTGGAAATAGAACTGCCATATGACCCAGCAATCCCACTTCTGGGCATGCACACTGAGGAAACCAGATCTGAAAGAGACACGTGTACCACAATGTTCATCACAGCACTGTTTATAATAGCCAGGACATGGAAGCAACCTAGATGCCCATCAGCAGATGAATGGATAAGGAAGCTGTGGTACATATACACCATGGAATATTACTCAGCCATTAAAAAGAATTCATTTGAACCAGTCCTAATGAGATGGATGAAACTGGAGCCCCTTATACAGAGTGAAGTAAGCCAGAAAGATAAAGAACATTACAGCATACTAACACATATATATGGAATTTAGAAAGATGGTAACGATAACCTTATATTCAAAACAGAAAAAGAGGCACAGTAATACAGAACAGACTTTTGAACTCTGTGGGAGAATGTGAGGGTGAGATATTTCAAAAGAACAGCATGTATACTATCTATGGTGAAACAGATCACCAGCCCAGGTGGAATGCATAAGACAAGTGCCCGGACCTGGTGCACTGGGAGGACCCCGAGGAATCGGGTGGAGAGGGAGGTAGGAGGGGGGATCGGGATGGGGAATACGTGTAAATCTATGGCTGATTCATATCAATGTATGACAAAATAATAATAATAATAATAATAATAATAATAATAATAATAATAATAAAGAAAAGGTCTGAAAAATACGAGGAGCATGAAAAGGTGTGAAAAATACGAGGAGAAGGAAAAGGTGTGAAAAATACGAGGAGCATGACAAGGTGTGAAAATACCAGGAGCATGACATCGTGTAAAAAACACAAGGAGCAGGAAAAGGCGTGAAAAATACGAGGAGAATGAAAAGTGGTGAAAAATACAAAGAGCATGAAAAGGTCTGAAAAATACGAAGAGCATGAAAACGTGTGAAAAAACCGAGGAGCAGAAAAAGGTGTGAAAAATATGAAGAGAATGAAAAGGTCTGAAAAATACGAGGTGCATGAAAAGGTGTGAAAAATACGAGGAGCGTGAACAGGTGTGAAAAATATGAAGGGCGTGAAAAAGTCTGAAAAATACGAGGAGCATGAAAAGGTCTGAAAAATACGAGGAGCATGAAAAGGTCTGAAAAATAAGAAGAGCTTCAAAAGGTGTCAAAAATATGAGGAGCATGAAACAGTGTGAAAAATAGGAGTAGCATGAGGCTGTGTTCAAAAACATGAAGTGCCTGCAAAGATGGGAAAAATATGAAGAGCTTCAAAAGGTGTCAAAAATATGAGGAGCATGAGACGGTCTGAAAATTAGGAGCAGCATGAAGCGGTGGTCAAAAACATGAAGAGCCTGAAAATGTGTGAAAAATATGAAGAGCTTCAAAAATTCTCAAAAATATGAGGAGCATGATATGGTCTGAAAAATAGGAGGAGCATGAAGCGGTTTTGAAAAACATGAAAAGCCTGAAAAGGTTTGAAATATATGAAGAGCTTCAAATATGTCAAAAATATGAGGAGCATGAAACGGTCTGAAAAGTAGGAGGGACATGAAGCAGTCGTCAAAAACATGAAGATCCTGAAAATGTGTGAAAATATGAAGAGCTTCAAAAGGTGTCAATAAAATGAGGAGCATGAAACGGTCTGAAAAATATGAGGAGCATGAAGCGGTGGTCAAAAATATGAAGAGCCTGATAAGGTGTTTCAAATATGAAGAGCTTCAAAAGGTGTGAAAAATATGAGGTGCATGAAATGGTCTGAAAAATAGGAGGAGCATGAAGCGGTGTTGAAAAACATGAACAGCCTGAAAAGATGGGAAAAATATAAGAGCTTCAAAAGGTGTCAAAAATATGAGGAGCATGAAACAGTGTGAAAAATAGGAGTAGCATGAGGCTGTGTTCAAAAACATGAAGAGCCTGAAAAGATGGGAAAAATATGAAGAGCTTCAAAAGGTGTCAAAAATATGAGGAGCATGAAATGGTCTGAAAAATAGGAGGGACATGAAGCAGTCGTCAAAAACATGAAGATCCTGAAAAGGTGTGAAAATATGAAGAGCTTCAAAAGGTGTCAATAATATGAGTAGCATGAAACGGTCTGAAAAATAGGAGGAGCATGAAGCGGTGTTGAAAAACATGAAAAGCCTGAAAAGGTGTGAAAAATATGAAGAGCTTCAAAAGGTGTCAAAAATATGAGGAGCATGAAACAGTGTGAAAAATAGGAGTAGCATGAGGCAGTGTTCAAAAATATGAAGAGCCTGAAAAGATGGGAAAAATATGAAGAGCTTCAAAAGGTGTCAAAAATATGAGGAGCATGAAATGGTCTGAAAAATAGGAGGGACATGAAGCAGTCGTCAAAAACATGAAGATCCTGAAAAGGTGTGAAAATATGAAGAGCTTCAAAAGGTGTCAATAATATGAGTAGCATGAAACGGTCTGAAAAATAGGAGGAGCATGAAGCGGTTTTGAAAAACATGAAAAGCCTATTAAGGTGTGAAAAATATGAAGAGCTTCAAAAGGTGCCAAAAATATGAGGAGCATGAAATAGCCTGAAAAATAGGATGAGCATGATACGATTTTGAAAAAGATGAATACCATGAAAAGATGTGAAAACTATGAAGAGCTTCAAAAGGTGTCAAAAATATGAGAAGTATGAAACGACTGAAAAATAGGAGGAGCATGAAGCGGTGTTGAAAAACATGAAAAGCCTGAAAAGGTTTCAAATATATGAAGAGCTTCAAACGTGTCAAAAATATGAGGAGCATGAAACGGTCTAAAAAATACGGGGAGCATGAAGTGGTGTTGAAAAACATGAAAAGCCTGAAAAGGTGTGAAAAATATGAAGAGCTTCAAAATGTCTCAAAATATGAGGAACATGAAACGGTCTGAAAAATACGAGGAGCATGAAGCGGTCTTCAAAATCATGAAGTGCCTGAAAAGGTGTGAAAAATATGAAGAGCTTCAAAAGGTGTCCAAAATATGAGGAGCATGAGACGGTCTGAAAAATAGGAGCAGCATGAAGCGGTGGTCAAAAACATGAAGAGCCTGAAAATGTGTGAAAAATATGAAGAGCTTCAAAAATTCTCAAAAATATGAGGAGCATGTTATGGTCTGAAAAATAGGAGGAGCATGAAGTGATTTTGAAAACATGTAGAGCCTGAAAAGGAGTGAAAAATATGAAGATCTTCAAAAGGTGTCAAAAATATGAGGAGTATGAAACGGTCTGAAAAATAGGAGGAACATGAAGCGGTGTTGAAAAACATGAAGAGCCTGAAAAGGTGTGAAAAATATGAAGAGCTTCAAAAGGTGTCAAAAATATCAGGAGCATGAAACGGTCTGAAAAATAGGAGGAGCATGAAGCTGTGTTCAAAAACGTGAAGAGCCTGAAAAGGTGTGAAAAATATTAAGAGCTTTAAAAGGTGTCAAAAATATGAGGACCATGTAACGGTCTGAAAAATAGGAGGAGCATTAAGCGCTGTTCAAAAACATACCCCACTCACAACTATGGATAGGTCAACTAAATAGAAAATTAACAAGGAAACACAAACCTTAAATGACACATTGGACCAGCTAGACCTAATTGATATCTATAGGACATTTCACCCCAAAACAATCAACTTCACCTTTTTCTCAAGTGCACACGGAACATTCTCCAGAATAGATCACATCCTGGGCCATAAATCTGGTCTTGGAATATTCAAAAAAATTGAAATCATTCCAGTCATCTTTTCTGACCACAGTGCAGTAAGATTAGATCTCAATTACAGGGAAAAAATTGTTAAAACTTCAAACATATGGAGGCTAAATAACACACTTCTGAATAACCAACAAATCATAGAAGAAATCAAAAAAGAAATCAAAATATGTATAGTAATGAATGAAAATGAAAACACAACAAGCCAAAACCTATGGGACACTGTAAAAGCAGTGCTAAGGGGAAGGTTCATAGCATTACAGGCTTACGTCAAGAAACAGAAAAAAAACCAATTAAATAACCTAACTCTACACCTAAAGCAATTAGAGAAGGAAGAAATGAAGAACCCCAGAGTTAGCAGAAGGAAAGAAATCTTAAAAATCAGGGCAGAAATAAATGCAAAAGAAATAAAGAGACCATAGCAAAAATCAACAAAGCTAAAAGCTGGTTTTTTGAAAAAATAAACAAAATTGACAAACCATTAGCAAGACTCATTAAGAAACAAAGAGAGAAAAACCAAATTAACAAAATTAGAAATGAAAATGGAGAGATCACAACAGACAACACTGAAATACAAAGGATCATAAGAGACTACTACCAGCAGCTCTATGCCAATAAAATGGACAACTTGGATGAAATGGACAAATTCTTAGAAAAGTTTAACTTTCCAAAACTGAACCAGGAAGAAATAGAAGATCTTAACAGACCCATCACAAGCAAGGAAATCGAAACTGTCATCAAAAATCTTCCAGCAAACAAAAGCCCAGGACCAGATGGCTTCACAGCTGAATTCTACCAAAAATTTAGAGAAGAGCTAACACCTATCTTACTCAAACTCTTCCAGAAAATTGCAGAAGAAGGTAAGCTTCCAAACTCATTCTATGAGGCCACCATCACCCTAATTCCAAAACCAGACAAAGATGCCACAAAAAAAAGAAAACTACAGGCCAATATCACTGATGAACAAAGATGCAAAAATCCTTAACAAAATTCTAGCAAACAGAATCCAACAACATATTAAAAAAATCATACACCGTGACCAAGTGGGCTTTATCCCAGGAATGCAAGGATTCTTTAATATCCGCAAATCAATCAATGTAAAACACCACATTAACAAATTGAAAGATAAAAACCATATGATTATCTCAATAGATGCAGAGAAAGCCTTTGACAAAATTCAACACTCATTTATGATTAAAACTCTCCAAAAAGCAGGAATAGAAGGAACATACCTCAACATAATAAAAGCTATATATGACAAACCCACAGCAAGCATCACCCTCAATGGTGAAAAATTGAAGGCATTTCCCCTGAAATCAGGAACAAGACAAGGGTGCCCACTCTCACCACTACTATTCAACATAGTGTTGGAAGTTCTGGCCACAGCAATCAGAGCAGAAAAAGAAGTAAAAGGAATCCAGATAGGAAAAGAAGAAGTAAAACTCACTGTTTGCAGATGACATGATCCTCTGTACAGAAAACCCTAAAGACTCTACCAGAAAATTACTAGAGCTAATCAATGAATATAGTAAAGTTGCAGGATATAAAATTAACACACAGAAATCCCTTGCATTCCTATATACTAACAATGAAAAAACAGACAGAGAAATTAAGGAAACAATACCATTCACCATTGCAACAAAAAGAATAAAACACTTAGGAGTATATCTACCTAAAGAAACAAAGGACCTATACATAGAAAACTATAAAACACTGATGAAAGAAATCAAAGAGGACACAAACAGATGGAGAAACATACCGTGTTCATGGATTGGAAGAATTAATATTGTCAAAATGGCTATTCTATCCAAAGCAGTCTATAGATTCAATGCAATCCCTATCAAGCTACCAATGGTATTTTTCACAGAAGTAGCCCAAAGAATTTCACAATTTGTATGGAAATACAAAAAACCTCGAATAGCCAAAGTAATCTTGAGAAAGAAGAATGGAGCTGGAGGAATCAACCTGCCTGACTTCAGACTCTACTACAAAGCCACAGTCATCAAGACAGTATGGTACTGGCACAAAGACAGAAATATAGATCAATGGAAGAGAATATAAAGCCCAGAGATAAATCCACGAACCTATGGACACCTTATCTTTGACAAAGGAGGCAAGGATATACAATGGAAAAAAGACAACCTCTTTAACAAGTGGTGCTGGGAAAACTGGTCAACCACTTGTAAAAGAATGAAACTAGAACACTTTCTAACACCATACACAAAAATAAACTCAAAATGGATTAAAGATCTAAATGTAAGACCAGAAACTATAAAACTCCTAGAGGAGAACATAGGCAAAACACTCTCCGACATAAATCAAAGCAAGATCCTCTATGACCCACCTCCCAGAATATTGGAAGTAAAAGCAAAACTAAACAAATGGGACCTAATGAAACTTAAAAGCTTTTGCACTACAAAGGAAACTATAAGTAAGGTGAAAAGACAGCCCTCAGATTGGGAGAAAATAATAGCAAATGAAGAAACAGACAAAGGATTAATCTCAAAAATATACAAGCAACTCCTGCAGCTCAATTCCAGAAAAATAAATGACCCAATCAAAAAATGGGCCAAAGAACTAAACAGACATTTCTCCAAAGAAGACATACACATGGCTAATAAACACATGAAAAGATGCTCAACATCACTGATTATTAGAGAAATGCAAATCAAAACCACAATGAGGTACCATTACACGCCAGTCAGGATGGCTGCTATCCAAAAGTCTACAAGTAATAAATGCTGGAGAGGGTGTGGAGAAAAGGGAACCCTCTTACACTGTTGGTGGGAATGCAAACTAGTACAGCCGCTATGGAAAACAGTGTGGAGATTTCTTAAAAAACTGGAAATAGAGCTGCCATATGACCCAGCAATACCACTTCTGGGCATACACACTGAGGAAACCAGATCTGAAAGAGACACGTGCACCCCAATGTTCATCGCAGCACTGTTTATAATAGCCAGGACATGGAAGCAACCTAGATGCCCATCAGCAGATGAATGGATAAGGAAGCTGTGGTACATATACACCTTGGAATATTACTCAGCCAGTAAAAAGAATTCATTTGAACCAGTCCTAATGAGATGGATGAAGCTGGAGCCCATTATACAGAGTGAAGTAAGCCAGAAAGATAAAGAACATTACAGCATACTGACACATGTATATGGAATTTGAAAGGTGATAACGATAACCCTATATGCAGAACAGAAAAAGAGACACAGAAATACAGAACAGACTTTTGAACTTTGTGGGAGAATGTGAGGGTGGGATATTTCAAAAGAACACCATGTATGCTATCTATGGTGAAACAGATCACCAGCCCAGGTGGGATTCACGAGACAAGTGCTCCGGCCTGGTGCACTGGGAAGACCCAGAGGAATCGGGTGGAGAGGGAGGTGGGAGGGGGGATCGGGATTGGGAATACATGTAAATCCATGGCTGATTCATATCAATGTATGACAAAACCCACTGGAAAAGAAAAATAAAAATAATTTAAAAAAAAAAAGAAACAAAAACATGAAGAGCCTGAAAAGGTGTGAAAAATATGAAGAGCTTCAAAAGGTGTCAAAAATATGAGGAGCATGTAACGGTCTGAAAAATAGGAGGACCATGAAGTGGTGTTCAAAAACATGAAGAGCCTGAAAAGGTGTGAATACAATGAAGAGCTTCAAAAGTTAACAAATATATGAGGAGCATGAAACGGTCTGAAAAATAGGAGGAGCATGAAGTTGTGTTGATAAACATGAAGAGCCTGAAAATGTGTGAAAAATATGAAAAACTTCAAGAGGTGTGAAAAATATGAAGAGCTTCAAAAGGTGTCCAAAATGAGATGAGCATGAAACGCTCTGAAAAATAGGAGGAGCATGAAGTTGTGTTGATAAACATGAAGAGCCTGAAAAGGTGTCAAATATATGAAAAGCTTCAAAAGGTGTCAAAAAAATGAGGAGCATGAAACGGTCTGAAAAATAGGAGGAGCATGAAGGTGTGTTCAAAAACATGAAGAGTCTCAAAATTTGTGAAAATAGGAAAAGCATCAATATGTGTCAAAAAAAATGAGGAGAATGAAACGGTCTGAAATATAGGAGGAGCATGAAGCAGTGTTTAAAACATGAAGAGCCTGAAAGGAGTGAAATATATGAAGAGCTTCAAAAGGTGTGAAAAATATGAGGAGCATGAAACGGTCTGAAAAATAAGAGGAGCATGAAGCGGTGTTGAAAAACATGAAGAACCTGAAAAGGTTTGAAATATATGAAGAGCTGCAAAAGGTGTCAAATATATGAGGAGCATGATACGATCTGAAAAACAGGAGGAGCATGAAGGGGTATTCAAAAACATGAAGAGCCTGAAAAGGTGTGAAAAAAATGAAGAGCTTCAAAAGGTGTGAAAATATGAAGAGCTTCAAAAGGTGTCAAAAATGAGATGAGCATGAAACGCTCTGAAATATAGGGGGAGCATGAAACGGTGTTCAAAAACATGAAGAGCCTGAAAAGGTGTGAAAAATATGAGGAGCTTCAAAAGGTGTCAAACATGAGAGGAGCATGAAACGGTCTGAAAAATAGGAGGAGCATGAAACGGTGTTCAAAAACATGAAGAGCCTGAAAAGGTGTGAAAAATATGAAGAGCTTCAAAAGGTGTGAAAAATAGGAGGAGCATGAAGGGCTGTTGAAAATCATGAAGAGCCTGAAAAGGTGTGAAAAATATGAAGAGCTTCAAAAGGTTTTCAAAAATATGAGGACCATGAAACGGTCCGAAAAATAGGAGGAGCATGAAACGTTGTTCAAAAACATGAAGAGCCTGAAAAGGTGTGAAAAATATGAAGAGCTTCAAAACGTTTCAAAAATATGAGGAGCATGAAAAGGTCTGAAAAATAGGAGAAGCATGAAGCGGTGTTGAAAAACATGAAGAGCCTGAAAAGGTGTGAAATATATGAAGAGCTTTAAAAGGTGTCAAAAATGTGATGAGCATGCAACGGTATGAAAAATAGGAGGAGCATGAAGTGGTGTTGAAGATAAGAAGTGCCAGAAAAGGTGTGAAATATATGAAGAGCTCAAAATGTGTGAAAAATATGAGCAGCTTCAAAAGGTGTCAAAAATATGAGGAGCATGAAATGGTCTGAAAAGTAGGAGGAACATGAATCCGTGTTCAAAAACATGAAGAGCCCGAAAAGGTGTGAAAAATATGAAGAGCTTCAAAAGGTGTCAAAAATATGAGGAGCATGAAACCGTCTGAAAAATAAGAGGAACATGAAGCCGTGTTCAAAAACATGTAGAGCCTGAAAAGGTGTGAAAAATATGAAGAGCTTCAAAAGGTGTCAAAAATATGAGGAGCATGAAACGTCTGAAAAATAGGAGAAGGATGAGGCGGTGTTCAAAAACATGAACAGCCTGAAAAGGTGTGACAAATACGAAGACATTCAAAAGTTGTCATAAATATGAGTAGCATGAAAAGATCTGAAAAATAGGAGGAGCATGAAGCGGTGTCCAGAAACATGAAGAGCCTGAAAAGGTGTGAAAAATATGAAGAGCTTCAAAAGGTTTCAAAAATATGAGGAGAATGAAATGGTCTGAAATATAGGAGGAGCATAAAGTGGTTTTGAGAAACACGAAGAGCCTGGAAAGGTGTGAAAAATATGAAGAGCTTCAAAAGGTGACAAAAATATGAAAGGCATGAAACAGTCTGAAAAATAGGAAGAGAATGAATCGTTGTTCAAAATCATGAAGAGCCTGAAAAGGTGTGAAAAATATGAAGAGATTCAAAAGGTGTCAAAAATGAGATGAGTATGAAGCGGTCTGAAAAATAGGAGGAGCATGAAGCGGTGTTGAAAAGACGAAGAGACTGAAAAGGTGTGAAATATATGAAGAGCTTCAAAAGGTGTGAAAAATATGAAGAGCTTCAAAATGTGTCAAAATTGAGATTAGCATTAAGCGATCTGAAAAATAGGAGGAGCATGAAGTGGCGTTGAAAAGATGTAGAGCCTGAAAAGGTGTGAAATATATGAAGAGCTTCAAAAGGTGTCAAAAATATGAGGAGAAAGAAACGGTCTGAAAAATAGGAGCAGCAGGAAGGGTTTTCAAAAACAGGAAGAGCCTGAAAAGGTGTGAAAAATATGAAGAGCTTCAAAAGGTGTGAAATACATGAGGAGCATGAAACAGTCTGAAAAATAGGAGGAGCATGAAGCAGTGTTGAAAAACATGAAAGGCCTGAAAAGGTGTGAAAAATATGAAGAGCTTCAAAAAGTGTCACAAAATGAGGAGCATGAAACGGACTGAAAAATAGGAGGAGCATGAAGTGCTGTTGAAAAATATGAAGTGCCTGAAAAGCTGTGAAAAATATGAAGAGCTTCAAAAGTTGTGAAAAATATGAAGAGCTTCAAAAGGTGTGAAAATTACGAAGGACTTCAAAGGTGTCAAAAATGAGATGATCATGAAGAGGTCTGAAAAATAGGAGGAGCATGAAGCCTTGTTCAAAAACTTGAAGAGCCTGAAATGGTGTGAAAAATATGAAGAGCTTCAAAAGGTGTCAAAGATATGAGGAGCATGAAACGGTTTGAAAAATAGGAGGAGCATGATACGGCGTTGAAAAACATAAAGAGCCTGAAAAGGTGTGAAAAATATGAAGAGCTTCAAAAGGTGTCAAAAATATGACGAGCATGAAATGGTATGAAAAATAGGAGGAGCATGTAACGGTGTTCAAAAACATGAAGAGCCTGAAAGGTATGAAAAATATGCAGAGCTTCAAACCGTCTCAAAAACATGAGGAGCATAAAACGGTCTGAAAAATTGGAGGAGCATGAAACGGTGTTCAAAAACATGAAGAGCCTGAAAAGGTGTGAAAAATATGAAGAGCATGAAAATGTGTGCAAAATATGAGGAGAATGAAACTGTGTTCAAAAACATGAAAATCCTGAAAAGGTGTGAAAAATATGAAGAGCTTCACAAGGTGTAAAAATATGAGGAGCATGATACGGTCTAAAAATAGTAGGAGCATGATACGGTGTTGAACACATGAAGAGCCTCAAAAGGTTTGAAAAATAAGAAGAGCTTCAAAAGGTGTCAAAAATATGAGGAACTTGAAACGGTGTTCAAAAACATGAAGAGACTGAAAAGGTGTGAAAAATATGAAGAGCTTCAAATGGTGTCAAAAATATGAGGAGCATGAAACCGTCTGAAAAATAGGAGGAGCATGAAATGGTGTTCAAAACCTTGAAGAGCCTGAAAAGGTGTGAAAAATATGAAGAGATTCAAAGGGTGTCAAAAATATGAGGAGTATGAAACGGTCTGAAAAATAGGAGGAGCAAGAGACCGTGTTCAAAAAAATGAAGAGCCTGAAAATATTTGAAAAATATGAAGAGCTTGAAAAGGTGGCAAAAATATGAGGAGCATGAAACGGTCTGAGAAATAGGAGGAGCATTAAGCTGTGTTGAAATTCAGGAAGAGCATGAAAAGGTGTGAAATATATGAAGAGCTTCAAAAGCTGTCAAAAATATGAGGAGCATTAAACGGTCTGAAATATAGGAGGAGCATGAAGTGGTGTTCAAAAACGTGAAGAGCCTGAAAAGGTGTGAAAAATATGAAGAGCTTCAAAAGGTGTCAGAAATATGAGGAGCAAGAAACGGTCTGAAAATTAGGAGGAGCATGAAGCCGTTTTCAAAAACTTGAAGAGCCTGAAATGGTGTGAAAAATATGAAGAGCTTCAAAAAGTGTCAAAATATGAGGAGCATGAAACGGTCTGAAAAATAGGAGGAGCATGATACGGCGTTGAAAAACATAAAGAGCCTGAAAAGGTGTGAAAAATATGAAGAGCTTCAAAAGGTGTCAAAAATATGAGGAGCATGAAACGGTCTGAAAAATAGGAGGAGCATGAAACGGTGTTCAAAAACATGAAGAGCCTGAAAAGGTGTGAAAAATATGAAGAGCATGAAAATGTGTGAAAAATATGAGGAGAATGAAACTGTGTTCAAAAACATGAAAATCCTGAAATGTTGTGAAAAATATGAAGAGCTTCAAAACGTCTCAAAAACATGAGGAGCATGAAACAGTCTGAAAATAGAAGGAGCCTGAAGCGGTGTTCAAAAACATGAAGAACCTGAAAAGGTGTAAATAATATGAAGAGCTTCAAAAGGTGTCAAAATATGAGGAGCATGATACGGTCTAAAAATAGGAGGAGCATGAAACGGTGTTGAAAACATGAAGAGCCTGAAAAGGTGTGAAAAATATGAAGAGCTTCAAAAGGTGTCAAAAATTCGACGAGCATGAAACGCTCTAAAAATTAGGAGGAGCATGAAACTGTGTTGAAAAACAGGAAGAGGCAGAAAAGGTGTGAAAGACATGAAGAGCTTCAACAGGTGTCAAAAACATGAGGAGCATGAAACGGTCTGAAAAATAGGAGGAGCATGAATCGGTGTTAAAGAACATGAAGAGCCTGAAAAGGTGTGAAATATACGAAGAGCTTCAAAAGGTATCAAAAATGTGAGGAGCATGAAACGATGTGAAAATAGGAGGAGAATGAAGAGGTTTTCAAAAACATGAAGAGCCTGAAAAGTTGTGAAAAATATGAAGAGCTTCAAAACGTCTCAAAAACATGAGGAGCATGAAACAGTCTGAAAATAGAAGGAGCCTGAAGCGGTGTTCAAAAACATGAAGAGCCTGAAAAGGTGTGAAAAATATGAAGAGCTTCAAAAGGTGTCAAAAATATGAGGAGCATGAAACGGTCTGAAAAATAGGAAGAGCATGAAATGGTGTTCAAAAACATGAAGAGCCTGAAAAGGTGTGAAAAATATGAAGAGCATGAAAAGGTGTGAAAAATATGTGGAGCATGAAACTATGTTCAAAAACATGAAGAGCCTGAAAAGGTGTGAAAAATATGAAGAGCTTCAAAAGGTGTCAAAAATATGAGGAGCATGAAACGGTCTGAAAAATAGGAGAAGCATGAAACGGTCTTGAGAAACATGAAGAGCCTGAAAAGGAGTGAAAAATATGAAGAGCATGAAAAGGTGTGAAAAATATGCGGAGCATGAAACTGTGCTCAAAAACATGAAGAGCCTGAAAAGGTGTGAAAAATATGAAGAGCTTCAAAAGGTGTCAGAAATATGAGGAGCAAGAAACGGTCTGAAAATTAGGAGGAGCATGAAGCCGTTTTCAAAAACTTGAAGAGCCTGAAATGGTGTGAAAAATATGAAGAGCTTCAAAAGGTGTCAAAGATATGAGGAGCATGAAACGGTCTGAAAAATAGGAGGAGCATGATACGGCGTTGAAAAATATAAAGAGCCTGAAATGGTGTGAAAAATATGAAGAGCTTCAAAAGGTGTCAAAAATATGAGGAGCATGAAACGGTCTGAAAAATAGGAGGAGCATGAAACGGTGTTCAAAAACATGAAGAGCCTGAAAAGGTGTGAAAAATATGAAGAGCATGAAAATGTGTGAAAAATATGAGGAGAATGAAACTGTGTTCAAAAACATGAAAATCCTGAAAAGGTGTGAAAAATATGAAGAGCTTCAAAACGTCTCAAAAACATGAGGAGCATGAAACAGTCTGAAAATAGAAGGGGCCTGAAGCGGTGTTCAAACATGAAGAGCCTGAAAAGGTGTAAATAATATGAAGAGCTTCAAAAAGTGTCAAAATATGAGGAGCATGATACGGTCTAAAAATAGGAGGAGCATGAAGCCGTGTTGAAAAATATGACGAGCCTGAAAAGGGGTGAAAAAATATGAAGAGCTTCAAATGGTGTCAAAAATTTGAAGAGCATGAAACGGACTCAAAAAGAGGAGGAGCAAGAAGCGGTTTTGAAAAACATGAAGAGCGTGTAATGGTGCGAAATATATGAAGAGCTTCAAAAGGTGTCAAAAATATGAGGAGCATGAAACGGTCTGAAATATAGGAGGAGCATGAAACGGTGTTCAAACACATGAAGGGCCTGAAAAGCTGTGAAAAATATGAAGAGCTTCAAAAGGTGTGAAAAAAACGAGGAGCATGAAATGGTCTGAAAAATAGGAGGAGCATGAAGCGGTGTTCAAAACCATGAAAAGCCTGAAAAGGTGTGAAATATATGAAAAGCTTCAAAAGCTGTCAAAAATATGAGGAGCATGAAAAGGTCTGAAAAATAGGAGAAGCATGAAATGGTGTTGAGAAACATGAAGAGCCTGAAAAGGTGTGAAAAATATGAAGAGCGTGAAAATGTGTGAAAAATATGTGGAGCATGAAACTGTGTTCAAAAACATGAAGAGCCTGAAAAGTTGTGAAAAATATGAAGAGCTTCAAAAGTGGTCAAAAATATGAGGAGCATGAAACGGTCTGAAAATTAGGAGGAACATGAAACGGTGTTCCAAAATATGAAGAGCCTGAAAAGGTGTGAAAAATATGAAGAGCTTCAAAAGGTGTCAAAAATATGAGGAGCAAGAAACGGTCTGAAAATTAGGAGGAGCATGAAGCCGTGTTCAAAAACTTGAAGAGCCTGAAATGGTGTGAAAAATATGAAGAGCTTCAAAAGGAGTCAAAGATTTCAGTAGCATGAAATGGTCTGAAAAATAGGAGCAGCATGATACGGCGTTGAAAAACATAAAGAGCCTGAAAAGGTGTGAAAAATATGAAGAGCTTCAAAAGGTGTCAAAATTATGACGAGCATGTAATGGTATGAAAAATAGGAGGAGCATGTAACGGTGTTCAAAAACCTGAAGAGCCTGAAGGGTATGAAAAATATGCAGAGCTTCAAAACGTCTCAAAAACATGAGGAGCATGAAACGGTCTGAAAAATAGGAGGAGCATGAAACGGTGTTGAAAAACATGAAGAGCCTGAAAAGGTGTGAAAAATATGAAGAGCATGAAAATGTGTGAAAAATATGAGGAGAATGAAACTGTGTTCAAAAACATGAAAATCCTGAAAAGGTGTGAAAAATATGAAGAGCTTCAAAACGTCTCAAAAACATGAGGAGCATGAAACAGTCTGAAAATAGAAGGAGACTGAAGCGGTGTTCAGAAACATGAAGAGCCTGAAAAGGTGTGAATAATATGAAGAGCTTCAAAAGGTGTCAAACATAAGAGGAACATGAAACGGTGTTCAAAAACATGAAGAGCCTGAAAATGTGTGAAAAATATGAAGAGCTTCAAAAGGTGTCAAAAATATGAGGAACATGAAACGGTGTTCAAAAACATGAAGAGCCTGAAAAGGTGTGAAAAGTATGAAGAGATTCAAAGGGTTTCAAAAATATGAGGAGTATGAAACGGTCTGAAAAATAGGAGGAGCATGAAACGGTGTTCAAAAACATCAAGAGACTGAAAAGGTGTGAAAAGTATGAAGAGATTCAAAGGGTGTCAAAAATATGAGGAGCATGAAACGGTCTGAAAAATAGGAGGAGCATTTGCTGTGTTGAAATTCAGGAAGAGCATGAAAAGGTGTGAAATACATGAAGAGCTTCAAAAGGTGTCAAAAATATGAGGAGCATTAAACGGTCTGAAATAAAGGAGGAGCATGAAGTGGTGTTCAAAAACGTGAAGAGCCTGAAAAGCTGTGAAAAATATGAAGAGCTTCAAAAGGTGTCAAAAATATGAGGAGCATGAAACGGTCTGAAAAATAGGAAGAGCATGAAATGGTGTTCAAGAACATGAAGACCCTGAAAAGGTGTGAAATATATGAAGAGCTTCAAAAGCTGTCAAAAATATGAAGAGCATGAAACGGTCTGAAAAATAGGAGGAGCATGATATGGTGTTCAAAAACATGAAGACTAGGAAAGGTGTGAAAAATATGAAGAGCTTCAAAAGGTGTCAAAAATATCAGGAGCATGAAACGGTCTGAAAAATAGGAGGAGCATGAATCGTTGTTGAAAAACATGAAAACTCTGAGAATGTGTGAAAAATATGAAGAGCTTCAAAAGGTGTCAAAAATATGAGGAGCATGAAACGGTCTGAAAAATAGGAGGAGCAGGAAGCTGTGTTCAAAAACATGAAGAGCCTGAAAAGGTGTGAAAAATATGAAGAGCCTGAAAAGGTGTGAAAAATATGAAGAGCTTCAAAAGATGTGAAAAATATGAGGAGCATGAAACGGTCTGAAATATAGGCGGAGCATGAAACGGTATTGAAAAACATGAAAAGTCAGAATGTGTGAAAAATATGAAGGGCTTCAAAAGGTGTCAAAAATATGAGGAGCATGAAACAGTCTGAAAAATAGGAGGAGAATGAAGTAGTGTTGAAAAACATGAAGAGCCTGAAAAGTTGTGAAAAATAGGAAGAGCATCAAAAGATGTGATTTACATGAGGAGAATGAATGGTCTGAAAAATAGGAGGAGCATGAAGCGGTGCTCAAAAACATGAAGAGCCTGAAAAGGTGTGAAGAAGATGAAGAGCCGCAAAAGGTGTGAAAATTATGAGGAGCATGATACGGTCTGAAAAATAGGAGGAGTATGAAGCTGCGTTGAAAAACATGAAGAGCCTGAAAAGGTATGAAAAAAATGAAGAGCTTCAAATGGTGTTAAATATATGAGGAGCATGAAACGGTCTGAATAATAGGAGGAGCATGAAGCGGTGTTCAAAAACATGAAGAGACTGAAAAGCTGGGTAAAATACGAAGAGCTTCAAAAGGTGTCAAAAATATGAGGAGCATGAAACGGTCTAAAATTAGGAGGAGCATGAAGCATTGTTCAAAAATATGAAGAGCCTGAAAAGGTGTGAAAAATATGAAGAGCCGCAAAAGGTGTGAAAATTATGCGGAGCATGAAACGGTCTAAAAAATAGGAGAAGCATGAAACGGTGATTAAAAACATGAAGAGCCTGAAAAGGTGTGAAAAATATGAAGAGCCGCAAAAGGTGTGAAAATTATGCGGAGCATGAAACGGTCTAAAAAATAGGAGAAGCATGAAACGGTGATTAAAAACATGAAGAGCCTGAAAAGGTGTGAAAAACATGAAGAGCCTGAAAAGGTGTGAAAAATATGAAGAGCTTCAAAAGGGGTGAAATACATGAGGAGCATGAAACTCTCTGAAAAATAGGAGGAGCATGAAGCGGTGTCAAAAACATGAAGAGCCTAAAAGTTGTGAGAAATATGAAGAGCTTCAAAAGGTGTCAAAAATGAGATGAGCATGAAACGGTCTGAAAAATAGGAGTAGTATGAAGCGGTGTTGAAAAACATGAAGAGCCTAAAAAGTTGTGCAAAATATGAAAAGCTTCAAAAGGGGTCAAAAATGAGATGAGCATGAAACGGTCTGAAAAATAGGAGGATCATGTAACGGTGTTGAAAAACATGAAAAGCCTGAAAAGGTGTGAAAAATATGATGAGCTTCAAAAGGTGTCAAAAATATGAGGAGCATGAAACGGTCTGAAAAATAGGAGTAGCATGAAGCTGTGTTCAAAAACATGAAGAGCCTGAAAAGGTGTGAAAAATATGAAGAGCTTCAAAAGGTGTCAAATATATGAGGAGCATGAAAAGGTCTGAAAAATAGGAGAAGCATGAAACGGTGATTAAAAACATGAAGAGCCTGAAAAGGTGTGAAAAATATGCAGAGCTTCAAAAGGTGTGAAATAATTGAGGAGCATGAAACAGGCCGAAAAATAGGAGAAGCATGAAGTGGTGTGGAAAAACATGAAGAGCCTGAAAAGGTGTGAAAAATATGAAGAGCTTCAAAAGATGTGAAACACATGAGGAGCATGAAACTCTCTGAAAAATAGGAGGATCATGAAGCGGTGATCAAAAACATGAAGAGCCTGAAAAGGTGTGAAAAATATGAAGAGCTTCAAAAGGTGTGAAATTCATGAGGATCATGAAAAGGTCTGAAAAATAGGAGAAGCATGAAGTGGTGTGGAAAAACATGAAGAGCCTGTAAAGGTGTGAAAAATATGAAGAGCTTCAAAAGGTGTCAAAAATATGAGGAGCATGAAACGGTCTGAAAAATAGGAGGAGCATGAAGCAGTGTTCAAAAACATGAAGAGCCTGAAGGTGTGAAAAATATGAAGAGCTTCAAAAGGTGTCAAAAATATGAGGAGCAAGAAACGGTCTGAAAAATAGGTGGAGCATGAAGCAGTGTTCAAAAACATGAAGAGCCTGAAAAGGTGTGAAAAATATGAAGAGCTTCAAAAGGTGTGAAATACATGAGGAGCAAGAAACGGGCTGAAAAATAGGAGAAGCTTGAAGTGCTGTGGAAAAACATGAAGAGCCTGAAAAGGTGTGAAAAATATGAAGAGCTTCAAAAGGTGTGAAATACATGAGGAGCATGAAACTCTCCGAAAAATAAGAGGAGCATGAAGCGGGGTTGAAAAACATGAAGAGCCTGAAAATTTGTGAAAAATATGAAAAGCTTCAAAAGGTGTCAAAAATGAGATGAGCATGAAAAGTTCTTATAAATAGGAGGATCATAAAACGGTGTTGAAAAACATAAAGAGCCTGAAAAGTTGTGAAAAATATGAAGAGCTTCAAAAGGTGTCAAAAATGAGATGAGCAGGAAATGATCTGAAAAATAAGAGGAGCATGAAGCAGTGTTCAAAAAAATGAAGAGCCTGAAAAGGTGTGAAAAATATGAAGAGCTTCAAAAGGTGTCAAAAAAATGAGGAGCATGAAACGGTCTGAAAAATAGGAGGAGCATGAAGCGGTGTTCAAAAACATGAAGAGCCTGAAAAGTTGTGAAAAATATGAAGAGCTTCAAAAGGTGTCAAAAATATGAGGAGCATGAAGCGGTCTGAAAAATAGGCGGAGCATGAAGCGGTGTTGAAAATCATAAAGAGCCTGAAAAGTTGTGCAAAATATGAAGAGCTTCAAAAGATGTGAAAAATTTGAAGAGCTTCAAAAGGTGTCAAAATGAGATGAGCATGAAACGGTCTGAAAAATAGGAGGAGCATGAAGTGGTGTTGAAAAAATGAAAAGCCTGAAAAGGTGTGAAATATATGAAGAGCATCAAAAGGTGTGAAAAATATGAAGAGCTTCAAAAGGTTTAAAAAACGAGATGAGCATGAAACGGTCTGAAAAATAGAACAGCATGAAGTGGTGTTGAAAAACATGAAGAGCCTGAAAAGGTGTGAAAAATATGAAGAGCTTCAAAAGGTGTGAAATAGATGAGGAGCATGAAACTGTCTGAAAAATAGGAGGAGCATGAAAAGGTGTTCAAGTACATGAAGAGCCTGAAAAGGTGTGAAAAATATAAAGAGCTTCAAAACGTGTCAAAAATATGAAGAGCATGAAACGGTCGCAAAAATAGGAGGAACTTGAAGTGGTGTTCGAAAACATGAAAAGTCTGAAAAGGTGGGAAATATAAGAAGAGCTTCAAAGGGTGTGAAAAATATGAAGAGCTTCAAAAGGTGTCAAAAATATGAAGAGCATGAAACGGTCTGAAAAGTAGGAGAAGCATGAAGCGGTGTTCAAAAACATGAAGAGCCTGAATATGTGTGAAAAAAGTGAAGAGCTTCAAAAGGTGTCAAAAAAATGAGGAGCATGAAACGGTCTGAAAAATAGGAGGAGCATGAAACGGTGTTCAAAAACCTGAAGAGCCTGAAAAGGTGTGAAAAATATGAAGAGTTTACAAAAGTGTGAAAATATGAAGAGCTTAAAACGAGTCAAAAAAATGAGGAGCATGAAACGGTCTGAAAAATAGGAGGAGCATGAAGTGGTGTTGAAAAACATGAAGAGTATGAAAAGGAGTGAAATATATGAAGAGCTTCAAAAGATGTCAAAAATATGAGGAGCATGAAACGGTCTGTAAAATATGAGGAGCATAAAACGGTGTTCAAAAACATGAAGAGCATGAAAAGGTGTGAAAAATAGGAAAAGCCTCAAAAGTTGTGAAGTATATGAGGAGCATGAAACGGTCTGAATAATAGGAGGAGCATGAAGCGGTGTTCAAAAACATGAAGAGACTGAAAAGCTGGGTAAAATACGAAGAGCTTCAAAAGGTGTCAAAAATATGAGGAGCATGAAACGGTCTAAAATTAGGAGGAGCATGAAGCATTGTTCAAAAATATGAAGAGCCTGAAAAGGTGTGAAAAATATGAAGAGCCGCAAAAGGTGTGAAAATTATGCGGAGCATGAAACGGTCTAAAAAATAGGAGAAGCATGAAACGGTGATTAAAAACATGAAGAGCCTGAAAAGGTGTGAAAAATATGAAGAGCCGCAAAAGGTGTGAAAATTATGCGGAGCATGAAACGGTCTAAAAAATAGGAGAAGCATGAAACGGTGATTAAAAACATGAAGAGCCTGAAAAGGTGTGAAAAACATGAAGAGCCTGAAAAGGTGTGAAAAATATGAAGAGCTTCAAAAGGGGTGAAATACATGAGGAGCATGAAACTCTCTGAAAAATAGGAGGAGCATGAAGCGGTGTCAAAAACATGAAGAGCCTAAAAGTTGTGAGAAATATGAAGAGCTTCAAAAGGTGTCAAAAATGAGATGAGCATGAAACGGTCTGAAAAATAGGAGTAGTATGAAGCGGTGTTGAAAAACATGAAGAGCCTAAAAAGTTGTGCAAAATATGAAAAGCTTCAAAAGGGGTCAAAAATGAGATGAGCATGAAACGGTCTGAAAAATAGGAGGATCATGTAACGGTGTTGAAAAACATGAAAAGCCTGAAAAGGTGTGAAAAATATGATGAGCTTCAAAAGGTGTCAAAAATATGAGGAGCATGAAACGGTCTGAAAAATAGGAGTAGCATGAAGCTGTGTTCAAAAACATGAAGAGCCTGAAAAGGTGTGAAAAATATGAAGAGCTTCAAAAGGTGTCAAATATATGAGGAGCATGAAAAGGTCTGAAAAATAGGAGAAGCATGAAACGGTGATTAAAAACATGAAGAGCCTGAAAAGGTGTGAAAAATATGCAGAGCTTCAAAAGGTGTGAAATAATTGAGGAGCATGAAACAGGCCGAAAAATAGGAGAAGCATGAAGTGGTGTGGAAAAACATGAAGAGCCTGAAAAGGTGTGAAAAATATGAAGAGCTTCAAAAGATGTGAAACACATGAGGAGCATGAAACTCTCTGAAAAATAGGAGGATCATGAAGCGGTGATCAAAAACATGAAGAGCCTGAAAAGGTGTGAAAAATATGAAGAGCTTCAAAAGGTGTGAAATTCATGAGGATCATGAAAAGGTCTGAAAAATAGGAGAAGCATGAAGTGGTGTGGAAAAACATGAAGAGCCTGTAAAGGTGTGAAAAATATGAAGAGCTTCAAAAGGTGTCAAAAATATGAGGAGCATGAAACGGTCTGAAAAATAGGAGGAGCATGAAGCAGTGTTCAAAAACATGAAGAGCCTGAAGGTGTGAAAAATATGAAGAGCTTCAAAAGGTGTCAAAAATATGAGGAGCAAGAAACGGTCTGAAAAATAGGTGGAGCATGAAGCAGTGTTCAAAAACATGAAGAGCCTGAAAAGGTGTGAAAAATATGAAGAGCTTGAAAAGGTGTGAAATACATGAGGAGCAAGAAACGGGCTGAAAAATAGGAGAAGCTTGAAGTGCTGTGGAAAAACATGAAGAGCCTGAAAAGGTGTGAAAAATATGAAGAGCTTCAAAAGGTGTGAAATACATGAGGAGCATGAAACTCTCCGAAAAATAAGAGGAGCATGAAGCGGGGTTGAAAAACATGAAGAGCCTGAAAATTTGTGAAAAATATGAAAAGCTTCAAAAGGTGTCAAAAATGAGATGAGCATGAAAAGTTCTTATAAATAGGAGGATCATAAAACGGTGTTGAAAAACATAAAGAGCCTGAAAAGTTGTGAAAAATATGAAGAGCTTCAAAAGGTGTCAAAAATGAGATGAGCAGGAAATGATCTGAAAAATAAGAGGAGCATGAAGCAGTGTTCAAAAAAATGAAGAGCCTGAAAAGGTGTGAAAAATATGAAGAGCTTCAAAAGGTGTCAAAAAAATGAGGAGCATGAAACGGTCTGAAAAATAGGAGGAGCATGAAGCGGTGTTCAAAAACATGAAGAGCCTGAAAAGTTGTGAAAAATATGAAGAGCTTCAAAAGGTGTCAAAAATATGAGGAGCATGAAGCGGTCTGAAAAATAGGCGGAGCATGAAGCGGTGTTGAAAATCATAAAGAGCCTGAAAAGTTGTGCAAAATATGAAGAGCTTCAAAAGATGTGAAAAATTTGAAGAGCTTCAAAAGGTGTCAAAATGAGATGAGCATGAAACGGTCTGAAAAATAGGAGGAGCATGAAGTGGTGTTGAAAAAATGAAAAGCCTGAAAAGGTGTGAAATATATGAAGAGGATCAAAAGGTGTGAAAAATATGAAGAGCTTCAAAAGGTTTAAAAAACGAGATGAGCATGAAACGGTCTGAAAAATAGAACAGCATGAAGTGGTGTTGAAAAACATGAAGAGCCTGAAAAGGTGTGAAAAATATGAAGAGCTTCAAAAGGTGTGAAATAGATGAGGAGCATGAAACTGTCTGAAAAATAGGAGGAGCATGAAAAGGTGTTCAAGTACATGAAGAGCCTGAAAAGGTGTGAAAAATATAAAGAGCTTCAAAACGTGTCAAAAATATGAAGAGCATGAAACGGTCGCAAAAATAGGAGGAACTTGAAGTGGTGTTCGAAAACATGAAAAGTCTGAAAAGGTGGGAAATATAAGAAGAGCTTCAAAGGGTGTGAAAAATATGAAGAGCTTCAAAAGGTGTCAAAAATATGAAGAGCATGAAACGGTCTGAAAAGTAGGAGAAGCATGAAGCGGTGTTCAAAAACATGAAGAGCCTGAATATGTGTGAAAAAAGTGAAGAGCTTCAAAAGGTGTCAAAAAAATGAGGAGCATGAAACGGTCTGAAAAATAGGAGGAGCATGAAACGGTGTTCAAAAACCTGAAGAGCCTGAAAAGGTGTGAAAAATATGAAGAGTTTACAAAAGTGTGAAAATATGAAGAGCTTAAAACGAGTCAAAAAAATGAGGAGCATGAAACGGTCTGAAAAATAGGAGGAGCATGAAGTGGTGTTGAAAAACATGAAGAGTATGAAAAGGAGTGAAATATATGAAGAGCTTCAAAAGATGTCAAAAATATGAGGAGCATGAAACGGTCTGTAAAATATGAGGAGCATAAAACGGTGTTCAAAAACATGAAGAGCATGAAAAGGTGTGAAAAATAGGAAAAGCCTCAAAAGTTGTGAAGTATATGAGGAGCATGAAACGGTCTGAAAAATATGAGGAGCATGAAGCGGTGTTGAAAAACCTGAAGGGCCTGAAAAGTTGTGAAATATATGAAGAGCATCAAAAGGTGTCAAAAATATGAGGAGCATGAAACGATCTGAAAAATAGGAGGAGCATGAAGCGGTGTTCAAAAACATGATGATCCTGAAAAGGTGTGAAAAATACGAAGAGCTTCAAATGGTGTGAAATACATGAGGAGCATGAAACTGTCTGAAAAATAGGAGGAGCATGAAGCGATGTTCAAAAACATGAAGAGCTTGAAAAGGTGTAAAAAATATGAAGAGCTACAAAAGGTGTGAAATACATGAGGAGCATGAAACGGTGTATAAAATAGGAGGAGCATGAAGCGGTGTTCAAAAACATGAAGAGCCTGAAAAGGTGTGAAATATAAGAAGAGCTTCAAAAGGTGTGAAAAATATGAAGAGCTTCAAAAGGAGTCAAAAATGAGATGAGCATGAGACGGTCAGAAAAATAGGAGGAGCATGAAGCGGTGTTGAAAATTATGAAGAGTCTGAAAAGGTGTGAAAAATATGAAGCGCTTCAAAATGTGTCAAAAATATGAGGAGCATGAAACGGTCTCAAAAATAGGAGGAGCATGAAGCGGTGTTCAAAAACATGGAGAGCCTGAAAAGGTGTGAAAAATATGAAGAGCTTCAAAAGGTGAGAAAAATATGAGGAGCAGGAAACGGTCTGAAAAATAGAAGCGGCATGAAATGGTGTTCAAAAACATGAAGAGCCTGAAAAGGCGTGAAAATTATGAAGAGCTTCAAAAGGTGTGAAATACATGAGGAGCATGAAACGGTCTGAAAAATAGAAGAAGAATGAAGTGGTGTTGAAAAACATGAAGAGCCTGAAAAGGAGTGAAAAATATGAAGAGCTTCAAAAGGTGTCAAGCATATGAAGATCATGAGACGGTCTGAAAAATAGGAGGATCATGAAGGAGTGTTCAAAAACATGAAGAGCCTGAAAATGTGTGAAAAATATTCAGAGCTTCAAAATGTGTCAAATATATGAGGAGCATGAAACGGTCTGAAAAATAGGAGGAGCATGAAATGGTGATTAAAAACATGAAGAGCCTGAAAAGGTGTGAAAAATATGAAGAGCTTCAAAAGGTGTGAAATACATGAGGAGCATGAAACTCTCTGAAAAATAGGAGGAGCATGAAGCGGTGTCAAAAACATGAAGAGCCTAAAAGTTGTGAGAAATATGAAGAGCTTCAAAAGGTGTCAAAAATGAGATGAGCATGAAACGGTCTGAAAAATAGGAGTAGTATGAAGCGGTGTTGAAAAACATGAAGAGCCTAAAAAGTTGTGAAAAATATGAAAAGCTTCAAAAGGGGTCAAAAATGAGATGAGCATGAAACGGTCTGAAAAATAGGAGGATCATGTAACGGTGTTGAAAAACATGAAAAGCCTGAAAAGGTGTGAAAAATATGATGAGCTTCAAAAGGTGTCAAAAATATGAGAAGCATGAAACGGTCTGAAAAATAGGAGTAGCATGAAGCTGTGTTCAAAAACATGAAGAGCCTGAAAAGGTGTGAAAAATATGAAGAGCTTCAAAAGGTGTGAAAAATATGAGGAGGATGAAGTGGTCTGAAAATTAGGAGGAGCATGAAGCGGTGTTCAAAAAAAAAAAGATCCTGAAAAGGTGTTAAAAATATGAAGAGCTTCAAAAGGTGTAAAAAATATGAGGAGCATGAAACGGTCTGAAATAGAGAAGCAGCATGAAACGGTGTTGAAAAACATGAAGGCCCTCAAAAGGTGTGAAAAATATGAAGAGCTTCAAAAGGTGTCAAACATATGAAGAGCATGAAACCGTCTGAAAAACAGGAGGATCATGAAGCAGTGTTCAAAAACATGAAGAGCCTGAAAATGTGTGAAAAATATTCAGAGCTTCAAAATGTGTCAAATATATGAGGAGCATGAAAAGGTCTGAAAAATAGGAGGAGGATGAAACGGTGATTAAAAACATGAAGAGCCTGAAAAGGTGTGAAAAATATGCAGAGCTTCAAAAGGTGTGAAATAATTGAGGAGCATGAAACAGGCCGAAAAATAGGAGAAGCATGAAGTGGTGTGGAAAAACATGAAGAGCCTGAAAAGGTGTGAAAAATATGAAGAGCTTCAAAAGATGTGAAACACATGAGGAGCATGAAACTCTCTGAAAAATAGGAGGATCATGAAGCGGTGATCAAAAACATGAAGAGCCTGAAAAGGTGTGAAAAATATGAAGAGCTTCAAAAGGTGTGAAATTCATGAGGATCATGAAAAGGTCTGAAAAATAGGAGAAGCATGAAGTGGTGTGGAAAAACATGAAGAGCCTGTAAAGGTGTGAAAAATATGAAGAGCTTCAAAAGGTGTCAAAAATATGAGGAGCATGAAACGGTCTGAAAAATAGGAGGAGCATGAAGCAGTGTTCAAAAACATGAAGAGCCTGAAGGTGTGAAAAATATGAAGAGCTTCAAAAGGTGTCAAAAATATGAGGAGCAAGAAACGGTCTGAAAAATAGGTGGAGCATGAAGCAGTGTTCAAAAACATGAAGAGCCTGAAAAGGTGTGAAAAATATGAAGAGCTTGAAAAGGTGTGAAATACATGAGGAGGAAGAAACGGGCTGAAAAATAGGAGAAGCTTGAAGTGCTGTGGAAAAACATGAAGAGCCTGAAAAGGTGTGAAAAATATGAAGAGCTTCAAAAGGTGTGAAATACATGAGGAGCATGAAACTCTCTGAAAAATAAGAGGAGCATAAAGAGGGGTTCAAAAACATGAAGAGCCTGAAAATTTGTGAAAAATATGAAAAGCTTCAAAAGGTGTCAAAAATGAGATGAGCATGAAAAGTTCTTATAAATAGGAGGATCATAAAACGGTGTTGAAAAACATAAAGAGCCTGAAAAGGTGTGAAAAATATGAAGAGCTTCAAAAGGTGTCAAAAATGAGATGAGCAGGAAATGATCTGAAAAATAAGAGGAGCATGAAGCGGTGTTCAAAAACATGAAGAGCCTGAAAAGGTGTGAAAAATATGAAGAGCTTCAAAAGGTGTGAAATACATGAGGAGCATGAAACTCTCTGAAAAATAGGAGGAGCATGAAGCGGTGTCAAAAACATGAAGAGCCTAAAAGTTGTGAGAAATATGAAGAGCTTCAAAAGGTGTCAAAAATGAGATGAGCATGAAACGGTCTGAAAAATAGGAGTAGTATGAAGCGGTGTTGAAAAACATGAAGAGCCTAAAAAGTTGTGAAAAATATGAAAAGCTTCAAAAGGGGTCAAAAATGAGATGAGCATGAAACGGTCTGAAAAATAGGAGGATCATGTAACGGTGTTGAAAAACATGAAAAGCCTGAAAAGGTGTGAAAAATATGATGAGCTTCAAAAGGTGTCAAAAATATGAGAAGCATGAAACGGTCTGAAAAATAGGAGTAGCATGAAGCTGTGTTCAAAAACATGAAGAGCCTGAAAAGGTGTGAAAAATATGAAGAGCTTCAAAAGGTGTGAAAAATATGAGGAGGATGAAGTGGTCTGAAAATTAGGAGGAGCATGAAGCGGTGTTCAAAAAAAAAAAGATCCTGAAAAGGTGTTAAAAATATGAAGAGCTTCAAAAGGTGTAAAAAATATGAGGAGCATGAAACGGTCTGAAATAGAGAAGCAGCATGAAACGGTGTTGAAAAACATGAAGGCCCTCAAAAGGTGTGAAAAATATGAAGAGCTTCAAAAGGTGTCAAACATATGAAGAGCATGAAACCGTCTGAAAAACAGGAGGATCATGAAGCAGTGTTCAAAAACATGAAGAGCCTGAAAATGTGTGAAAAATATTCAGAGCTTCAAAATGTGTCAAATATATGAGGAGCATGAAAAGGTCTGAAAAATAGGAGGAGGATGAAACGGTGATTAAAAACATGAAGAGCCTGAAAAGGTGTGAAAAATATGCAGAGCTTCAAAAGGTGTGAAATAATTGAGGAGCATGAAACAGGCCGAAAAATAGGAGAAGCATGAAGTGGTGTGGAAAAACATGAAGAGCCTGAAAAGGTGTGAAAAATATGAAGAGCTTCAAAAGATGTGAAACACATGAGGAGCATGAAACTCTCTGAAAAATAGGAGGATCATGAAGCGGTGATCAAAAACATGAAGAGCCTGAAAAGGTGTGAAAAATATGAAGAGCTTCAAAAGGTGTGAAATTCATGAGGATCATGAAAAGGTCTGAAAAATAGGAGAAGCATGAAGTGGTGTGGAAAAACATGAAGAGCCTGTAAAGGTGTGAAAAATATGAAGAGCTTCAAAAGGTGTCAAAAATATGAGGAGCATGAAACGGTCTGAAAAATAGGAGGAGCATGAAGCAGTGTTCAAAAACATGAAGAGCCTGAAGGTGTGAAAAATATGAAGAGCTTCAAAAGGTGTCAAAAATATGAGGAGCAAGAAACGGTCTGAAAAATAGGTGGAGCATGAAGCAGTGTTCAAAAACATGAAGAGCCTGAAAAGGTGTGAAAAATATGAAGAGCTTGAAAAGGTGTGAAATACATGAGGAGGAAGAAACGGGCTGAAAAATAGGAGAAGCTTGAAGTGCTGTGGAAAAACATGAAGAGCCTGAAAAGGTGTGAAAAATATGAAGAGCTTCAAAAGGTGTGAAATACATGAGGAGCATGAAACTCTCTGAAAAATAAGAGGAGCATAAAGAGGGGTTCAAAAACATGAAGAGCCTGAAAATTTGTGAAAAATATGAAAAGCTTCAAAAGGTGTCAAAAATGAGATGAGCATGAAAAGTTCTTATAAATAGGAGGATCATAAAACGGTGTTGAAAAACATAAAGAGCCTGAAAAGGTGTGAAAAATATGAAGAGCTTCAAAAGGTGTCAAAAATGAGATGAGCAGGAAATGATCTGAAAAATAAGAGGAGCATGAAGCGGTGTTCAAAAACATGAAGAGCCTGAAAAGGTGTGAAAAATATGAAGAGCTTCAAAAGGTGTCAAAAAAATGAGGAGCATGAAACGGTCTGAAAAATAGGAGGAGCATGAAGCGGTGTGCAAAAACATGAAGAGCCTGAAAAGTTGTGAATAATATGAAGAGCTTCAAAAGGTGTCAAAAATATGAGGAGCATGAAGCGGTCTGAAAAATAGGCGGAGCATGAAGCGGTGTTGAAAATCATAAAGAGCCTGAAAAGTTGTGCAAAATATGAAGAGCTTCAAAAGATGTGAAAAATTTGAGGAGCTTCAAAAGGTGTCAAAATGAGATGAGCATGAAACGGTCTGAAAAATAGGAGGAGCATGAAGTGGTGTTGAAAAAATGAAAAGCCTGAAAAGGTGTGAAATATATGAAGAGCATCAAAAGGTGTGAAAAATATGAAGAGCTTCAAAAGGTTTAAAAAATGAGATGAGAATGAAACGGTCTGAAAAATAGAACAGCATGAAGTGGTGTTGAAAAACATGAAGAGCCTGAAAAGGTGTGAAAAATATGAAGAGCTTCAAAAGGTGTGAAATAGATGAGGAGCATGAAACTGTCTGAAAAATAGGAGGAGCATGAAAAGGTGTTCAAGTACATGAAGAGCCTGAAAAGGTGTGAAAAATATAAAGAGCTTCAAAACATGTCAAAAATATGAAGAGCATGAAACGGTCGCAAAAATAGGAGGAACTTGAAGTGGTGTTCGAAAACATGAAAAGTCTGAAAAGGTGGGAAATATAAGAAGAGATTCAAAGGGTGTGAAAAATATGAAGAGCTTCAAAAGGTGTCAAAAATATGAAGAGCATGAAACGGTCTGAAAAGTAGGAGAAGCATGAAGCGGTGTTCAAAAACATGAAGAGCCTGAATATGTGTGAAAAAAGTGAAGAGCTTCAAAAGGTGTCAAAAAAATGAGGAGCATGAAACGGTCTGAAAAATAGGAGGAGCATGAAACGGTGTTCAAAAACCTGAAGAGCCTGAAAAGGTGTGAAAAATATGAAGAGTTTACAAAAGTGTGAAAATATGAGGAGCATGAAACGGTCTGTAAAATATGAGGAGCATAAAACGGTGTTCAAAAACATGAAGAGCCTGAAAAGGTGTGAAAAATAGGAAGAGCCTCAAAAGTTGTGAAGCATATGAGGAGCATGAAACGGTCTGAAAAATATGAGGAGCATGAAGCGGTGTTGAAAAACCTGAAGGGCCTGAAAAGTTGTGAAATATATGAAGAGCATCAAAAGGTGTCAAAAATATGAGGAACATGAAACGGTCTGAAAAATAGGAGGAGCATGAAGCGGTGTTCAAAAACATGAAGATCCTGAAAAGGTGTGAAAAATACGAAGAGCTTCAAATGGTGTGAAATACATGAGGAGCATGAAACTGTCTGAAAAATAGGAGGAGCATGAAGCGCTGTTCAAAAACATGAAGAGCTTGAAAAGGTGTAAAAAATATGAAGGGCTACAAAAGGTGTGAAATACATGAGGAGCATGAAACGGTGTATAAAATAGGAGGAGCATGAAGCGGTGTTCAAAAACATGAAGAGCCTGAAAAGGTGTGAAAAATATGAAGAGCTACAAACGGTGTCAAAAATATGAGGAGAATGAAACGGTCTGAAAAATAGGAGGAGCATGAGACGGTGTTGAAAAACGTGAAGAGCCTGAAAACGTGTAAAAAATATGAAGAGCTTCAAAAGGTGTGAAATACATGAGGAGCATGAAACGGTCTGAAAAATAGGAGGATCATAAAGCGGTGTTGAAAAACATGAAGAGCCTGAAAAGGTGTGAAAAATATGAAGAGCTTCAAAAGGTGTGAAATAGATGAGGAGCATGAAACTGTCTGAAAAATAGGAGGAGCATGAAAAGGTGTTCAAGTACATGAAGAGCCTGAAAAGGTGTGAAAAATATAAAGAGCTTCAAAACATGTCAAAAATATGAAGAGCATGAAACGGTCGCAAAAATAGGAGGAACTTGAAGTGGTGTTCGAAAACATGAAAAGTCTGAAAAGGTGGGAAATATAAGAAGAGCTTCAAAGGGTGTGAAAAATATGAAGAGCTTCAAAAGGTGTCAAAAATATGAAGAGCATGAAACGGTCTGAAAAGTAGGAGAAGCATGAAGCGGTGTTCAAAAACATGAAGAGCCTGAATATGTGTGAAAAAAGTGAAGAGCTTCAAAAGGTGTCAAAAAAATGAGGAGCATGAAACGGTCTGAAAAATAGGAGGAGCATGAAACGGTGTTCAAAAACCTGAAGAGCCTGAAAAGGTGTGAAAAATATGAAGAGTTTACAAAAGTGTGAAAATATGAAGAGCTTCAAAACGAGTCAAAAAAATGAGGAGCATGAAACGGTCTGAAAAATAGGAGGAGCATGAAGTGGTGTTGAAAAACCTGAAGAGTATGAAAAGGAGTGAAATATATGAAGAGCTTCAAAAGATGTCAAAAATATGAGGAGCATGAAACGGTCTGTAAAATATGAGGAGCATAAAACGGTGTTCAAAAACATGAAGAGCCTGAAAAGGTGTGAAAAATAGGAAGAGCCTCAAAAGTTGTGAAGCATATGAGGAGAATGAAACGGTCTGAAAAATATGAGGAGCATGAAGCGGTGTTGAAAAACCTGAAGGGCCTGAAAAGTTGTGAAATATATGAAGAGCATCAAAAGGTGTCAAAAATATGAGGAACATGAAACGGTCTGAAAAATAGGAGGAGCATGAATCGGTGTTCAAAAACATGAAGATCCAGAAAAGGTGTGAAAAATTCGAAGAGCTTCAAATGGTGTGAAATACATGAGGAGCATGAAACTGTCTGAAAAATAGGAGGAGCATGAAGCGCTGTTCAAAAACATGAAGAGCTTGAAAAGGTGTAAAAAATATGAAGGGCTACAAAAGGTGTGAAATACATGAGGAGCATGAAACGGTGTATAAAATGGGAGGAGCATGAAGCGGTGTTCAAAAACATGAAGAGCCTGAAAAGGTGTGAAAAATATGAAGAGCTACAAACGGTGTCAAAAATATGAGGAGAATGAAACGGTCTGAAAAATAGGAGGAGCTTGAC
Source organism: Dama dama (assembly GCF_033118175.1). Classification (NCBI taxonomy): domain Eukaryota; kingdom Metazoa; phylum Chordata; class Mammalia; order Artiodactyla; family Cervidae; genus Dama; species Dama dama. The sequence continues at coordinate 107,211 of NW_026870932.1, forward strand.
ACGGTGTTGAAAAACGTGAAGAGCCTGAAAACGTGTAAAAAATATGAAGAGCTTCAAAAGGTGTGAAATACATGAGGAGCATGAAACGGTCTGAAAAATAGGAGGATCATAAAGCGGTGTTGAAAAACATGAAGAGCCTGAAAAGGTGTGAAAAATATGAAGCGCTTCAAAAGATGTCAAAATTATGAGGAGCATGAAACAGTCTGAAAAATAGGAGGAGCATGAATTGGTTTTGAAAAACATGAAGAGCCTGAAAACATGCGAAATATATGAAGCGCTTCAAAAGGTGTGAAATACATGAGGAGCATGAAACAGTTGAAAAATAGGAGGAGCATGAAGCAGTGTTCAAAAACATGAAGAACCAGAAAAGGTGTGAAAAATATGAAGAGCTTCAAAAGGTGTGAAAATTATGAGGAGCATGAAACGGTCTGAAAAATAGGAGGAGCATGAAGTGGTGTTCAAAAACATGAAGAGCCTGAAAAGGTGTTAAAAATATGAAGAGCTTCAAAAGGTTGGAAATACATGAGGAGCATGAAACGGTCTGAAAAATAGGAGGAGCATGAAGCAGTGTTGAAAAACATGAAGAGCCTGAAAAGGTGAGTAAAATATGAAGAGCTTCAAAAGGTGTCAAAAATATGAGAAGCATGAAACGGTCTGAAAATTAGGAGGAGCATTAAACGGTTTTCAAAAACATAAAGAGCCTCAAATGGTGTGAAAAATATGAAGAGCTTCAAAAGGTGTCAAAAATAGAAGGAGCATGAAACGGTCTGAAATATAGGAGGAGCATGAAGCGGTGTTGAAAAACATGAAGAGTCTGAAAAGGTGTGAAAATTATGAAGAGCTTCAAAAGATTTCAAAAATATGAGGATCATGAAAAGTTCTGAAGAATAGGAGGAGCATGAAGCGGTGTTGAAAAACATGAAGAGCCTGAAATGGTGTGAAAAATATGAAGCGCTTCAAAAGGTGTCAAAAATATGAGGAGCATGAAACGGTCTGAAAAATAGGAGGAGCATGAAGCGGTGTTGAAGAACATGAAGAGCCTGAAAAGGTGTGAAAAATATGAAGCGCTTCAAAAGATGTCAAAATTATGAGGAGCATGAAACAGTCTGAAAAATAGGAGGAGCATGAATTGGTTTTGAAAAACATGAAGAGCCTGAAAACATGGGAAATATATGAAGCGCTTCAAAAGGTGTGAAATACAGGAGGAGCAGGAAACAGTCTAAAAAATAGGAGGAGCATGAAGCAGTGTTCAAAACCATGAAGAACCGGAAAAGGTGTGAAAAATATGAAGAGCTTCAAAATGTGTGAAAATTATGAGGAGCATGAAACGGTCTGAAAAATAGGAGGAGCATGAAGCGGTGTTGAAAAACATGAAGAGCCTGAAACGGTGGGTAAAATATGAAGAGCTTCAAAAGTTGTCAAAAATATGAGGAGCATGAAACGGTCTCAAAAATAGGAGGAGCATTAAACGGTGTTCAAAAACATGAAAAGCCTGAAATGGTGTGAAAAATATGAAGAGCTTCAAAAGGTTGGAAATACATGAGGAGCATGAAACGGTCTGAAAAATAGGAGGAGCATGAAGCGGTGTTGAAAAACATGAACAACCTGAAAAGGTGCGTAAACTATGAAGAGCTTCAAAAGGTTTCAAAAATATGAGGAGCATGAAACGGTCTGAAAAAAAGGAGGAGCATTAAACGGTGTTCAAAAATATGAAGAGCCTGAAATGGTGTGAAAAATATGAAGAGCTTCAAAAGGTGTCAAAAATAGGAGGAGCACGAAACGGTCTGAAATATAGGAGGAGCATGAAGCGGTGTTCAAAAACATGAGGAGGTGAATGGTGTGAAAAATATGAAGAGCTTCAAAAGGTGTCAAAAACATGAGGAGCATGAAACGGTGTGAAAAATTGTAGGACCACAAGTGGTGTTCAAAAACATGAAGAGACTGAAAACGTGTGAAATATATGAAGAACTTCAAAATGTGTCAAATATATGAGGAGCATGAAACGGTGTGAAAAATAGGAGGACCAAAAGTGGTGTTCAAAAACATGAAGAGGCTGAAAAGGTGTGAAATATATGAGGAGATTCAAAAGGTGTCAAAAATATGAGGAGCATGAATCGGTCTGAAAAATATGAGGAGCATGAAGCGGTGTTGAAAAACATGAAGAATCTGAAAAGGTGTGAAAAATATGAAGAGCTTCAAAAGGTGTCAAAAATATGACGAGCATGATTCAGTTTGAACAATAGGAGGAGCATGAAGCGCTGTTGAAAAACATTAAGAGCCTGAAAAGGTGTGAAATATATGAAGAGCTTCAAAAGGTGTCAAATATATGAGGAGGATGAAACGGTCTGAAAAGTAGGAGGAGCATGAAACGATGTTGAAAAACATGAAGAGCCTGAAAAGGTGTGAAAAATATGAAGAGCTTCAAAAGGTGTGAAAAGTATGAGTAGCATGAAATGGTCTGAAAAATAGGAGGGGCATGAAGCGGGTTTGAAAAAACTGAAGAGCCTGAAAATGTGTGAAGAATATAAGGAGCATGAAACGGTCTAAAATATAGGAGGAGCATGAATTGGTGTTGAAAAACATGAAGAGCATGAAAAGGCGTGAAAAATATGAAGAGCTGCAAAATGTGTGAAAAACATGAAGAGCATGAAATGGTGTTCAAAAACATGAAAAGGTGTGAAAAATATGAAGAGCTTCAAAAGGTGTCAAAAATATGAGGAGAATGAAACAGTCTTAAAAATAGGAGGAGCATGAAACGGTGTTCAAAAATATGAAAGGCCTGAAAAGTTGTGAAAAATATGAAGAGCTTCAAAGGTGTCAAAAATATGAGGAGCATGAAACGGTCTGAAAAATAGGAGGAGCATTAAACGGTGTTCAAAAACATGAAGAGCCTGAAATGGTGGGAAAAATATGAAGAGCTTCAAAAGGTGTCAAAAATAGGAGGAGCATGAAACGGTCTGAAAAATAGGAGGAACATGAAGCGGTGTAAAAAACATGAAGACCCTGAAAAGGTGTGAAAAATATGAAGAGCTTCAAAAGGTTACAAATATATGAGGATCATGAAACGGTCAGAAAAATAGGAGAAGCATGAAGCGGTGTTCAAAAGCATGAAGAGCGTGAAAACGTGTCAAAAATATGAAGAGCTTCAAAAGGTGTCAAAAATATGAGGAGCATGAAACGGTCTGAAAAATAGGAGGAGCATGAAACGGTGTTCAAAAATATGAAGAGCCTGAAAAGGTGTGAAAAATATGAAGAGCTTCAAAAGGTGTCAAAAATATGAGGAGCATGAAACGGTCTGACAAATAGGAGGAGCATGAAGTGGTGTTGAAAAATATGAAGAGCATAAAAAGGTGTGAAAAATATGAAGAGCTTCAAAACGCGTCAAAATATGAGGAGTATGAAACGGTCTGAAAACAGGAGGATCATGAAGCCGTGTTGAAAAACATGGGGAGCCTGAAAAGATGTGAAAAATATGAAGAGCTTCAAAAGGTCTCAAAAATATGAGGAGCATGAAATGGTATGAAAAATAGGAGAAGCATGAAACGGTGTTCAAAAACATGAAGAGCCTGAAAAGCTGTGAAAAATATGAAGAGCTTCATAAGGTGTGAAAATTATGAGGAGCATGAAACGGTTTGAAAAATAGGAGGAGCATGAAAGGGTGTTCAAAAACATGAAGAGCCTCAAAAGGTGTAAAAAATATGAAGAGCTTCAACAGGTTGGAAATACATGAGGAGCATGAAACGGTCTGGAAAATAGGACGAGCATGAAGCGGTGTTGAAAAACATGAAGAGCCTGAAAAGGTGGGTAAAATATGAAGAGCTTCAAAAGGTGTCAAAAATATGAGGAGCATGAAACGGTCTGAAAAATAGGAGGAGCATTAAACGGTGTTCAAAAACATGAAGAGCCTGAAATGTTGTGAAAAATATGAAGAGCTTCAAAACGTGTCAAAAATAGGAGGAGCATGAAACGGTCTGAAAAATAGGAGGATCATGAAACGATCTGAAAAATGGGAGGAGCATGAAGCGGTGTTGAAAAACATGAACAGCCTGAAAAGGTGTGAAAAATATGAAGAGCTTCAAAAGGTGTCAAAAATATGAGGAGCATCAAACGGTCTGAAAAATAGGAGGAGCATGAAACGATCTGAAAAACGGGAGGAGCATGAAGCGGTGTTGAAAAACATGAAGAGCCTGAAAACGTGTGAAAAATATTAAGAGCTTAAAAGCAGTGAGAAATATGAAGAGCTTCAAAAGTTGCCAAAAATAGGAGGAGCATGAGACGGTCTGGAAAATAGGAGGAGCATGAAACGATCTTAAAAAATGGAGTAGCATGAAGCGGTGTTGAAGAACATGAAGCGCCTGAAAAGGTGTGAAAAATATGAAGAGCTTCAAAAGGTGTCAAAAATAGGAGGAGCATGAAACGACTGAAAATTAGGAACAGCATGAAGCGGTGTTCAAAAACATGAAGAGCCTGAAAAGGTGTGAAAAATATGAAGACCTTCAAAAGGTGTCAAAAATATGAGGAGCATGAAACGGTCTGAAAAATAGGAGGAGCATGAAACGATCTGAAAAATGGGAGGAGCATGAAGCGGTTTTGAAAAACATGAAGAGCCTGAAAACGTGTGAAAAATATGAAGAGCTTAAAAGCTGTGAGAAATATGAAGAGCTTCAAAAGTTGCCAAAAATAGGAGGAGCATGAGACGGTCTGGAAAATAGGACGAGCATGAAGTGGTGTTGAAAACATGGAGAGCCTGAAAAGGTGTGAAAAATATGAAGACCTTCAAAAGGTGTCAAAAATATGAGGAGCATGAGACGGTCTGGAAAATAGGAGGAGCATGAAAGGATCTGAAAAACAGGAGGAGCATGAAGCGGTGTTGAAGAACATGAAGAGCCTGAAAAGGTGTGAAAAATATGAAGCGCTTCAAAAGACGTCAAAATTATGAGGAGCATGAAACAGTCTGAAAAATAGGAGGAGCATGAATTGGTTTTGAAAAACATGAAGAGCCTGAAAACATGTGAAATATATGAAGCGCTTCAAAATGTGTGAAATACATGAGGAGCATGAAACGGTCTGAAAAATAGGAGGAGCATGAAGCAGTGTTCAAAAACATGAAGAACCGGAAAAGGTGTGAAAAATATGAAGGCCTTCAAAAGGTGTGAAAATTATGAGGAGCATGAAACGGTCTGAAAAAAAGGAGGAGCATGAAGCGGTGTTCAAAAACATGAAGAGCCTGAAAAGCTGTCAAAAATATGAAGAGCTTCAAAAGGTTGGAAATACATGAGGAGCATGAAACGGTCTGAAAAATAGGAGGAGCATGAAGCGGTGTTGAAAAACATGAAGAGCCTGAAAAGGTGGGTAAAATATGAAGAGCTTCAAAAGGTGTCAAAAATATGAGGAGCATGAAACGGTCTGAAAAATAGGAGGAGCATTAAACGGTGTTCAAAAACATGAAGAGCCTGAAATGGTGTGAAAAATATGAGGAGCTTCAAAAGGTTGGAAATACATGAGGAGCATGAAACGGTCTGAAATATAGGAGGAGCAAGAAGCGGTGTTGAAAAACATGAACAGCTGAAAAGGTGGGCAAAATATGAAGAGCTTTAAAAGGTGTCAAAAATATGAAGAGCATGAAACGGTCTGAAAAATAGAGGGGCATTAAACGGTGTTCAAAAACATGAAGAGCCTGAAATGGTATGAAAAATATGAAGAGCTTCAAAAGGTGTCAAAAATATTAGGAGCATGAAACGGTCTGAAAAATAGGAGGAACATCAAACGGTGTTAAAAAACATGAAGAGCCTGAAAAGGTGTGAAACATATAAAGAGCTTCAAAAGGTGTCAAAAATATGAGGAGCAGGAAACGGTCTGAAAAATAGGAGGAGCATGAAGTGGTGTAGAAAAACATGAAGACCCTGAAAAGGTGTGAAAAATATGAAGAGCTTCAAAAGGTGTCAAAATATGAGGAGCATGAAACTGTCTGAAATATAGGAGGAGCATGAAAAGGTGTTAAAAAACATGAATAGCTTCAAAAGGTGTGAAACATTTGAGGAGCGGGAAACGATCAGAAAAATAGGAGGAGCATGAAACGGTGTTAAAAAACATGAAGAGTTTGAAAAGGTGTGAAACATATGAAGAGCTTCAAAAGGTGCCAAAATTATGAAGAGCATGAAACAGTCTTAAAATTAGGAGGAGAATGAAGCGGTATAGAAAAACATGAAGAGCCAGAAAAGGTGTGAAATATATGAAGAGCTTCAAAAGGTGTCAAAAATATGAAGTGCAGGAAACGGCCTGAAAAATAGGAGGAGCATGAAGTGGTGTAGAAAAACCTGAAGAGCCTGAAAAGGTGTGAAAAATATGCAGAGCTTCAAAAGGTGTGAAATAAATGAGGAGCATGAAACAATCTGAAAAATAGGAGAAGCATGAAGTGGTGTGGAAAAAGATGAAGAGCCTGAAAAAGTGTGAAAAATATGAAGAGCTTCAAAAGATGTGAAATACATTAGGAGCATGAAACGGTCTGAAAAATAGGAGGAGCATGAAGCGGTGTTCAATAACATGAAGAGCTTGAAAAGTGTGAAAAATATGAAGAGCTTCAAAAGGTGTGAAAAATATGAAGAGCATCAAAATGTGTCAAAAATCGATGAGCAGATAATGGTCTGAAAAATAAGAGAGCATGAAGTGGTTTTAAAAACGTGAAGAGCCTGAAAAGGTGTGAAATATAAGAAGAGCTTCAAAAGGTATCAAAAATATGAGGAGAATGAAACGGTCGGAAAAATAGGAGGAGCATGAAGTGCTGTTGAAAAACATGAAGATCCTGAAATGGTGTGAAAAATATGAAGAGCTTCAAAATGTGTGAAAAATATGAAGAGATTCAAAAGGTGTCAAGAATATGAGGAGCATGAAACGGTCTGAAAAATAGGAGGAGCATGAAGCAGTGTTGAAAAACATGAGGAGCCTGAAAAGGTGTGAAAAATATGAAAAGCTTCAACAGGTGTGAAAAATATGAGGTTCATGAAACGGTCTGAAAAATAGGAGGAGCATGAAGCGGTGTTGAAAAACATGAAGAGCCTGAAAAGGTGTGAAAAATATGAAGAGCTTCAAAAGGTGTCAAAAATATGAGGAGTATGAAACGGTCTGAAAAATAGGAGGAGCATGAAGCTGTGTTGAAAAACATGAAAAGCCTGAAAAGGTGTGAAAAATATGAAGAGCTTCAAAAGGAGTCAAAAATATGAGGAGCATGAAACGGTCTGAAAAAGAGGAGGAGCATGAAGCGGTGTTAAAAAACATGAAGAGCATGAAAACGCGTGAAAAATATGAAGAGCTTCAAAAGGTGTCAAAAATGAGATGAGCATGAAACGGTCTGAAAAATAGGAGGAGCATGAAGTGGTGTTGAAAAAAAAGAAGAGCCTGAAAAGGTGTGAAAAATATGAAGAGCTTCAAAAGGTGTGAAATACATGAGGAGCATGAAACTCTCTGAAAAATAGGAGGAACATGAAGTGGTGTTCAAAAACATGAAGAGCCTGAAAAGGTGTGAAAAATATGAAGAGCTTCAAAAGGTGTGAAAAATATGAGTATCATGAAACGGTCTGAAAAATAGGAGGAGCATGAAGTGATGTTGAAAACCATGAAGAGCCTGAAATGGTGTGAAAAATATGAACAGATTCAAAACCTGTGAAATACATGGGGAGCATAAAACCGTCTCAAAAATAGGAGGAGCATGAAGCGGTGTTGAAAAACATGAAGAGCCTGAAAAGGTATGAAAAATTTGAAGAGCTTCAAAATGTGTGAAAAATATGAGGAGTATGAAACGGTCTGAAAAATAGGAGGAGCATGAAACTGTGTTCAAAAACATGAAGAGCCTGAAAAGGCGTGAAAAATATGAAGAGCTTCAAAAGGTGTCAAAATTATGCGGAGCATGAAACGCTCGAAAAAAAGAGGACCTTGAAGCGGTGTTCAAAAACATGAAGAGTCTGAAAAGGTGTGAAATATAAGAAGAGCTTCAAAGGGTCTCAAAATTATGAGGAGCATGGAACGGTCTGAAAAATAGGAGGAGCATGAAATAGTGTTGAAAAACATGAAGAGACTGAAACGGTGTGAAAAATATGAAGAGCTTCAAAACGTGTCAAAAATATGAGGAGCATGAAACGGTCTGAAAAATAGGAGGAGCATGATGCGGTGTTGAAAAATATGAAGAGCCTGAAAACGTGTGAAAAATATGAAGATATTTAAAAGGTATGAAAAATATGAAGAGCTTCAAAAGGTGTCAAAATAGAGATGAGCATGAAACGGTCTGAAAAATAGGAGGAGCATGAAGTTGTGTTCAAGAAAATGAAGAGCCTGAAAAGGAGTGAAGTATATGAAGATTTCAAAAGGTGTCAAAAATCTGAGGAGCATGAAACGGTCTGAAAAATAGGAGGAGCATGAAGTGATGTTGAAAAACATGAAGAGCCTGAAAAGGTGTAAAAAATATGAAAGCTTCAAAAGGTGTCTATAATGAGATGAGCATGAAACGATCTGAAAATTGGAGGAGAATGAAGTGGTGTTGAAAAACATGAAGAGCCTGAAAAGGTGTGAAAAATATAAAGAGCTTCAAAAGGTGTGAAAAATATGAGGAGCACGAAACGGTCTGAAAAATAGGAGGATCATGAGGCGGTGTTGAAAAACATGAAGAGCCTGAAAAGGTGTGAAAAATAGGAGGAGCTTCAAAAGGTGTCAAAAATATGAGGAGCATGAAACGGTCTGAACATACGAGGAGCATGTAGCGGTGTTCAAAAATATGAAGAGCCTGAAAAGGTGTGAAATATATGAATAGCTTCAAAAGGTGTCAAAAATATGAGGAGCATGAAACAGTCTGAAAAATAGGAGGAGCATGAAGAAGTGTTGAAAAACATGAAGAGCCTGAAAATGTGTGAAAAATATGAAGAGCTTCAAAAGGTGTCAAAATGATGAGGAGCATGAAACGGTTTGAAAAATCGGAGGAGCATGAAGCGGTGTTCAAAAACATGAAGAGCCTGAAAAGGTGTGAAAAATATGAAGAGCTTCAAAAGGTGTCAAAAATATGAGGAGCATGCAACGGTATGAAAATATGAGGAGCATGAAACGGTCTGAAAAATAGGAGGAGCATGAAGCGGTGTTGAAAAACATGAAGAGCCTGAAAAGGTGTGAAAAATAGGAGGAGCTTCAAAAGGTGTCAAAAATATGAGGAGCATGAAACTGTCTGAACATACGAGGAGCATGAAGCGGTGTTCAAAAACATGAAGAGCCTGAAAAGGTGTGAAAAATATGAAGAGCTTCAAAACGTGTGAAAAATCAGATGAGCATGAAACGGTCTGAAAAATAGGAGGAGCATGAAGCGGTGTTAAAAACATGAAGAGCCTGAACACTTGTGGAAAATATTAAGAGCTTCAAAAGGTGTGAAAAATATGAAGAGCTTCAAAAGTTGTAATAGTGAGATGAGCATGAAACGGTCTGAAAAATAGGACGAGCATGACGAGGTGTTGAAGAACATGAAGAGACTGAAAAGGTGTGAAAAATATGAAGAGCTTCAAAAGGTGTCAAATACATGAGGAGCGTGAAACGATCTGAAAAATAGGAGGAGCATGAAATGGTGTTCGAAAACATGAACAGCCTGAAAAGATGTGAAAAATATGAAGAGCTTCAAAAGGTGTCAAAAATATGAGGAGCATGACACAGTCTGAAAAAGAGGAGGAGCATGAAACGGTCTGAAGAAGAGGAGGAGCATGAAACGGTGTTGAAGCAAATGAAGATCCTGAAAAGGTGTGAAAAATATGAAGAGCTTCAAAAGGTGTGAAAAATATGAAGAGCTTCAAAAGGTGTGAGAAATATGAAGAGCTTGAAAAGGTGTCAAAAATATGAGGACCATAAAACGGTCTGAATAATACGAGGAACATGAAGCGGAGTTCAAAAACATGAAGTGCCTGAAAAGGTGTGAAAAATATGAAGAGCTTCAAAAGGTGTCAAAAATATGAGGAGCATGAAACGGTCTGAAAAATAGGAGAAGCATGAAACGGTGTTCAAAAACATGAAGAGCATGAAAAGTGGTGAAAAATATGAAGAGCTTCAAAACGTGTCAAAAATATGAGGAGCATGAAACGGTCTGAAAAATAGAAGGAACATGAAGCGGTGTTGAAAAACATGAAAAGTCGGAAAATGTGTGAAAAATATGAAGAGCTTCAAAAGGTGTGAAAAATGAGAGGAGCATGAAAAGTTCTGAAAAATAGGAGGAGCTTGAAGCGGTGTTGAAAACCATGAAGAGCCTGAAAACGTTTGAAAAATATGAAGGGCTTCAAAAGGTGTCAAAGATATGAGGAGCATGAAACGGTCTGAAAAATAGGAGGAGAATGAAACGGTGTTCAAAAACATGAAGAGTCTGAAAAGGTGTGAAAAATATGAACAGCTTCAAAAGGTGTGAAATACATGAGGAGCATGAAACGGTCTGAAAAATAGGAGGAGCATGAAGTGATGTTCAAAAACATGAAGAGCCTGAAAAGGTGTGAAAAATATGAACAGCTTCAAAAGGTGTGAAATACATGAGGTGCATGAAACGGTCTGAAAAATAGGAGGAGCATGAAGTGATGTTCAAAAACATGAAGAGCCTGAAAAGGTGTGAAAAATATGAGGAGCATGAAACCTTCTGAAAAATACGAGGAGCATGGAATGGTGTTCAAAAACATGAAGAGCCTGAAAAGGTGTGAAAAATATGAGGAGCATGAAACCTTCTGAAAAATACGAGGAGCATGGAATGGTGTTCAAAAACATGAAGAGCCTGAAAATGTGTGAAAAATATGAAGAGCTTCAAAAGGTGTGCAAAATATGAAGAGCTTCAAGAGGTGTAAAAAATGAGATGACCATGAAACGGTCTGCAAAATAGGAGGAGCATGAAACGGTCTGAAAAATGGGAGGAGCATGAAACGGTCTTAAAAATAGGAGGGGCATGAAGCAGTGTTCAAAAAGATGGAGAGCCTGAAAAGGTGTGAAAAATAGGAGGAGCATGAAACGGTCTCAAAAATAGGAGGAGCATGAAGTGGTGTTCAAAAACATGGAGAGCCTGAAAACGTGTGAAAAATATGAAGAGCTTCAAACGGTGTCAAAAATAAGAGGAGAATGAAACGGTCTGAAAAATAGGAGGAACATGAAGCAGTGTTGAAAAACATGAAGAGCCTGAAAAGGTGTGAAAAATATGAAGAGCTTCAAAAGTTGTGAAAAATATGAAGAGCTTCAAAAGGTGTAAAAAATGAGATGAGCATGAAATGGTCTGTAAAATAGGAGGAGCATGAAGCGGTGTCCAAAACATGAAGAGCCTGAAAAGGTGTGAAAAATATGAAAAGCTTCAAAAGGTGTGAAAAATATGAGGAGCATGAAACGGTGAAAAATAGGAGGAGCATAAAGTGATGTTCAAAATCATGAAGAGCCTGAAAAGGTGTCAAAAAAATGAAGAGCTTTAAAAGGTGTCAAAAATATGAAGAGCATGAAACGTTCTGAAAAAATAGTAGCATGAAACGGTGTTCAAAAACATGAAGAGCTTGGAAAGGTGTGAAAAATATGAAGAGCATCAAAACGTGTCAAAATTATGAGGAGCATGAAACGGTCTGAAAAATAGGAGGAGCATGAAGCAGTATTAAAAACATGAAGAGCCTGAAAACCTGTGGAAAATATTAAGAGCTTCAAAAGGTGTGAAAAATATGAAGAGCTTCAAAAGGTGTGAAAAATGAAAGGAGCATGAAAAGGTCTGAAAAATAGGAGGAGCATGAAGAGGTGTTCCAAAACATGAAGAGCCTGAAAAGATTTGAAATATATGAAGAGCTTCAAAATGTGTCAAAATTATTAGGAGCATGAAATGTTCTGAAAAATAGAGGAGCATGAAGCAGTGTTGAAACACATGAAGAGCCTGAAAAGGTGTGAAAAATATGAAGAGCTTCAAAAGGTGTCAAAAATATGAGGAGCATGAAACGGTCTGAAAATAGGAGGAGCATGAAGCGGTGTTGAAAAACATGAAGAGCCTGCAAAGGTGTGAAAAATATGAAGAGCTTCAAAAGGAGTGAAAAATATGAAGAGCTTCAAAAGGTGTCAAAAATGAGATGAGCATGAAACGGTCTGAAAAATAGGAGGAGCATGAAGTGGTGTTGAAAAAAATTAAGAGCCTGAAAAGGTGTGAAATATATGAAGAGCTTCAAAAGTTGTCAAAAATATGAGGAGAATGAAACAGTCTGAAAATTGGAGGAGCATGAAGCCGTGTTGAAAAACATGAAGAGCCTGAAAAGTGTGAAAAATACGAAGATTTTCAAAAGGTGTCAAAAATATGAGGAGCATGAAACACTCTGAGAAATAGGAAAATCATGAAGCGGTGTTGAAAAACATGAAGAGCCAGAAAAGGTGTGGAAAATATGAAGAGCTTCAAAAGGTGTCAAAAATATGAGGAGCATGAAACGGTTGGAAAAATTGAGGAGCATGAAACGGTGTTCAAAAACGTGAAGAGCATGAAAAGGTGTGAAAAATATGAAGAGCTTCAAAACGTGTGAAATACATGAGGAGCGTGATAAGGTCTGAAAAATAGGAGGAGCATGAAGTTGTGTTGAAAAACATAAAGAGCCTGAAAAGGTGTGAAAAATATGAAGAGCTTCAAAACGTGTCCAAAATATGAGGAGCATGAAACGGTCTGATAAATAGGAAGACCATGAAGCGATGTTCAAAAACCTGAAGAGCCTGATAAGGTGTGAAAAATATGAAGAGCTTCAAAAGGTGTGAAAAATATGAGGAGCATGATCCGGTCTGAAAAATAGGACGAGCATGAAGCGGTGTTCAAAAACATGAAGAGCCTGAAAAGGTGTGAAAAATATGAAGAGTTTCAAAAGATGTGAAATATATGAAAAGCTTCAAAAGGTGTCTAAAATGAGATGAGCATGAAACGGTCTGAAAAATACTAGGAGCATGAACCGGTGTTCAAAAACATGAAGAGCCTGAAAAGGTGTGAGAAATATGAATAGCTTCAAAAGGTTTCAATAATATGAGGAGCATGAAACGGTCTGAAAAATAGGAGGAGGATGAAGCGGTGTTCTAAACCATGAAGAGCCTGAAAAGGTGTGAGAAATATGAAGAGCTTTAAAAGGTGTCAAAATATGAGGAACATGAAACGTTCTTAAAAAAAAGAGGATCATGAAGCGGTGTTGAAAAACATGAAGAGCCTGAAACCGTGTGAAAAATATGAATAGCTTCAAAAATGTGAAAAATATGAAGAGCTTCAAAAGGTGTGAAAAATTTGAAGAGCTTCAAAGGTGTCAAAATGAGATGAGCATGAAATGGTCTGAAAAATACTAGGAGCATGAACCGGTGTTCAAAAACATGAAGAGCCTGAAAAGGTGTGAAACATATGAAGAGCCTCAAAAAATGTCAAAAATATAAGGAGTATGAAATGGTCTCAAAAATAGGAGGAGCATGAAGCGGTGTTGAAATACATGAAGAGCCACAAAAGATGTGAAATACATGAAGAGCTTTAAAAGGTGTCAAAATATGAGGAGCATGAAACGTTCTGAAAAATAGGAGGATCATGAAACGGTGTTCAAAAACATGAAGAGCCTGAAAAGGTGTGAAAAATATGAACAGCTTCAAATGGTGTCACAAATATGAGGAGCATGAAACGGTCTGAAAACTAGGAGGAGCATGAAGCGGTGTTGAGAAACATGCAGAGCCTGAAAAGGTGTGAAAAGTATGAAGAGCTTCAAAAGGTGTCAAAAATATGCGGAGCATGAAATGGTCTGAAATGTAGGAGGAGCATGAAGTGGTTGTGAAAAACTTCAAGAGCCTGAAAAGGTGTGCAAAATATAAAGAGTTTCAAAAGTTGTGAAAAATATGAAGAGTTTGAAAAGGTGTCAAAATTATGAGGAGCATGAAACGGTATGAAAAATAGGAGGAGCATAAAACTGTGTTCAAAAACATGAAGAGCCAGAAAAGGTGTGAGAAATATGAAGAGCTTCAAAAGGTGTCAAAAATATGAGGAGCATGAAACAGTCTGAAAAACAGGAGGAGCATGAAACGGTGTTCAAAAACATGAAGAGCCTGAAAAGGTGTGAAAAATATGAAGAGCTTCAAAAGGTGTCAAAAATATGAGGAACAAGAAACGGTCTGAAAAATATGAGGAGCATGAAATGGTTTTGAAGAAGATGAAGAGCTTGAAAAGGTGTGAAATAAATGAAGAGCTTCAAAAGGTGTCAATAATATGAGGAGCATGAAACACTCTGAAAAATAGGAGGAGCAAGAAGCAGTCGTCAAAAAAAATGAAGAGCCTGAAAAGGTGTGAAAAATTTGAGGGCTTCAAAAGGTGTCAAAAATATGAAAAGCTTGAAGCTTCTGAAAAATAGGAGGAGCATGAAGCGGTCCTTAAAAACATGAAGAGCGTGAAAGGTGTGAAAAATATGAAGAGCTTCAAGGTCTCAAAAATATGAGAAGCATGAAACGGTCTGAAAAATAGGAGGAGCATGAAGCGGTGTTGAAAAACATGAAGAGCCTGAAAAGGTGTGAAAAATATGAAGTGCTTCAAAAGGTGTCAGAAATATGAGGAGCATGAAACGGTCTGAAATATAGGAGGAGCATGAAGCGGTGTTCAAAAAGATGAAGAGCCTGAAAAGGTGTGAAAAATATGAAGGGCTTCAAAAGGTATCAAAAATATGAGGAGCATGAAACAGTCTGAAAAATAGGAGAAGCATGAAACGGTGTTGAAAAACATGAAGAGCCTGAAAAGGTGTCAAAAATTTGAGGGCTTCAAAAGGTGTCAAAAATATGAAAAGCTTGAAGCTTCTGAAAAATAGGAGGAGCATGAAGCGGTCCTCAAAAACATGAAGAGCGTGAAAAGGTGTGAAAAATATGAAGAGCTTCAAAAGGTGACAAAAATATGAGGAGCATGAAACGGTCTGAAAAATACGAGGAGCATGAAGCGGTGTTGAAAAACATGAAGAGCCTGAAAAGGTGTGAAAAATACAAAGAGCTTCAAAAGGTGTCAAAAATATGAGAAGCATGAAATGACTGAAAAAGAGGAGGAGCATGAAGCGGTGTTCAAAAATATGAAGAGCCTGAAAACGTGTGAAAACTATGAAGAGCTTCTAAAGGTGTCAATAATATGAGGAGCATGAAACAGTCTGAAAAATAGGATGAGAATGAAACGGTTTTGAAAAAGATTAAGAGCAGGAAAGGTGTGAAAAATATGAAGAGCTTCAAAAGGTGTCAAAAATATGAGGAGCATGAAACGGTCTGAAAAATCGGAGGAGCAAGAAGCGGTGTTGAAAAACATGAAGAGCCTGAAAAGGTGTGAAATATATGAAGAGCTTCAAACGGTGTCAAAAATATGAGGAGCATGAAACGGTCTGAAAAATAGGAGGAGCATGATGCGGTGTTGAAGAACATGAAGAGCCTGAAAAGGTGTGAAAAATAGGAAGATCTTCAAAAGGTGTCAAAAATATGAGGAGCATGAACGGTATGGAAAATAGGAGGAGCTTGAAGTGGTGATGAAAAACATGAAGAGCCTGAAAAGCTGTGAAAAATACGAAGAGCTTCAAAAGGTTTCAAAAATATGAGAAGCATGAAACGACTGCAAAATAGGAGGAGCATGAAACGGTGTTGAAAAATATGAAGAGCCTGAAAAGGTGTGAAAAATATGAAGAGCTTCCAAAATTGTGAAAATATGAGGAGAATGAAATGGTGAAAAATAGGAGGAGCAAGAAACGGTCTGAAAAATAGGAGGAGCATGAAGCGGTGTTCAAAAACATGAAGAGCCTGAAAAGGTGTGAAAAATATGAAGAGCTTGCAAAATTGTAAAAATATGAGGAGAATGAAACGGTCTGAAAAATAGAGGGAGCATGAAAGGTTTGAAAAATAGGAGGAACATGAAACGCTGTTGAAAAACATGAAGAGCCTGAAAAGGTGTGAAAAATAGGTGGATCTTCAAAACGTGTCAAAAATATGAGGAGCATGAAACTGTCTGAAAAAAAGGAGGAGAATGAAGCGATGTTGACAAACATGAAGAGCCTGAAAATGTGTGAAAAATATGAAGAGCTTCAAAAGATGTCAAAAATATGAGGAGCATGAAACGGTCTGAAAAATAGGAGGAGCATGAAGCGGTGTTGAAAAACATGAAGAGCCTGAAAAGGTGTGAAAAATATGAAGAGCTTCAAAGGTGTCAAAAATATGAGCAGCATGAAACGGTCTGAAAAATAGGAGGATCAAGAAACGGTGTTCAAAAACATGAAGAGGCTGAAATTGTGTGAAAAATATGAAGAGCCTCAAAAAATGTCAAACATATAAGGAGTATGAAATGGTCTCAAAAATAGGAGGAGCATGAAGCGGTCTTGAAAACCATGAAGAGCCTGAAACCGTGAGAAAAATAAGAAGAGCTTCAAAAATGTGAAAAATTTGAGGAGCTTCAAAAGGTATGAAAAATATGAAGAGCTTCAAAAGTTGTCAAAAATTAGATGAGCATGAAACGGTCTGAAAAATAGGAGGTGCATGAAGCTGTGTTGAAAATCATGAAGAGCCTGAAAAGGTGTGAAAAAAATGAAGAGCTTCAAAAGCTGTGAAAAATATGAAGAGCTTCAAAAGGTGTCAAAAATATGAGGAGCATGAAATGGACGGAAAAATAGGAGGAGCATGAAACGGTGTTGAAAAACATGAAGAGCCTGAAAACGTGTGAAAAATATGTAGAGCTTCAAAAGGTGTGAAAAATAAGAAGAGCTTCAAAAGATGTAAAAAATGAGATGTGCATGAAACAGACTGAAAAATCGGAGGAGCATGAAGTGGTGTTGAAAAACATGAAGAGCCTGAAAATGTGTGAAATATATGAACAGCTTCAAAATGTGTCAAATATATGAGGAGCATGAAACGGACTGCAAAATAGCAGGAGCATGAAGCGGTGTTGAAAAACATGAAGAGCCTGAAAAGGTGTGAAAAATATGAAGAACTTCAAAAGGTGTCAAAAATAAGAGGAGCATGGAACGGTCTGAAAAGTTGGAGGAGCATGAAGTCGTTGTGAAAAACATTAAGAGCCTGAAAAGATGTGCAAAATATGAAGAGCTTCAAAAGGTGTGAAAAATATGAAGAGCTTCAAAGGTGTAAAAAATATGAAGAGCTTCAAAAGGCGTCAAAAATGAGATGAGAATGAAACGGTCTGAAAAATAGGAGGGGCATGAAGCGGTGTTCAAACACATGCAGAGACTGAAAAGGTGTGAAAAATATGAAGAGCTTCAAAGGTGTAAAAAATATGAAGAGCTTCAAAAGGCGTCAAAAATGAGATGAGAATGAAACGGTCTGAAAAATAGGAGGATCAAGAAGCGGTGCTGAAAATCATGAAGAGCCTGAAAATGTGTGAAAAATATGAGGAGCTTCAAAAGGTGTGAAAAATATGAAGAGCTTCAAAAGGTGTGAAATACATGAGGAGCTAGAAACGGTCTGAAAAATAGGAGGAGCATGAAGCGGTGTTCAAAAACATGAAGAGCCTGAAAACGTGTGAAAACTATGAAGAGCTTCTAAAGGTGTCAATAATATGAGGAGCATGAAACAGTCTGAAAAATAGGATGAGAATGAAACGGTTTTGAAAAAGATTAAGAGCAGGAAAGGTGTGAAAAATATGAAGAGCTTCAAAAGGTGTCAAAAATATGAGGAGCATGAAACGGTCTGAAAAATAGCAGGAGCAAGAAGCGGTGTTGAAAAACATGAAGAGCCTGAAAAGGTGTGAAATATATGAAGAGCTTCAAACGGTGTCAAAAATATGAGGAGCATGAAACGGTCTGAAAAATAGGAGGAGCATGATGCGATGTTGAGAAACATGAAGAGCCTGAAAAGGTGTGAAAAATATGAAGAGCTTCAAAAGGTGTCAAAAATATGAGTAGCATGAAATGGGTTGAAAAATAGAAGGAGCATGAATCGGTGGTCAAAATCATGAAGAGCCTGAAAAGGTGTGAAAAATATGAAGAGCTTCAAAAGGTGTAAAATACATGAGGAGCATGATACGGTCTGAAAATAGGAGGAGCATGAAACGGTGTTGAAATACATGAAGAGCCTGAAAAGTTGTGAAAAATATGAAGAGCTTCAAAACGTGTCAAAAATTTGAGGAGCATGAATCGGTCGGATAAATAGGAGGAGCATGAAGTGGAGTTGAAAAACATGAAGAGCCTGAAAACGTGTGAAAAATATGAAGAGCTTCAAAAGGTGTGAAATACATGAGGAGCTAGAAACGGTCTGAAAAATAGGAGGAGCATGAAGCGGTGTTCAAAAACATGAAGAGCCTGAAAAATTGTGAAAAATATGAAGAGCTTCAAAATGTGTGAAAAATAAGAGGAGCATGAAACGGTCTGAAAAATAGGAGGAGCATGAAGCGGTGTTCTAAAACATGAAGAGCCTGAAAAGGTGTGAAAAATATGAAGAGCTTCAAAAGGTGTCAAAAATATGAGTAGCATGAAATGGGTTGAAAAATAGAAGGAGCATGAATCGGTGGTCAAAATCATGAAGAGGCTGAAAAGGTGTGAAAAATATGAAGAGCTTCAAAAGGTGTAAAATACATGAGGAGCATGATACGGTCTGAAAATAGGAGGAGCATGAAACGGTGTTGAAATACATGAAGAGCCTGAAAAGTTGTGAAAAATATGAAGAGCTTCAAAACGTGTCAAAAATTTGAGGAGCATGAATCGGTCGGATAAATAGGAGGAGCATGAAGTGGAGTTGAAAAACATGAAGAGCCTGAAAACGTGTGAAAAATATGAAGAGCTTCAAAAGGTGTGAAATACATGAGGAGCTAGAAACGGTCTGAAAAATAGGAGGAGCATGAAGCGGTGTTCAAAAACATGAAGAGCCTGAAAACGTGTGAAAAATATGAAGAGCTTCAAAAGGTGTGAAAAATATGAACAGCTTCAGAGCACCGGAAGCCGCTCCCCTGAGAGGCTGCGGACCCAGAGCGGCGGCCGCCGGTCCAGGCGCCATGGCTGCGAAGCGGACCTGGCCGCTGGGAGGCTCTGGCGGCCCGAGCGCGCCTAGTTGGTGTGAGCCCGGCGCGAGGTCCCGGGCCCTGGGGCGCTCGCTCAGGTAAATTTTTCCATAACCTTATGGAGAGAAAGGACTTTGAGACATGGCTTGATAACATTTCTGTTACATTTCTTTCTCTGACGGACTTGCAGAAAAATGAAACTCTGGATCACCTGATTAGTCTGAGTGGGGCAGTCCAGCTCAGACACCTCTCCAATAACCTGGAGACTCTGCTCAAGCGGGACTTCCTCACACTCCTTCCCCTGGAGCTCAGTTTTTATTTGTTAAAATGGCTCGACCCTCAGACTTTACTCACGTGCTGCCTCGTCTCTAAACAGTGGAATAAGGTGATAAGTGCCTGTACAGAGGTGTGGCAGACCGCCTGTAAAAATTTGGGCTGGCAGATAGATGATTCTGTTCAGGACGCTTTGCACTGGAAGAAGGTTTATTTGAAGGCTATTTTGAGAATGAAGCAACTGGAGGACCATGAAGCCTTTGAGACCTCATCTTTAATTGGACACAGTGCCAGAGTGTATGCACTTTACTACAAAGATGGACTTCTGTGTACAGGGTCAGATGACTTGTCTGCAAAACTGTGGGATGTGAGCACAGGGCAGTGTGTTTATGGCATCCAGACGCACACTTGTGCTGCGGTGAAGTTTGATGAGCAGAAGCTTGTGACAGGCTCCTTTGACAACACCGTGGCCTGCTGGGAATGGAGCTCCGGAGCCAGGACCCAGCACTTCCGGGGGCACACGGGGGCGGTGTTTAGTGTTGACTACAACGACGAACTGGACGTCTTGGTGAGTGGCTCTGCAGACTTCACCGTGAAAGTATGGGCTTTATCTGCTGGGACATGCCTGAACACTCTCACCGGGCACACAGAATGGGTCACCAAGGTGGTCTTGCAGAAGTGCAAAGTCAAGTCTCTCTTGCACAGCCCTGGAGACTACATCCTCTTAAGTGCAGACAAATATGAGATCAAGATTTGGCCAATTGGGAGAGAAATTAACTGTAAGTGCTTAAAGACGTTGTCTGTCTCTGAGGATAGAAGTATCTGCCTGCAGCCAAGACTTCATTTTGATGGCAAATACATTGTCTGTAGTTCGGCACTGGGCCTCTACCAGTGGGACTTCGCCAGTTATGATATTCTCAGGGTCATCAAGACTCCGGAGATAGCAAACCTGGCCTTGCTTGGCTTTGGAGACATCTTTGCCCTGCTGTTTGACAACCGCTACCTGTATATCCTGGACTTGCGGACAGAGAGCCTGATTAGCCGCTGGCCTCTCCCCGAGTATAGGAAGTCCAAGAGGGGCTCCAGCTTCCTGGCGGGTGAAGCGTTCTGGCTGAACGGACTGGACGGGCACAACGACACGGGCCTGGTCTTCGCCACCAGCATGCCCGACCACAGCATCCACCTGGTGCTGTGGAAGCAGCACGGCTGACGTGGGGCGCCGGGGCTGCGGCCCTGGCGCACGGCCCCTGGCAGCCACCTGCATGAACCAAAGTTCTCACCTCACGGCATCATCGCGCAGTGCACAATCACTATCTGTTTGCCGGGGCCGGGGCTCGGGGCGGGGGGCTCGTCTTGTGGACACACACCGCAGCACGCTGACGGGGCGCACCGTTGGCTTCATGTGTTCCTAGTTTGTGGTCAGTGTGAGAGGCTTCGTCTGGGGTTCATCATTTATTTGTCCTTAGTTATGTGGGTCCGTGTGAGAGGCTGCATCTGGGGTTCATCTTTCTTGAATATTGGTTTTAAGTAAAGAAATTTAAATGGCTCATTAATCTGCTAATTGGTTGCCTATAAAAACACAGTCTATTATTAAAGCTTTTTACCATTGCCTTTTTCTCTTTTGAAATTGAAGCAAAGGTGCTATGATGTTGTTACAGCAACTTTTCTCACATGGGGCTTAGCTTTTATAACGACCCGTGTTATAAAGACCACCAAGTTCTGTGACATTCATGCTCTCCACCAAATACCAGTTCTAAAGAAAATGTGTCTTCAGTGCAAATCCAGTTCTATAGATTGATGGTTTGTGACACGTTTTAAGCCCTCATTCTTGTCAGAGCCAAGGTCGGCCGTGTCTGAGATGCACGAAGTTCTGTAGTCTTTGTTTCTGTGGAACAAGCTGGCTGGGTCACCTGCCACCTCCATGACTGCGTAGAGGGGACACGGTTCAGTGGAAGGCGCCAAGCTGGCAGACTGAAGCCTGGCTCTGTTCCCTAGGAGCCCCGCAGCCCAGGAGTGCAGTTCTCTGGCCCCGTTTTCTGTGTCTGTATAGCTAGTTGTTAGGCTGTCATTTGATTTCTGGGATTCTTTCTGGTCCTGTGTCTGCCGAGCTGTGCAAAAGTTGATGCTTCAGTTTTGTCCGATTGCTAATTCGTTGTTTCTTGGCATGATGATCTTGGAGATCATCTATAAATGAAACCACTGATACAAAGTTGTCATCTATAAGGAAATCAAACATGCAAAAAAAAAGAATGGATAAAAGGGAATGTGGAAAATGTTAACATAGTCTGCTTTAAAAACTGTATGCAGTTGGTGGAAGAAGTGCTGAGAGGAGTTGGGGTTCTCTGGAGAGGCAGGGTGTGCCAGTTCAGAGGGAGAGGTCCCTGACCCTGACGCTCCGTCCTCCGCTGTCTCTCTCTTGATGGGTTGCCTCAGGCAGGCTAACTTTCTGTTGAAAGTGAAGGACTTGCGCTAGATTGGGGTTTGCAAACTCACAGGCCCGGGGAGCCATGCAGAGAGCATAGGTGAGCGCCGCCCTCCGGGCAGGATGGAGCTGTACCAGGGGACGCTCCTCTGACGGGCGGTTTCAGAGCCCTGCCTGCCACGCGGGAGGAAGCCCAGCGTTGCACAGGCCTTCTGATGTGTCAGGTGGAGCTAGGCCTCCAGAATTGTGTTTATAATTTCCTAATTTTAAAAATGTGGACAATGACTTGGAGATCATGTGAAATGCAGTGGGCTAATAAACGAAGCGAGTCTGCAGGCTGCCAGTTCACATTCCCCACCTTCTCATTCCTGCAGAGTAGGCGAGGCTGTGATTCGACAGTGGCGGTGTTTTAATGTAATTGTCACAAACATTAAGGAGACAGTCTAGGGAACGAGTGTTGGGAAGAATTTAAGAGTTCCCAGTTGTGTGACAGAGGAGTGAGGAGGGGGCGTTTCAGTCACGGACCTGCAGGAAAGTATTAATAGTTAGAAGATGAATTTAAGAGCTGGAGCCTGAGTGGGAGGCCCTGCCTGGGAATATGAGGGATTCTTTCTTCTTGTTAACTTTGATATTAACCCATTTTTCAGGTAGGAAAAGGGTTGCTGGTAGAGCTGAGAATGATTCAAAGTACAGGGGGAACACCACACTCCCAAATCCTATCACCCTAGAGCCTGACAACAGACCTCCAAATGCTGCAAAGTCAGGGTTTATGAGAACTGACGGTTGCTCCCAAGGATGGATTTAGGTAATATCCATGCCGAGACTCTGAGGAAATCAGGTGAAAGAACAAGATCTTCATACCCCAAATCCATCTCACATTGATTTCTGTGGGTGAGTGCTGCTTGGTCCTTTTAAGAAATGGGACTAGGTTCAAAGCTGGAATCTACTTCTCAGGAAACCCAGGAGGCTTTGGGCCACGGTGAGGGGAAATGACTTTTCTCATTTTCATCCACCTGGAACATGAAACTGAGATCACAGGTCTAATGATCATCCGTAGTCCCACCTCACCTTCCGACATACATCCAGTTGCTTTAAAGACCACGCGATTATGTAGTCATCTGTGGGGAAACTTTGAAATGACAGACCTAAAGCTTGTATGGCAGGCCCCGTCTCCTTTCGGTTTTCAGTGGCGAGTACCAAGGTTACCACCGAGGTGGCGCAGCTGATTCTGACCTCGGTGCTCAGAGCCCTGCCTTCATCCCTCTTCGTATAGTGTTGCGGTCCATAGAGTCAGAGCCACGGTTTTTCCAGTAGTCATGTACAGATGTGAGAGTTGGACCATAAATAAGGCTGAGCACCAAAGAACTGATGCTTTTGAATTGTGGTGATGGAGAAGACTCTTGAAGTCCCTTGGACAGCCAGGAGATCAATCAATCCTAAAGGAAATCAACCCTGAATATTCACTGAAAGGACTGATGCTGAAGCTGAGGCTCCAATTCTTTGGCCACCTGATGCAAAGAGGCAACTCATTAAGAGAAGACCCTGATGTTGAGAAAGATTGAAGGCAAAAGGAGAAGGGGGCTGAAGAGATAGTTTGATAGCATCACTGACTCAGTGGACATGAATTTGAGCAAACTCTGGGAGATAGTGGAGGACAGAGGAGGAGCCTGGCGTGCTGCATGCAGTCCATGGTGTGGCAAAGAGTTGGACACGACTTAGTGACTAAACAACAACAACTTCTATAAAAATGGAAAACCGACCCATCCTTTGGAAAAGAATAAAGCGAGGTGGGGAGTTGAGCACAGTGGATAGGGGTAACTCAGGCTCCTTTCACAGAGTTGGGGGCGCTCTTTCCCGGACACTGACTTCTGCTTCCGTAGCTCAGAGGCTAGGGATTTGCCTTTGCTGCTTCTTTTGTGAGTATTCTCATTTCTGAAAAATTCTTAGGTCATGAACAGATAGACTCCATCTTTCTTCCCGAGCATTGGATTTCTCCAGTAACCCTGGTGTGGTAGAAGGTGGGGTGGCTGTCAGCTCAGGTCTCTGGAGGGACTCATAAGAACTTGGGGCTCTGGGGAGAGGATGGGGTCCGAGAGAGCTGAGGGGGTGTGAGGTTTCAGCAGACTTGGTTCCCATTCCAAAGGAAGCTGGTTCCCCCCCCCACAGCAAACCCCATTATTTGAAGAATATAATAAGTGATGTCAACAGCTGGGTTTCACCTGACATCTTAGACCTATCAGAGAAGTAGGAAGAAAGACTTCCTCCAGGGGAGGGGCTTGACTTTGAACAAATCCCACAGGAAGTACACATGTTTGAATAGCTTTTAAGTGGAGGAAAGGGAATGTTGCTATTCGGTTTTAAGGTGTGCACTTCCTTTTTCCTAGTTCAAAGTTACTCTGTTCTGGCCATTGGGAGTGCTCAGGAAAACATGAGTGAGGGTCATGTGATCATGCTAGTGTTTGCTCTCGGGAGAATGTTGAGTGCTCTGCATTTGTAAAACATCTTAGGGAGAAAAGAAGTACTTTTGCAAACAGTATTATGTTAGTCATGCAGAAATCGTTGCTGTCAGGTGAGGCGTTTCAGCTGAACAGAAGCGGCTAAGGAGAGGAGCCCAGCTTGATGCGTTACTTTGGCCAAACCCAGCCAACCCCTGAAGCCGTGGTGGTTGCCCCGACTTCTGGGGTGCCTAGAGATGGGTCTCTCCACCGTCTCACATCTGGCTCTCCATGCCTCCTCGTCTGGGCCTCTGCCGGGCCCTGGCATCCGAACCGCTTGCCGTTGCCTGTAGGGAAGCGTGTAGTCAGACTGCTGCCCTGGGAGGCAGCCTGCGCCAGGGCGCACTCTCCGCTTTCCTTCAGCGCCACGGGGTTGTCAGCGTAGGGGAGAGGCCCCAGGTCCGTCCCCGACACAGCCTTCCTACCTGCTTATGCTGGTGCTTGCCAAGGTTTGAGGGGACCAAGACCCTCTTGAGAATTCTGCAGTCCCTAGACAGTGTCTGACAGAGGGGCCAGGTTAGCACTCCCGACACAAGTGCCTGCCGGCCACCTCTGTGTCCTGATCTGCAGCTCCCTGCGCTTGCTCTAGGAAATGGGATTTCTTTCAGGATAAGTCACCAGATGGATTACCAGTTACCTTTGTACCACTCCCTTCAGCCTGATGAGGCTGAGTGACCGTGCTCGGTGCAAAAAGGTGTTTTGCTATCAAGTCGTTTCCGTGTGTATCCAGTCTCCCCCAGTTGCTTAAAACTTGTGTTACAGTCTTGACTAGTGTGAACATACTTAATGGTTGCAGCTTAAGAGACCCAGCTAACTTCTACTCTTCATGAATGTACTCAAATAAAAAAGTGTTTTTGCATATTTAAAAAAAAAAGAAAAATATGAACAGCTTCAAAAGGTGTAAAAAATGAGATGAGCATGAAGCGGTCTGAAAAATAGGAGGAGCATGAAGTGGTGTTGAAGAACATGAAGTGCCTGAAAAGGTGTGAAATATATAATGATCTTCAAAAGGTGTGAAAAATATGAGGAGCATGAAACGGTCTGAAGAATAGGAGGAGCATGAAGCGGTGTTCAAAAACATGAAGAGCCTGGAAAGGTGTGAAAAATATGAAAAGCTTAAAAGGTGTGAAAAATATGAAAAGCTTCAAAAGGTGTGAAATACATGAGGAGCATGAAACGGTCTGAAAAATAGGAGGATCAAGAAGCGGTGTTGAAAAACATGAAGAGCCTGAAAATGTGTGAAAAATATGCAGAGCTTCAAAAGGTGTGAAATACATGAGGAGCATTAAACGGTCTGAAAAATAGGAGGAGCATGAAGCGGTGTTGAAAATCGTGAAGAGCCTGAAAAGCTGTGAAAAATATGAAGAGCTTCAAAAGGTGTTAAAAATATGAGGAAAATTAAACGGTCTGAAAAATAGGAGGAGCATCAAGCAGTGTTCAAAAACTTGAAGAGCCTGACAAGTTGTGTAAAATATGTAGAGCTTCAAAAGGTGTCAAATATATGAGGAGCATGAAACGGTCTGAAAAATAGGAGCAGCATGAAATGGTGTTCAAAAACATGAAGAGCCTGAAAAGGTGTGAAAAATATGAAGAGCTTCAAAAGGTGTGAAAAATAGGAGGAGCATGAAGCGTTGTTGTGAAACATGAACAGCCTGAAAAGGTTTGAAAAATATGAAGAGCTTCAAAAGGTGTCAAAAATATGAGGAGCATGAAACGGTCTGAAAAATAGGAGCAGCATGAAACGGTGTTCAAAAACATGAAGAGTCTGAAAAGGTGTGAAAAATATGAACAGCTTCAAAAGGTGTGAAAAATAGGAGGAGCATGAAGCGTTGTTGAAAAACATGAAGAGCTTGAAAATGTGTGAAAAATATGAAGAGCTTCAAAAAGTGTCAAAAATATGAGGAGCATGAATCGGTCTGAAAAATTGGAGGAGCATGAAGTGGAGTTAAAAAACATGAAGAGCCTGTAAACATGTGAAAAATATGAAGAGCTTCAAAAAGGTGTGAAATATAGGAGGAGCATGAAGCGTTGTTGAAAAACATGAAGAGCCTGAAAAGGTGTGAAAAATATGAAGAGCTTCAAAAAGTGTCAAAAATATGAGGAGCATGAATCCGTCTGAAAAATTGGAGGAGCATGAAGTGGAGTTGAAAAACATGAAGAGCCTGAAAACATGTGAAAAATATGAAGAGCTTCAAAAGGTTTGAAAAATATGAACAGCTTCAAAAGGCGTGAAATACATGAGGAGCATGAAACATTCTGAAATATAGGAGGAGCATGAAAAGGTGTTCAAAAACATGAAGAGCTTCAAAAGGTGTCAAAAGTATGACGAGCATGAAACGGTCTGAAAAATAGGAGGATCATGAAGCGGTGTAGAAAACCATGAACAGCCTGAAATGGTGTGAAAAATATGAAGAGCTACAAAAAGTGTCAAACATTTGAGGACAATGAAGCGGTCTGAAAAATAGGAGGATCAACAAGCGGTGTTCAAAAACATGAAGAGCCTGAAAAGGTGTGAAAAATATGCAGAGCGTCAAGAGGTGTGAAATACATGAGCAGCATAAAAAGGTCTGAAAAATAGGAGGAGCATGAATTGGTGTTGAAAAACATGAAGAGCCTGAAAAGGTGTGAAAAATATGAAGAGCTTCAAAATGTGTCAAAATTATGAGGAGCATGAAACGGTCTGAATAATAGGAGGAGCATGAAGTGGAGTTGAAAAACGTGAAGAGCCTAAAAAAGTGTTAAATATATGAAGAGCTTCAAAAGGTGTGAAATATATGAGGAGCTTCAAAAGGTGTCAGAAATAAGAGGAGCATGAAACGGTCTGAAAAATAGCAGGAGCATGAAGCGGTGTGTAAAAACATGAAGAGCCTGAAAAGGTGTGAAGTATATGAAGAGCTTCAAAATGTGTCAAAATTATGATAAGCATCAACGGTCTAGAAAATGGGAAGAGCTTAAAACGGTGTTGAAAAATATGAAGAGCCTGAAAAGGTGTGAAGTATATGAAGAGCTTCAAAATGTGTCAAAATTATGAGAAGCATGCAACGGTCTAGAAAATGGGACGAGCTTAAAACGGTGTTGAAAAATATGAAGAGCCTGAAAAGGTGTGAAGTATATGAAGAGCTTCAAAATGTGTCAAAATTATGAGAAGCATGCAACGGTCTGAAAAATAGGAGGACCATGAAGCGGTGTTGAAAAACATGAAGAGCCTGAAAAGGGGTGAAAATTATGAAGAGCTTCAAAAGGTGTAAAAATATGAGGAGTATGAAACGGTCTGAAAAATAAGAGGAGCAAGAAGCAGTGTTCAAAAACATGAAGAGCCTGAAAACGTTTGAAAAATATGAAGAGCTTGAATCGGTGTGAAAAATATGAAGAGCTTCAAAAGGTGTCAGAAATGAGAGGAGCATGAAACGGTCTGAAAAATAGGAGGAGCATGAAGCAATGTTCAAAAACATGAAGAGGCTTAAAAGGTGTGCAAAAAATGAAGCGCTTCAAAAGGTGTGAAAAATATGAAAAGCTTCAAAAGCTGTCAAAAAAGAGGTGAGCATGAAACCGTCTGAGAAATTGGAGCAGCATGAAGCGGTGTTGAAAAACATGAAGAGACTGAAAAGGGTTGAAAAATATGAAGAGTTTCAAAAGATGTGAAAAATATGAAGTGCTTTAAAAGCTCTCAAAAATTAAATGAGCATGAAACGGTCTGAAAAATAGGAGGAGCATGAAGCTGTGTTGAAAAACATGAAGAGAATGAAAAGGTGTAAAAAATATGAAGAGCTTCAAAAGGTTTCAAAAAAATGAGGAGAATGAAACGGTCTGAAAAATAGGAGGATTATGAAGAGTGTGTAAAAACATGAAGAGCCTGAAAAGGTGTGAAAAATATGAAGAGCTTCAAAAGGTGTCAAAATTATGACGAACATGAAACGGTCTGAAAAATAGGAGGAGCATGAAGCTGTGTTCAAAAACATGAAAAGCCTGAAAATGTGTGAAAAATATGAAGAGCTTCAAAATGTGTCAAAAATGAGATGAGCATGAAGCGGTCTGAAAAATAGGAGGAGCATGAAGTGGCTTTGAAAAACATGAAGAGCCTGAAAAGGTGTGAAAAATATGAAGAGCTTCAAAAGGTGTCAAAATTATGACGAACATGAAAGGTCTGAAAAATAGGAGGAGCATGAAGCTGTGTTGAAAAAAATGAAGAGCCTGAAAAGGTGTGAAATATATGAAGAGCTTCAAAAGGTGTCAGAAATGACAGAGCATGAAACGGTCTGAAAAATAGGAGGAGCATGAAGCAATGTTCAAAAACATGAAGAGGCTTAAAAGGTGTGCAAAAAATGAAGCGCTTCAAAAGGTGTGAAAAATATGAAAAGCTTCAAAAGCTGTCAAAAAAGAGGTGAGCATGAAACCGTCTGAGAAATTGGAGCAGCATGAAGCGGTGTTGAAAAACATGAAGAGACTGAAAAGGGTTGAAAAATATGAAGAGTTTCAAAAGATGTGAAAAATATGAAGTGCTTTAAAAGCTCTCAAAAATTAAATGAGCATGAAACGGTCTGAAAAATAGGAGGAGCATGAAGCTGTGTTGAAAAACATGAAGAGAATGAAAAGGTGTAAAAAATATGAAGAGTTTCAAAAGGTTTCAAAAAAATGAGGAGAATGAAACGGTCTGAAAAATAGGAGGATTATGAAGAGTGTGTAAAAACATGAAGAGCCTGAAAAGGTGTGAAAAATATGAAGAGCTTCAAAAGGTGTCAAAATTATGACGAACATGAAACGGTCTGAAAAATAGGAGGAGCATGAAGCTGTGTTCAAAAACATGAAAAGCCTGAAAATGTGTGAAAAATATGAAGAGCTTCAAAAGGTGTCAAAAATGAGATGAGCATGAAGCGGTCTGAAAAATAGGAGGAGCATGAAGTGGCTTTGAAAAACATGAAGAGCCTGAAAAGGTGTGAAAAATATGAAGAGCTTCAAAAGGTGTCAAAATTATGACGAACATGAAAGGTCTGAAAAATAGGAGGAGCATGAAGCTGTGTTGAAAAAAATGAAGAGCCTGAAAAGGTGTGAAATATATGAAGAGCTTCAAAAGGTGTCAGAAATGACAGAGCATGAAACGGTCTGAAAAATAGGAGGAGCATGAAGCAATGTTCAAAAACATGAAGAGGCTTAAAAGGTGTGCAAAAAATGAAGCGCTTCAAAAGGTGTGAAAAATATGAAAAGCTTCAAAAGCTGTCAAAAAAGAGGTGAGCATGAAACCGTCTGAGAAATTGGAGCAGCATGAAGCGGTGTTGAAAAACATGAAGAGACTGAAAAGGGTTGAAAAATATGAAGAGTTTCAAAAGATGTGAAAAATATGAAGTGCTTTAAAAGCTCTCAAAAATTAAATGAGCATGAAACGGTCTGAAAAATAGGAGGAGCATGAAGCTGTGTTGAAAAACATGAAGAGAATGAAAAGGTGTAAAAAATATGAAGAGCTTCAAAAGATTTCAAAAATATGAGGAGCGTGAAACGGTCTGAAAAGAGGAGGAGCATGAAGCGGTTTTGAAAAAGATGAAGAGCCTGAAAAGGTGTGAAAAATATGAAGAGCTTCAAAAGGTGTCAAAAGTATGAGGAACATGAAACGCTCTGAAATATAGAAGGAGCATCAAGCGGTGTTGAGAAACATGAAGAGCCTGAAAAGGTGTGAAAAATATCAAGAGCTTCAAAAGGTGTCAAAAATATGAGGAGCATGAAACGGTCTGAAAAATAGGAGAAGCATGAAACGGTGTTGAAACACATGAAGAGCCTGAAAAGGTGGGAAAAATATGAAGAGCTTCAAAAGATTTCAAAAATATGAGGAACATGAAACGGTCTGAAAAATAGAAGGAGCATCAAGCGGTGCTGAGAAACATGAAGAGCCTGAAAAGGTGTGAAATATATGAAGAGCCTCAAAACGTGTCAAAAATATGAGGAGCATGAAACGGTCTGAAAAATAGTTGGAGCATGAAACGGTCAGAAAAATAGGAGGAGGATGAAGAGGTGTTGAAAAACATGAAAAGCCTGAAAAGGTGTGAAAAATAGGAGGAGCTTCAAAAGGTTTCAAAAATATGAGGATCATGAAACGGTCTGAAAAATAGGAGGAGCATGAAGCAGTGTTGAAAAACATGAAGAGCCTGAAAGGTGTGAAAATTATGAAGAGCTTCAAATTGTGTCAAAAATATGAGGAGCATGAAACGGTCTGAAAGATAGGAGGCGCATGAAACGGTCTGAAAAAAGGAGGAGCATGAAATGGTGTTCAAAAACATGAAGAGCCTGAAAAGGTGTGAAAAATATGAACAGCTTCAAAAGGTGTGAAATACATGAAGAGCATGAAACGATCTGAAAAATAGGAGGAGCATGAATCTGTGCTCAAAACATGAAGAGCCTGAGAAGGTGTGAAAAATATGAAGAGCTTCAAAAGGTGAGAAAAATATGAGGAGCATGAAACGGTCTGAAAAATGCGAGGAGCATGAAGCGGTGTTGAAAAACATGAAGAGCCTGAAAAGGTGTGAAAAATATGAAGAGCTTCAAAAGGTGTCAAAAATATGAGGAGCATGAAACGGTTTGAAAAATAGGAGGAGAATGAAGCGGTCTGAAAAATAGGAGGAGCATGAAACGGTGTTGAAAAACATGAAGAGCCTGAAAAGGTGGGAAAATAGGAGGAGCTTCAAAAGGTGTCAAAAATGTGAGGAGCAAAAAACGATCTTAAAAATAGGAGGAGCATGAAACGATGTTGAAAAACATGAAAAGCATGAAAAGGTGTGAAAAATAGGAAGAGCTTCAAAAGGTGTCAAAAAAATGAGGAGCATGAAGCGGTCTGAAAAATAAGAAGAGCATGAGCGGTGGTCAAAAACATGAAGAGCCTGAAAACGTATGAAAAATATGAAGAGCTTCAAATGGTGTGAAAATAAGAGGAGCATGAAACGGTCAGAAAAATAGGAGGAGCATGACTTGATGTTGAAAAACATGAAGAGCCTGAAAAGGTGTGAAATATATGAAGAGATTCAAAAGGTGGCAAAAATAGGAGGAGCATGAAACGTTCTGAAAATTAGGAGTAGCATGAAGTGGTGTTGAAAAACATGAAGAGGCTGAAAACGTGTGAAAAATATGAAGAGATTCAAAAGGTGTCAAAAATATAAGGAGCATGAAACGGTCTGAAAAATAGGAGGAGCATGTAGCGGTTGTGAAAAACATGAAGAGCCTGAAAACGTGTGAAAAATATGAAGAGCTTCAAAAGGTGTCAAAAATATGAGGAGCATGAAACGGTCTGAAAAATAGGAGGAAAATAAAGCGGTGTTGAAAAACATGAAGAGCCTGAAAAGGTGTGATAAATATGAAGCGCTTCAAAAGGTGTCAAAATTATGGGGAGCATTAAACGGTCTGAAATATAGGAGGAGCATGAAACCTTGTTGAAAAATATGAAGAGCCTGAAAAGGTGTGAAAAATATGAAGAGCTTCAAAAGGTGTCAAAATATGAGGAGCATGAAACGGTCTGAAAATTAGGAGGAGGATGAAACGGTGTTCAAAACATGAAGAGGCTGAAAAGGTTTGAAAAATGTGAAGAGCTTGAAAAGGTGTAAAAAATATGAGGGACATGAAACTGTCTGAAAAATAGGA
The DNA here is from genome assembly GCF_033118175.1 of Dama dama. NCBI lineage: Eukaryota > Metazoa > Chordata > Mammalia > Artiodactyla > Cervidae > Dama > Dama dama. The sequence goes on from NW_026870932.1 coordinate 138,988, forward strand.
GGAGTATGAAACGTTGTTCAAAAACATGAAGAGCCTGAAAAGTTGTGAAAAATGTGAAGAGCTTGAAAAGGTGTCAAAAATATGAGGGCCATGAAACGGTCTGAAAAAGAGGATGAGCAAGAAGCGGTGTTGAAAAACATGAAGAGCCTGAAAAGGTGTGAAAAATATGAAGAGCTTCAAAAGGAGTCAAAATATGTGGAGCATGAAACGGTCTGAAAAATAGGAGGTGCAAGAAACGGTGTTCAAAAACATGAACAGCCTGAAAAGGTTTGAAAAATGTGAAGAGCTTGAAAAGGTGTCAAAAATATGAGGGGCATGAAACTGTCTGAAAAATAGGAGGAGCATGAAACCTTGTTGAAAAATATGAAGAGCCTGAAAAGGTGTGAAAAATATGAAGAGCTTCAAAAGGTGTCAAAAATATGAGGAGCATGAAACGGTCTGAAAAATAGGAGGAGCATGAAACGGTGTTGAAAACATGAAGAGCCTGAAAAGGTGTGAAAAATATGAAGAGCTTCAAAAGGTGTCAAAAATATGAGGAGCATGAAATGGTCTGAAAAATATGAGGAGCATGAAACGGTGTTCAAAAACATGAAAACCCTGAAAAGGTGTGAAATATATGAAGAGCTTCAAAAGATGTCAAAAATAGGAGGAGCATGAAGCGGTGTAAAAAAACTTGAAGAGTCTGAAAAGGCGTGAAAAATATGAAGAGCTTCAAAAGATGTCAAAAATATGAGGAGCATGACACGGTCAGAAATATAGGAGGAGCATGAAGTGGTGTTGAAAACATGAAGAACCTGAAAAGTTGTGAAAAATATGAAGAGCTTCAAAAGGTGTCAAATATATGAGGAGTATGAAACGGTCTGAAAAATGGGAGGAGCATGAAGCGGTGTTGAAAAACATGAAGAGCTTGAATAAGTGTGAAAAATATGAAGAGCTCCAAAAGGTGTCAAAAATATGAGGAGCATGAAACAGTCTGAAAAATAGGAGGAGCATGAAGCGGATTTGAAAAGCATGAAGAGCCTGAAAAGGTGTGAAACATATGAAGAGCTTCAAAAGGTGTAAAAAATATGAGGAGCTTGAAACGGTCTGAAAAATAAGAGGATCTGGTTTCCTCAGTGTGTATGCCCAGAAGTGGGATTGCTGGGTCATATGGCAGTTCTATTTCCAGTTTTTTAAGAAATCTCCACACTGTTTTCCATAGGGGCTGTACTAGTGTGCATTCCCACCAACAGTGTAAGAGGGTTCCCTTTTCTCCACACCATCTCCAGCATTTATTGCTTGTAGACTTTTGGATAGCAGCCATCCTGACTGGCATGTAGTGGTACCTCATTGTGGTTTTGATTTGCATTTCTCTAATAATGAGTGATGTTGAGCATCTTTTCATGTGTTTGTTATCCATCTGTATGTCTTCTTTGGAGAAATGTCTGTTTAGTTCTTTGGCTCATTTTTTATTGGGTCATTTATTTTTCTGCAATTGAGCTGCAGGATTTGCTTGTATATTTTTGAGATTAATCCTTTGTCTGTTTCTTCATTTGCTATTATTTTCTCCCAATCTGAGGGCTGTCTTTTCACCTTACTTATAGTTTCCTTTGTAGTGCAAAAGCTTTTAAGTTTCATTAGGTCCCATTTGTTTAGTTTTGCTTTTATTTCCAATATTCTGGGAGGTGGGTCATAGAGGATCTTGCTTTGATTTATGTCGGAGAGTGTTTTGCCTATCTTCTCCTCTAGGAGTTTTATAGTTTCTGGTCTTACATTTAGATCTTTAATCCATTTTGAGTTTATTTTTGTGTATGGTGTTAGAAAGTGTTCTAGTTTCATTCTTTTACAAGTGGTTGACCAGTTTTCCCAGCACCACTTGTTAAAGAGGTTGTCTTTTTTCCATTGTATATCCTTGCCTCCTTTGTCAAAGATAAGGTGTCCATAGGTTCGTCTGAAAGAGACACGTGCACCCCAATGTTCATCGCAGCACTGTTTATAATAGCCAGGACATGGAAGCAACCTAGATGCCCGTCAGCAGATGAATGGATAAGAAAGCTGTGGTACATATACACCATGGAATATCACTCAGCCATTATAAAGAATTCATTTGAATCAGTCCTAATGAGATGGATGAAGCTGGAGCCCATTATACAGAGTGAAGTAAGCCAGAAAGATAAAGAACATTAGAGCGTGCTGACACATGTATATGGAATTTAGAAAGGTGATAACGATAACCCTATATGCAGAACAGAAAAAGAGACACAGAAATACAGAACAGACTTTTGAACTTTGTGGGAGAATGCGAGGTTGGGATATTTCAAAAGAACAGCATGTATGCTATCTATGGTGAAACAGATCACCAGCCCAGGTAGGATGCACGAGACAAGTGCTCCGGCTTGGTGCACTGGGAAGACCGAGAGGAATCGGGTGGAGAGGGAGGTGGGAGGGGGTATTGGGATTGGGAATACATGTAAATCCATGGCTGATTCATATCAATGTATGACAAAACCGACTGGGAAAAAAAAATAAAAATAATAAAAAAAATTAAAAAAAAATAACAATAAAAAAAAATAAGAAGAGCATGAAATGGTGTTCAAAAACATGAAGAGCCTGAAAAGGTGTGGAAAATATGAAGAGCTTCAAAAGGTGTCAAATATATGAGGAGCATAAAACGGTCTGAAACATAGGAGGAGCATGAAGCGGTGTTGAAAAACATGAAGAGCCTGAAAAGGTGTGAAAAATATGAAGAGCTTCAAAAGGTGCCAAAAATATGAAGAGCATGAAACGGTCTGAAAAATAGGAGGAGCATGAAATGGTGTTCAAAAACATGAAGACCTGAAAAGGTGTGAAAAATATGAAGAGCTTCAAAAGGTGCCAAAAATATGAGGAGCATGAAACGGTCTGACAAAGTGGAGGAGCATGAAGCGGTGTTGAAAAACATGAAGAGCCTGAAAAGTTGTGAAAAATATGAAGAGCTTCAAAAGGTGTCAAAATATGAGAAGCATGAAACGGTCTGAAAAATAGGAGGAGCATGAAGCGGTGTTGGAAATCATGAAGAGTCTGAAAAGGTGTGAAATATATTAAGAGCTTCAAAAGGTGTCAAAAATATGAGGAGCAAGAAACGGTCTGAAAAATAGGAGGAGCATGAAGCGGTGTTGAAAATCATGAAGAACCTGAAAAGGTGTGAAAAATATGAAGAGCTTCAAAAGGTGTCAAAATTATGAGGAGCATAAAACGGTCTGAAAAATAGGAGGAGCATGAAAAGGTGTTCAAATGCATGAAGAGCCTGAAAAGGTGTGAAAAATATGAAGAGCTTCAAAAGGTGTAAAATACATGAGGAACATGAAACGGTCTGGATAATAGGATGAGCATGAAGTTGTGTTGAAAAACATGAAGAGACTGAAAAGGTGTGAAAAATATGAAGAGGTTCAATAGGTGTGAAAAATATGACGAGTATGATACGGTCTGAAAAATAAGAGGAGCATGAAGCTCTGTTCAAAAACATGAAGAGCCTGAAAAGTTGTGAAAAATATGAAAAGCTTCAAAAGTTGTCAAAAATATGAGGAGCATGAAACATTCTGAAAAATAGGAGGATCATGAAGCGGTGTTCAAAATCATGAAGAGGCTGAAAAGGTGTGAAAAATATGAAGAGCTTCAAAACGTGTGAAATACATGAGGAGCATGAAACGGTCTGAAAAATAGGAGAAGCATGAAGCAGTGTTCAAAAACATGAAGAGCCTGAAAAGGTGTGAAAAATATGAAGAGCTTCAAAAAATATCAAAAATATGAGGAGCATTAAATGGTCTGAAAAATAGGAGCAGCATGAAACGGTGTTTCAAAACATGAAAACCCTGAAAAGGTGTGAAATATATGAAGAGCTTCAAAAGATGTCAAAAATAGGAGGAGCATGAAGCGGTGTAGAAAAACATGAAGAGTCTGAAAAGGCGTGAAAAATATGAAGAGCTTCAAAAGATGTCAAAAATATGAGGAGCATGACACGGTCAGAAATATAGGAGGAGCATGAAGTGGTGTTGAAAACATGAAGAACCTGAAAAGTTGTGAAAATTATGAAGAGCTTCAAAAGGTGTCAAATATATGAGGAGTATGAAACGGTCTGAAAAATGGGAGGAGCATGAAGCGGTGTTGAAAAACATGAAGAGCTTGAATAAGTGTGAAAAATATGAAGAGCTCCAAAAGGTGTCAAAAATATGAGGAGCATGAAACAGTCTGAAAAATAGGAGGAGCATGAAGCGGATTTGAAAAGCATGAAGAGCCTGAAAAGGTGTGAAACATATGAAGAGCTTCAAAAGGTGTAAAAAATATGAGGAGCTTGAAACGGTCTGAAAAATAAGAGGATCTGGTTTCCTCAGTGTGTATGCCCAGAAGTGGGATTGCTGGGTCATATGGCAGTTCTATTTCCAGTTTTTTAAGAAATCTCCACACTGTTTTCCATAGGGGCTGTACTAGTGTGCATTCCCACCAACAGTGTAAGAGGGTTCCCTTTTCTCCACACCATCTCCAGCATTTATTGCTTGTAGACTTTTGGATAGCAGCCATCCTGACTGGCATGTAGTGGTACCTCATTGTGGTTTTGATTTGCATTTCTCTAATAATGAGTGATGTTGAGCATCTTTTCATGTGTTTGTTATCCATCTGTATGTCTTCTTTGGAGAAATGTCTGTTTAGTTCTTTGGCTCATTTTTTATTGGGTCATTTATTTTTCTGCAATTGAGCTGCAGGATTTGCTTGTATATTTTTGAGATTAATCCTTTGTCTGTTTCTTCATTTGCTATTATTTTCTCCCAATCTGAGGGCTGTCTTTTCACCTTACTTATAGTTTCCTTTGTAGTGCAAAAGCTTTTAAGTTTCATTAGGTCCCATTTGTTTAGTTTTGCTTTTATTTCCAATATTCTGGGAGGTGGGTCATAGAGGATCTTGCTTTGATTTATGTCGGAGAGTGTTTTGCCTATCTTCTCCTCTAGGAGTTTTATAGTTTCTGGTCTTACATTTAGATCTTTAATCCATTTTGAGTTTATTTTTGTGTATGGTGTTAGAAAGTGTTCTAGTTTCATTCTTTTACAAGTGGTTGACCAGTTTTCCCAGCACCACTTGTTAAAGAGGTTGTCTTTTTTCCATTGTATATCCTTGCCTCCTTTGTCAAAGATAAGGTGTCCATAGGTTCGTCTGAAAGAGACACGTGCACCCCAATGTTCATCGCAGCACTGTTTATAATAGCCAGGACATGGAAGCAACCTAGATGCCCGTCAGCAGATGAATGGATAAGAAAGCTGTGGTACATATACACCATGGAATATCACTCAGCCATTATAAAGAATTCATTTGAATCAGTCCTAATGAGATGGATGAAGCTGGAGCCCATTATACAGAGTGAAGTAAGCCAGAAAGATAAAGAACATTAGAGCGTGCTGACACATGTATATGGAATTTAGAAAGGTGATAACGATAACCCTATATGCAGAACAGAAAAAGAGACACAGAAATACAGAACAGACTTTTGAACTTTGTGGGAGAATGCGAGGTTGGGATATTTCAAAAGAACAGCATGTATGCTATCTATGGTGAAACAGATCACCAGCCCAGGTAGGATGCACGAGACAAGTGCTCCGGCTTGGTGCACTGGGAAGACCGAGAGGAATCGGGTGGAGAGGGAGGTGGGAGGGGGTATTGGGATTGGGAATACATGTAAATCCATGGCTGATTCATATCAATGTATGACAAAACCGACTGGGAAAAAAAAATAAAAATAATAAAAAAAATTAAAAAAAAATAACAATAAAAAAAAATAAGAAGAGCATGAAATGGTGTTCAAAAACATGAAGAGCCTGAAAAGGTGTGGAAAATATGAAGAGCTTCAAAAGGTGTCAAATATATGAGGAGCATAAAACGGTCTGAAACATAGGAGGAGCATGAAGCGGTGTTGAAAAACATGAAGAGCCTGAAAAGGTGTGAAAAATATGAAGAGCTTCAAAAGGTGCCAAAAATATGAAGAACATGAAACGGTCTGAAAAATAGGAGGAGCATGAAATGGTGTTCAAAAACATGAAGACCTGAAAAGGTGTGAAAAATATGAAGAGCTTCAAAAGGTGCCAAAAATATGAGGAGCATGAAACGGTCTGACAAAGTGGAGGAGCATGAAGCGGTGTTGAAAAACATGAAGAGCCTGAAAAGTTGTGAAAAATATGAAGAGCTTCAAAAGGTGTCAAAATATGAGAAGCATGAAACGGTCTGAAAAATAGGAGGAGCATGAAGCAGTGTTGAAAAACATGAAGAGTCTGAAAAGGTGTGAAAAATATGAAGAGCTTCAAAGGTGTCAAAAATATGAGGAGCATGAAACGGTCTGAAAAATAGGAGGAGCATGAAGCGGTGCTGAAAAACATGAAGAGCCTGAAAAGGTGTGTAAAATATGAAGAGCTTCAAAATATGTGAAAAATATGAAGAGCTTCAAAAGGTGTAAAAAATGAGATGAGCATGAAAAGGTCTGAAAAATAGGAGTAGCAATAAGCGGTGTTGAAAAATATGAAGAGCCTGAAAAGGTGTAAAAATATGAAGAGCTTCTAAAGGTGTCAAAAATATGAAGAGCTTCAAAAGGTGTCAAAAATGAGATGAGCATTAAACGGTGTGAAAAAAATGAGGAGCATGAAGCGGTGTTGGAAATCATGAAGAGTCTGAAAAGGTATGAAATATACGAGGAGCTTCAAAAGGTGTCAAAAATATGAGTGTCATGAAACGGTCTGAAAATTAGGGGGAGCATGAAGCGGTGTTGAAAAACATGAAGAGCCTGAAAAGTTGTCAAAAATATGAAGAGCTTCTAAAGGGGTCAAAAGTAGAGGAGCTTCAAAAGGTGTCAAAAATGAGATGAGCATGAAATGGTGTGAAAATATGAGGACCATGAAGCCGTTTTGAAAATCATGTAGAGTCTGAAAAGGTGTGAAAAATATGAAGAGCTTCAAAAGGTGTGAAAAATATGAAGAGCTTCAAAAGGTGATAAAAATGAGATGAGCATGAAACGGTCTGAAAAATATGAGGAGCATGAAGCGGTGTTGGAAATCATGAAGAGTCTGAAAAGGTGTGAAATATATTAAGAGCTTCAAAAGGTGCCAAAAATATGAGGAGCATGAAACGGTCTGACAAAGTGGAGGAGCATGAAGCGGTGTTGAAAAACATGAAGAGCCTGAAAAGTTGTGAAAAATATGAAGAGCTTCAAAAGGTGTCAAAATATGAGAAGCATGAAACGGTCTGAAAAATAGGAGGAGCATGAAGCAGTGTTGAAAAACATGAAGAGTCTGAAAAGGTGTGAAAAATATGAAGAGCTTCAAAGGTGTCAAAAATATGAGGAGCATGAAACGGTCTGAAAAATAGGAGGAGCATGAAGCGGTGCTGAAAAACATGAAGAGCCTGAAAAGGTGTGTAAAATATGAAGAGCTTCAAAATATGTGAAAAATATGAAGAGCTTCAAAAGGTGTAAAAAATGAGATGAGCATGAAAAGGTCTGAAAAATAGGAGTAGCAATAAGCGGTGTTGAAAAATATGAAGAGCCTGAAAAGGTGTAAAAATATGAAGAGCTTCTAGAGGTGTCAAAAATATGAAGAGCTTCAAAAGGTGTCAAAAATGAGATGAGCATTAAACGGTGTGAAAAAAATGAGGAGCATGAAGCGGTGTTGGAAATCATGAAGAGTCTGAAAAGGTATGAAATATACGAGGAGCTTCAAAAGGTGTCAAAAATATGAGTGTCATGAAACGGTCTGAAAATTAGGGGGAGCATGAAGCGGTGTTGAAAAACATGAAGAGCCTGAAAAGTTGTCAAAAATATGAAGAGCTTCTAAAGGGGTCAAAAGTAGAGGAGCTTCAAAAGGTGTCAAAAATGAGATGAGCATGAAATGGTGTGAAAATATGAGGACCATGAAGCCGTTTTGAAAATCATGTAGAGTCTGAAAAGGTGTGAAAAATATGAAGAGCTTCAAAAGGTGTGAAAAATATGAAGAGCTTCAAAAGGTGATAAAAATGAGATGAGCATGAAACGGTCTGAAAAATATGAGGAGCATGAAGCGGTGTTGGAAATCATGAAGAGTCTGAAAAGGTGTGAAATATATTAAGAGCTTCAAAAGGTGTCAAAAATATGAGGAGCATGAAACGGTCTGAAAAATAGGAGGAGCATGAAGCGGTGTTGAAAATCATGAAGAACCTGAAAAGGTGTGAAAAATATGAAGAGCTTCAAAAGGTGTCAAAACTATGAGGAGCATGAAACGGTCTGAAAAATAGGAGGAGCATGAAAAGGTGTTCAAATGCATGAAGAGCCTGAAAAGGTGTGAAAAATATGAAGAGCTTCAAAAGGTGTAAAATACATGAGGAACATGAAACGGTCTGGATAATAGGATGAGCATGAAGTTGTGTTGAAAAACATGAAGAGACTGAAAAGGTGTGAAAAATATGAAGAGGTTCAATAGGTGTGAAAAATATGACGAGTATGATACGGTCTGAAAAATAAGAGGAGCATGAAGCTCTGTTCAAAAACATGAAGAGCCTGAAAAGTTGTGAAAAATATGAAAAGCTTCAAAAGTTGTCAAAAATATGAGGAGCATGAAACATTCTGAAAAATAGGAGGATCATGAAGCGGTGTTCAAAATCATGAAGAGGCTGAAAAGGTGTGAAAAATATGAAGAGCTTCAAAACGTGTGAAATACATGAGGAGCATGAAACGGTCTGAAAAATAGGAGAAGCATGAAGCAGTGTTCAAAAACATGAAGAGCCTGAAAAGGTGTGAAAAATATGAAGAGCTTCAAAAAATATCAAAAATATGAGGAGCATTAAATGGTCTGAAAAATAGGAGCAGCATGAAACGGTGTTCAAAAACATGAAGATCCTGAAAAGGTGTGAAAAATATGAAGAGCTCAAAAGGTGTGAAAAATATGAGGAGCATGAAACGGCCTGAAAAATAGAAGCTGCATGAAACGGTGTGGAAAAACATGAAGAGCCTGAAAAGGTGTGAAAAATATGAAGAGATTCAAATGGTGTCAAAAATATGAGGAGCATGTAACGTTCTGAAAAATAGGAGGAGCATGAAACGGTGATCAAAAACATGAGGAGCCTGAAAAGGTGTGATAAATATGAAGAGCTTCAAATGGTGTCAAAAATATGAGAAGCATGAAACGGTCTGAAAGATAGGAGGAGCATGAAACTGTGATCAGAAACATGAAGAGCCTGAAAAGTTGTGAAAAATATGAAGAGCTTCAAAAGGTGTGAAATTCATGAGGAGCATGAAACGGTCTGAAAAATAGGAGAAGCATGAAGTGGTGTGGAAAAACATGAAGAGCCTGAAAAGGTGTGAAAAATATGAAGAGCTTCAAAAGGTGTGAAATACATGACGAGCATGAAACTCTCTGAAAAATAGGAGGAGCATGAAGTGCTGTACAAAAACATGAAGAGCCTGAAAAGGTGAGAAAAATATGAAGAGCTTCAAAAGGGGTGAAAAATATGAGGAGCATGATGCAGCCGAAAAAATAGGAGGAGCATGAAGCAGAGTTCAAAAACATGAAGAGTCTGAAAAGGTGTGAATAATATGAAAAGCTTCAAAAGGTGTCAAAAATGAGAAGAGCATGAAACGGTCTGAAAATTAGGAGGAGAATGAAGCGATGTTGAAAAATATGAAGAGACTGAAAAGGTGTGAGACATATGAAGAGCTTCAAAAGGTATCAACAGTATGAGGAGCATGAAACGGTCTTAAAAATAGGAGGAGGATGAAGCGGTCTTCAAAAACTTGAAGAGGAGGAAAAGGTGTGAAAAATATGAAGAGCTTAAAAAGGTGTCAAAAATATGAGGAGCATGAAACGGTCTGAAAAATAAGAGGATTATGAAACGGTGTTCAAAAACATGAAGAGCCTGAAAAGGTGTGAGAAATATGAAGAGATTCAAAAGGTGTGAAAATTATGAGGAGTCTGAAACGGTCTGAAAAATAGGAGGAGCATGAAGAGGTGTTCAAAAACATGAAGGGCCTGAAAAGCTGTGAAAAATATGCAAAGCTTCAAAAGGTGTCAAAACTGAGATGAGCATGAAACGGTCTCCAAAATAGGAGGAGCATGAAATGGTGTTCAAAAACATGAAGAGCCTGAAAAGGTGTGAAAAACATGAAGAGCTTCAAAAGGTGTGAAAAATATGAAGAGCTTTAAAAGGTGTCAAAATATGAGGAGTATGAAACGGTATGATAAATAGCAGGAGCATGAACCGGTGTTGTAAAACATGAAGAGTCTGAAATCGTGTGAAAAATATGAAGAGCTTCAAAAATGTGAAAAATATGAAGAGCTTCAAAAGATGTGAAAAATATGCAAAGCTTCAAAAGGTGTCAAAAATGAGATGAGCATGAAACGGTCCGAAAAAAAAGAGGAGCATGAAGTCGTGTTTAAAAATATGAAGAGCCTGAAAAGGTGTGAAAAATATGAAGAGCTTCAAAAGGTGTGAAAAATATGAGGAGCGTGATACGGTCTGAAAAATAGGAGGAGCATGAAGCGGTGTTCAAAAACATGAAGAGCCTGAAAAGGTGTGAAAAATATGAAGAGCTTCAAAAGGTGTCAAAAATATGAGGAGCATGAAACAATCTCAAAAATAGGAGGAGCATGAAGCGGTGTTCAAAAATATGAAGAGCATGAAAAGGTGTGAAATATATGAAGAGATTCAAAAGGTGTCAAAAATATGAGGAGCATGAAACGTTCTGAAAAATAGGAGAAGGATGAAGCGGTGTTGAAAAACATGAAGAGCCTGAAATTGTGTGAAAATGTGAAGAGCTTCAAAATGTTTCAAAAATATGAGGAGCCTGAAAAGTTCTGAAAAATAGTAGGAGCATGAAGTGGTGTTGAAAAACATGAAGAGCCTGAAAAGGTGTGAAAAATATGAAGAGCTTCTAAAGGAGTCAAAAATATGTGGAGGATGAAAGTTTCTGAAAAATAGGATGATCATGAAACTGTTTTGAAAAAGATGAAGAGCATGAAAAGGTGTGAAAAATATGAAGAGCTTCAAAAGGTGTGAAAAATATGAGGAGCAGGAAACGGTCTGAAAAACAGGAGGAGCATGAAGCGGTGTTCAAAAACATGAAGAGCCTGAAAAGGTGTGAAAAATATGAAGAGCTTCAAAAGGTGAGAAAAATATGAAAAGCTTCAAAAGGTGTCAAAAATTAGATTAGCATGAAAGGGTCTGAAAAATAGGAGGAGCATGAAGTGATGTTGAAAAACATGAAGAGCCTGAGAAGGTGTGAAATATATGAAGAGCTTCAAAAGGTGTGAAAAATATGAAGAGCTTCAAAAGGTGTGAAATAATGAGGAGCATGAAACGGTCTGAAAAACAGGAGTCACAAGAAGCGGTGTTGGAAAACATGAAGAGCCTGAAAACGTGTGAAAAATATGAAGAGCTTCAAAAGCTGTGAAAAATATGAAGAGCTTCAAAACGTGTCAAAAATGAGATGAGCATGAAACGGTCTGAAAAATAGGAGGAGCAAGAAGCATTTTTGAAAAACATGAAGAGACTGAAAAGGTGTGAAAAATATGAAAAGCTTCAAAAGATGTCAAAAATATGAGGAGCATGAAACGGTCTGAAATATAGCAGGAGCATGAAGCGGTGTTCAAAAACATGAAGAGCCTGAGAAGGTGAGAAAAATATGAAGAGCTTCAAAAGGTGTCAAAAATATGAGGAGCATGAAACGGTCTGAAAAATAGGAGGAGCATGAAGCGGTGCTCAAAAACATGAAAAGCCTGAAAAGGTGTGAAAAATATGAAGAGCTTCAAAAGGTGTGAAAAATATGAGGAGCATGAAACGGTCTGAAATATAGGAGTAGCATGAAGTGGTATTGAAAACATGAATAGCCTGGAAAGGTGTGAAATATATGAAGAGCTTCAAAAAGTGTGAAAAATATGAAAAGCTTCAAAAGGTGTGAAATACATGACGAGCATGAAACTGTCTGAAAAATAGGAGGAGCATGAAGTGGTGTTGAAAAAGGTGAATAGCCTGTAAAGGTGTGAATATATGAAGAGCTTCAAAAGGTGTCAAAAATATGTGGAGCACGAAACGGTCTGAAAAATAGGAGGAGCATGAAGTGGTGTTGAAAAATATGAAGAGCTTCTAAAATTGTCAAAAATATCAGGAGCATGAAACGGTCTGAAAAATAGGAGGAGCATGAAGTCTTGTTGAAAAACATGAAGAGCCTGAAAAGGTGTGAAAAATATGAAGAGCTTCAAAAGGTGTCAAAAATATGGGAGCATGAAACGGTCTGAAAAATAGGAGGACCATGAAGCGGTGTTGAAAAACATGGGGAGCTTGAAAAGGTGTGAAAAATATGAAGAGCTTCAAAAGGTGTCAAAAATATGAGAAGCATGAAACGGTCTGAAAAATAGGAGCAGCATGAAACGGTGTTCAAAAACATGAAGAGCCTGAAAACATGTGAAAAATATGAAGAGCCTCAAAAGGTGTGAAAAATATGAAGAGCTTCAAATAATGTGAAATACATGAGGAGCATGAAATGGTCTGAAAAATAGGAGGAGCATGAAGCGGTGTTGAAAAACATGAAAACCTGAAAAGATGTGAAAAATATGAACAGCTTCAAAAGGTGTCAAATATATGAGGAGCAAGAAACTGTCTGAAAAATAGGAGGAGCATGAAGCGGTGTTGAAAAAAATGAAGAGCCTGAAAAGGTGTTAAAAATATGAAGAGCTTCAAAAGGTGTGAAAAATATGAGGAGCATGAAACGGTGTGAAAAATAGGAGGAGGATTGTAGCGGTGTTCAAAAACATTAAGAGCATGAAAAGGTGTGAAAAATATGAACAGCTTCAAAAGGTGTGAAACACATGAGGCGCATGAAACTGTCTGAAGAATAGGAGGAGCATGAAGCAGTGTTGAAAAACATGAAGAGCATGAAAAGCTGTGAAAAAGATGAAGAGTTTCAAAAGGTGTCAAAAATATGAGGAGCATGAAACGGTCTGAAAAATAAGAGGAGCAGGAAACCGTGTTCAAAAACATGAAGAGCCTGAAAAGGTGTGAAAAATATGAAGAGCTTCAAAAGGTGTTAAAAATAGGAGGAGCATGAAGCGGTGTTCAAAAACATGAAGAGCCTGAAAATGTGTGTAAAATATGAAGAGGTTCAAAACGTGTCAAAAATATGAGGAGCATGAAACGGTCTGAAAAATAGGTGGATCAAGAAGCGGTGTTGAAAAACATGAAGAGCGTGAAAACGTGTGAAAAATATGAAGAGCTTCAAAAGGTGTGAAAAATATGAAGAGCTTAAAATGGTGTCAAAAATGAGATGAGCATGAAAAGGTCTGAAAAATAGGTGGAGCATGATGTGGTGTTGAAAAACATGAAGAGCCTGAAAAGTTGGGAAAAATATGAAGACCTTCAAAATGTGTCAAAAATATGAGGAGCATGAAACGGTCTGAAAAATAGGAGGAGCATGAAACGGTGTTCAAAAACATGAAGAGCCTGAAAAGCTGTGTAAAATATGAAGAGCCTCAAGGTGTGAAATACTTGAGGAGCATCAATCAGTCTGAAAATAGGAGCAGCATGAAACGGTGTTCACAAACATGAAGAGCCTGAAAAGGTGTTAAAAATATGAAGAGCTTCAAAAGTTGTCAAAAATATGAGGAGCATGAAACGATCTGAAAAATAAGAGGAGCATGAAGCGGTGTTCACAAACATTACGAGCCAGAAAAGGTGTGAAAAATATGAAGAGCTTCAAAAGGTGTCAAAAATATGAGGAGCATGAAACGGTCTGAAAAATAGGAAGAGCATGAAGCCGTGTCAAAAACATGAAGAGCCTGAAATGGTGTGAAAATCATGAAGAGCCTAAAAGGTGTGAAAAATATGAAAAGCTTCAAAAGATGTCTCAAATATGAGGAGCATGAAACGGTCTGAAAAATTGGAGGATCATGAAGCGGTGTTGAAAAACATGAAGAGAATGAAAAGCTGTGAAAAATATGAAGAGCTTCAAAAGGTGTCAAAAATATGGGAGCATGAAACGGTCTGAAAAATAGGAGAAAAATGAAGCGGTGTTGAAAACCATGAAGAGCCTGAAAAGGTGAGAAAAATATGAAGAGCTTCAAAACGTGTCAAAAATATGAGAAGCATGAAACGGTCTGAAAAATAGGATCTTCATGAAACGGTGTTCAAAAACCTGAAGAGCCAGAAAAGGTGTGAAAAATATGAAGAGCCTCAAAAGGTTTGAAAAATATGAAGAGCTTCAAGAGCTGTCAAAAATGAGATAAGCATGAAACGGTCTGAAAAATAGGAGGGGCATGAAGTTGTGTTGAAAAACATGAAGAGCCTGAAAAGGGGTGAAAAATATGAAGAGCTTCAAAAGGTGTCAAAAATATGTGGAGCATGAAAAGGTCTGAAATATAGGAGGAGCATGAAACGGTGTTCAAAAAAATGAAGAGCCTGAAAAGGTGTGAAAAATATGAAGAGCTTCAAAAGGTGTCAAAATATGAGGAGCATGAAACGGTCTGAAAAATAGGAGGAGCATGAAGCGGTGTTCAAAAACATGAAGAGTCTGAAAAGGTGTGAAATATATGAAGAGCCTCAAAACGTGTCAAAAATAAGAGAAGCATGAAACGGTCTGAAAAATAGGAGGAGCAGGAAACCGTGTTCAAAAGTATGAAGAGCCTGAAAAGGTGTGAAAAATTTGAAGTGCTTCAAAAGGTGTGAAAATTAGGAGGAGCATGAAGCGGTGTTCCAAAACATGAAGAGCCTGAAAAGGTGTGAAAAATATGAACAGCTTCAAAAGGTGTCAAAAATGAGATGAGCATGTAACGGTCTGAAAAATCGGAGGAGCATGAAGTGGGGTTGAAAATAATGAAGAGCCTGAAAAGGTGTGTAAAATATGAAGAGCTTCAAAAGGAGTGAAAGACTTGAGGAGCATGAAACCGTCTGAATTATAGGAGGAGCATGAAACGGTGTTGAAAAACATGAAGAGCCTGAAAAGGTGTGAAAAATATGAAGAGCACAAAAGGTGTCAAAAATATGAAGAGCTTCAAAAAGTGTGACAAATGAGATGAGCATGAAATGGTCTGAAAAAGGAGGAGCATGAAGTGGTGTTGAAAAACATGAAGAGCCTGAAAAGGTGTAAAATATATGAAGAGATTCAAAAGGTGTCAAAAATATGAGGAGCTTGAAATGGTCTGAAAAATTGGAGGATCATGAAGCGGTGTTGAAAAACATGAAGAGCCTGAAAAGTTGTGAAAAATATGAAGAGCTTCAAAGGTGTCAAAAATGGGAGGAGCATGAAACGGTCTGAAAAATAGGAGGAGCATGAAATCGTGTTCAAAAACATGAAGAGCCTGAAAAGGTGTGAAAAATATGAAGAGCTTCAAAATGTGTGAAATACATGAGGAGCATGAAACTGTCTGAAAAGGAGGAGGAGCATGCAGCCGTGTTCAAAATCATGAAGAGCCTAAAAACGTGTGAAAAATATGAAGAGCTTCAAAAGGTGTGAAAAATAGGAGAAGCATGAAGCGGTGTTGAAAAACATGAAGAGCCTGAAAACGTGTGAAAAACATGAAGAGCTTCAAAAGGTGTGAAAAATATGAACAGCTTCAAAAAGTGTCAAAAATGAGATGAGCATGAAGCGGTCTCAAAAATGGTGGAGCATGAAGTGTTGTTGAAAAACATGAAGAGCCTGAAATCGTGTGAAAAATATGAAGAGCTTCAAAAGGTGTGAAATACATGAGGAGCATTAATCGGTCTGAAAAATAGGAGTAGCATGAAGCGGTGTTGAAAACATGAAGAGCCTGAAAAGGAGTGAAAAATATGAAGAGCTTCAAAAGGTGTGAAATATATGAAGAGCTTCAACAGGTTTCAAAAATATGAGGAGCATGAAACGGTCTGAAAAATAGGAGGAGCATGAAGCGGTGTTCAAAACATGAAGAGCCTGAAAAAGTGTGAAAAATATGAAGAGCTTCAAAAGGTCTGAAAAATATGAAGAGCCTGAAAAGGTGTCAAAAATGAGATGAGCATGAAACGGTCTGAAAAATAGGAGGAGCATTAAGCGGTGTTCTAAACATGAAAAGCCTGAAAAAGTGTGAAAAATATGAAGAGCTTCACTGGTTTGAAAAATAAGAAGAGCCTGAAAAGGTGTGAAAATTGACATGAGCATGAAACGGTCTGAAAAATAGGAAGAGCATGAAGAGGTGTTCAAAAACATGTACAGCCTGACAAGGTGTGAAAAATATGAAGAGCTTCAAAAGGTGTCAAAAATATGAGGAGCATGAAACGGTCTGAAAAATAGGAGCAGCATGAAATGGTGTTCAGAAACATGTAGAGCATGAAAAGGTGTGAAAAATATGAAGAGCTTCAAAAGGTGTCAAAAATATGAGGAGCATAGAACGGTCTGAAAAATAGGAGCAGCATGAAGCTGTGCTCAAATACATGAAGAGCCTGAAAAAGTGTGAAAAATATGAAGAGCTTCAAAAGGTGTCAATAATAAGAGGTTCATGAAACAGTCTGAAAAATAGGATGAGCATGAAGCGGTGTTGAAAAACATGAAGAACCTGAAAAGTTGTGAGAAATATGAAGAGCTTCAACAGGTGTCAAAAATATGAGGAGCGTGAAAAGCTCTGAAAAGAGGAGGAGCATGAAGCGGTGTTGAAAAACATGAAGAGCCTGAAAAGTAGTGAAAAATATGAAGAGCTTCTAAAGGTGTCAAAAATATGAGGAGCAATGTAACGGTCTTAAAAATACGAGGAGCATGAAGTGATGTTGAAAACCATGAATAGCCTGAAAATGTGTGAAATATATGAAGAGATTAAAAATGTGACAAATATATGAGGAGCATGAAACGGTCTGAAAAATACGAGGAGCATGAAGCGGTGTTCAAAAATATGAAGAGCCTGAAGATGTGTGAAAAATATGAAGAGCTTCAAAAGGTGTCAAAAATACGAGAAGCATGAATCGGTCTGAAAAATAGGAAGAGCATGAAGCTGTGTTCAAAAACATGAAGAGCCTGAAAATGTGTGAAAAATATGAAGAGCTTCAAAAGATGTGAAAATTATGAAGAGCTTCAAAAGGTGTCAAAAATGAGATGAGCATGAAACGGTCTGAAAGATAGGAAGAGCATGAAGCGGCCTGAAAAATAGGAGGAGCATAAAGTGGTGTTCAAAAACATGAAGAGCCTGAAAAGGTGTGAAAAATATGAAGAGCTTCAAAAGGTGTCAAAAATATGATGAGCATGAAACGGTCTGAAAAATAGGAGGAGCATGAAGCGGTATTGAAAAACATGAAGAGCCTGAAATCTTGTGAAAAATATGAAGAGCTTCAAAAGATGTGAAAATTATGAAGAGCTTCAAAAAATGTCAAAAATGAGATGAGCATGAAACGGTCTGAAAGATAGGAGGAGCATGAAGCGGTATTGAAAAACATGAAGAACCTGAAAAGGTAGGAAAAATATAAAAAGCTTCAAAACCTGTCAAAAATATGAGGAGCATGAAACGGTCTGAAAAATAGCAGAAGCATGAAGCGGTGTTGAAAAACATGAAGAGTCTGAAAACGTGTGAAAGTATGAAGAGCTTCAAAAATATGAAAAATATGAAGAGCTTCAAAAGGTGTGAAAAATATGAAGAGCTTCAGAAGGTGTCAAAAATATTAGGAGAATGAAACGGTCTGCAAAATAGGAGGAGCATGAAATGGTGTTCAAAAACATGAAGAGCATGGGAAGGTGTGAAAAATATGAAGATCTTCAAAAGGTGTCAAAAATATGAGGAGCAAGAAACGGTCTGAAAAATAGGAGGAGCATTAAACGGTGTTCAAAAATATGAGGAGCCTGAAAACGTGTGAAAAATATGAAAAGCTACAAAATGTGTCAAAAATATGAGGAGCACGAAACGGTCTAAAAAATAGGAGGAGCATGAAATGCTGTTGAAAAACATGAAGAGCTGAAAAGGACTGAAAAATAGAAAGAGCTTCAAAAGGTGTGAAATATATGAGGAGCATGAAACGGTCTGAAAAATAGGAGAAGCATGAAGCTGTGTTAAAAACCATGAGAACCAGAAAAGGTGTGAAAAATATGAAGAGCTTCAAAAGGTCTGAAATATATGCGGAGCATGAAACGGTCTGAAAAGGAGGAGGAGCATGAAGAGGTGTTCAAAAACATGAAGAGCCTGAAAAGGTGTGAAAAATATGAAGAGCTTCAAAAGGTGTCAAAAATATTAGGAGCAGGAACGGTCTGAAAAATAGGAGGAGCATGAAACGGTGTTCAAAAACATGAAGAGCCTGGAAAGGTGTGAAAATTATGAAGAGCTTCAAAAGGTGTGTAATATATGAGGAACATGAAACGGTCTAAAAAATAGGAGGAGCATGAAGCGGTGTTGAAAAACATGAAGAGCCAGTAAAGGAGTGAAATAAATGAAGAGCTTCAAAAGGTGTGAGAAACATGAAGAGCTTCAACAGGTGTCAAAAATGAGATGGGCATGAAATGGTCTGAAAAACAGGAGGAGCATGAAGTGGTGTTGATAAACATGAAGAGCTGAAAAGTTGTGAAATATATGAAGAGCTTCAAAAGGTGTCAAAAATATGAGGAGTATGAAACGGTTTGAAAACGAAGAGGAGCATGAAGGGGTTTTCAAAAACATGAAGAGCCTGAAAAGCTGTGAAAAATATGAAGAGCTTCAAAAGGTGTCAAAAATATGAGAAGTATGAAACGTTCTGAAAAATAGGAGCATGAAGCTGTTTTGAAAATCATGAAGAGCCTGAAAAGGTGTGTAAAATATGAAGAGCTTCAAAAGGAGTGAAATACATGAGGAGCATGAAACCGTCTGAATTATAGGAGGAGCATGAAAAGGTGTTCAAAAACATGAATAGCCTGAAAAGGTGTGAAAAATATGAAGAGCTAAAAAAGATGTGAAAAATATGAAGAGCTTCAAAAGGTGTGAAAAATATGAAGAGCTTCAAAAGGTGTGAAATACATGAGGAGCATGAAACGGTCAGAAAAATAGGAGGAGCATGAAGCGGTGTTGAAAAACATGAAGAACCTGAAAAGGTGTTAAAAATATGAAGAGCTTCAATAGGTGTCAAAAATATGAGGAGCATGTAACGGTCTGAAAAATAGGAGGAGCATGAAGTGGTGTTGAAAAACATGAAGAGAATGTAAATTTGTGAAAAATATGAAGAGCTTCAAATCGTGTGAAAAATATGAGAAGCATGAAACGGTCTGAAAAATAGGAGCAGCATGAAGAGGTGTTCAAAAACATGAAGAGCCTGAAAACGTGTGAAAAATATGAAGAGCTTCAAAAGGTGTGAAAAATAGGAGAAGCATGAAGCGGTGTTGAAAAACATGAAGAGCCTGACAACGTGTGAAAAACATGAAGAGCTTCAAAAGGTGTGAAAAATATGAACAGCTTCAAAAAGTGTCAAAAATGAGATGAGCATGAAGCGGTCTCAAAAATGGTGGAGCATGAAGTGTTGTTGAAAAACATAAAGAGCCTGAAATCGTGTGAAAAATAGGAAGAGCTTCAAAAGGTGTGAAAAATATGAAGAGGTTCAAAAGGTGATAAAAATGAGATGAGCATGAAACGGTCTGAAAAATATGAGGAGCATGAAGCGGTGTTGGAAATCATGAAGAGTCTGAAAAGGTGTGAAATATATTAAGAGCTTCAAAAGGTGTCAAAAATATGAGGAGCAAGAAACGGTCTGAAAAATAGGAGGAGCATGAAGCGGTGTTGAAAATCATGAAGAACCTGAAAAGGTGTGAAAAATATGAAGAGCTTCAAAAGGTGTCAAAACTATGAGGAGCATGAAACGGTTTGAAAAATAGGAGGAGCATGAAAAGGTGTTCAAATGCATGAAGAGCCTGAAAAGGTGTGAAAAATATGAAGAGCTTCAAAAGGTGTAAAATACATGAGGAACATGAAACGGTCTGGATAATAGGATGAGCATGAAGTTGTGTTGAAAAACATGAAGAGACTGAAAAGGTGTGAAAAATATGAAGAGGTTCAATAGTGTGAAAAATATGACGAGTATGATACGGTCTGAAAAATAAGAGGAGCATGAAGCTCTGTTCAAAAACATGAAGAGCCTGAAAAGTTGTGAAAAATATGAAAAGCTTCAAAAGTTGTCAAAAATATGAGGAGCATGAAACATTCTGAAAAATAGGAGGATCATGAAGCGGTGTTCAAAATCATGAAGAGGCTGAAAAGGTGTGAAAAATATGAAGAGCTTCAAAACGTGTGAAATACATGAGGAGCATGAAACGGTCTGAAAAATAGGAGAAGCATGAAGCAGTGTTCAAAAACATGAAGAGCCTGAAAAGGTGTGAAAAATATGAAGAGCTTCAAAAAATATCAAAAATATGAGGAGCATTAAATGGTCTGAAAAATAGGAGCAGCATGAAACGGTGTTCAAAAACATGAAAACCCTGAAAAGGTGTGAAATATATGAAGAGCTTCAAAAGATGTCAAAAATAGGAGGAGCATGAAGCGGTGTAGAAAAACATGAAGAGTCTGAAAAGGCGTGAAAAATATGAAGAGCTTCAAAAGATGTCAAAAATATGAGGAGCATGACACGGTCAGAAATATAGGAGGAGCATGAAGTGGTGTTGAAAACATGAAGAACCTGAAAAGTTGTGAAAATTATGAAGAGCTTCAAAAGGTGTCAAATATATGAGGAGTATGAAACGGTCTGAAAAATGGGAGGAGCATGAAGCGGTGTTGAAAAACATGAAGAGCTTGAATAAGTGTGAAAAATATGAAGAGCTCCAAAAGGTGTCAAAAATATGAGGAGCATGAAACAGTCTGAAAAATAGGAGGAGCATGAAGCGGATTTGAAAAGCATGAAGAGCCTGAAAAGGTGTGAAACATATGAAGAGCTTCAAAAGGTGTAAAAAATATGAGGAGCTTGAAACGGTCTGAAAAATAAGAGGATCTGGTTTCCTCAGTGTGTATGCCCAGAAGTGGGATTGCTGGGTCATATGGCAGTTCTATTTCCAGTTTTTTAAGAAATCTCCACACTGTTTTCCATAGGGGCTGTACTAGTGTGCATTCCCACCAACAGTGTAAGAGGGTTCCCTTTTCTCCACACCATCTCCAGCATTTATTGCTTGTAGACTTTTGGATAGCAGCCATCCTGACTGGCATGTAATGGTACCTCATTGTGGTTTTGATTTGCATTTCTCTAATAATGAGTGATGTTGAGCATCTTTTCATGTGTTTGTTATCCATCTGTATGTCTTCTTTGGAGAAATGTCTATTTAGTTCTTTGGCTCATTTTTTATTGGGTCATTTATTTTTCTGCAATTGAGCTGCAGGATTTGCTTGTATATTTTTGAGATTAATCCTTTGTCTGTTTCTTCATTTGCTATTATTTTCTCCCAATCTGAGGGCTGTCTTTTCACCTTACTTATAGTTTCCTTTGTAGTGCAAAAGCTTTTAAGTTTCATTAGGTCCCATTTGTTTAGTTTTGCTTTTATTTCCAATATTCTGGGAGGTGGGTCATAGAGGATCTTGCTTTGATTTATGTCGGAGAGTGTTTTGCCTATCTTCTCCTCTAGGAGTTTTATAGTTTCTGGTCTTACATTTAGATCTTTAATCCATTTTGAGTTTATTTTTGTGTATGGTGTTAGAAAGTGTTCTAGTTTCATTCTTTTACAAGTGGTTGACCAGTTTTCCCAGCACCACTTGTTAAAGAGGTTGTCTTTTTTCCATTGTATATCCTTGCCTCCTTTGTCAAAGATAAGGTGTCCATAGGTTCGTCTGAAAGAGACACGTGCACCCCAATGTTCATCGCAGCACTGTTTATAATAGCCAGGACATGGAAGCAACCTAGATGCCCGTCAGCAGATGAATGGATAAGAAAGCTGTGGTACATATACACCATGGAATATCACTCAGCCATTATAAAGAATTCATTTGAATCAGTCCTAATGAGATGGATGAAGCTGGAGCCCATTATACAGAGTGAAGTAAGCCAGAAAGATAAAGAACATTAGAGCGTGCTGACACATGTATATGGAATTTAGAAAGGTGATAACGATAACCCTATATGCAGAACAGAAAAAGAGACACAGAAATACAGAACAGACTTTTGAACTTTGTGGGAGAATGCGAGGTTGGGATATTTCAAAAGAACAGCATGTATGCTATCTATGGTGAAACAGATCACCAGCCCAGGTAGGATGCACGAGACAAGTGCTCCGGCTTGGTGCACTGGGAAGACCGAGAGGAATCGGGTGGAGAGGGAGGTGGGAGGGGGTATTGGGATTGGGAATACATGTAAATCCATGGCTGATTCATATCAATGTATGACAAAACCGACTGGGAAAAAAAAAAATAATAAAAAAAAATTAAAAAAAATAACAATAAAAAAAAATAAGAAGAGCATGAAATGGTGTTCAAAAACATGAAGAGCCTGAAAAGGTGTGGAAAATATGAAGAGCTTCAAAAGGTGTCAAATATATGAGGAGCATAAAACGGTCTGAAACAAAGGAGGAGCATGAAGCGGTGTTGAAAAACATGAAGAGCCTGAAAAGGTGTGAAAAATATGAAGAGCTTCAAAAGGTGCCAAAAATATGAAGAACATGAAACGGTCTGAAAAATAGGAGGAGCATGAAATGGTGTTCAAAAACATGAAGACCTGAAAAGGTGTGAAAAATATGAAGAGCTTCAAAAGGTGCCAAAAATATGAGGAGCATGAAACGGTCTGACAAAGTGGAGGAGCATGAAGCGGTGTTGAAAAACATGAAGAGTCTGAAAAGGTGTGAAAAATATGAAGAGCTTCAAAGGTGTCAAAAATATGAGGAGCATGAAACGGTCTGAAAAATAGGAGGAGCATGAAGCGGTGCTGAAAAACATGAAGAGCCTGAAAAGGTGTGTAAAATATGAAGAGCTTCAAAATATGTGAAAAATATGAAGAGCTTCAAAAGGTGTAAAAAATGAGATGAGCATGAAAAGGTCTGAAAAATAGGAGTAGCAATAAGCGGTGTTGAAAAATATGAAGAGCCTGAAAAGGTGTAAAAATATGAAGAGCTTCTAAAGGTGTCAAAAATATGAAGAGCTTCAAAAGGTGTCAAAAATGAGATGAGCATTAAACGGTGTGAAAAAAATGAGGAGCATGAAGCGGTGTTGGAAATCATGAAGAGTCTGAAAAGGTATGAAATATACGAGGAGCTTCAAAAGGTGTCAAAAATATGAGTGTCATGAAACGGTCTGAAAATTAGGGGGAGCATGAAGCGGTGTTGAAAAACATGAAGAGCCTGAAAAGTTGTCAAAAATATGAAGAGCTTCTAAAGGGGTCAAAAGTAGAGGAGCTTCAAAAGGTGTCAAAAATGAGATGAGCATGAAATGGTGTGAAAATATGAGGACCATGAAGCCGTTTTGAAAATCATGTAGAGTCTGAAAAGGTGTGAAAAATATGAAGAGCTTCAAAAGGTGTGAAAAATATGAAGAGCTTCAAAAGGTGATAAAAATGAGATGAGCATGAAACGGTCTGAAAAATATGAGGAGCATGAAGCGGTGTTGGAAATCATGAAGAGTCTGAAAAGGTGTGAAATATATTAAGAGCTTCAAAAGGTGCCAAAAATATGAGGAGCATGAAACGGTCTGACAAAGTGGAGGAGCATGAAGCGGTGTTGAAAAACATGAAGAGCCTGAAAAGTTGTGAAAAATATGAAGAGCTTCAAAAGGTGTCAAAATATGAGAAGCATGAAACGGTCTGAAAAATAGGAGGAGCATGAAGCAGTGTTGAAAAACATGAAGAGTCTGAAAAGGTGTGAAAAATATGAAGAGCTTCAAAGGTGTCAAAAATATGAGGAGCATGAAACGGTCTGAAAAATAGGAGGAGCATGAAGCGGTGCTGAAAAACATGAAGAGCCTGAAAAGGTGTGTAAAATATGAAGAGCTTCAAAATATGTGAAAAATATGAAGAGCTTCAAAAGGTGTAAAAAATGAGATGAGCATGAAAAGGTCTGAAAAATAGGAGTAGCAATAAGCGGTGTTGAAAAATATGAAGAGCCTGAAAAGGTGTAAAAATATGAAGAGCTTCAAAAGGTGCCAAAAATATGAAGAACATGAAACGGTCTGAAAAATAGGAGGAGCATGAAATGGTGTTCAAAAACATGAAGACCTGAAAAGGTGTGAAAAATATGAAGAGCTTCAAAAGGTGCCAAAAATATGAGGAGCATGAAACGGTCTGACAAAGTGGAGGAGCATGAAGCGGTGTTGAAAAACATGAAGAGCCTGAAAAGTTGTGAAAAATATGAAGAGCTTCAAAAGGTGTCAAAATATGAGAAGCATGAAACGGTCTGAAAAATAGGAGGAGCATGAAGCAGTGTTGAAAAACATGAAGAGTCTGAAAAGGTGTGAAAAATATGAAGAGCTTCAAAGGTGTCAAAAATATGAGGAGCATGAAACGGTCTGAAAAATAGGAGGAGCATGAAGCGGTGCTGAAAAACATGAAGAGCCTGAAAAGGTGTGTAAAATATGAAGAGCTTCAAAATATGTGAAAAATATGAAGAGCTTCAAAAGGTGTAAAAAATGAGATGAGCATGAAAAGGTCTGAAAAATAGGAGTAGCAATAAGCGGTGTTGAAAAATATGAAGAGCCTGAAAAGGTGTAAAAATATGAAGAGCTTCTAAAGGTGTCAAAAATATGAAGAGCTTCAAAAGGTGTCAAAAATGAGATGAGCATTAAACGGTGTGAAAAAAATGAGGAGCATGAAGCGGTGTTGGAAATCATGAAGAGTCTGAAAAGGTATGA
This sequence comes from Dama dama, assembly GCF_033118175.1. Taxonomy (NCBI): domain Eukaryota; kingdom Metazoa; phylum Chordata; class Mammalia; order Artiodactyla; family Cervidae; genus Dama; species Dama dama. The sequence goes on from NW_026870932.1 coordinate 163,695, forward strand.
AATATACGAGGAGCTTCAAAAGGTGTCAAAAATATGAGTGTCATGAAACGGTCTGAAAATTAGGGGGAGCATGAAGCGGTGTTGAAAAACATGAAGAGCCTGAAAAGTTGTCAAAAATATGAAGAGCTTCTAAAGGGGTCAAAAGTAGAGGAGCTTCAAAAGGTGTCAAAAATGAGATGAGCATGAAATGGTGTGAAAATATGAGGACCATGAAGCCGTTTTGAAAATCATGTAGAGTCTGAAAAGGTGTGAAAAATATGAAGAGCTTCAAAAGGTGTGAAAAATATGAAGAGCTTCAAAAGGTGATAAAAATGAGATGAGCATGAAACGGTCTGAAAAATATGAGGAGCATGAAGCGGTGTTGGAAATCATGAAGAGTCTGAAAAGGTGTGAAATATATTAAGAGCTTCAAAAGGTGTCAAAAATATGAGGAGCATGAAACGGTCTGAAAAATAGGAGGAGCATGAAGCGGTGTTGAAAATCATGAAGAACCTGAAAAGGTGTGAAAAATATGAAGAGCTTCAAAAGGTGTCAAAACTATGAGGAGCATGAAACGGTCTGAAAAATAGGAGGAGCATGAAAAGGTGTTCAAATGCATGAAGAGCCTGAAAAGGTGTGAAAAATATGAAGAGCTTCAAAAGGTGTAAAATACATGAGGAACATGAAACGGTCTGGATAATAGGATGAGCATGAAGTTGTGTTGAAAAACATGAAGAGACTGAAAGGGTGTGAAAAATATGAAGAGGTTCAATAGGTGTGAAAAATATGACGAGTATGATACGGTCTGAAAAATAAGAGGAGCATGAAGCTCTGTTCAAAAACATGAAGAGCCTGAAAAGTTGTGAAAAATATGAAAAGCTTCAAAAGTTGTCAAAAATATGAGGAGCATGAAACATTCTGAAAAATAGGAGGATCATGAAGCGGTGTTCAAAATCATGAAGAGGCTGAAAAGGTGTGAAAAATATGAAGAGCTTCAAAACGTGTGAAATACATGAGGAGTATGAAACGGTCTGAAAAATAGGAGAAGCATGAAGCAGTGTTCAAAAACATGAAGAGCCTGAAAAGGTGTGAAAAATATGAAGAGCTTCAAAAAATATCAAAAATATGAGGAGCATTAAATGGTCTGAAAAATAGGAGCAGCATGAAACGGTGTTCAAAAACATGAAGATCCTGAAAAGGTGTGAAAAATATGAAGAGCTCAAAAGGTGTGAAAAATATGAGGAGCATGAAACGGCCTGAAAAATAGAAGCTGCATGAAACGGTGTGGAAAAACATGAAGAGCCTGAAAAGGTGTGAAAAATATGAAGAGATTCAAATGGTGTCAAAAATATGAGGAGCATGTAACGTTCTGAAAAATAGGAGGAGCATGAAACGGTGATCAAAAACATGAGGAGCCTGAAAAGGTGTGATAAATATGAAGAGCTTCAAATGGTGTCAAAAATATGAGAAGCATGAAACGGTCTGAAAGATAGGAGGAGCATGAAACTGTGATCAGAAACATGAAGAGCCTGAAAAGTTGTGAAAAATATGAAGAGCTTCAAAAGGTGTGAAATTCATGAGGAGCATGAAACGGTCTGAAAAATAGGAGAAGCATGAAGTGGTGTGGAAAAACATGAAGAGCCTGAAAAGGTGTGAAAAATATGAAGAGCTTCAAAAGGTGTGAAATACATGACGAGCATGAAACTCTCTGAAAAATAGGAGGAGCATGAAGTGCTGTACAAAAACATGAAGAGCCTGAAAAGGTGAGAAAAATATGAAGAGCTTCAAAAGGGGTGAAAAATATGAGGAGCATGATGCAGCCGAAAAAATAGGAGGAGCATGAAGCAGAGTTCAAAAACATGAAGAGTCTGAAAAGGTGTGAATAATATGAAAAGCTTCAAAAGGTGTCAAAAATGAGAAGAGCATGAAACGGTCTGAAAATTAGGAGGAGAATGAAGCGATGTTGAAAAATATGAAGAGACTGAAAAGGTGTGAGACATATGAAGAGCTTCAAAAGGTATCAACAGTATGAGGAGCATGAAACGGTCTTAAAAATAGGAGGAGGATGAAGCGGTCTTCAAAAACTTGAAGAGGAGGAAAAGGTGTGAAAAATATGAAGAGCTTAAAAAGGTGTCAAAAATATGAGGAGCATGAAACGGTCTGAAAAATAAGAGGATTATGAAACGGTGTTCAAAAACATGAAGAGCCTGAAAAGGTGTGAGAAATATGAAGAGATTCAAAAGGTGTGAAAATTATGCGGAGTCTGAAACGGTCTGAAAAATAGGAGGAGCATGAAGAGGTGTTCAAAAACATGAAGGGCCTGAAAAGCTGTGAAAAATATGCAAAGCTTCAAAAGGTGTCAAAACTGAGATGAGCATGAAACGGTCTCCAAAATAGGAGGAGCATGAAATGGTGTTCAAAAACATGAAGAGCCTGAAAAGGTGTGAAAAACATGAAGAGCTTCAAAAGGTGTGAAAAATATGAAGAGCTTTAAAAGGTGTCAAAAATATGAGGAGTATGAAACGGTATGATAAATAGCAGGAGCATGAACCGGTGTTGTAAAACATGAAGAGTCTGAAATCGTGTGAAAAATATGAAGAGCTTCAAAAATGTGAAAAATATGAAGAGCTTCAAAAGATGTGAAAAATATGCAAAGCTTCAAAAGGTGTCAAAAATGAGATGAGCATGAAACGGTCCGAAAAAAAGAGGAGCATGAAGTCGTGTTTAAAAATATGAAGAGCCTGAAAAGGTGTGAAAAATATGAAGAGCTTCAAAAGGTGTGAAAAATATGAGGAGCATGATACGGTCTGAAAAATAGGAGGAGCATGAAGCGGTGTTCAAAAACATGAAGAGCCTGAAAAGGTGTGAAAAATATGAAGAGCTTCAAAAGGTGTCAAAAATATGAGGAGCATGAAACAATCTCAAAAATAGGAGGAGCATGAAGCGGTGTTCAAAAATATGAAGAGCATGAAAAGGTGTGAAATATATGAAGAGATTCAAAAGGTGTCAAAAATATGAGGAGCATGAAACGTTCTGAAAAATAGGAGAAGGATGAAGCGGTGTTGAAAAACATGAAGAGCCTGAAATTGTGTGAAAATGTGAAGAGCTTCAAAATGTTTCAAAAATATGAGGAGCCTGAAAAGTTCTGAAAATAGTAGGAGCATGAAGTGGTGTTGAAAAACATGAAGAGCCTGAAAAGGTGTGAAAAATATGAAGAGCTTCTAAAGGAGTCAAAAATATGTGGAGGATGAAAGTTTCTGAAAAATAGGATGATCATGAAACTGTTTTGAAAAAGATGAAGAGCATGAAAAGGTGTGAAAAATATGAAGAGCTTCAAAAGGTGTGAAAAATATGAGGAGCAGGAAACGGTCTGAAAAACAGGAGGAGCATGAAGCGGTGTTCAAAAACATGAAGAGCCTGAAAAGGTGTGAAAAATATGAAGAGCTTCAAAAGGTGAGAAAAATATGAAAAGCTTCAAAAGGTGTCAAAAATTAGATTAGCATGAAAGGGTCTGAAAAATAGGAGGAGCATGAAGTGATGTTGAAAAACATGAAGAGCCTGAGAAGGTGTGAAATATATGAAGAGCTTCAAAAGGTGTGAAAAATATGAAGAGCTTCAAAAGGTGTGAAATAATGAGGAGCATGAAACGGTCTGAAAAATAGGAGGAGCATGAAGCGGTGTTGAAAAACATAAAGAGCCTGAAAAGGTGTGAAAAATATGAAGAGCTTCAAAAGGTGTGAAAAATATGAGGAGCATGAAACGGTCTGAAAAATAGGAGGAGCATGAAGCGGTGTTGAAAAACATGAAAAGCCTGAAAAGGTGTGAAAAATATGAAGAGCTTCAAAAGGTGTCAAAAATATGAGGAGCATGAAACGGTCTGAAAAACAGGAGTCACAAGAAGCGGTGTTGGAAAACATGAAGAGCCTGAAAACGTGTGAAAAATATGAAGAGCTTCAAAAGCTGTGAAAAATATGAAGAGCTTCAAAACGTGTCAAAAATGAGATGAGCATGAAACGGTCTGAAAAATAGGAGGAGCAAGAAGCATTTTTGAAAAACATGAAGAGACTGAAAAGGTGTGAAACATATGAAAAGCTTCAAAAGATGTCAAAAATATGATGAGCATGAAACGGTCTGAAAAATTGGAGGAGCATGAAGCTGTGTTCAAAAACATGAGGAGCCTGAAAAGGTTTGAAATATATGAAGAGCTTCAAAAGGTGTGAAATATATGAAGAGCTTCAAAAGGTGTCAAAAAATGTGACGAGCATGAAACTGTCTGAAAAATAGGAGGAGCATGAAGTGGTGTTCAAAAATGAAGAGCCTGAAAAGGAGTGATATATATGAAGAGTTTCAAAATGTGTCAAAAATATGAGGAGCATGAAACGGTCTGAAAAATACGAGCAGCATGATGTGGTCTTGAAAAACATGAAGAACCTGAAAGGTGTGAAGAATATGAAAAGCTTCTCAAGGTGTCAAAAATAGGAGGAGCATGATACGGTTTGAAAAATATGAGAGGCATGAAGTGGTATTGAAAACCTGAATAGCCTGGAAAGGTGTGAAATATATGAAGAGCTTCAAAAGGTGTGAAAAATATGAAAAGCTTCAAAAGGTGTGAAATACATGACGAGCATGAAACTCTCTGAAAAATAGGAGGAGCATGAAGTGGTGTTGAAAAAGGTGAATAGCCTGTAAAGGTGTGAATATATGAAGAGCTTCAAAAGGTGTCAAAACTATGAGGAGCATGAAACGGGCTGAAAAATAGGAGGAGCATGAAGCGGTGTTGAAAAAGGTGAATAGCCTGTAAAGGTGTGAATATATGAAGAGCTTCAAAAGGTGTCAAAAATATAGGAGAATGAAACGGTCTGAAAAATAGGAGGAGCATTAAACGGTGTTCAAAACATGAAGAGCTGAAAAGGTGTGAAAAATATGAAGAGCTTCAAAAGGTGTCAAAAATATGAGGAGCATGAAACTCTCTGAAAAATAGGAGGAGCATGAAGCGGTGTTGAAAAACATGAAGAGCCTGAAAAGATGTGAAAAATATGAAGAGCTTCAAAAGTTGTCAAATATATGAGGAGCATGAAACGGTCTGAAAAATAGGAGGAGCATGAAACGGAGTTGAAAAACATGAAGAGCCTGCAAAGGTGTGAAAAATATGAAGAGCCTAAAAACGTGCCAAAATATGAGGAGAATGAAACGGTCTGAAATAATGAGGAGGATGAAGTGGTGTTGAAAAACATGAAAAGCCTGAAAACATGTGAAAAATATGAAGAGCTTCAAAAATGTGCAAAATATGAAGAGCTTCAAAAGGTGTGAAAAATATGAGGAGCATGAAACGGACTGAAAAATAGCAGGAGCATGAAGCGTTTTTGAAAAACATTAAGAGCCTGAAAAGGTGTGAGAAATATGAAGAACATCAAAATGTGTCAAAAATACGAGGAGCATGAAACGGTATGAAAAATAGGAGGAGCATGAAACGGTGATCAAAAACATGAAGTGCCTGAAAACCTTTGAAAAATATGAAGAGCTTCAAAAGGTGTGAAATATATGAAGAATTTCAAAAGGTGTCAAAAATGAGAAGAGCATGTAACGGGCTGAAAAATAAGAGCAGCATAAAATGGTGTTGAAAAAAATGAAGAGCCTGAAAAGGTGTGAAAAACATGAAGAGCTTCAAAAGGTGTCAAAAATAGGAGGAGCATGAAACAGTCTGAAAAATAGGAGCAGCATGAAATGGTGCTCAGTAACATGTAGAGCCTGAAAAGGTGTGAAAAATATGAAGAGCTTCAAAAGGTGTCAAAAATATGAGGAGCATGAAACAGTCTGAAAAATAGGAGCAGCATGAAGCTGTGCTCAAATACATGAAGAGCCTGAAAAAGTGTGAAAAATATGAAGAGCTTCAAAAGGTGTCAATAATAAGAGGTGCATGAAACAGTCTGAAAAATAGGATGAGCATGAAGCGGTGTTGAAAAACATGAAGAACCTGAAAAGTTGTGAGAAATATGAAGAGCTTCAGCTGGTGTCAAAATATGAGGAGCATGAAACGCTCTGAAAAGAGGAGGAGCATGAAGCGGTGTTGAAAAACATGAAGAGCCTGAAAAGTAGTGAAAAATATGAAGAGCTTCTAAAGGTGTCAAAAATATGAGGAGCAATGTAACGGTCTTAAAAATACGAGGAGCATGAAGGGATGTTGAAAACCATGAATAGCCTGAAAATGTGTGAAATATATGAAGAGATTAAAAATGTGACAAATATATGAGGAGAATGAAACGGTCTGAAAAATACGAGGAGCATTAAACGGTGTTCAAAAGCATGAAGAGCCGGGAAAGGTGTGAAAAATATGAAGAGCTTCAAAAGGTGTCAAAAATATGAGGAGCATGAAACGGTCTGAAAAATAGGAGGAGCAAGAAGTGGTGTTGAAAAAAATGAAGAGCCTGAAAAAGGTGTGAAAATTATGAGGAGAATGAAACGGTCTGAAAAATAGGAGGAGCATGAAATGGTCTGAAAAATAGGAGGAGCATGAAGCGGTGTTGAAAAAGGTGAATAGCCTGTAAAGGTGTGAATATATGAAGAGCTCAAAAGGTGTCAAAAATATAGGAGAATGAAACGGTCTGAAAAATAGGAGGAGCATTAAACGGTGTTCAAAACATGAAGAGCTGAAAAGGTGTGAAAAATATGAAGAGCTTCAAAAGGTGTCAAAAATATGAGGAGCATGAAACTCTCTGAAAAATAGGAGGAGCATGAAGCGGTGTTGAAAAACATGAAGAGCCTGAAAAGATGTGAAAAATATGAAGAGCTTCAAAAGTTGTCAAATATATGAGGAGCATGAAACGGTCTGAAAAATAGGAGGAGCATGAAACGTAGTTGAAAAACATGAAGAGCCTGCAAAGGTGTGAAAAATATGAAGAGCCTAAAAACGTGCCAAAATATGAGGAGAATGAAACGGTCTGAAATAATGAGGAGGATGAAGTGGTGTTGAAAAACATGAAAAGCCTGAAAACATGTGAAAAATATGAAGAGCTTCAAAAATGTGCAAAATATGAAGAGCTTCAAAAGGTGTGAAAAATATGAGGAGCATGAAACGGACTGAAAAATAGCAGGAGCATGAAGCGTTTTTGAAAAACATTAAGAGCCTGAAAAGGTGTGAGAAATATGAAGAACATCAAAATGTGTCAAAAATACGAGGAGCATGAAACGGTATGAAAAATAGGAGGAGCATGAAACGGTGATCAAAAACATGAAGTGCCTGAAAACCTGTGAAAAATATGAAGAGCTTCAAAAGGTGTGAAATATATGAAGAATTTCAAAAGGTGTCAAAAATGAGAAGAGCATGTAACGGGCTGAAAAATAAGAGCAGCATAAAATGGTGTTGAAAAAAATGAAGAGCCTGAAAAGGTGTGAAAAACATGAAGAGCTTCAAAAGGTGTCAAAAATAGGAGGAGCATGAAACAGTCTGAAAAATAGGAGCAGCATGAAATGGTGCTCAGTAACATGTAGAGCCTGAAAAGGTGTGAAAAATATGAAGAGCTTCAAAAGGTGTCAAAAATATGAGGAGCATAAAACGGTCTGAAAAATAGGAGCAGCATGAAGCTGTGCTCAAATACATGAAGAGCCTGAAAAAGTGTGAAAAATATGAAGAGCTTCAAAAGGTGTCAATAATAAGAGGTGCATGAAACAGTCTGAAAAATAGGATGAGCATGAAGCGGTGTTGAAAAACATGAAGAACCTGAAAAGTTGTGAGAAATATGAAGAGCTTCAGCTGGTGTCAAAATATGAGGAGCATGAAACGCTCTGAAAAGAGGAGGAGCATGAAGCGGTGTTGAAAAACATGAAGAGCCTGAAAAGTAGTGAAAAATATGAAGAGCTTCTAAAGGTGTCAAAAATATGAGGAGCAATGTAACGGTCTTAAAAATACGAGGAGCATGAAGGGATGTTGAAAACCATGAATAGCCTGAAAATGTGTGAAATATATGAAGAGATTAAAAATGTGACAAATATATGAGGAGAATGAAACGGTCTGAAAAATACGAGGAGCATTAAACGGTGTTCAAAAGCATGAAGAGCCGGGAAAGGTGTGAAAAATATGAAGAGCTTCAAAAGGTGTCAAAAATATGAGGAGCATGAAACGGTCTGAAAAATAGGAGGAGCAAGAAGTGGTGTTGAAAAAAATGAAGAGCCTGAAAAAGGTGTGAAAATTATGAGGAGAATGAAACGGTCTGAAAAATAGGAGGAGCATGAAATGGTCTGAAAAATAGGAGGAGCATGAAGTGGTGTTCAAAAACATGAAGAGCCTGAAAAGGTGTGAAATATATGAAGAGCTTCAAAAGGTGTCAAAAATATGTGGAGCACAAAACGGTCTGAAAAATAGGAGGAGCATGAAGTGGTGTTGAAAAATATGAAGAGCTTCTAAAATTGTCAAAAATATCAGGAGCATGAAACGGTCTGAAAAATAGGAGGAGCATGAAGTCTTGTTGAAAAACATGAAGAGCCTGAAAAGGTGTGAAAAATATGAAGAGCTTCAAAAGGTGTCAAAAATATGGGAGCATGAAACGGTCTGAAAAATAGGAGGACCATGAAGCGGTGTTGAAAAACATGGGGAGCTTGAAAAGGTGTGAAAAATATGAAGAGCTTCAAAAGGTGTCAAAAATATGAGAAGCATGAAACGGTCTGAAAAATAGGAGCAGCATGAAACGGTGTTCAAAAACATGAAGAGCCTGAAAACATGTGAAAAATATGAAGAGCCTCAAAAGGTGTGAAAAATATGAAGAGCTTCAAATAATGTGAAATACATGAGGAGCATGAAATGGTCTGAAAAATAGGAGGAGCATGAAGCGGTGTTGAAAAACATGAAAACCTGAAAAGATGTGAAAAATATGAACAGCTTCAAAAGGTGTCAAATATATGAGGAGCAAGAAACTGTCTGAAAAATAGGAGGAGCATGAAGCGGTGTTCAAAAAAATGAAGAGCCTGAAAAGGTGTTAAAAATATGAAGAGCTTCAAAAGGTGTGAAAAATATGAGGAGCATGAAACGGTGTGAAAAATAGGAGGAGGATTGTAGCGGTGTTCAAAAACATTAAGAGCATGAAAAGGTGTGAAAAATATGAACAGCTTCAAAAGGTGTGAAACACATGAGGCGCATGAAACTGTCTGAAGAATAGGAGGAGCATGAAGCAGTGTTGAAAAACATGAAGAGCATGAAAAGCTGTGAAAAAGATGAAGAGTTTCAAAAGGTGTCAAAAATATGAGGAGCATGAAACGGTCTGAAAAATAAGAGGAGCAGGAAGCGGTGTTCAAAAACATGGAGAGCCTGAAAAGGTATGAAAAATATGAAGAGCTTCAAAAGGTGTCAAAAATATGAGGAGCATGAAACGGTCTGATAATTAAGAGTAGCATGAAACGGTGTTCAGAAACATGAAGAGCCTGGAAAGGTGTGAAAAATATGAAGAGCCTCAAAACGTGTCAAAATTATGAGGAGCATGAAACGGTCTGAAAAACAGGAGGATCATGAAGCAGTGTTGAAAAACATGAAGAGCCTTAAAACGTGTGAAAAATAAGAAGAGCTTCAAAAGGTGTGAAAAATATGAATAGCTTCAAAAGGTGTGAAAAAAGAGATGAGCTTGAAACGGTCTGAACAATAGGAGGAGCTTGAAGCTGTGCTCAAAAACATGAAGAGCCTGAGAAGGTGTGAAAAATATGAAGAGCTTCAAAGGTGTCAAATATATGAGGAGCATGAAACGGTCTGAAAAATAGGAGGAGCATGAAGCGGTGTTCAAAAACATGAAGAGCCTGAAAAGGTGTGAAATATATCAAGAGCTTCAAAAGGTGTGAAAAATATGAATAGCTTCAAAAGGTGTGAAAAAAGAGATGAGCATGAAACGGTCTGAAATATAGGAGGAGCATGAAGTGGTGTTCAAAAACATGAAGAGCATGAAAATTTGTGAAAAATATGACAGCTTCAAAAGGTGTCAAAAATATGAGCAGCATGAAACGGTCTGAAAAATAGGAGGAGCATGAAGCGGTGTTCAAAAACATGAAAAGCCTGAAAAGGTTTGAAAAATATGAAGAGCCTCAAAACGTGTCAAAAATGAGAAGATCATGAAACTGTCTGAAAAATAGGAGTAGCATGAAGTGGTGTTGAAAAAAAAGAAGACACTGAAAAGGTGTGAAATATATGAAGAGCTTCTAACAGTGTCAAAAATATGAGGAGAATGAAAGCGTCTCAAAAATAGGAGGAGCAGGAAGCGGTGTTCAAAAACATGAAGAGCCTGAAAAGTTGTGAAAAATATGAAGAGCTTCAAAAGGTGTCAAATATATGAGGAGCATGAAACGGTCTGAAAAATAGGAGGAGCATGAAGCGGTGTTCAAAAACATGAAGAGCCTGAAAAGGTGTGAAATATATGAAGAGCTTCAAAAGGTGTCAAAAATACGAGGAGCATGAAACGGTCTGAAAAATAGGAGGATCATGAAGCGGGGTTCAAAAACATGGAAAACCTGAAAAGGTGTGAAAAATATGAAAAGCTTCAAAAGGTGTCAAATATGAGATGAGCATGAGAAGTTCTTAAAAATAGAAGGATCATAAAACGGTGCTGAAAAACATGAAGAGCCTGAAAATGTGTGAAAAATATGAAGAGCTTCAAAAGGTGTCAAATATGAGATGAGCATGAAACGGTCTGAAAAATACGAGGAGCATGAAGCGGTGTTCAAAAACATGAGGAGCCTGAAAAGGTGTGAAAAATATGAAGAGCTGCAAAAGGTGTCAAATATATGAGGAGCATGAAACGGTCTGAAAAATAGGAGGAGCATGAAGTGGTGTTGAAAAAAATGAAAAGCCTGAAAAGGTGTGAAATATATGAAGAACTTCAAAAGGTGTCAAAAATATGAGGAGAATGAAACGGTCTGCAAAAAAGGAGAAGCATGAAATGGTGTTCAAAAACATGAAGAGCCTGAAAAGGTGTGAAAAACATGAAGAGCCTGAAAAGGTGTGAAAAATATGAAGAGATTCAAAAGGTGTCAAAAATATTAGGAGCATGAAACGGTCTGAAAAAAAGGAGGAGCAGGAAACCGTGTTCAAAAACATGAAGAGCCTGAAAAGGTGTGAAAAATATGAAGAGCTTCAAAAGGTGTTAAAAATAGGAGGAGCATGAAGCGGTGTTCAAAAACATGAAGAGCCTGAAAATGTGTGTAAAATATGAAGAGGTTCAAAACGTGTCAAAAATATGAGGAGCATGAAACGGTCTGAAAAATAGGTGGATCAAGAAGCGGTGTTGAAAAACATGAAGAGCGTGAAAACGTGTGAAAAATATGAAGAGCTTCAAAAGGTGTGAAAAATATGAAGAGCTTAAAATGGTGTCAAAAATGAGATGAGCATGAAAAGGTCTGAAAAATAGGTGGAGCATGATGTGGTGTTGAAAAACATGAAGAGCCTGAAAAGTTGTGAAAAATATGAAGACCTTCAAAATGTGTCAAAAATATGAGGAGCATGAAACGGTCTGAAAAATAGGAGGAGCATGAAGTGGGGTTGAAAATCATGAAGAGCCTGAAAAGCTGTGTAAAATATGAAGAGCTTCAAAAGGAGTGAAATACATGAGGAGCATGAAACCGTCTGAATTATAGGAGGAGCATGAAACGGTGTTCAAAAACATGAATAGCCTGAAAAGGTGTGAAAAATATGAAGAGCTACAAAAGGTGTGAAAATTATGAAGAGCTTCAAAAGGTGTGAAAAATATGAAGAGCTTCAAAAGGTGTGAAATACATGAGGAGCATGAAACGGTCAGAAAAATAGGAGGAGCATGAAGCGGTGTTGAAAAACATGAAGAACCTGAAAAGGTGTTAAAAATATGAAGAGCTTCAAAAGGTGTCAAAAATATGAGGAGCATGTAACGGTCTGAAAAATAGGAGGAGCATGAAGTGGTGTTGAAAAACATGAAGAGACTGTAAATTTGTGAAAAATATGAAGAGCTTCAAATCGTGTCAAAAATATGAGAAGCATGAAACGGTCTGAAAAATAGGAGCAGCATGAAGAGGTGTTCAAAAACATGAAGAGCCTGAAAACGTGTGAAAAATATGAAGAGCTTCAAAAGGTGTGAAAAATAGGAGAAGCATGAAGCGGTGTTGAAAAACATGAAGAGCCTGAAAACGTGTGAAAAACATGAAGAGCTTCAAAAGGTGTGAAAAATATGAACAGCTTCAAAAAGTGTCAAAAATGAGATGAGCATGAAGCGGTCTCAAAAATGGTGGAGCATGAAGTGTTGTTGAAAAACATAAAGAGCCTGAAATCGTGTGAAAAATAGGAAGAGCTTCAAAAGGTGTGAAATACATGAGGAGCATTAATCGGTCTGAAAAATAGGAGTAGTATAAAGCGGTGTTGAAAAACATGAAGAGCCTGAAAAGGAGTGAAAAATATGAAGAGCTTCAAAAGGTGTGAAATATATGAAGAGCTTCAACAGGTTTCAAAAATATGAGGAGCATGAAACGGTCAGAAAAATAGGAGGAGCATGAAGTGGTGTTCAAAACATGAAGAGCCTGAAAAAGTGTGAAAAATATGAAGAGCTTCAAAAGGTTTGAAAAATATGAAGAGCCTGGAAAGGTGTCAAAAATGAGATGAGCATGAAACGGTCTGAAAAATAGAAGGAGCATGAAGTGTTGTTCAAAAACGTGAAGAGCCTGAAAAGGTTTGAAAAATACGAAGAGCTTCAAAAGGTGTGAAATACATGAGGAGCAAGAAACGGTCTGAAAAATAGGAGGAGCATGAAGCGGTGTTTTAAACATGAAAAGCCTGAAAAAGTGTGAAAAATATGAAGAGCTTCACTGGTTTGAAAAATAAGAAGAGCCTGAAAAGGTGTGAAAATTGACATGAGCATGAAACGGTCTGAAAAATAGGAAGAGCATGAAGAGGTGTTCAAAAACATGTACAGCGTGACAAGGTGTGAAAAATATGAAGAGCTTCAAAAGGTGTCAAAAATATGAGGAGCATGAAACGGTCTGAAAAATAGGAGGAGCATGAAGAGGTGTTGAAATACATGAAGAGCCTGAAAATGTGTGAAAAATATGAAGAGCTTCAAAACGTGTCAAAAATATGAGAAGCATGAAACGGTCTGAAAAATAGGAGCAGCATGAAGAGCTGTTCAAAAACATGAAGAGCCTGAAAAGGTGTGAAAAATATGAAGAGCTTCAAAAGGTGTGAAAAATAGGAGGAGCATGAAGCGGTGTTGAAAAACATGAAGAGCCTGAAAACGTGTGAAAAATATGAAGAGCTTCAAAAGGTGTGAAAAATATGAACACTTTCAAAAAGTGTCAAAAATGAGATGAGCATGAAGCGGTCTGAAAAATGGTGGAGCATGAAGTGTTGTTGAAAAACATGAAGAGCCTGAAATCGTGTGAAGAATATGAAGAGCTTCAAAAGGTGTGAAATACATGAGGAGCATTAATTGGGCTCAAAAATAGGAGTAGCATGAAGCGGTGCTGCAAAACATGAAGAGCCTGAAAAGGTGTGAAAAATATGAAGAGCTACAAAAGGTGTGAAGTACAGGAGGAGCATTAAACGGTCTGAAAAATAGGAGGAGCATGAAGCACTGTTGAAAAACATGAAGAGCCTGAAAAGGTATGAAAAATATGAAGAGCTTCAAAAGGTGTGAAAAATACGAGGAGCATGAAGAGGTGTTCAAAAACATGAAAAGCCTGAAATGTTGCAAAAATATGAAAAGCTTCAAAAGGTGTCAAAAATATGAGGAGCATGAAACGGTCTGAAAAACCGGAGGAGCATGAAGCGGTGTTCAAAAACATGAAGAGCCTGAAAAGGTGTGAAAAATTTGAAGAGCTTTAAAAATGTGAAAAATATGAAGAGATTCAAAAGGTGTGAAATATATGAAGAGCTTCAAAAGGTGTGAAAAATATGAAGAGCTTCAAAAGGTGTCAAAAATATGAAGAGCATGAAAAGGTCTGAAAAATAGGAGGAGCATGAAGTGGTGTTGAAAAACATGAAGAGCCTGAAAAAGTGTGAAATATATGAAGAGCTTCAAAAGGTGTGAAAAATATGAAGAGCTTCAAAAGGTGTCAAAAATATGAAGAGCATGAAACGGTCACAAAAATAGGAGGAACTTGAAGTGGTTTTCGAAAACATGAAGAGTCTGAAAAGGTGTGAAATATAAGAAGAGCTTCAAAAGGTGTCAAAATTATGAGGAGCATGAAACGGTCTGAAAAATAGGAGGATCATGAAACAGTGTTGAAAAACATGAAGAGCCTGAAAAGGTGTGAAAAATATGAAGAGCTTCAAAACGTGTCAAAAATATGAGGAGCATGAAACTGTCTGAAAAATAGGAGGAGCATGATGCGGTGTTGAAAAACATGAAGAGCTTCAAAAGGTGACAAAAATGAGATTACCATGAAACGGTCTGAGAAATAGAAAGAGCATGAAGTCCTTTTCAAAAAAATGAAGAATCTGAAAAGGTGTGAAGTATATGAAGATTTCAAAAGGTGTCAAAAATATGAGCAGCATGAAACGGTCTGAAAAATAGGAGGAGCATGAAGCGGTGTTCAAAAACATGAAAAGCCTGAAAAGGTTTGAAAAATATGAAGAGCCTCAAAACGTGTCAAAAATGAGAAGAGCATGAAACTGTCTGAAAAATAGGAGTAGCATGAAGCGGTGTTGAAAAACATGAAGAGCCTGAAAAGGTATGAAAAATATGAACAGATTCAAAAGGTGTCAAAAATGAGATGAGCATGTAACGGTCTGACAAATCAGAGGAGCATGAAGTGGGGTTGAAAATAATGAAGAGCCTGAAAAGGTGTGTAAAATATGAAGAGCTTCAAAAGGAGTGAAAGACTTGAGGAGCATGAAACCGTCTGAATTATAGGAGGAGCATGAAACGGTGTTGAAAAACATGAAGAGCCTCAAAAGGTGTGAAAAATATGAAGAGCACAAAAGGTGTCAAAAATATGAAGAGCTTCAAAAAGTGTGACAAATGAGATGAGCATGAAATGGTCTGAAAAAGGAGGAGCATGAAGTGGTGTTGAAAAACATGAAGAGCCTGAAAAGGTGTAAAATATATGAAGAGATTCAAAAGGTGTCAAAAATATGAGGAGCTTGAAATGGTCTGAAAAATTGGAGGATCATGAAGCGGTGTTAAAAAACATGAAGAGCCTGAAAAGTTGTGAAAAATATGAAGAGCTTCAAAGGTGTCAAAAATGGGAGGAGCATGAAACGGTCTGAAAAATAGGAGGAGCATGATATCGTGTTCAAAAACATGAAGAGCCTGAAAAGGTGTGAAAAATATGAAGAGCTTCAAAATGTGTGAAATACATGAGGAGCATGAAACGGTCTGAAAAGGAGGAGGAGCATGAAGCCGTGTTCAAAATCATGAAGAGCCTAAAAACGTGTGAAAAATATGAAGAGCTTCAAAAGGTGTGAAAAATAGGAGAAGCATGAAGCGGTGTTGAAAAACATGAAGAGCCTGAAAACGTGTGAAAAACATGAAGAGCTTCAAAAGGTGTGAAAAATATGAACAGCTTCAAAAAGTGTCAAAAATGAGATGAGCATGAAGCGGTCTCAAAAATGGTGGAGCATGAAGTGTTGTTGAAAAACATGAAGAGCCTGAAATCGTGTAAAAAATATGAAGAGCTTCAAAAGGTGTGAAATACATGAGGAGCATTAATCGGTCTGAAAAATAGCAGTAGCATGAAGCGGTGTTGAAAAACATGAAGAGCCTGAAAAAGAGTGAAAAATATAAAGAGCTTCAAAAGGTGTGAAATATATGAAGAGCTTCAACAGGTTTCAAAAATATGAGGAGCATGAAACGGTCTGAAAAATAGGAGGAGCATGAAGCGGTGTTCAAAACATGAAGAGCCTGAAAAAGTGTGAAAAATATGAAGAGCTTCAAAAGGTCTGAAAAATATGAAGAGCCTGAAAAGGTGTCAAAAATGAGATGAGCATGAAACGGTCTGAAAAATAGGAGGAGCATTAAGCGGTGTTCTAAACATGAAAAGCCTGAAAAAGTGTGAAAAATATGAAGAGCTTCACTGGTTTGAAAAATAAGAAGAGCCTGAAAAGGTGTGAAAATTGACATGAGCATGAAACGGTCTGAAAAATAGGAAGAGCATGAAAAGGTGTTCAAAAACATGTACAGCCTGACAAGGTGTGAAAAATATGAAGAGCTTCAAAAGCTGTCAAAAATGAGATAAGCATGAAACGGTCTGAAAAATAGGAGGAGCATGAAGCGGTGTTGAAAAACATGAAGAGCCTGAAAAGGTGTGAAATAAATGAAGAGCTTCAAAAGGTGTGAAAAATATGAAGAGCTTCTAAAGGTGTCAAAAATATGAGGAGCATGAAACGGTTTGAACAATAGGAGGAGCATGAAAAGGTTTTCAAGAACATGAAGAGCCTGAAATTGTGTGAAAAATATAAAGAGCTTCAAAAGCTGTGAAATACATGCGGAGCATGTAATGGTCTGAAAAATAGGATGAGCATGAAAAGGTGTTCAAAAAAAAGAAGAGCCTGAAAAGGTGTTAAAAATATGAACAGCTTCAAAAGGTGTGAAAAATATGAAGAGCTTCAAAAGGTGTCAAAAATGAGATGAGCATGAAACGGTCTGAAAAATCGGAGGAGCATGAAGTGGGGTTGAAAATCATGAAGAGCCTGAAAAGGTGTGTAAAATATGAAGAGCTTCAAAAGGAGTGAAATACATGAGGAGCATGAAACCGTCTGAATTATAGGAGGAGCATGAAACGGTGTTCAAAAACATGAATAGCCAAAAAGGTGTGAAAAATATGAAGAGCTACAAAAGGTGTGACAAATATGAAGAGCTTCAAAAGGTGTGAAAAATATGAAGAGCTTCAAAAGGTGTGAAATACATGAGGAGCATGAAACGGTCAGAAAAATAGGAGGAGCATGAAGCGGTGTTGAAAAACATGAAGAACCTGAAAAGGTGTTAAAAATATGAAGAGCTTCAAAAGGTGTCAAAAATATGAGGAGCATGTAACGGTCTGAAAAATAGGAGGAGCATGAAGTGGTGTTGAAAAACATGAAGAGACTGTAAATTTGTGAAAAATATGAAGAGCTTCAAATCGTGTCAAAAATATGAGAAGCATGAAACGGTCTGAAAAATAGGAGCAGCATGAAGAGGTGTTCAAAAACATGAAGAGCCTGAAAACGTGTGAAAAATATGAAGAGCTTCAAAAGGTGTGAAAAATAGGAGAAGCATGAAGCGGTGTTGAAAAACATGAAGAGCCTGAAAACGTGTGAAAAATATGAAGAGCTTCAAAAGGTGTGAAAAATATGAACAGCTTCAAAAAGTGTCAAAAATGAGATGAGCATGAAGCGGTCTCAAAAATGGTGGAGCATGAAGTGTTGTTGAAAAACATAAAGAGCCTGAAATCGTGTGAAAAATAGGAAGAGCTTCAAAAGGTGTGAAATACATGAGGAGCATTAATCGGTCTGAAAAATAGGAGTAGCATGAAGCGGTGTTGAAAAACATGAAGAGCCTGAAAAGGAGTGAAAAATATGAAGAGCTTCAAAAGGTGTGAAATATATGAAGAGCTTCAACAGGTTTCAAAAATATGAGGAGCATGAAACGGTCTGAAAAATAGAAGGAGCGTGAAGTGTTGTTCAAAAACGTGAAGAGCCTGAAAAGGTTTGAAAAATAGGAAGAGCTTCAAAAGGTGTGAAATACATGAGGAGCAATAAACGGTCTGAAAAATAGGAGGAGCATGAAGCGGTGTTTTAAACATGAAAAGCCTGAAAAAGTGTGAAAAATATGAAGAGCTTCACTGGTTTGAAAAATAAGAAGAGCCTGAAAAGGTGTGAAAATTGACATGAGCTTGAAACGGTCTGAAATATAGGAAGAGCATGAAGAGGTGTTCAAAAACATGTACAGCCTGACAAGGTGTGAAAAATATGAAGAGCTTCAAAAGGTGTCAAAAATATGAGGAGCATGAAACGGTCTGAAAAATAGGAGGAGCATGAAGTGGTGTTGAAATACATGAAGAGCCTGAAAATGTGTGAAAAATATGAAGAGCTTCAAAAGGTGTGAAAAATATGAACACTTTCAAAAAGTGTCAAAAATGAGATGAGCATGAAGCGGTCTGAAAAATGGTGGAGCATGAAGTGTTGTTGAAAAACATGAAGAGCCTGAAATCGTGTGAAAAATATGAAGAGCTTCAAAAGATGTGAAATATATGAGGAGCATTAATCGGTCTCAAAAATAGGAGTAGCATGAAGCGGTGTTGAAAAACATGAAGAGTCTGAAAAGGTGTGAAAAATATGAAGAGCTACAAAAGGTGTGAAGTATAGGAGGAGCATTAAACGGTCTGAAAAATAGGAGGAGCATGAAGTGGTGTTGAAAAACATGAAGAGCCTGAAATGTTGCAAAAAATATGAAGAGCTTCAAAAGGTGTGAAAAATACGAGGAGCATGAAGAGGTGTTCAAAAACATGAAAAGCCTGAAATGTTGCAAAAAATATGAAAAGCTTCAAAAGGTGTCAAAAATATGAGGAGCATGAAACGGTCTGAAAAACCGGAGGAGCATGAAGCGGTGTTCAAAAACATGAAGAGCCTGAAAAGGTGTGAAAAATTTGAAGAGCTTTAAAAATGAGAAAAATATGAAGAGCTTCAAAAGGTGTGAAATATATGAAGAGCTTCAAAAGGTGTGAAAAATATGAAGAGCTTCAAAAGGTGTCAAAAATATGAAGAGCATGAAAAGGTCTGAAAATCAGGAGGAGCATAAAAAGGTGTTCAAAAACATGAAAGCCTGAAAAGGTGAGAAAAATATGAAGAGCTTCAAAAGGTGTTAAATACATGAGGAGCATAAAACGGTCTGAAAATTAGGAGGAGCATGAAGCGGTGTTCAAAAACATGAAGAGCCTGAAAACGTGTGAAAAATATGAAAAGGTTCAAAATGTGTCAAAAATATGAGGAGCATGAAACGGTCTGAAAAATAGGAGGAGCATGAAGCGGTGTTCAAAACATGAAGAGCCTGAAAAGGAGTGAAAAATATGAAGAGCTTCAAAAGGTGTGAAATATATGAAGAGCTTCAACAGGTTTCAAAAATATGAGGAGCATGAAACGGTCTGAAAAATAGGAGGAGCATGAAGCGGTGTTCAAAACATGAAGAGCCTGAAAAAGTGTGAAAAATATGAAGAGCTTCAAAAGGTTTGAAAAATATGAAGAGCCTGAAAAGGTGTCAAAAATGAGATGAGCATGAAACGGTCTGACAAATAGGAGGAGCATGAAGTGTTGTTCAAAAACGTGAAGAACCTGAAAAGGTGTGAAAAATATGAAGAGCTTCAAAAGGTGTCAAAACTATGAGGAGCATGAAACGGTCTGAAAAATAGGAGGAGCATGAAAAGGTGTTCAAATGCATGAAGAGCCTGAAAAGGTGTGAAAAATATGAAGAGCTTCAAAAGGTGTGAAATACATGAGGAGCAAGAAACTGTCTGAAAAATAGGAGGAGCATGAAGCGGTGTTCTAAACATGAAAAGCCTGAAAAAGTGTGAAAAATATGAAGAGCTTCACTGGTTTGAAAAATAAGAAGAGCCTGAAAAGGTGTGAAAATTGACATGAGCATGAAACGGTCTGAAAAATAGGAAGAGCATGAAGAGGTGTTCAAAAACATGTACAGCCTGACAAGGTGTGAAAAATATGAAGAGCTTCAAAAGGTGTCAAAAATATGAGGAGCATGAAACGGTCTGAAAAATAGGAGGAGCATGAAGTGGTGTTGAAATACATGAAGAGCCTGAAAATGTGTGAAAAATATGAAGAGCTTCAAAACGTGTCAAAAATATGAGAAGAATGAAACGGTCTGAAAAATAGGAGCAGCATGAAGAGCTGTTCAAAAACATGAAGAGCCTGAAAAGGTGTGAAAAATATGAAGAGCTTCAAAAGGTGTGAAAAATAGGAGGAGCATGAAGCGGTGTTGAAAAACATGAAGAGCCTGAAAACGTGTGAAAAATATGAAGAGCTTCAAAATGTGTGAAAAATATGAACAGTTTCAAAAAGTGTCAAAAATGAGATGAGCATGAAGCGGTCTGAAAAATGGTGGAGCATGAAATGTTGTTGAAAAACATGAAGAGCCTGAAATCGTGTGAAAAATATGAAGAGCTTCAAAAGGTGTGAAATACATGAGGGCATTAATCGGTCTCAAAAATAGGAGTAGCATGAAGCGGTGTTGAAAAACATGAAGAGCCTGAAAAGGTGTGAAAAATATGAAGAGCTACAAAAGGTGTGAAGTACAGGAGGAGCATTAAACGGTCTGAAAAATAGGAGGAGCATGAAGCGGTGTTGAAAAACATGAAGAGCCTGAAAAGGTATGAAAAATATGAAGAGCTTCAAAAGGTGTGAAAAATATGAGGAGCATGAAACGGTGTATAATATAGGAGGAGCATGAAGCAGTGTTCAAAAACATGAAGAGCCTGAAAAGGTGTGAAAAATATGAAGAGGTTCAAAAGATGTGAAATACATTAGGAGCATGAAAAGGTCTGAAAAATAGGAGGAACAAGAAATGGTGTTGAAAAACATGAAGAGCCTGAAAAGATGTGAAAAATATGAAGAGCTTCAAAATGTGTCAAAAATATGAGGAGCATGAAACGGTCTGAAAAACAGGAGAAGCATGAAGCGGTGTTGAAAAACATGAGGAGCCTGAAAACGTGTGAAAAATATGAAGAGCTTCAAAAATATGAAAAATATGAAGAGATTCAAAAGGTGTGAAAAATATGAAGAGCTTCAAAAGGTGTGAAAAATATGAGGAGCATGAAACGGTCTGAAAAAGAGAAGGAGCATGAAGCATTGATGAAAAACATGAGGAGCCTGAAAACTTGTGAAAAATATGAAGAGCTTCAAAAGGTGTGAAATACATGAGGAGCATGAAATGGTCTGAAAAATAGGAGGATCATGAAGCGGTGTTGAAAAATATGAAGAGCCTGAAAAGGTGTGAAAAATATGAAGAGCTTCAAAAGCTTTCAAAAATATGAGGAGCATGAAACGGTCTGAAAAATAGGAGCAGCATGAAGTGGTGTTGAAAAACATGAAGAGCCTGAAAAGGTGTGAAAAATATGAAGAGCTTCAAAAGTTGTGAAAAATAGGAGGAGCATGAAGCGGTGTTGAAACACATGAAGAGCCTGAAATCGTGTGAAAAATATGAAGAGCTTCAAAAATATGAAAAATATGGAGAGATTCAAAAGTGTGAAAAATATGAAGAGCTTCAAAAGATGTCAAAAATGAGATGAGCATGAAACGGTCTGAAGAAAAGGAGGAGCATGAAGCGGAGTTAACAAAAATGAAGAGCCTGAAAAGGTGGAAAATATATGAAGAGTTTCAAAAGGTGTCAAAAATTGGAGGAGCATGAAACAATCTGAAAAATAGGAGGTGCATGAATTGGTTTTGAAAAACACGAAGAGCCTGAAAACCTGCGAAATATATGAAGCACTTCAAAAGGTGTGAAATACATGAGGAGCATGAAACAGTTGAAAAATAGGAGGAGCATGAAGCGGTGTTCAAAAACACGAAGAGCTCGAAAGGTGTGAAAAATATGAAGAGCTTTAAAAGGTGTCAAAAATATGAGGAGCATGAAACGTTCTGAAAAATAGGAGGATCATGAAACGTTGTTCAAAAACATGAAGAGCTTGAAAAGGTGTGAAAAATATGAAGAGCCTCAAAACCTATCAAAAATATGAGGAGTATGAAACAGTCTGGAAAATAGCAGGAGCATGAAGCGGTGTTGAAAAAATGAAGAGCCTGAAAACGTGTGAAAAATATGAAGAGCTTCAAAATTATGAAAAATATGAAGAGCTTCAATAGGTGTGAAAAATGTGAAGAGATTCAAAATGTGTCAAAAATGACATGAGCATGAAACGGTCTGAAAAATACGAGGAGCATGAAGCGGTGTTGAAAATCATGAAGAGCCTGAAAACGTGTTAAAATTATGAAGAGCCTCAAAACGCGTCAAAATATGAGGATCATGAAACGGTCTGAAAAATAGGAGGAGCATGAAGTGGTGTTGAAAAACATGAAGAGTCTAAAAAGGTGTGAAAAATATGAAGAGCTTCAAAACGCGTCAAAATATGAGGATCATGAAACGGTCTGAAAAATAGGAGAAGCATGAAACGGTGTTCAAAAACATGAAGAGCCTGAAAAGCTGTGAAAAATATGAAGAGCTTCTAAAGGTGTGAAATACATGAGGAGCATGAAACGGTATGAAAAATATGAGGAGCATGAAGTAGTGTTCAAAAACATGAAGAACCGGAAAAGATGTGAAAAATATGAAGAGCTTCATAAGGTGTGAAAATTATGAGGAGCATGAAACGGTATGAAAAATATGAGGAGCATGAAGCAGTGTTCAAAAACATGAAGAGCCTGAAAAGGTGTGAAAAATATGAAGAGCTTCAAAAGGTTGGAAATACATGAGGAGCATGAAACGGTCTGGAAAATAGGACGAGCATGAAGCGGTGTGGAAAAACATGAAGAGCCTGAAAACGTGTGAAAAATATGAAGAGCTTAAAAGCTGTGAGAAATACGAAGAGCTTCAAAAGTTGTCAAAAATAGGAGGAGCATGAAACGGTCTGGAAAATAGGATGATCATGAAGCGGTGTTGAAAACATGAAGAGCCTGAAAAGGTGTGAAAAATATGAAGAGCTTCAAAAAGTGTCAAAAATATGAGGAGCATGAAACGGTCTGAAATACAGGAGGATCATGAAGCCGTGTTCAAAAACATGAAGAGCCTGAAAAGGTGTGAAAAATATGAACAGCTTCAAAAGGTGTCAAAAATATGAGGAGCATGAAACGGTCTGAAAAATATGAGGAGCATGAAATGATCTGAAAATAGGAGGATGATGAAGCCGTGTTGAAAAACATGGGGAGCCTGAAAATGTGTGAAAAATATGAAGAGCTTCAAAAGGCGTCAAAAATATGAGGAGAATGAAACGGTCTGAAATATTGGAGGAGCAAGAAACAGAGTTCAAAAACATGAAGATTCAGAAAAGGTGTGAAAAATACGAAGAGCTTCAAAAGTTGTCAAAAATATGAGGAGCA
Source organism: Dama dama (assembly GCF_033118175.1). Taxonomy (NCBI): domain Eukaryota; kingdom Metazoa; phylum Chordata; class Mammalia; order Artiodactyla; family Cervidae; genus Dama; species Dama dama. The sequence goes on from NW_026870932.1 coordinate 186,679, forward strand.
TGAAACGGTCTGAAAAATAGGAGGAGCATGAAGCGGTGTTCAAAAACATGAAGAGCCTGAAAAGGTGTGAAAAATATGAAGAGCTTCAAAAGGAGTCAAATATATGAGGAGCAGGAAACGGTCTGAAAAATAGGAGAAGCATGAAGTGGTGTAGAAAAACATGAAGACCCTGAAAAGGTGTGAAAAATATAAAGAGCTTCAAAAGGTGTCAAAATATGAGGAGCATGAAACTGTCTGCAATATAGGAGGAGCATGAAAAGGTGTTAAAAAACATGAAGAGCTTCAGAAGTTGTGAAACATATGAAGAGCTTCAAAAGGTGTCAAAAATATGAGGAGCATGAAAAGGTCTGAAAAATAGGAGAAGAATGAAGTGGTGTTGAAAAACATGAAGTGCCTGAAAAGGTGTGAAAAATATGAAGAGCTTCAAAAGATGTCAAAAATATAAGGAGCATGAAACGGTCTGAAAAATAGGAGGAGCATGAAGCGGTATTCAAAAACATGAAGAGCATGAAAAGCTGTGCAATTATGTCAAGCTTCAAAAGGTGTGAAAAATATGAGGAGCATGAAACTGTCTGAAAAATAGGAGGAGCATGAAGCGGTGTTAAAGAACATGAAGAGCCTGAAAAGGTGTGAAATATATGAAGAGCTTCAAAAGGTTCAAAAATATGAGGAGCATGAAACGGTCTGAAAAAAGGGAGGAGCATGAAGCGGTATTCAAAAACATGAAGAGCCTGAAAAGCTCTCAAATTATGTCAAGCTTCAAAACGTGTGACAAATATGAGGAGCATGAAACGGTCTGAAAAATAGGAGGAGGATGAAGCGGTGTTAAAGAACATGAAGAGCCTGAAAAGGTGTGAAAAATATGAAGAGCTTCAAAAGCTGTCAAAAATTTGAGGAGCATGAAACGTTCTGAAAAATAGGAGGAGCATGAAGTGATGTTGAAAAACATGAAGAGCCTGAAAAGGTGTGAAAAATATGAAGAGCTACAAAAGGTGTCAGAAATTTGAAGTGCATGAAACAGTCTGAAAAATAGGAGGAGTATGTAGCGGTGTTCAAAAAAATGAAGAGCCTGAAGAGGTGTGAAAAATATGAAGAGCTTCAAAAGGTGTCAAAAATATGAGGAGCATGAAACGGTCTGAAAAATAGGAGGAGCATGAAGCGGTGTTCAAAAACATGAAGAGCCGTAAAAGGTGTGAAAAATATGAAGAGCGTCAAAAGGTGTCAAATATATGGGGAGCATGAAACGGTCTGAAAAATAGGAACAGCATGAAACGGTGTTCAAAAACATGAAGAGCCTGAAAAGTTCTGAAAAATATGAAGAGCTTCAAAAGGTGTGAAAAATATAAGAAGCATGAAACGGTCTGAAAAACAGGAGGAGCATGAAGCGCTGTTGAAAAACATGAAGAGCCTGAAAAGGTGTGAAAGATATGAAGAGTTTCAAAAGGTGGCAAAAACATGAGTAGCATGAAACAGTCTGAAAATTAGGAAGAGCATGAAGTGGTGTTCAAACACATGAAGAGCCTGAAAAGGAGTGAAAAATATGAAGAGCTCCAAAGGTGTCAAAAATATGACGAGCATGAAACAGTCTGAAAATTAGGAAGAGCATGAAGTGGTGTTCAAAAACAGGAAGAGCCTGAAAAGGGGTGAAAAATATGAAGAGTTTCAAAAGGTTTGAAAAATATGAAGAGCTTCAAAAGGTGTCAAAAATATGAGGAGCATGTAACGGTCTGAAAAACAGGGGGAGCATGAAGTGATGTTGAAAAACATGAAGAGCCTGAAAACGTGTGAAAAATATGAAGAGCTTCAAAAATATGAAAAATATGAAAAGATTCAAAAGGTGTGAAAAATATGAAGAGCTTCAAAAGATGTCAAAAATGAGATGAGCATGAAACGGTCTGAAAAATAGGAGGAGCTTGAAGCGGTGTTGAAAATCATGAAGAGCCTGAAAAGTTGTGAAAAAAGGCAGAGCTTCAAAAGGTGTCAAAAATATGAGGAGAATGAAACGGTCTGAAAAGTACGAGGAGCATGAAGTGGTGTTGATAAACATGAAGAGCCTGAAAAGCTGTGAAAAATATGAAGAGCTTCAAAAGATGTCAAAAATGAGATGAGCATGAAACGGTCTGAAAAATAGGAGGAGCTTGAAGCGGTGTTGAAAATCATGAAGAGCCTGAAAAGTTGTGAAAAAAGGCAGAGCTTCAAAAGGTGTCAAAAATATGAGGAGAATGAAACGGTCTGAAAAGTACGAGGAGCATGAAGTGGTGTTGATAAACATGAAGAGCCTAAAAGGTGTGAAAAATATGAAGAGCTTCAAAAGGAGTCAACAATATGAGGAGCATTAAACGGTCTGAAAAATACGAGGAGCATGAAGCGGTGTTGAAAATCATGAAGAGCCTGAAAAGGTGTGAAATATATGAAGAGCTTCAAAAGGTGTGAAAAATATGAAGAGCTTCAAAAGGTGTCAACAATATGAGGAGCATGAAACGGTCTGAAAAATAGGAGGAGCATGAAGCAGTGTTGAAAATCATGAAGAGCCTGAAAAGGTGTGAAATATATGAAGAGCTTCAAAAGGTGTGAAAAATATGAAGAGCTTCAAAAGGTGTCAAAAATATGAGCAGCATGAAACGGTCGGAAAAATAGGAGGAGCATGAAGTTGTGTTGAAAAACATGAAGAGACTGAAAAAGTGTGAAAAATATGAAGAGCTTCCAAATGTGTCAAATATATGAGGAGCATGAAACGGTCTGAAAAATAGGAGGAGCATAAAGCGGTGTTCAAAAACATGAAGAGCCTGAAAAGCTGTGAAAAATATGAAGAGCTTCAAAAGATGTCAAAAATGAGATGAGCATGAAACGGTCTGAAAAATAGGAGGAGCATGAAGCGGTGTTGAAAATCATGAAGAGCCTGAAAAGTTGTGAAAAAAGGCAGAGCTTCAAAAGGTGTCAAAAATATGAGGAGAATGAAACGGTCTGAAAAATACGAGGAGCATGAAGTGGTGTTGATAAACATGAAGAGCCTAAAAGGTGTGAAAAATATGAAGAGCTTCAAAAGGAGTCAACAATATGAGGAGCATTAAACGGTCTGAAAAATACGAGGAGCATGAAGCGGTGTTGAAAATCATGAAGAGCCTGAAAAGGTGTGAAATATATGAAGAGCTTCAAAAGGTGTGAAAAATATGAAGAGCTTCAAAAGGTGTCAACAATATGAGGAGCATGAAACGGTCTGAAAAATAGGAGGAGCATGAAGCAGTGTTGAAAATCATGAAGAGCCTGAAAAGGTGTGAAATATATGAAGAGCTTCAAAAGGTGTGAAAAATATGAAGAGCTTCAAAAGGTGTCAAAAACATGAGCAGCATGAAACGGTCGGAAAAATAGGAGGAGCATGAAGTTGTGTTGAAAAACATGAAGAGACTGAAAAAGTGTGAAAAATATGAAGAGCTTCCAAAGGTGTCAAATATATGAGGAGCATGAAACGGTCTGAAAAATAGGAGGAGCATAAAGCGGTGTTCAAAAACATGAAGAGCCTGAAAAGCTGTGAAAAATATGAAGAGCTTCAAAAGATGTCAAAAATGAGATGAGCATGAAACGGTCTGAAAAATAGGAGGAGCATGAAGCGGTGTTGAAAATCATGAAGAGCCTGAAAAGTTGTGAAAAAAGGCAGAGCTTCAAAAGGTGTCAAAAATATGAGGAGAATGAAACGGTCTGAAAAATACGAGGAGCATGAAGTGGTGTTGATAAACATGAAGAGCCTAAAAGGTGTGAAAAATATGAAGAGCTTCAAAAGGAGTCAACAATATGAGGAGCATTAAACGGTCTGAAAAATACGAGGAGCATGAAGCGGTGTTGAAAATCATGAAGAGCCTGAAAAGGTGTGAAATATATGAAGAGCTTCAAAAGGTGTGAAAAATATGAAGAGCTTCAAAAGGTGTCAACAATATGAGGAGCATGAAACGGTCTGAAAAATAGGAGGAGCATGAAGCAGTGTTGAAAATCATGAAGAGCCTGAAAAGGTGTGAAATATATGAAGAGCTTCAAAAGGTGTGAAAAATATGAAGAGCTTCAAAAGGTGTCAAAAATATGAGCAGCATGAAACGGTCGGAAAAATAGGAGGAGCATGAAGTTGTGTTGAAAAACATGAAGAGACTGAAAAAGTGTGAAAAATATGAAGAGCTTCCAAAGGTGTCAAATATATGAGGAGCATGAAACGGTCTGAAAAATAGGAGGAGCATAAAGCGGTGTTCAAAAACATGAAGAGCCTGAAAAGCTGTGAAAAATATGAAGAGCTTCAAAAGGTGTAAAAAATTTGAAGAGCTTCAAAAGGTGTCAAAAATGAGATGAGCATGAAACGGTCGGAAAAATAGGAGGAGCAGAAAGCGGTGTTCAAAGAAATGCAGAGACTGAAAAATTGTGAAAAATATGAAGAGCTTCAAAAGGTGTAAAAAAAAGGGGGAGCATGAAACGGGTTGAAAAATAGGAGGAGCATGAACCGGTGTTCAAAAACATAAAGAGCATGAAAAGATGTGAAAAACATGAAGAGCTTCATAACGTGTCAAAATTGTTTAGCATGAAAGGGTCTGAAAAATAGGAGGAGCATGAAGTGGTGTTGAAAACATGAAGAGCCTGAAAAGGTGTGAAATATACGAAGAGCTTCAAAAGGTGTGAAAAATATGAAGTGCATCAAAAGTTGTCAAAAATGAGATGAGCATGAAACGGTCTGAAAATAGGAGGAGCATGAAGTGGTATTGAAAAACATGAAGAACCTGAAAACGTGTGAAAAATATGAAGAGATTCAAAAGGTGTGAAATATATGAAGCGCTTCAAAAGATGTCAAAAATGAGATGAGCATGAAACGGTCTGATAAATAAGAGGAGCATGAAGCGGGGTTGAAAATCATGAAGAGCCTGAAAAGGTGTGAAAAATAGGCAGAGCTTCAAAAGGTGTCAAAAATATGAGGAGAATGAAACGGTCTGAAAAATACGAGGAGCATGAAGTGGTGTTGAAAAACATGAAGAGCCTGAAAAGGTGTGAAAAATATGAAGAGCTTCAAAAGGTGTCAAAAATATGAGGAGCATGAAACGGTCTAAAAAATAGGAGGAGCATAAAGGTGTTCAAAAACTTGAACAGCCTGAAAAGGTGTGAAAGGAATGAAGAGCTTCAAAAGGTGTGAAAAATATGAAGAGCTTCAAAAGGTGTCAAAAATTAGATTAGCATGAAAGGGTCTGAAAAATAGGAGCAGCATGAAGTGGTGTTGAAAAACATGAAGTGCCTGAAAAGGTGTGAAATATATGAACAGCTTTAAAAGGTGTGAAAAATATGAAGAGCTTCAAAAGGTGTGAAAAATATGAAGAGCTTCAAAATTTGTCAAAAATGAGATGAGCATGAAACGATCTGAAAAATAGGAAGATTATGAAGCGGTGTTCAAAAACATGGGGAGCCTGAAAAGGTGTGAAAAATATGAACAGCTTCAAAAGGTGTCAAACATATGAGGAGCATGAAACGGTCTGAAAAATAGGAGGAGCATTAAACGGTGTTCAAAAACATGAAGAGCCTGAAATGGTGTGAAAAATATGAAGAGCTTCAAAAGGTGTCAAAAATATGAGGATCATGAAACCGTCTGAAAAATAGGAGGAGCATGAAGCGGTGTTCAAAAACATGCAAAGCCTGAAAAGGTGTGAAAAATATGAAGAGCTTCAAAAGGTGTGAAAAATACGAGGAGCATAAAACGGTCTGAAAAATAAGAGAAGCATGAAGTGGTGATGAAAAACATGAAGAGCCTGAAAACGTGTGAAATATATGAAGAGTTTCAAAAGGTGTCAAAAATATGAGGAGCATGAAACTGTGTGAAAAATAGGAGGACCACAAGTGGTGTTCAAAAACATGAAGAGCCTGAAAAGGTGTGAAAATTTTGAGGAGATTCAAAAGGTGTCATAAATATGAGGAGCATTAATCGGTCTGAAAAATATGAGGAGCATAAAGTGGTGTTGAAAAACATGAAGAGCCTGAAAAAGTGTGAAAAATATGAAAAGCTTCAAAAGGTGTCAAAAATATGACGAGCATGATTCAGTTTGAACAATAGGAGAAGCATGAAGTGTTGTTGAAAATCATGAAGAACCTGAAAAGTTGTGAAATATATGAAAAGCTTCAAAAGGTGTCAAAAATATGAGGAGCATGATACGGACAAAAAATAGGAGGATCTTGAAACGGTGTTCAAAAACATGAAGAGCCTGGAAAGGTGTGAAAAATATGAAGAGCCTCAAAACGTGTCAAATATATGAGGAGCATGAACCGGTCTGAAAAATAGGAGGAACATGAAGCGGTGCTGAAAAACATGAAGAGCCTGAAAAAGTGTGAAAAACATGAAGAGCCTGAAAATGTGTGAAAAATATGAAGAGCCTCAAAGGTGTGAAAAATATGAGGATCATGAAACGGTCTGAAAAAATAGGAGGAGCATGAAGCGGTGTTGAAAAACATGAAGAGCCTGAAATGGCGTCAAAATTAGGAAGAGCTTCAAAAGGTGTCAAAAATATGAGGAGCAAGAAAAGGTCTGAAAAATAGGAGGAGCATGAAACGGTGTTAAAAACATGAAGAGCCTGAAAAGGTGTGAATAATATGAAGAGATTCAAAAGGTGTGAAAAATATGAAGAGGTTCCAAAGGAGTCAAAAATGAGATGAGCATGAAACGGTCTGAAAAATAGGAGTAGCATGAAGTGGTGTTGAAAAACATGAAGTGCCTGAAAAGGTGTGAAATATATGAAGAGCTTCAAAAGGTGTGAAAAATACGAGGAGCATGAAGAGGTGTTCAAAAACATGAAAAGCCTGAAATGTTGCAAAAAATATGAAAAGCTTCAAAAGGTGTCAAAAATATGAGGAGCATGAAACGGTCTGAAAAACCGGAGGAGCATGAAGCGGTGTTCAAAAACATGAAGAGCCTGAAAAGGTGTGAAAAATTTGAAGAGCTTTAAAAATGTGAAAAATATGAAGAGCTTCAAAAGGTGTGAAATATATGAAGAGCTTCAAAAGGTGTGAAAAATATGAAGAGCTTCAAAAGGTGTCAAAAATATGAAGAGCATGAAAAGGTCTGAAAAATAGGAGGAGCATGAAGTGGTGTTGAAAAACATGAAGAGCCTGAAAAAGTGTGAAATATATGAAGAGCTTCAAAAGGTGTGAAAAATATGAAGAGCTTCAAAAGGTGTCAAAAATATGAAGAGCATGAAACGGTCACAAAAATAGGAGGAACTTGAAGTGGTTTTCGAAAACATGAAGAGTCTGAAAAGGTGTGAAATATAAGAAGAGCTTCAAAAGGTGTCAAAATTATGAGGAGCATGAAACGGTCTGAAAAATAGGAGGATCATGAAACAGTGTTGAAAAACATGAAGAGCCTGAAAAGGTGTGAAAAATATGAAGAGCTTCAAAATGTGTCAAAAATATGAGGAGCATGAAACTGTTTGAAAAATAGAAGGAGCATGATGCAGTGTTGAAAAATATGAAGAGCTTCAAAAGGTGACAAAAATGAGATTACCATGAAACGGTCTGAGAAATAGAAAGAGCATGAAGTTCTTTTCAAAAAAATGAAGAATCTGAAAAGGTGTGAAGTATATGAAGATTTCAAAAGGTGTCAAAAATATGAGCAGCATGAAACGGTCTGAAAAATAGGAGGAGCATGAAACGGTGTTCAGAAACATGAGGAGCCTTAAAAGGTGTGAAAAATATGAAGAGCTTCCATAGGTGTGAAAAATATGAGGAGCATGAAATGGTCTCAAAAATAGGAGGAGCATGAAGTCGTGTTCGAAAACAGGAAGAGCCTGAAAAGAGGTAAAAAATATGAAGAGCTTCAAAAGGTGTCAAATATATGAGGAACATGAAACGGTCTCAACAATAGGAGGAGCATGAAGTGGTATTGAAATTCATGAAGAGCCTCAAAAGATGTGTAAATATGAAGAGCTTGAAAAGGTGTGAAATACATGAGGAGCATGAGACGGTCTGAAAAATAGGAGGAGCATGAAGCGGTGTGGAAAACATGAAGAGCTTGAGAAGGTGTGAAATATATGAAGAGCTTCAAAAGGTGTGAAAAATATGATGAGCTTCAAAAGCTGTCAAAAATGAGATGAACATGAAACGGTCTGAAAAATAGGAGGAGCATGAAGTGGTGTTGACAAACATAAAGAGCCTGAAAAAGTGTGAAATATATGAAGAGCTTCTAAAGATGTGAAAAATATGAGGAGCTTCAAAAGGTGTCAAAAATATGAGGAGCATGAAATGGTCAGAAAAATAGGAGGAGCATGAAACGGTGTTCAAAACATGAAGGGCCAGAAATGGTGTGAAAAATATGAAGAGCTTCAAAAGGTGTGAAAAATATGAGGAGCATGAAACGGTCTGAAAATGAAGAGGAGCATGAAGAGGTGTTAAAAAACATGAAGAGCCTTAAAAGGTGTGAAAAATATGAAGAGCTTCAAAAGGTGTCAAAAATATGAGGAGCCTGAGACGGTCTGAAAAATAGGAGGAGCATGACGGGGTTCAAAAACATGAAGAGCCTGAAAAGGTGAGAAAAATATGAAGAGTTTCAAAAGATGTGAAAAATATGAAGAGCTTCAAAAGCTCTCAAAAATTAAAAAGCATGAAACGGTCTGAAAAATAGGAGGAGCATGAAACGGTGTTCAAAAACATGAAGAGCCTGAAAAGGTGTGGAAAATATGAGAGCGTCAAAAGGTGTGAAATACATGAGAAGCATGAAACGGTCTGAAAAATAGAAGGAGAATGAAGCTGTGTTGAAAAAAATGAAGAGACTGACAAGGTTTAAAAAATATGAAGAGCTTCAAAACGTTTCAAAAAAATGAGGAGAATGAAACGGTCTGAAAAATAGGAGGGTCATGAAGCGGTGTTTAAAAACATGAAGAGCCTGAAAAGGTGTGAAAAATATGAAGAGCTTCAAAAGGTGTCAAAATTATGAGGAACATGAAACGGTCGGAAAAATAGGAGGAGCATGAATCGGTGTTCAAAAACATGAAGAGCCTGAAAAGGTGTGAAAAATATGAAGAGCCTCAAAACGTGTCAAAAATATGAGGAGCATGAAACGGTTTGAAAAATAGGAGGAGCATGAAGCGGTGTTGAAAAACATGAAGAGCCTGAAAACGTGTAAGAATATGAAGAGCTTCAAAACGTGTGAAAAATATGAAGAGCTTCAGAAGGTGTGAAATACATGAGGAGCATGAAACGGTCTGAAAAATAGGAGGAGCATGAAATGGTTTTCAAATCGTGAAGAGCCTGAAAAGGTGTGAATAATATGAAGAACTTCAAAAGCTGTCAAAAATATGAGGCGCATGAAACGGTGTTCAAAAACATGAAAAGCCTGAAAAAGTGTGAAATATATGAAGATCTTCAAAAGGTGTCTAAAATACGAGTCGCATGACACAGTCAGAAATATAGGAGGAGCATGAAGTGGTGTTGAAAACATGAAGAACCTGAAAAGTTGTGAAATAATGAAGAGCTTCAAAAGGTGTCAAATATATGAGGAGCATGAAACGTTCTGAAAAATAGGAGGTGCAAGAAACGGTGTTCAAAAACATGAAGAGCCTGAAAAGGTTTGAAAAATGTGAAGAGCTTGAAAAGGTGTCAAAAAAATGAGGGGCATGAAACTGTCTGAAAAATAGGAGGAGCATGAAACGTTGTTCAAAAATATGAAGAGCCTGAAAAGTTTTGAAAAATGTGAAGAGCTTGAAAAGGTGTCAAAAATATGAGGGGCATGAAACGGTCTGAAAAAGAGGATGAGCAAGAAGCGGTGTTGAAAAACATGAAGAACATGAAAAGGTGTGAAAAATATGAAGAGCTTCAAAAGGAGTCAAAATATGAGGAGCATGAAACAGTCTGAAAAATAGGAGGACCATGAAACTGTGTTGAAAACATGAAGAGCCTGAAAAGGTGTGAGAAATATGACGAGCTTCAAAAGATATCCAAAATATGAGGAGCATGAAACGGTTTGAAAAATAGAAGGAGCATGATGTGGTGTTGAAAACATGAAGTGCATAAAAATGTGTGAAAAATATGAAGAGCTTCAAAAGATATCACAAATATGAGGAGCATGAAACGGTCTGAAAAATATGAGGAGCATGAATTGGTGTTCAAAAACATGAAGAGCCTGAAAAGCTGTGAAAAATATGAAGAGCATCAAGAGGTGTCAAAATATGAGGAGCATGAAATGGTCTAAAAAATAGGAGGAGCATGAAACGGTGTTGAAAAACATGAAGAGCCTGAAAAAGTGTGAAAAATATGAAGAGCTTCAAAAGGTGTCAAAAATATGAGGAGCATGAAACGGTCTGAAAAATAGGAGGAGAATAAAGCGGTGTTGAAAAACATGAAGAGCCTGAAAAGGTGTGATAATTATGAAGCGCTTCAAAAGGTGTCAAAATTATGGGGAGCATTAAACGGTCTGAAATATAGGAGGAGCATGAAACCTTGTTGAAAAATATGAAGAGCCTGAAAAGGTGTGAAAAATAAGAAGAGCTTCAAAAGGTGTCAAAATATGAGGAGCATGAAACGGTCTGAAAATTAGGAGGAGGATGAAACGGTGTTCAAAACATGAAGAGTCTGAAAAGGTTTGAAAAATGTGAAGAGCTTGAAAAGGTGTAAAAAATATGAGGGACATGAAACTGTCTGAAAAATAGGAGGAGCATGAAACGTTGTTCAAAAACATGAAGAGCCTGAAAAGTTGTGAAAAATGTGAAGAGCTTGAAAAGGTGTCAAAAATATGAGGGCCATGAAACGGTCTGAAAAAGAGGATGAGCAAGAAGCGGTGTTGAAAAACATGAAGAGCCTGAAAAGGTGTGAAAAATATGAAGAGCTTCAAAAGGAGTCAAAATATGTGGAGCATGAAACGGTCTGAAAAATAGGAGGTGCAAGAAACGGTGTTCAAAAACATGAACAGCCTGAAAAGGTTTGAAAAATGTGAAGAGCTTGAAAAGGTGTCAAAAATATGAGGGGCCTGAAACTGTCTGAAAAATAGGAGGAGCATGAAACCTTGTTGAAAAATATGAAGAGCCTGAAAAGGTGTGAAAAATATGAAGAGCTTCAAAAGGTGTCAAAATATGAGGAGCATGAAACGGTCTGAAAAATAGGAGGAGCATGAAACGGTGTTGAAAACATGAAGAGCCTGAAAAGGTGTGAAAAATATGAAAAGCTTCAAAAGGTGTCAAAAATATGAGGAGCATGAAACGGTCTGAAAAATATGAGGAGCATGAAACGGTGTTCAAAAACATGAAAACCCTGAAAAGGTGTGAAATATATGAAGAGCTTCAAAAGATGTCAAAAATAGGAGGAGCATGAAGCGGTGTAGAAAAACATGAAGAGTCTGAAAAGGCGTGAAAAATATGAAGAGCTTCAAAAGATGTCAAAAATATGAGGAGCATGACACGGTCAGAAATATAGGAGGAGCATGAAGTGGTGTTGAAAACATGAAGAACCTGAAAAGTTGTGAAAAATATGAAGAGCTTCAAAAGGTGTCAAATATATGAGGAGTATGAAACGGTCTGAAAAATGGGAGGAGCATGAAGCGGTGTTGAAAAACATGAAGAGCTTGAATAAGTGTGAAAAATATGAAGAGCTCCAAAAGGTGTCAAAAATATGAGGAGCATGAAACAGTCTGAAAAATAGGAGGAGCATGAAGCGGATTTGAAAAGCATGAAGAGCCTGAAAAGGTGTGAAACATATGAAGAGCTTCAAAAGGTGTAAAAAATATGAGGAGATTGAAACGGTCTGAAAAATAAGAGGATCTGGTTTCCTCAGTGTGTATGCCCAGAAGTGGGATTGCTGGGTCATATGGCAGTTCTATTTCCAGTTTTTTAAGAAATCTCCACACTGTTTTCCATAGGGGCTGTACTAGTGTGCATTCCCACCAACAGTGTAAGAGGGTTCCCTTTTCTCCACACCATCTCCAGCATTTATTGCTTGTAGACTTTTGGATAGCAGCCATCCTGACTGGCATGTAGTGGTACCTCATTGTGGTTTTGATTTGCATTTCTCTAATAATGAGTGATGTTGAGCATCTTTTCATGTGTTTGTTATCCATCTGTATGTCTTCTTTGGAGAAATGTCTGTTTAGTTCTTTGGCTCATTTTTTATTGGGTCATTTATTTTTCTGCAATTGAGCTGCAGGATTTGCTTGTATATTTTTGAGATTAATCCTTTGTCTGTTTCTTCATTTGCTATTATTTTCTCCCAATCTGAGGGCTGTCTTTTCACCTTACTTATAGTTTCCTTTGTAGTGCAAAAGCTTTTAAGTTTCATTAGGTCCCATTTGTTTAGTTTTGCTTTTATTTCCAATATTCTGGGAGGTGGGTCATAGAGGATCTTGCTTTGATTTATGTCGGAGAGTGTTTTGCCTATCTTCTCCTCTAGGAGTTTTATAGTTTCTGGTCTTACATTTAGATCTTTAATCCATTTTGAGTTTATTTTTGTGTATGGTGTTAGAAAGTGTTCTAGTTTCATTCTTTTACAAGTGGTTGACCAGTTTTCCCAGCACCACTTGTTAAAGAGGTTGTCTTTTTTCCATTGTATATCCTTGCCTCCTTTGTCAAAGATAAGGTGTCCATAGGTTCGTCTGAAAGAGACACGTGCACCCCAATGTTCATCGCAGCACTGTTTATAATAGCCAGGACATGGAAGCAACCTAGATGCCCGTCAGCAGATGAATGGATAAGAAAGCTGTGGTACATATACACCATGGAATATCACTCAGCCATTATAAAGAATTCATTTGAATCAGTCCTAATGAGATGGATGAAGCTGGAGCCCATTATACAGAGTGAAGTAAGCCAGAAAGATAAAGAACATTAGAGCGTGCTGACACATGTATATGGAATTTAGAAAGGTGATAACGATAACCCTATATGCAGAACAGAAAAAGAGACACAGAAATACAGAACAGACTTTTGAACTTTGTGGGAGAATGCGAGGTTGGGATATTTCAAAAGAACAGCATGTATGCTATCTATGGTGAAACAGATCACCAGCCCAGGTAGGATGCACGAGACAAGTGCTCCGGCTTGGTGCACTGGGAAGACCGAGAGGAATCGGGTGGAGAGGGAGGTGGGAGGGGGTATTGGGATTGGGAATACATGTAAATCCATGGCTGATTCATATCAATGTATGACAAAACCGACTGGGAAAAAAAAATAAAAATAATAAAAAAAAATTAAAAAAAAATAACAATAAAAAAAAATAAGAAGAGCATGAAATGGTGTTCAAAAACATGAAGAGCCTGAAAAGGTGTGGAAAATATGAAGAGCTTCAAAAGGTGTCAAATATATGAGGAGCATAAAACGGTCTGAAACATAGGAGGAGCATGAAGCGGTGTTGAAAAACATGAAGAGCCTGAAAAGGTGTGAAAAATATGAAGAGCTTCAAAAGGTGCCAAAAATATGAAGAGCATGAAACGGTCTGAAAAATAGGAGGAGCATGAAATGGTGTTCAAAAACATGAAGACCTGAAAAGGTGTGAAAAATATGAAGAGCTCCAAAAGGTGCCAAAAATATGAGGAGCATGAAACGGTCTGACAAAGTGGAGGAGCATGAAGCGGTGTTGAAAAACATGAAGAGCCTGAAAAGTTGTGAAAAATATGAAGAGCTTCAAAAGGTGTCAAAATATGAGAAGCATGAAACGGTCTGAAAAATAGGAGGAGCATGAAGCAGTGTTGAAAAACATGAAGAGTCTGAAAAGGTGTGAAAAATATGAAGAGCTTCAAAGGTGTCAAAAATATGAGGAGCATGAAACGGTCTGAAAAATAGGAGGAGCGTGAAGCGGTGCTGAAAAACATGAAGAGCCTCAAAAGGTGTGTAAAATATGAAGAGCTTCAAAATATGTGAAAAATATGAAGAGCTTTCAAAGGTGTAAAAAATGAGATGAGCATGAAAAGGTCTGAAAAATAGGAGTAGCAATAAGCGGTGTTGAAAAATATGAAGAGCCTGAAAAGGTGTAAAAAATATGAAGAGCTTCTAAAGGTGTCAAAAATATGAAGAGCTTCAAAAGGTGTCAAAAATGAGATGAGCATTAAACGGTGTGAAAAAAATGAGGAGCATGAAGCGGTGTTGGAAATCATGAAGAGTCTGAAAAGGTATGAAATATACAAGGAGCTTCAAAAGGTGTCAAAAATATGAGTGTCATGAAACGGTCTGAAAATTAGGGGGAGCATGAAGCGGTGTTGAAAAACATGAAGAGCCTGAAAAGTTGTCAAAAATATGAAGAGCTTCTAAAGGGGTCAAAAGTAGAGGAGCTTCAAAAGGTGTCAAAAATGAGATGAGCATGAAATGGTGTGAAAATATGAGGACCATGAAGCCGTTTTGAAAATCATGTAGAGTCTGAAAAGGTGTGAAAAATATGAAGAGCTTCAAAAGGTGTCAAAAATATGAAGAGCATCAAAGGGTCTGAAAAATAGGAGGAGCATGAAGCGGTGTTCAAAAACATGAAGAGCCTGAAAAGGTGTGAAAAATATGAGGAGCATGAAACGGTCTAAAATATAGGAGGAGCATGAATTGGTGTTGAAAAACATGAAGATCATGAAAAGGCGTGAAAAATATGAAGAGCTGCAAAATGTGTGAAAAATATGAGGAGCATGAAATGGTGTTCAAAAACATGAAAAGGTGTGAAAAATATGAAGAGATTCAAAAGGTGTTAAAAATATTAGGAGCATGAAACGGTCTTAAAAATAGGAGGAGCATGAAACGGTGTTCAAAAATATGAAAGGCCTGAAAAGGTTTGAAAAATATGAAGAGCTTCAAAAGGTATGAAAATTATAAGGAGCATGAAACGGTATGAAAAATAGGAGGAACATGAAGCGTTGTTGAAAAACGTGAAGAGCCTGAAAAGGTTTGAAAAATAGGAAGAGCTTCAAAAGGTGTCAAAAATATGAGTAGCATGAGACGGTCTGAAAAATAGGAGGAGCATGAAGCGATGTTGAAAAACATGAAGCGCTTGAAAAGGTGTGAAATATATGAAGAGCTTCAAAAGATGTCAAAAATAATAGGAGCATGAAACGTTCTGATAAATAGAAGGAACATGAAGCGGTGTTCAAAAGCATGAAGAGCCTGAAAAGGTGTGAAAAATATGAAGAGCTTCAAAAGGTGTGAAAAATATGAGGAGTATGAAACGGTCTGAAAAATAGGAGGAGCATGAAGCGGTGTTCAAAAACTTGAAGAGCCTGAAAATATGTGAAATATATGAGGAGCATGAAACGGTCTGAAAAATAGAGGAGCATGAAGTGGTATTGAAAAACATGAAGAGCCTGAAAATGTGTGAAAAATATGAAGAGCTTCAAAAGGTGATAAAAATATGAGGAGCATGAAACGGTCTGAAAAATAGGAGCGTGAAGCGGTGTTCGAAAACATGAAGAGTTGAAAAGGTGTGAAAAATATGAAGAGCTTCAAAAGTTGTGAAAAATATGAAAAGCATGAAACAGTCTGAAAAATAGGAGGAGTATGAAGCGGTGTTGAAAAACATGAAGAGTCTGAGAAGGTTTGAAAAATATGCAGAGCTTCAAAAGATGTCAAATATATGAGGATCATGAAAATTTCTGAAGAATACGAGGAGCATGAAGCGGTTTTGAAAAACATGAAGAGCCTGAAAAGGTGTGAAAAATATGAAGCGCTTCAAAAGGTGTCAAAAATATGAGGAGCATGAAACAGTCTGAAAAATAGGAGGAGCATGAATTGGTTTTGAAAAACATGAAGAGCCTGAAAAGGTGTGAAAAATATGAAGAGCTTCAAAAATATGAAAAATATGAAAAGATTCAAAAGGTGTGAAAAATATGAAGAGCTTCAAAAGATGTCAAAAATGAGATGAGCATGAAACGGTCTGAAAAATAGGAGGAGCATGAAGCGGTGTTGAAAATCATGAAGAGCCTGAAAAGTTGTGAAAAAAGGCAGAGCTTCAAAAGGTGTCAAAAATATGAGGAGAATGAAACGGTCTGAAAAATACGAGGAGCATGAAGTGGTGTTGATAAACATGAAGAGCCTAAAAGGTGTGAAAAATATGAAGAGCTTCAAAAGGAGTCAACAATATGAGGAGCATTAAACGGTCTGAAAAATACGAGGAGCATGAAGCGGTGTTGAAAATCATGAAGAGCCTGAAAAGGTGTGAAATATATGAAGAGCTTCAAAAGGTGTGAAAAATATGAAGAGCTTCAAAAGGTGTCAACAATATGAGGAGCATGAAACGGTCTGAAAAATAGGAGGAGCATGAAGCAGTGTTGAAAATCATGAAGAGCCTGAAAAGGTGTGAAATATATGAAGAGCTTCAAAAGGTGTGAAAAATATGAAGAGCTTCAAAAGGTGTCAAAAATATGAGCAGCATGAAACGGTCGGAAAAATAGGAGGAGCATGAAGTTGTGTTGAAAAACATGAAGAGACTGAAAAAGTGTGAAAAATATGAAGAGCTTCCAAAGGTGTCAAATATATGAGGAGCATGAAACGGTCTGAAAAATAGGAGGAGCATAAAGCGGTGTTCAAAAACATGAAGAGCCTGAAAAGCTGTGAAAAATATGAAGAGCTTCAAAAGATGTCAAAAATGAGATGAGCATGAAACGGTCTGAAAAATAGGAGGAGCATGAAGCGGTGCTGAAAATCATGAAGAGCCTGAAAAGTTGTGAAAAAAGACAGAGCTTCAAAAGGTGTCAAAAATATGAGGAGAATGAAACGGTCTGAAAAATACGAGGAGCATGAAGTGGTGTTGATAAACATGAAGAGCCTAAAAGGTGTGAAAAATATGAAGAGCTTCAAAAGGAGTCAACAATATGAGGAGCATTAAACGGTCTGAAAAATACGAGGAGCATGAAGCGGTGTTGAAAATCATGAAGAGCCTGAAAAGGTGTGAAATATATGAAGAGCTTCAAAAGGTGTGAAAAATATGAAGAGCTTCAAAAGGTGTCAACAATATGAGGAGCATGAAACGGTCTGAAAAATAGGAGGAGCATGAAGCAGTGTTGAAAATCATGAAGAGCCTGAAAAGGTGTGAAATATATGAAGAGCTTCAAAAGGTGTGAAAAATATGAAGAGCTTCAAAAGGTGTCAAAAATATGAGCAGCATGAAACGGTCGGAAAAATAGGAGGAGCATGAAGTTGTGTTGAAAAATATGAAGAGACTGAAAAAGTGTGAAAAATATGAAGAGCTTCCAAAGGTGTCAAATATATGAGGAGCATGAAACGGTCTGAAAAATAGGAGGAGCATAAAGCGGTGTTCAAAAACATGAAGAGCCTGAAAAGCTGTGAAAAATATGAAGAGCTTCAAAAGGTGTAAAAAATTTGAAGAGCTTCAAAAGGTGTCAAAAATGAGATGAGCATGAAACGGTCGGAAAAATAGGAGGAGCAGAAAGCGGTGTTCAAAGAAATGCAGAGACTGAAAAATTGTGAAAAATATGAAGAGCTTCAAAAGGTGTAAAAAATAGGAGGAGCATGAAACGGGTTGAAAAATAGGAGGAGCATGAACCGGTGTTCAAAAACATAAAGAGCATGAAAAGATGTGAAAAACATGAAGAGCTTCATAACGTGTCAAAATTGTTTAGCATGAAAGGGTCTGAAAAATAGGAGGAGCATGAAGTGGTGTTGAAAACATGAAGAGCCTGAAAAGGTGTGAAATATACGAAGAGCTTCAAAAGGTGTGAAAAATATGAAGTGCATCAAAAGTTGTCAAAAATGAGATGAGCATGAAACGGTCTGAAAATAGGAGGAGCATGAAGTGGTATTGAAAAACATGAAGAACCTGAAAACGTGTGAAAAATATGAAGAGATTCAAAAGGTGTGAAATATATGAAGCGCTTCAAAAGATGTCAAAAATGAGATGAGCATGAAACGGTCTGATAAATAAGAGGAGCATGAAGCGGGGTTGAAAATCATGAAGAGCCTGAAAAGGTGTGAAAAATAGGCAGAGCTTCAAAAGGTGTCAAAAATATGAGGAGAATGAAACGGTCTGAAAAATACCAGGAGCATGAAGTGGTGTTGAAAAACATGAAGAGCCTGAAAAGGTGTGAAAAATATGAAGAGCTTCAAAAGGTGTCAAAAATATGAGGAGCATGAAACGGTCTAAAAAATAGGAGGAGCATAAAGGTGTTCAAAAACTTGAACAGCCTGAAAAGGTGTGAAAGGAATGAAGAGCTTCAAAAGGTGTGAAAAATATGAAGAGCTTCAAAAGGTGTCAAAAATTAAATTAGCATGAAAGGGTCTGAAAAATAGGAGCAGCATGAAGTGGTGTTGAAAAACATGAAGTGCCTGAAAAGGTGTGAAATATATGAAGAGCTTCAAAAGGTGTGAAAAATATGAAGAGCTTCAAAAGGTGTGAAAAATATGAAGAGCTTCAAAATTTGTCAAAAATGAGATGAGCATGAAACGATCTGAAAAATAGGAAGATTATGAAGCGGTGTTCAAAAACATGGGGAGCCTGAAAAGGTGTGAAAAATATGAACAGCTTCAAAAGGTGTCAAACATATGAGGAGCATGAAACGGTCTGAAAAATAGGAGGAGCATTAAACGGTGTTCAAAAACATGAAGAGCCTGAAATGGTGTGAAAAATATGAATAGCTTCAAAAGGTGTCAAAAATAGGAGGAGCATGAAACGGTCTGAAAAATAAGAGGAGCATGAAGCGGTGTAAAAAACATGAAGAGGCTAAAAGGGGTGAAAAATATGAAGAGCTTCAAAAGGTGTCAAAAATATGAGGATCATGAAACCGTCTGAAAAATAGGAGGAGCATGAAGCGGTGTTCAAAAACATGCAAAGCCTGAAAAGGTGTGAAAAATATGAAGAGCTTCAAAAGGTGTGAAAAATACGAGGAGCATAAAACGGTCTGAAAAATAAGAGAAGCATGAAGTGGTGATGAAAAACATGAAGAGCCTGAAAACGTGTGAAATATATGAAGAGTTTCAAAAGGTGTCAAAAATATGAGGAGCATGAAACTGTGTGAAAAATAGGAGGACCACAAGTGGTGTTCAAAAACATGTAGAGCCTGAAAAGGTGTGAAAATTTTGAGGAGATTCAAAAGGTGTCATAAATATGAGGAGCATTAATCGGTCTGAAAAATATGAGGAGCATAAAGTGGTGTTGAAAAACATGAAGAGCCTGAAAAAGTGTGAAAAATATGAAGGGCTTCAAAAGGTGTCAAAAATATGACGAGCATGATTCAGTTTGAACAATAGGAGAAGCATGAAGTGTTGTTGAAAATCATGAAGAACCTGAAAAGTTGTGAAATATATGAAAAGCTTCAAAAGGTGTCAAAAATATGAGGAGCATGATACGGACAAAAAATAGGAGGAGCTTGAAACGGTGTTCAAAAACATGAAGAGCCTGGAAAGGTGTGAAAAATATGAAGAGCCTCAAAACGTGTCAAATATATGAGGAGCATGAACCGGTCTGAAAAATAGGAGGAACATGAAGCGGTGCTGAAAAACATGAAGAGCCTGAAAAAGTGTGAAAAACATGAAGAGCCTGAAAATGTGTGAAAAATATGAAGAGCTTCAAGAGGTGTGAAAAATATGAGGATCATGAAACGGTCTGAAAAAATAGGAGGAGCATGAAGCGGTGTTGAAAAACATGAAGAGCCTGAAATGGCGTCAAAATTAGGAAGAGCTTCAAAAGGTGTCAAAAATATGAGGAGCAAGAAAAGGTCTGAAAAATAGGAGGAGCATGAAACGGTGTTAAAAACATGAAGAGCCTGAAAAGGTGTGAATAATATGAAGAGATTCAAAAGGTGTGAAAAATATGAAAAGGTTCCAAAGGAGTCAAAAATGAGATGAGCATGAAACGGTCTGAAAAATAGGAGTAGCATGAAGTGGTGTTGAAAAACATGAAGTGCCTGAAAAGGTGTGAAATATATGAAGAGCTTCAAAAGGTGTGAAAAATAAGAGGAGCATCAAAAGGTGTCAGAAATATGAGGATCCTGAAACGGTCTGAAAAATAGGAGGAGCATGAAACGGTGTTCAAAAACATATGGAGCCTGAAGATGTGTAAAAAATATGAAGAGCTTCAAAAGGACATAAATACATGAGGAGCATGGAACGTCTGAAAATACGAGGAACATGAAGCGGTTCTCAAAAACATGAAGATCCTGAAAAGGTGTGAAAATTATGAAGAGCTTCAAAAGGTGTCAAAAATATGAGGAGCATGAAACGGTCTGAAAAATAGGAGGAGCATGAAGCGATGTATAAAAACATGACGAGCCTGAAAGGTGTGAAGAATATGAAGAGCTTCAAAAGGTGTCACAAATATGAGGAGCATGAAAAGGTCTGAAAAATAGGAGGAGCTTGAAACGGTGTTCAAAAACATGAAGAGCCTGAAAAGGTGTGAAAAATATGAAGAGCTTCAAAAGGTGTCAAAAATATGAGGAGCATGTAACTGTCTGAAATATAGGAGGAACAAGAAGCGGTGTTCAAAAACATGTAGAGTCTGAAAAGGTGTGAAAAATATGAAGAGCTTCAAAAGGTTTCAAAAATATGAGGAGCATGGTACGGTCTGAAAAATTGGAGGAACATGAAGCGGTGATCAATAACATGTAGAGCCTGAAAAGGTGAGAAAAATATAAAGAGCTTCAAAATGTGTGAAAAATATGAAGAGCTTCAAAAGGTGTAAAAAATGAGATGAGTATGAAACGGTCTGAAAATTAGGAGGGGCATGAGGTGGTGTTGAAAAACATGAAGAGCCTGAAAAGGTGTGAAAAATATGAAGAGCTTCAAAAGTTGTCTAAAATATGAGGAGCATGAAACGGTCTGAAATATAGGAGGAGCATGAAACGGTGTGCAAAAACATGAAGAGACTGAAAAGGTGTGAAAAATATGATGAGCTTCAAAAGGTGTCAAAAATATGAGGAGCATGAAACGGTCTGAAAAATAGGAGGAGCAAGAAGCTGTGTTCAAAACCTGAGAGCCTGAAACGGTGTGAAATATATGAAGAGCTGCAAAACGTGTCAAAAATATGAAGAGCATGAAGCGATCTGCAAAATAGGAGAAGCATGAAACGGTGTTCAAAAACATGAGGAGCCTGAAAAGGTGTGAAAAATATGAAGACCTTCGAAAGGTGTCAAAAATATGAAGAGCATGAATCGGTCTGAAAAATCGGAGGAGCCTGAAATGATGTTCCACAACATTAAAGGTTGAAAAGGTGTGAAAATATGAAGAGCTTCAAAACGTGTCAAAAATATGAGGAGCATTAAACGGTCTGAAAAATAGGAGGAGCATGAATCTGTGTTCAAAATCATGAGAGCCTGAAAAGGGGTGAAAAATATAAAGAGCTTCAAAAGGTGTGAAATACATGACGAGCATGAAACGGCCTGAAAAATAGGAGGAGAATAACGCGGTGTTCAAAAACATGAAGAGCCTGAAAATGTGTGAAAAATATGAAGAGCTTCAAGACGTGTGAAAAATATGAGGAGCAAGAAACGGTCTGAAAAATATGAGGAGCATGAAGCGGTGTTGAAAAACATGAAGAGCGTGAAATGGCGTCAAAATTAGGAAGAGCTTCAAAAGGTGTCAAAAATATGAGGAGCATGAAAAGGTCTGAAAAATAGGAGGAGCATGAAACGGTGTTCAAAAACATGAAGAGCCTGAAAAGGTGTGAATAATATGAAGAGCTTTAAAAGGTGTGAAAAATATGAAGAGGTTCCAAAGGAGTCAAAAATGAGATGAGCATGAAACGGTCTGAAAAACAGGAGGAGCATGAAGTGGTGTTGAAAAACATGAAGTGCCTGAAAAGGTGTGAAATATATGAAGACCTTCAAAAGGTGTGAAAAATAGAGGAGCATCAAAAGGTGTCAAAAATATGAGGAGCCTGAAACGGTCTGAAAAATAGGAGGACCTTGAAGCGGTGTTGAAAAACATGAAGAGCCTGAAAAGGTGTGAAAAATATGAAGAGCTTCAAAAGATGTCAAAAATATGAGGAGCATTAAACGGTCTGAAAAATAGGAGGAGCATGAGACGGTGATGAACATCATGAAGAGAAAGAAAGTTGTGAAAAATATGAAGAGCTTCAAAAGGTGTCAAAAATATGAGGAGCATGAAATGGTCTGAAAAATAGGAGGAGCATGAGGCGATGTTGAACATCATGAAGAGCACAAAAAGGTGTGAAATATATGAAGAGCTTCAAAAGGTGTCAAAAATATGAGGAGCATGAAACGGCCTGAAAAATAGGAGGAGCATGAAGCGATGTTTAAAAACATGAAGAGCCTGAAACGGTGTGAAATATATGAAGAGCTGCAAAACGTGTCAAAAATATGAAGAGCATGAAACGATCTGCAAAATAGGAGAAGCATGAAACGGTGTTCAAAAACATGAAGAGCCTGAAAAGGTGAGAAAAATATGAAGACCTTCAAAAGGTGTCAAAAATATGAAGAACATGAATCGGTCTGAAAAATCGGAAGAGCATGAAACGATGTTCCAAAAAATTAAAGGTTGAAAAGGTGTGAAAAATATAAAGAGCTTCAAAACGTGACAAAAATATGAGAAGCATGAAACGGTCTCAAAAATAGGAGGACCATGAAGCGGTGTTGAAAAACATGAAGAGCATGAAAAGATGTGAAAAATATGAAGAGCCTCAAAAGCTGTCAAAAATATGAGGAGCATGAAACGCTCTGAAAAATAGGAGGAGCATGAAGCGGTGTTGAAAAACATGAAGAGCCTGAAAACGTGTGAAAAATATTAAGAGCTTCAAAAGGTGTGAAAAATATGAAAAACTTCAAAAGGTGTCAAAAATGACATGAGCATGTAAAGGTCTGAAAATTAGGACGAGCATGAAGTGGTGTTCAGAAACATGAAGAGCCTGAAACGGTGTGAAATATATGAAGAGCTTCAAAGGTGTCAAAAATATGAGGAGCATGAAACAGTCTGAAAAATAGGCGGAGCATGAACCGGTGTTCAAAAACGTGAAGAGCCTGAAACGTTGTGAAAAATATGAAGAGCTTGAAAAGGTGTCAAATATATGAGGAGCATGAAACGGTCTGAAAAATGGGAGGAGCATGAAACGGTGTTGAAAAACATGAAGAGCCTGAAAAGGTGTGAAAAATATGAGGAGCTTCAAAAGTGTAAAAAATAGGAGGAGCATGAAGCGGTGTTCAAAACATGAAGAGCCTGAAAAGGTGTGAAAAACATGAAGAGCTTCAAAAGGTGTGAAAATATGAAGAGGTTCAAAAGGTGTCATAAATGAGATGAGCATGAAACGGTCTAAAAAACAGGAGGAGCATGAAGTGGTCTTGAAAAACTTGAAGAGCCTGAAAAAGTGTGAAATATATGAAGAACTTCAAAGGTGTCAAAAATATGAGGAGCATGAAACGGTCTGAGAAATAGGAAGAGCATGAAAAGGTCTGAAAAATATGAGGAGCATGAAGCGTTGTTCAAAAACATGAAGAAAATGAAAAAGTGTGAAATATATGAAGAGCTTCAAAAGGTGTGAAAAATATGAGGAGCATGAAACGGTCTGAAAAATAGGAGGATCATGAACCGGTGTTGAAACACATGAAGAGCCTGAAAAGGTGTGAAAAATATGAAGAGCTTCAAATTGTGTCAAAAATATGAGGAGCATGAAACGGTCTGAAAAAATAGGAGCAACATGAAACGGTGTTCAAAAACATGAAGAGCCTGAAAATGTGTGAAATATATGAAGAGCCTCAAAACGTGTCAAAAATATGAGGAGCATGAAACGGTCTGAAAAATAAGAGGAGCATGAAGCGGTGTTGAAAAACATGAAGAGACTGAAAACGTGTGAAAAATATGAAGAGCTTCAAAGGTGTGAAAAATATGAAGAGATTCAAAGATGTCAAAAAAATGGGGAGCATGAAATGGTCTGAAAAATAGGAGGAGCATGAAACGGTCTGAAAAATAGGAGGAGCGTGAACAGTCTGAAAAATAGGAAGAGCATGACACGGTGTTGAAAAACATGAAGACCCTGAAAATTTGTGACAAATATAAAGAGTTTCAAAAGGTGTCAATAATAAGCGTTACATGAAACAGTCTGAAAAATAGGAGAAGCGTGCACGGATTGAAAAATAGGAGCAGCATGAAATGGTGTTCAAAAACATGAAGAGCCTGAAAAGGTGTGAAAAATATTAAGAGCTTCAAAAGGTGTGAAATACATGAGGAGCATGAAACGGTCTGAAAAATAGGAGGAGCATGAAGCGGTGTTGAAAAACATGAAGAGCATGAAAAGATGTGAAAAATATGAAGAGCCTCAAAAGCTGTCAAAAATATGAGGAGCATGAAACGCTCTGAAAAATAGGAGGAGCATGAAGCGGTGTTGAAAAACATGAAGAGCCTGAAAACGTGTGAAAAATATGAAGAGCTTCAAAAGGTGTGAAAAATATGAAGAGCTTCAAAAGGTGTCAAAAATGAGATGAGCATGAAACGGTCTGAAAATAGGAGAACATGAAGTGCTGTTGAAAAACATGAAGAGCCTGAAAAAGTGTGAAATATATGAAGAGCTTCAAAAGGTGTCAAAAATATGAGGAGCATGAAATGGTCTGAAAAATAGGAGGAGCATGAAGTGGTGTTGAAAAACATGAAGAGCCTGAAAACGTGTGAAAAATACGACGATCTTCAAAAGGTGTCAAAAATATGAGGAACATGAAACGGTCTGAAAAATAGGAGGATCATGAAGCGGTGTTGAAACACCTGAAGAGCCTAAAAAGTGTGAAAAATATGAAGAGCTTCAAAAGGTGTCAACAATATGAGGAGCATGAAACGGTCTGAAAAATGAGAGGAGCATGAAGCGGTGTTAAAAAAAATGAAGAGCCTGAAAATGTGTGAAAAATATGAAGAGCTTCAAAATGTGTGAAATATATGAGGAGCATGAAACGGTCTGAAATATAGGAGGAGCATGAAGCGGTGTTCAAAAACATCAAGAGCCTGAAGTTGCGTGAAAATTATGAAGAGCTTCAAAAGGTGTCAAAAATATGAGGAGCATGAAACGGTCTGAAAATAGGAGGAGCATGAAACGATGTTCAAAAACATGAAGATCCTGAAAAGTTGTGAAAAATATGAAGAGCTTCAAAAGGTGTGAAAAATATGAAGAGCTTCAAAAGGTGTGAAAATTATGAAGAGCTTCAAAAGGTGTCAAAAATGAGATGATCATGAAACGGTCTGAAAAATAGGAGGAGCAGGAAGTCGTGTTGTAAAACATGAAGAGCCTGAAAAAGTGTGAAATATATGAAGAGCTTCAAAAAGTGTCAAATACATGAGGAGCTTCAAAAGGTGTCAAAATTATGAGGACCATGAAACGGTTTGAAAAATAGGAGCAGCATGAAACGTTGTCCAAAAACTTGAAGAGCCTGAAAAGGTGTGAAACATATGAAGAGCTTCAAAAGGTGTGAAATAGAAGAGGAGCATGAAACGGTCTGAAAAATAGGAGGAGCATGAAGCGGTGTTGAAAAACATGAAGAACCAGAAAAGGTGTGAAAAATATGAACAGCTTCACAAGGTGTGAAATACATGAGGCGCATGAAGCGGTCTGAAAAATAGGAGGAGCATGAAGCGGTGTTGAAAAAAAAGAAGGGCCTGAAAACGTGTGAAAAATATGAAGAGCTTCAAAAGGTGTGAAAAATATGAAGACCTTCAAAAGGTGTCAAAAATGAGATGAGCATGAAACGGTCTGAAAAATAGAAGAAGCATGAAGTGGTGTTGAAAATCGTGAAGAGCCTGAAAAGGTGTGAAATATATGAAGAGCTTTAAAAGGTGTCAAAAATATGAAGAGCTTCAAAAGGTGTGAAAATTATGAAGTGCTTCAAAAGGTGTCAAAAATGAGATGATCATGAAACGGTCTGAAAAATAGGAGGAGCATGAAACGGTGTTCAAAAACATGAAGAGCCTGAAAAGGTGTGAAAAATATGAAGAGCTTCAAAAGTGTAAAAAATAGGAGGATCATGAAGCGGTGTTGAAAAACATGAAGAGCCTGAAGGTGTGAAATATATGAATAGCTTCAAAAGGTGTCAAAAATATGAGGAGCATGAAACGGTCTGAAAAATAGGAGTAGCATGAAGCGGTGTTGAAAAACATGAAGAGCCTGAAAAGCTGTGAAAAATATGAAAAGCTTCAAAATGTGTGAAAAATGTGAGGAGCATGAAACGGTATGAAAAATAGGAGCAGCATGATGCGATGTTGAAAAACATATATAGCCTGAAAATGTGTGAAATATATGCAGAGCTTCAAAGGTGTCAAAAATAAAAGGAGCATGAAACGATCTGAAAAATAGGAGGAGCCTGAAGCCGTGTTGAAAAATATGACGAGCCTGAAAATGTGTGAAAAATATGAAGAGCTTCAAAAGGTGTCAAAAATATGAGGAGCATGAAACGGTCTGAAAAATAGGAGGAGCATGAAGCAGTGTTGAAAAACAGGAAGCGCCTGAAAAGGTGTGAAAAATATGAAGCTTCAAAATGTGTCAAAAATATGAGGAGCATGAAATGGTCTGAACAAGAGGAGGAGCCTGAAAAGGAGTTCAAAAACATGAAGAGCCTGAAAAGATGTGAAAAATATGAAGAGCTTCAAAAGGTGTCAAAAATATGAGGAGCATGAAACAGTCTGAAAAATAGGAGGAGCATGAAGCGGTGTTGAAAAACAGGAGGCGCCTGAAAAGGTGTGAAAAATATGAAGATCTTTACAAGGTGTCAGTAATACAAGGAGCATGAAACGGTCTCAAAAATAGGAGGAGCATGAAAGGGTGTTGAAAAACATGAACAGCATGAAAAGCTTTGAAAAATATGAAGAGCTTCACAACGTGTCAGAAAAACGAGGAGCATGAAACGGTCTGAAAAATATGAGGAGCATGAAACGGTGTTCAAAAACATGAAAACCCTGAAAAGTTGTGAAATCTATGAAGAGCTTCAAAATATGTTAAATATGAGGAGCAAGAAACGGTGTGAAAAATATGAAGAGCTTCAAAAGGTGTCAAAAATATGAGGAGCATGAAACAGTGTTCAAAAACATGAAAAGCCTGAAATGGTGTGAAAAATATGAAGGGCTTCAAAAGGTGTGATAAATATGAGGAGCATGAAACGTTCTGAAAAATAGGAGGAGCATGAAGTGGTGTTGAAAACATGAAGAACCTGAAAAGTTGTGAAATGATGAAGAGCTTCAAAAGGTGTCAAATATATGAGCAGCATGAAACGTTCTGAAAAATTGGAGGTGCAAGAAACGATGTTCAAAACATGAAGAGCCTGAAAAGGTGTGAAAAATATGAAGGGCTTCAAAACGTATCAAAAATATGAGGAGCAAAAAACGGTCTGAAATATAGGGGGATCATGAAGCGGTTTTGAAAAACATGAAGAGCCTGAAAAGGTGTGAAAAATGTGAAGAGCTTAAAAAGGTGTCAAAATATGAGGGGGATGAAACGGTCTGAAAAATAGGAGGAGCATGAAACGGTGAACAAAAATATGAAGAGCCTGAAAAGTTGTGAAAAATATGAAGAGCTTCAAAAGGTGTGATAAATATGAGGAGCATGAAACGTTCTGAAAAAGACGAGGAGCATGAAGCGGCGTTGAAAAACATGAAGAGCCTGAACAGGTGTGAAAAAAATGAAGAGCTTCAAAAGGTGTCAAAAATATGAGGAACATGAATCGGTCTGAAAAATAAGAGAAGCATGAAGTGGTGTTGAAAAACATGTAGAGCCTGAAAAGGTGTGAAAATTATGAAGAGCTTCAAAAGGTGTGAAATACTTGAGGAGCATGAAACGGTCAATAAAATAGGAGGAGCATGAAACGTTGTTCAAAAACAAGAAGAGCCTGAAATGGTGTGAAAAATATGAAGAGCCTCAAAACGTGTCAAAAATATGAGGAGCATGAAACGGTCTGAAAAAGAGTAGGAGCATGAGCGGAGTTGAAAAACATGACGAGCCTGAAAAGGTGTGAAAAATATGAAGAGCTTCAAAAGGTGTGAAAAATAGGAGGAGCATGAAGCGGTTTTCAAAAACATGAAGAGCCTGAAAAGGTGTGAAAAATACGAAGAGCTTCAAAATGTGTCAAAAATATGACGAGCATGAAAGAGTCTGAAAAATGGGAGCAGCAGGAAACGGTGTTGAAAAACATGAAAAGCCTGAAAAGGTGTGAAAAACATGAAGAGTTTCAAAAGGTGTTAAAAATGAGATGAGCATGAAACGGTCTGAAAAATAGGAGGATCATGAAGCGGTATTGAAAATCATGAAGAGCCTGAAAAGGTGTGAAGAATATGAACAGCTTCAAAAGGGGTCAAAAATATGAGAGGCATGAAACGATCTGAAAAAAAGCAGGAGCATGAAGTCGTGTTCAAAAACATGAAGAGCCTGAAAAGGTGTAAAAATTATGAAGAGCTTCAAAAGGTGTGAAATACATGAGGAGCATGGAACTGTCTGAAAAATAGGAGGAGCATGAAGCGGTGTTTAAAAACATGAAGAGCCTGAAAAGGTGTGAAAATTATGAAGAGCTTCAAAAGGTGTGAAATACATGAGGAGCATGTAACGTTCTGAAAAATTGGAGGAGCATGAGGCGCTGTTGAAAAACATGAAGAGCCTGAAAAGCTGTAAAAATTATGAAGACCTTCAAAAGGTGTCAAAAATATGAGGAGCATGAAACGGTCTGACAAAGAGGAGGAGCATAAAGTGGTGTTTAAAAACATGAAGGGCCTGAAAAGGTGTGAACAGTATGAAGAGCTTCAAAAGGTGTCAAAAATTTGAGGAGCAAGAAACGGTCTGACAAATAGGAGGAGCATGAAGTGGTGTTCAAAAACATGAAGAGCCTGAAAAGGTGTGAAAAATATGAAGAGCTTCAAAAGGTGTCAAAAATATGAAGAGCTTCAAAAGGTGTCAAAAATGATATGAGCATGAAACGGTCTGAAAAATAGGAGGAGCATTAAGCGGTGTTCAAAAACATGAAGAGCCTGAAAAAGTGTGAAAAATATGAAGAGCTTCAAAAGGTGTGAAAAATGAGAGGATCATGAAACGGTCTGAAAAATAGGAGGAGCATGAAGCAGTGTTCAAAAACATGAAGAGCCTGAAAAGGTATGACAAATATGAAGAGCTTCAAAAAGTGTCAAAAATATGAGGAGCATGAAACGGTCTCAAAAATAGGAGGAGCATGAAGCGGTGTTAAAAATATGGAGATCGTGAAAAGGTGTGAAAAATATGAAGAGCGTCAAAAGCTGTGAAAATTATGAGGAGCATGAAACAGTCTGAAAAATAGTAGGAGCATGAAGCGGTGTTGAAAAAAAAGAAGAGCCTGAAAATGTGTGAAAAATATGAATAGCTTCAAAAGGTGTGAAATACATGAGGAACATTAAACGTTCTGAAAAATAGGAGGAGCATGAAGCGGTGTTCAAAAACATGAAGATCCTGAAAAGGTGTGAAAAATACGAAGAGCTTCAAAAAGTGTGAATAATAGGAGGAGCATGAAGCGGTGTTCAAAAACATGAAGAGCCTGAAAAGGTGTGAAAAATACGAAGAGCTTCAAAAAGTGTGAATAATAGGAGGAGCATGAAGCGGTGTTCAAAAACATGAAGAGCCTGAAAAGGTTTGAAAAATATGAAGAGCTTCAAACGGTCTGAAATACATGAGGAGCATGAAACGGTCTGAAAAATAGGAGGAGCATGAAACGGTGTTCCAAAACATGAACAGCCTGAAAAGTTGTGAAAAATATGAAGAGCTTCAAAAGGTGTCAAAATTATGAGGAGCCTGAAAAGGTCTGAAAAATAGGAGGAGCATGAAACGGTGTTCCAAAACATGAATAGCCTCAAAAGGTGTGAAAAATATGAAGAGCATCAAAAGGTGTGAAAAATATCAAGAGCATGAAACGGTCTGAAAAATAGGAGGAGCATGAAGCGGTGTTCAAAAACATGAAGAGCCTGAGAACGTGTGAAAAATATGAAGAGCTTCAAAAGGTGTGAAATACATGAGAGAAAAGAAACTATCTGAAAAATTGGAGGAGCATGAAGCTGTGTTGAAAAACATGAAGAGCCTGAAAAGGTGTGAAAAATATGAAGACCTTCTAAAGGCGTCAAAAATAAGAGAACAATGAAACGGTCTGGAAAATAGGAGAAGCATGAAGTGGTGTTGAATATGATGAAGAGCCTGAAAAGGTGTGAAATATATGAGGAGCTTGAAAATGAGTCAAAAATATGAGGAGCATGAAACAATCTGAAAAATAGGAGGCGCATGAAGTGGTGTTGAAAAACATGAAGAGCCTGAAAAGGTGTGAAAAATATGAAGAGCTTCAAAAGGTGTCAAAAATGACATGAGCTTGAAACGGTCTGAAAAATTGGAGGAGCATGAAGCGATGTTGAAAAACATGAAGAGCCTGAAAAAGTGTGAAAAATATGAAGAGCTTCAAAAGGTGTTAAATATATGAGGAGCAAGAATCGGTCTCAAAAATAGGAGGAGCATGAAGCGGTGTTCAAAACCATGAAGAGCCTGAAAAGGTGTGAAAAATATGAAGAGGTTCAAAAATGTGATAAATATGAAGAGCTTCAAAGGTGTCAAATATATGAAGAGCTTCTAACGGTGTCCAAATTATGAGGAGCATGGAACGGTCTGAAAAATAGGAGGAGCATGAAGCGGGGCTGAAAAACATGAAGAGCCTGAGAACGTGTGAAAAATATGAAGAGCTTCAAAAGGTGTGAAAAATATGAGGAGCTTCAAAAGGTGTCAAAAATATGAGGAGCATGAAACGATCTGAAAAATAGAAGGAGCATGATGCAGTGTTGAAAAATATGAAGAGCCCGAAAACGTGTGAAAAATATGAAGATCTTCAAAAGGTATGAAAAATATGAAGAGCTTCAAAAGTTGTCAAAAAAGAGATGAGCATGAAACGGTCTGAAAAATAGGAGGAGCATGAAGCGGTGTTCAAAACCATGAAGAGCCTGAAAAGGTGTGCAAAATATGAAGAGCTTCAAAAGGTGTCAAAATTATGAGGAGCATTAAACAGTCTGAAAAATAGGAGGAGCATGAAGAGGTGTTCAAAAACATGAAGACCCTGGAAAGGTGCGAAAAATATGAAGAGCCAGAAAAGGTGTGAAAATTATGAAGAGCTTCAAAAGGTTTAAAATACATGAGGAGCTTGAAACGGTCTGAAAAACAGGACGAGCATGAAGCGGTGTTGAAAAACATGAAGAGCCTCAAAACGTGTGAAAAAAATGAAGAGCTTCAAAGGTGTGAAAAATATCAAGAGCTTCAAAAGGTGTCAAAAATATGAGGAACATGTAACGGTCTGAAAAATAGGAGGAGCAAGAAGTGTTGTTCAAAAACATGAAGAGCCTGAAAAGGTGTGAAAAATATGAGAAGCTTCAAAAGGTGTCAAAAATGAGATGAGCATGAAACGGTCTGAAAAATAGGAGGAGCATGAAGTAGTGTTGAAAAAAATGAAGAGCCTGAAAAGGTGTGAAAAACATGAAGAGCTTTAAAAGGTGTGAAAAATATGAAGAGCTTCAAAAGGTGTCAAAATGAGATGAGCATGAAACGGTCTGAAAAATAGGAGGAGCATGAAGTAGTGTTGAAAAAAATGAAGAGCGTGAAAAGTGTGAAAAATATGAAGAGCTTCAAAAGGTGTCAAAAATATGAGGAGCATGAAATGGTCTGAAAAATAGGAGGAGCATGAAACGGTGTTGAAAAACATGAAGAGCCTGGGAACGTGTGAAAAATATGAAGAGCTTCAAAAGGTGTGAAAAATATGGGGAGCTTCGAAATGGGTCAAAAATATCAGGAGCATAAAACGGTCTGAAAAATAGGAGGAGCATGAAGTGGTGTTGAAAAACATGAAGAGCCTGAAAAGTGTGAAAAATATGAAGAGCTTCAAAAGGTGTTAAAAATATGAGGAGCATGAAATGGTCTGAAAAAAAGGAGGAGCATGAAGCGGTGTTCAAAAAATGAAGAGCCTGAAAAGGTGTGAAAAATATGAAGAGCTTCAAAAGGTGTCAAAAATATGAGGAGCATGAAACGGTCTGAAAAATAGGAGAAGCATGAAGTGTTGTGGAAAAAGATGAAGAGCCTGAAAAGGTGTGAGAAATATGAAGAACTTCAAAATGTGTCAAAAATATGAGGAGCCAGATACGGTCTGAAAAATAGGAGGAGCATGAAGTTGTGTTGAAAAACATGAAGAGCCTGAGAACGTGTGAAAAATATGAAGAGCTTCAAAAGGTGTGAAAACATGAGTAGCTTCAAAACGTGTCAAAAATGAGATGAGCATGAAAAGAACTGAAAAACAGGAGGAGAATGAAGTGCTGTTGAAAAACATGAAGAGCCTGAAATGGTGTGAAATATATGAAGAGCTTCAAAAGGTGTGAAATACATGAATAGCATGAAACGGTCTGAAAAATAGGAGAAGCATGAAGTGGTGTGGAAAAAGATGAAGAGCCTGAAAAGCTGTGAGAAATATGAAGAGCTTCAAAAGGTGTCAAAAATATGAGGAGCAAGAAACCGTCTGAAAAATAGAAGGACGATGAAGCGGTGTTGAAAAACATGAAGAGCCTGAGAACGTGTGAAAAATATGAAGAGCTTCAAAATGTGTGAAAACATGAGGAGCTTCAAAAGGTGTCAAAAATGAGATAAGCATGAAAAGGTCTGAAAAATAGGAGGAGAATGAAGTGCTGTTGAAAAACATGAAGAGCCTGAAATGGTGTGAAATATATGAAGAGCTTCAAAAGGTGTGAAAAATATGGGAGCTTCAAAAAGTGTCAAACATATGAGGAGCCTGAAACGGTCTGAAAAATAGGAGGAGCATGAAGCGGTGTTCAAAAACATGAAGAGCCTGAAAAGGTGTGAAATATAAGAAGAGCTTCAAAAGCTCTCAATAATATGAGGAGCATGAAATCATATGTAAAATAGGAGGAGTATGAAACATTGTTGAAAAACATGAAGAGTCTGAAAAGTTGTGAAAAATATGAAGAGCTTCAAAAAGTGTGAAATACATGAGGAGCATGAAAAGGTCTGAAAAAAAGGAGGATCATGAAGCGGTGTTGAAAAACATGAAGAGCCTGAAAAAGTGTGAAAAATATGAAGAGCTTCAAAAGGTGTGAAATACATGAGGAGCATGAAACGGTCTGAAAAATAGGAGGAGCATGAAGCGGTGTTCAAAAACATGAAAAGCCTGAAACGATGTTAAAAATATGAAGAGCTTCAAAAGGTGTCAAAAATATGAGGTGCATGAAACGGTCTGAAAAACAGGAGGAGCATGAAACGTTGTTCAAAAACATGAAGAGCCTGTAAAGGTTTGAAAAATATGAAGAGCTTCTAAAGGGGTCAAAATATGAGGAGCATGAAACGGTCTGAAAAATAGGAGGAGCATGAAGTGGTGTTGAAAAACATGAAGAGCCTGAAAAGTGTGAAAAATATGAAGAGCTTCAAAAGGTGTCAAAAATATGAGGAGCATGAAACGGTCTGAAAAATAGGAGGAGCCTGAAGCGGTGTTCAAAAAATGAAGAGCCTGAAAAGGTGTGAAAAATATGAAGAGCTTCAAAAGGTGTCAAAAATATGAGGAGCATGAAACGGTCTGAAAAATAGGAGAAGCAGGAAGTGTTGTGGAAAAAGATGAAGAGCCTGAAAAGGTGTGAGAAATATGAAGAGCTTCAAAATGTGTCAAAAATATGAGGAGCCAGATACGGTCTGATAAATAGGAGGAGCATGAAGTTGTGTTGAAAAACATGAAGAGCCTGAGAACCTGTGAAAAATATGAAGAGCTTCAAAAGGTGTGAATACATGAGGAGCTTCAAAAGGTGTCAAAAATGAGATGAGCATGAAAAGATCTGAAAAACAGGAGGAGAATGAAGTGCTGTTGAAAAAAAAGAAGAGCCTGAAACGGTGTGAAATATATGAAGAGCTTCAAAAGGTGTGAAATACATGAATAGCATGAAACGGTCTGAAAAATAGGAGAAGCATGAAGTGGTGTGGAAAAAGATGAAGAGCCTGAAAAGCTGTGAGAAATATGAAGAGCTTCAAAAGGTGTCAAAAATATGAGGAGCATGAAACCGTCTGAAAAATAGAAGGACCATGAAGCGGTGTTGAAAAACATGAAGAGCCTGAGAACGTGTGAAAAATATGAAGAGCTTCAAAATGTGTGAAAACATGAGGAGCTTCAAAAGGTGTCAAAAATGAGATATGCATGAAAAGGTCTGAAAAATAGGAGGAGAATGAAGTGCTGTTGAAAAACATGAAGAGCCTGAAATGGTGTGAAATATATGAAGAGCTTCAAAAGGTGTGAAAAATATGGGAGCTTCAAAAAGTGTCAAACATATGAGGAGCCTGAAACGGTCTGAAAAATAGGAGGAGCATGAAGCGGTGTTCAAAAACATGAAGAGCCTGAAAAGGTGTGAAATATAAGAAGAGCTTCAAAAGCTCTCAATAATATGAGGAGCATGAAATCGTATGTAAAATAGGAGGAGTATGAAACATTGTTGAAAAACATGAAGAGTCTGAAAAGTTGTGAAAAATATGAAGAGCTTCTAAAGGTGTGAAATACATGAGGAGCATGAAAAGGTCTGAAAAAAAGGAGGATCATGAAGCAGTGTTGAAAAACATGAAGAGCCTGAAAAAGTGTGAAAAATATGAAGAGCTTCAAAAGGTGTGAAATACATGAGGAGCATGAAACGGTCTGAAAAATAGGAGGAGCATGAAGCGGTGTTCAAAAACATGAAAAGCCTGAAACGATGTTAAAAATATGAAGAGCTTCAAAAGGTGTCAAAAATATGAGGTGCATGAAACGGTCTGAAAAACAGGAGGAGCATGAAACGTTGTTCAAAAACATGAAGAGCCTGTAAAGGTTTGAAAAATATGAGGAGCCTCAAAACGTGTCAAAAATATGAAGAACATGAAACGGTCTCAAAAAAAGAGGAGAATGAAAGGGTGTTCGAAAACATGAAGAGCCTGAAAAGGTTTGAAAAATATGAACAGCTTCAAAAGGTGTGAAATACATGAGGAGCATGAAACGGTCTGAAAAATAGGAGGAGCAAGAAGCGGTGTTGAAAAACATGAAGAGCCTGAAAAGGGGTGAAAAATATGAAGAGCTTCAAAAGGTGTCAAAATTATGAGGAGCATTAAACAGTCTGAAAAATAGGAGGAGCATGAAGAGGTGTTCAAAAACATGAAGACCCTGGAAAGGTGCGAAAAATATGAAGAGCCAGAAAAGGTGTGAAAAGTATGAAGAGCTTCAAAAGGTATGAAATACATGAGGAGCTTGAAACGGTCTGAAAAACAGGAGGAGCATGAAGCGGTGTTGAAAAACATGAAGAGCCTGAAAAGTGTGAAAAATATGAAGAGCTTCAAAAGGTGTGCAATACATGAGGAGCATGTAACAACCTTAAAAACAGGACGAGCATGAAGCTGTGTTCAAAAACATGAGAGCCTGAAAAGGTGTGAAAAATGTGAAGAGCTTCAAAAGGTGTGAAATACATGAGAAGCATGAAACGGTCTGAAATAGGAGGAGCATGAAGCAGTGTTCAAAAATATGAAGAGCCTGAACAGGTGTGAAAAATATGAAGAGCTACAAAAGCTGTCAAATATATGAGTAGCATGAAACGTTCTGAAAAATAGGAGGAGTATGAAGCGGTGTTCAAAAACATGAAGAGCCTGAAAAGGTTTGAAAAATATGAAGACCTTCAAAAGGTGTGAAACATAGGAGGAGCATGAAGCAGTGTTCAAAAACATGAAGAGCCTGAAAAGGAGTGAAAAATACGAAGAGCTTCAAAAGGTGTCAAATACATGAGGAGCATTAAACGGTCTGAAAAATAGGAGGAGCATGAAGCGGTGTTCAAAAACATGAAGAGGCTGAAAAGGTGTGAAAAATATGAAGAGCTTCAAAAGGTGTGAAAAATAGGAGGAGCATGAAGCGGTGTTCAAAAACATGAAGAGCCTGAAAAGGTGTGAAAAATATGAAGACCTTCAAAAGGCGTCAAAAATATGAGGATCTTGAAACTGTCTGAACAATAGGAGGATTATGAAACGGTGTCACAAAACATGAAGAGCCTGAAAGGTGTGAAAAATATGAAGAGCTTCAAAAGGTGTGAAAAATATGAAGAGCTTCAAAAAGTGTGAAATACATGAGGAGGATTAAACGGTTTGAAAAATATAAGGAGCATGAAGCGGTGCTGAAAAACATGAAGAGCCTGAAAAGGTGTGAAAAATATGAAGAGCTTCAAAAGGTGTGAAAAATATGAAGAGTTTCATAAGGTGTCAAAAATTAGATGAGCATGAAACGGTCTGAAAAATAGGAGGAACATGAAGCGGTGTTCAAAAACATGAAGAGACTGAAAAGGTGTGAAAAATATGAAGAGCTTCCAAACGTGTCAAAAATATGAGGAGCATGAAACGTTCTGAAAAATAGGAGGAGCATGAAGCGGTGTTGAAAAACATGAAGAGCCTGAAAAGGTGTGAAAAATATGAAGAGCTTCAAAAGGTGTGAAAAATATGAGGTACATTAAACGGTCTGAAAAAAGGGGGAGCATGAAGCGGTGTTGAAAAACATGAAGAGCATGAAAACGTGTGAAAAATATGAAGAGCTTCAAAAGGTTTCAAAATTATGAGGAGTATGAAACGGTCTGAAAATAGGAGGAGCATGAAGCCATGTTCAACAACATGAAGAGCCTGAAATGGTGTGAAAAGTATGAAGAGCTTCAAAATGTGTGAAAAATATGAAGAGCTTCAAAAGGAGTCAAAAATGAGATGAGTCTGAAACGGTTTGAAAAATAGGACGAGCATGAAGTGGTGTTGAAAACATGAAGAGCCTGAAAATGTGTGAAAAATATGAAGAGCTTCAAAACCTGTCAAAAATATGAGGAGCATGAAACGGTCTGAAAAATAGGAGGAGCATGAAGCGGTGTTCAAAAACTTGAAGAGCCTGAAAAGGTTTGAAAAATATGAAGAGCTTCAAAAGATTTCAAATATATGAGGAGCATGAAACGGTCTGAAAAATAGGAGGAGCATGAAACGGTGATCAAAAACATGAAGAGCCTAAAAAGGTGTGAAAAATATGAAGAGCTTCAAAAGGTGTGAAAAATATGAAGAGCTTCAAAAGGTGTCAAAAATTAGATGAGCATGAAACGGTCTGAAAAATAGGAGGAGCATGAAGTGGTGTTGAAAAAAATGAAGAGCCTGAAAAGGTTTGAAAAATATGAAAAGCTTCAAAAGGTGTCAAAAATATGAGGAGCATGAAACTGTCTCAAAAATAGGAGGAGCATGAAGCGGTGTTCAAAAACAAGAAGAGCCTGAAAAGGTGTGAAAAATATGAAGAGCTTCAAAAGGTGTCAAAAATATGAGGAGCATGAAACGGTTTTGAGAAACATGAATAGCCTGAAAATATGTGAAAAATATGAAGAGCATAAAAATATGTGAAAAATATGAGGAGCATGAAACTGTGTTCAAAACATGAAGAGCCTGAAAAGATGTGAAAAATATGAAGATCTTCAGAAGGTGTCAAAATTGAAGGCATTTCCCCTGAAATCAGGAACAAGACAAGGGTGCCCACTCTCACCACTACTATTCCACATAGTGTTGGAAGTTCTGGCCACAGCAATCAGAGCAGAAAAAGAAGTAAAAGGAATCCAGATAGGAAAAGAAGAAGTAAAACTCTCACTGTTTGCAGATGACATGATCCTCTACATAGAAAACCCTAAAGACTCTACCAGAAAATTACTAGAACTAATCAATGAATATAGTAAAGTTGCAGGATATAAAATTAACACACAGAAATCCCTTGCATTCCTATATACTAACAATGAAAAAACAGACAGAGAAATTAAGGAAACAATACCATTCACCATTGCAACAAAAAGAATAAAATACTTAGGAGTATATCTACCTAAAGAAACAAAGGACCCATACATAGAAAACTATAATACACTGATGAAAGAAATCAAAGAGGACACAAACAGATGGAGAAACATACCGTGTTCATGGATTGGAAGAATTAATATTGTCAAAATGGCTATTCTACCCAAAGCAATCTAGAGATTCAATGCAATCCCTATCAAGCTACCAATGGTATTTTTCACAGAACTAGACCAAAGAATTTCACAATTTGTATGGAAATACAAAAACCTCGAATAGCCAAAGTAATCTTGAGAAAGAAGAATGGAGCTGGAGGAATCAACCTGCCTGACTTCAGACTCTACTACAAAGCCACAGTCATCAAGACAGTATGGTACTGGCACAAAGACAGAAATATAGATCAATGGAACAGAATAGAAAGCCCAGAGATAAATCCACGAACCTATGGACACCTTATCTTTGACAAAGGAGGCAAGGATATACAATGGAAAAAAGACAACCTCTTTAACAAGTGGTGCTGGGAAAACTGGTCAACCACTTGTAAAAGAATGAAACTAGAACACTTTCTAACACCATACACAAAAATAAACTCAAAATGGATTAAAGATCTAAATGTAAGACCAGAAACTATAAAACTCCTAGAGGAGAACATAGGCAAAACACTCTCTGACATAAATCAAAGCAAGATCCTCTATGACCCACCTCCCAGAATATTGGAAATATAAGCAAAACTAAACAAATGGGACCTAATGAAACTTAAAAGCTTTTGCACTACAAAGGAAACTATAAGTAAGGTGAAAAGACAGCCCTCAGATTGGGAGAAAATAATAGCAAATGAAGAAACAGACAAAGGATTAATCTCAAAAATATACAAGCAACACCTGCAGCTCAATTCCAGAAAAATAAATGACCCAATCAAAAAATGGGCCAAAGAACTAAACAGACATTTCTCCAAAGAAGACATACAGATGGCTAACAAACACATGAAAAGATGCTCAACATCACTCATTATTAGAGAAATACAAATCAAAACCACAATGAGGTACCATTACACGCCAGTCAGGATGGCTGCTATCCAAAAGTCTACAAGCAATAAATGCTGGAGAGGGTGTGGAGAAAAGGGAACCCTCTTACACTGTTGGTGGGAATGCAAACTAGTACAGCCGCTATGGAAAACAGTGTGGAGATTTCTTAAAAAACTGGAAATAGAACTGCCATATGACCCAGCAATCCCACTTCTTGGCATACACACTGAGGAAACCAGAACTGAAAGAGACACGTGCACCCCAAATGTTCATCGCAGCACTGTTTATAATAGCCAGGACATGGAAGCAACCTAGATGCCCATCAGCAGATGAATGGATAAGGAAGCTGTGGTACATATACACCATGGACTATTACTCAGCCATTAAAAAGAATTCATTTGAACCAGTCCTAATGAGATGGATGAAGCTGAAGCCCATTATACAGAGTGAAGTAAGCCAGAAAGATAAAGAACATTACAGCATACTGACACATGTATATGGAATTTAGAAAGGTGATAACGATAACCCTATATGCAGAACAGAAAAAGAGACACAGAAATACAGAACAGACTTTTGAACTTTGTGGGAGAATGTGAGGGTGGGATATTTCAAAAGAACAGCATGTATCCTATCTATGGGGAAACAGATCACCAGCCCAGGTGGGATGAACGAGACAAGTGCTCCGGCCTGGTGCACTGGGAAGACCCAGAGGAATCGGGGGGAGAGGGAGGTGGGAGGGGGGATCAGGATTGGGAATACATGTAAATCCATGGCTGATTCATATCAATGTATGACAAAACCCACTGGAAAAAAAAAAATATGAGGAGCATGAAACCGTCTGAAAAATAGGAGGAGCATGAAACGGTGATCAAAAACATGAAGAGCCTGAAAAGGTGTGAAAAATATGAAGAGCTTCAAAAGGTGTGAAATACATGAGGAGCATGAAACTCTCTGAAAAATAGAAGCAGCATGAAGTGGTGTTCAAAAACATGAATAGCCTGAAAAGGTGTGAAAAATATGAAGATCTTCAAAAGGTGTGAAAATTATGAGGAGCATGATACGGTCTGAAAAATAGGAGGAGCATGAAGCGGTGTTGAAAAACATGAAGAGCCTGAAAACGTGTGAAAAATATGAAGAGCTTCAAAAGGTGTGAAAAATATGAAGAGCTTCAAAAAGTGTG
This sequence comes from Dama dama, assembly GCF_033118175.1. Classification (NCBI taxonomy): domain Eukaryota; kingdom Metazoa; phylum Chordata; class Mammalia; order Artiodactyla; family Cervidae; genus Dama; species Dama dama. The sequence goes on from NW_026870932.1 coordinate 226,594, forward strand.
AAATACATGAGGAGGATTAAACGGTCTGAAAAATAGGAGGAGCATGAAGTGGTGTTGAAAAAAACTGAAGAGCCTGAAAAGGTGTGAAAAATATGAAGAGCTTCAAAAGGTGTCAAAAATATGAGTGGCATGAAATGGTCTGAAAAATAGGAGGAGCATGAAGCGGTGTTCAAAAACAGGAAGAGCCTGAAAAGGTGTGAAAAATATGAAGAGCTTCAAAAAGTGTGAAATACATGAGGAGGATTAAACGGTCTGAAAAATAGGAGGAGCATTAAGCGGTGTTGAAAAACATGAAGGCCTGAAAACATGTGAAAAATATGAAGAGCTTCAAAAGGTGTCAAATATAAGAGGAGCATGAAACAGTGTTCAAAAACATGAAGAGCCTGAAAAGCTGTGAAAAAAATGAAGAGCTTCAAAAGGTGCCAAAAATATATGGAGCATGAAACGGTCTGAAAAATAGGAGGAGCATGAAGCGGTGTTGAAAAACATGAAGAATCTGAAAAGGTGTGAAAAATATGAAGAGCTTCAAAAGGTGTCAAAAATATGAGGAGCATGAAACGATATGAAAAATAGGAGGAGCATGAAACGGTGATAAAAAATGAAGAGCGTGAAATGGTGTGAAAAATATGAAGAGCTTCAAAATGTGTCAAATATAAGAGGAGCATGAAACAGTGTTCAAAAACATGAAGAGCCTGAAAAGCTGTGAAAAATATGAAGAGCTTCAAAAGGTGCCAAAAATATATGGAGCATGAAACGGTCTGAAAAATAGGAGGAGCATGAAGCGGTGTTGAAAAACATGCAGAATCTGAAAAGGTGTGAAAAATATGAAGAGCTTCAAAAGGTGTCAAAAATATGAGGAGCATGAAACGATATGAAAAATAGGAGGAGCATGAAACGGTGTTCAAAAACATGAAGAGCCTGAAAAGGTATGAAAAATATGAAGAGCTTCAAAACGTCTCAAAAACATGAGGAGCATGAAACCGTATGAAAATAGGAGGAGCATGAAGCAGTGTTCACAAAAATGAAGAGCCTGAAAAGGTGTGAAAAATATGAAGTGTTTCAAAACGTGTCAAAAATATGAGGAGCATGAAAAGTTCTGAAAAATAGGAGGAGCATGAAGCGGTGTTCAAAAACCTGAAGAGGCTGAAAACGTGTGAAAAATATGAAGAGCTTCAAACGGTGTGAAATATATGAGGAGCATGAAACTGTCTGAAAAATAGGAGGAGCATGAAGCCGTGTTCAAAAAACTGAAGAACCTGAATAGTTGAGAAAAATATGAAGAGCTTCAATAGGGTTAAAAATATGAGGAGCATGAAACGGTCTGAAAAATAGGAGGAGCATGAAGCGGTGTTCCAAAACATTAAGAGCCTGAAAAGGTATGAAAAATATGAAGAGCTTCAAAAAGTGTCAAAATTATGAGGAGCATGAAACGGTCTGAAAAATACGAGGAGCATGAAGGCGTGTTCAAAAACCTGAAGAGCATGAAACGGTGTTGAGAAACATGAAGATCATGAAAAGATGTGAAAAATATGAAGAGCATGAAAAAGTGTGAAAAATATGAGGAGCATGAAACGGTCTGAAAAATACGAGGAGCATGAAGCCGTGTTAAAAAACCTGAAGAAACTGAAAAGGTGTGAAAAATATGAAGAGCTTCAAAAGGTGTCAAAGTTATGAGGAGCATGAAACCGTCTGAAAAATAGGAGGAGCATGAAATGGTATTCAAAAACATGAAGAGCCTGAAAGGTGTGAAAAATATGAAGAGCATGAAAATGTGTGAAAAATATGAGGAGCATGAAACTGTGTTCAAAAAAATGCAGAGCCTGAAAAGGTGTGAAAAATATGAATAACTTCAAAACGTGTCAAAAATATGAGGAGCATGAAACTGTCTGAAAAAGGAGGAGCATGAAGCGGTGTTCAAAAACAAGAAGAGCCTGAAAAGGTGTAAAATATATGAAGAGCTTCAAAAAGTGTCAAAAATATGAGGAACATGAAACCTTTTGAAAAATAGGAGGAGCATGAAGCGGTGTTAGAAAATCTAAAGAGCCTGAAAAGGTGTGAAAAATATGAAGAGCATCAAAAGGTGTGTAAAATATGAGGAACATGAAACGGTCTGAAATATAGGAGGAGCATGAAACGGTGTTCAAAAACATGAAGAGGCTGAAAAGGTGTGAAAAATATGAAGAGCTTCAAAACGTGTCAAAATTATTAGGGGCATGAAACGGTCTGAAAAATAGGAGGAGCATCAAACGGTGTTGAAAAATATGAAGAGCCTGAATAGGTGTGAAAAATATGAAGAGCTTCAAAAGTGTCACAAATAGGAGGAGCATGAAACGGTGTTCAAAAACATGAAGAGCCAGTAAAGGTGTGAAAAATATCAATAGCTTCCAAATGTGACAAAAATAAGATGAGCATGAAACGGTCTGAAAAATAGGAGGAGCATGAAGCGGTGTTGAAAAACATTAATAGCCTGAAAAGGTGTGAAATATATGAAGAGTTTCAAAAGGTGTCAAAAATATGAGGAGCATGAAACGGTCTGAAAAAAAGGAGGAGCATGAAGTGGTGTTGAAAATCATGAAGTGCCTGAAAATGTGTAAAAAATATGAAGAGCTTGAAAAGGTGTCCAAAATATGAGGAGCATGAAACGGTCTAAAAAATAAATGGAGCATGAAACGGTGTTAAAAAACATCAAGAGCCTGAAAACGTGTGAAAAATATGAAGAGCTTCAAAAGGTGTGTAAAATATGAAAAGCTTCAATAGGTTGAAAAATATGAAGAGCTTCAAAAGATGTGAAAAACATGAAGAGCTTCAAAAGGTGTCAAAAATGAGAGGAGCATGAAAAGGTGTTAAAAAACATGAAGAGCCTGAAAAGGGGTGAAAAATATGAAGAGCTTCAAAAGGTGTCAAAAATACGAGGAGCATGAAATGGTCAGAAAAATAAGAGGAGCATGAAGCGGTGTTGAAAAACATGAAGAGCCTGAAAAGTTGTGAAATATATGAAGAGTTTCAAAAGGTGTCAAAAATATGAGGAGATTGAAATGGTGTGACAAATTGGAGGAGCATGAAGTGGTGTTGAAAAACATGAAGAGCGTGAAATGGTGTGAAAAATATGAAGATCTTCAAAATGTGTCAAATATAGGAGGAGCATGAAACAGTGTTCAAAAACATGAAGATCCTAAACAGGTGTGAAAAATATAAAGCGCTTCAAAAGGTGCCAAAAATATGAGGAGCATGAAACTGTCTGAAAAATAGGAGGATCATGAAGCAGTGTTCAAAAACATGAAGAGCCTGAAAAGGTGTGTAAAATATGAAGAGCTTCAATAGGTTGAAAAATATGAAGAGCATCAAAAGATGTGAAAAAAATGAAGAGCTTCAAAAGGTGTCAAAAATGAGAGGAGCATGAAACGGTCTGAAAAATAGGAGGAGTATTAAGCGGTGTTGAAAAATGGAAGAGCCTGAAAAGGTGTGAAAAATATGAAGACTTTCAAAAGGTGTCAAAAATATGAGGAGCATGAAACGGTCTGAAAAATAGGAGGAGCATGAAGCGGTGTTGGAAAACATTAAGAGCCTGAAAAGGTGTGAAAAATATGAAGAACTTTAAAAGGTGTCAAAAATATGAGGAGCATGAAACGGTCTGAAAAATAGGAGGAGCATGAAGCCGTGTTGAAAAACATGAAGAGCCTGAAAAGGTGTGAAAAATATGAAGAACTTTAAAAGGTGGCAAAAATATGAGGAGCATGAAACGGTCTGAAAAATAGGAGGAGCATGAAACGGTGTTGAAAAACATGAAGAGCATGATAAGTGTTAAAAATATAAAGAGCTTCAAAAGGTGCCAAAATTTGAGGAGCATGAAACGTTCTGAAAAATAGGAGGAGCATGAAACCGTCTGAAAAACTGGAGGAGCATGAAAACGTGTTGAAAAATATGAACAGCATGAAAAGGTGTGAAAAATATGAAAAGCTTCAAAAGGTGTCAAAAAAAAAGAGGAGCATGAAACTGTCTGAAAAATAGGAACAGCATGAAACGGTGGTGAAAAACATGAAGAGCATGAAAAGGTGTGAAAAATATGAAGAGCTTCAAAAGGTGCCAAAAATATGAGGAGCATGAAACAGTCTGAAAAATAGGAGGAGCATGAAACGGTGATCAAAAACATGAAGAGCCTGAAAAGGTGTGAAAAATATGAAGAGCTTCAAAAGGTGTGAAATACATGAGGAGCATGAAACTCTCTGAAAAATAGAAGCAGCATGAAGTGGTGTTCAAAAACATGAATAGCCTGAAAAGGTGTGAAAAATATGAAGATCTTCAAAAGGTGTGAAAATTATGAGGAGCATGATACGGTCTGAAAAATAGGAGGAGCATGAAGCGGTGTTGAAAAACATGAAGAGCCTGAAAACGTGTGAAAAATATGAAGAGCTTCAAAAGGTGTGAAAAATATGAAGAGCTTCAAAAAGTATGAAATACATGAGGAGGATTAAACGGTCTGAAAAATAGGAGGAGCATGAAGTGGTGTTGAAAAAAACTGAAGAGCCTGAAAATGTGTGAAAAATATGAAGAGCTTCAAAAGGTGTCAAAAATATGAGTGGCATGAAATGGTCTGAAAAATAGGAGGAGCATGAAGCGGTGTTCAAAAACAGGAAGAGCCTGAAAAGGTGTGAAAAATATGAAGAGCTTCAAAAAGTGTGAAATACATGAGGAGGATTAAACGGTCTGAAAAATAGGAGGAGCATTAAGCGGTGTTGAAAAACATGAAGGCCTGAAAACATGTGAAAAATATGAAGAGCTTCAAAAGGTGTCAAATATAAGAGGAGCATGAAACAGTGTTCAAAAACATGAAGAGCCTGAAAAGCTGTGAAAAAAATGAAGAGCTTCAAAAGGTGCCAAAAATATATGGAGCATGAAACGGTCTGAAAAATAGGAGGAGCATGAAGCGGTGTTGAAAAACATGAAGAATCTGAAAAGGTGTGAAAAATATGAAGAGCTTCAAAAGGTGTCAAAAATATGAGGAGCATGAAACGATATGAAAAATAGGAGGAGCATGAAACGGTGATAAAAAATGAAGAGCGTGAAATGGTGTGAAAAATATGAAGAGCTTCAAAATGTGTCAAATATAAGAGGAGCATGAAACAGTGTTCAAAAACATGAAGAGCCTGAAAAGCTGTGAAAAATATGAAGAGCTTCAAAAGGTGCCAAAAATATATGGAGCATGAAACGGTCTGAAAAATAGGAGGAGCATGAAGCGGTGTTGAAAAACATGCAGAATCTGAAAAGGTGTGAAAAATATGAAGAGCTTCAAAAGGTGTCAAAAATATGAGGAGCATGAAACGATATGAAAAATAGGAGGAGCATGAAACGGTGTTCAAAAACATGAAGAGCCTGAAAAGGTATGAAAAATATGAAGAGCTTCAAAACGTCTCAAAAACATGAGGAGCATGAAACCGTATGAAAATAGGAGGAGCATGAAGCAGTGTTCACAAAAATGAAGAGCCTGAAAAGGTGTGAAAAATATGAAGTGTTTCAAAACGTGTCAAAAATATGAGGAGCATGAAAAGTTCTGAAAAATAGGAGGAGCATGAAGCGGTGTTCAAAAACCTGAAGAGGCTGAAAACGTGTGAAAAATATGAAGAGCTTCAAACGGTGTGAAATATATGAGGAGCATGAAACTGTCTGAAAAATAGGAGGAGCATGAAGCCGTGTTCAAAAAACTGAAGAACCTGAAAAGTTGAGAAAAATATGAAGAGCTTCAATAGGGTTAAAAATATGAGGAGCATGAAACGGTCTGAAAAATAGGAGGAGCATGAAGCGGTGTTCCAAAACATTAAGAGCCTGAAAAGGTATGAAAAATATGAAGAGCTTCAAAAAGTGTCAAAATTATGAGGAGCATGAAATGGTCTGAAAAATACGAGGAGCATGAAGGCGTGTTCAAAAACCTGAAGAGCATGAAACGGTGTTGAGAAACATGAAGATCATGAAAAGATGTGAAAAATATGAAGAGCATGAAAAAGTGTGAAAAATATGAGGAGCATGAAACGGTCTGAAAAATACGAGGAGCATGAAGCCGTGTTAAAAAACCTGAAGAAACTGAAAAGGTGTGAAAAATATGAAGAGCTTCAAAAGGTGTCAAAGTTATGAGGAGCATGAAACCGTCTGAAAAATAGGAGGAGCATGAAATGGTATTCAAAAACATGAAGAGCCTGAAAGGTGTGAAAAATATGAAGAGCATGAAAATGTGTGAAAAATATGAGGAGCATGAAACTGTGTTCAAAAAAATGCAGAGCCTGAAAAGGTGTGAAAAATATGAATAACTTCAAAACGTGTCAAAAATATGAGGAGCATGAAACTGTCTGAAAAAGGAGGAGCATGAAGCGGTGTTCAAAAACAAGAAGAGCCTGAAAAGGTGTAAAATATATGAAGAGCTTCAAAAAGTGTCAAAAATATGAGGAACATGAAACCTTTTGAAAAATAGGAGGAGCATGAAGCGGTGTTAGAAAATCTAAAGAGCCTGAAAAGGTGTGAAAAATATGAAGAGCATCAAAAGGTGTGTAAAATATGAGGAACATGAAACGGTCTGAAATATAGGAGGAGCATGAAACGGTGTTCAAAACATGAAGAGGCTGAAAAGGTGTGAAAAATATGAAGAGCTTCAAAACGTGTCAAAATTATTAGGGGCATGAAACGGTCTGAAAAATAGGAGGAGCATCAAACGGTGTTGAAAAATATGAAGAGCCTGAATAGGTGTGAAAAATATGAAGAGCTTCAAAAGTGTCACAAATAGGAGGAGCATGAAACGGTGTTCAAAAACATGAAGAGCCAGTAAAGGTGTGAAAAATATCAATAGCTTCCAAATGTGACAAAAATAAGATGAGCATGAAACGGTCTGAAAAATAGGAGGAGCATGAAGCGGTGTTGAAAAACATGAAGAGCCTGAAAAGGTGTGAAATATATGAAGAGGTTCAAAAGGTGTCAAAAATGCGAGGAGCATGAAACCATTGAAATATAGGAGGAGCATGAACTGGTGTTGAAAAACATTAATAGCCTGAAAAGGTGTGAAATATATGAAGAGTTTCAAAAGGTGTCAAAAATATGAGGAGCATGAAACGGTCTGAAAAAAAGGAGGAGCATGAAGTGGTGTTGAAAATCATGAAGTGCCTGAAAATGTGTAAAAAATATGAAGAGCTTGAAAAGGTGTCCAAAATATGAGGAGCATGAAACGGTCTAAAAAATAAATGGAGCATGAAACGGTGTTAAAAAACATCAAGAGCCTGAAAACGTGTGAAAAATATGAAGAGCTTCAAAAGGTGTGTAAAATATGAAAAGCTTCAATAGGTTGAAAAATATGAAGAGCTTCAAAAGATGTGAAAAACATGAAGAGCTTCAAAAGGTGTCAAAAATGAGAGGAGCATGAAAAGGTGTTAAAAAACATGAAGAGCCTGAAAAGGGGTGAAAAATATGAAGAGCTTCAAAAGGTGTCAAAAATACGAGGAGCATGAAATGGTCAGAAAAATAAGAGGAGCATGAAGCGGTGTTGAAAAACATGAAGAGCCTGAAAAGTTGTGAAATATATGAAGAGTTTCAAAAGGTGTCAAAAATATGAGGAGATTGAAATGGTGTGACAAATTGGAGGAGCATGAAGTGGTGTTGAAAAACATGAAGAGCGTGAAATGGTGTGAAAAATATGAAGATCTTCAAAATGTGTCAAATATAGGAGGAGCATGAAACAGTGTTCAAAAACATGAAGATCCTAAACAGGTGTGAAAAATATAAAGCGCTTCAAAAGGTGCCAAAAATATGAGGAGCATGAAACTGTCTGAAAAATAGGAGGATCATGAAGCAGTGTTCAAAAACATGAAGAGCCTGAAAAGGTGTGTAAAATATGAAGAGCTTCAATAGGTTGAAAAATATGAAGAGCATCAAAAGATGTGAAAAAAATGAAGAGCTTCAAAAGGTGTCAAAAATGAGAGGAGCATGAAACGGTCTGAAAAATAGGAGGAGTATTAAGCGGTGTTGAAAAATGGAAGAGCCTGAAAAGGTGTGAAAAATATGAAGACTTTCAAAAGGTGTCAAAAATATGAGGAGCATGAAACGGTCTGAAAAATAGGAGGAGCATGAAGCGGTGTTGGAAAACATTAAGAGCCTGAAAAGGTGTGAAAAATATGAAGAACTTTAAAAGGTGTCAAAAATATGAGGAGCATGAAACGGTCTGAAAAATAGGAGGAGCATGAAGCCGTGTTGAAAAACATGAAGAGCCTGAAAAGGTGTGAAAAATATGAAGAACTTTAAAAGGTGGCAAAAATATGAGGAGCATGAAACGGTCTGAAAAATAGGAGGAGCATGAAACGGTGTTGAAAAACATGAAGAGCATGATAAGTGTTAAAAATATAAAGAGCTTCAAAAGGTGCCAAAATTTGAGGAGCATGAAACGTTCTGAAAAATAGGAGGAGCATGAAACCGTCTGAAAAACTGGAGGAGCATGAAAACGTGTTGAAAAATATGAACAGCATGAAAAGGTGTGAAAAATATGAAAAGCTTCAAAAGGTGTCAAAAAAAAGAGGAGCATGAAACTGTCTGAAAAATAGGAACAGCATGAAACGGTGGTGAAAAACATGAAGAGCATGAAAAGGTGTGAAAAATATGAAGAGCTTCAAAAGGTGCCAAAAATATGAGGAGCATGAAACGGTGTTCAAAATCATGAAAAGCCTGAAAAGGTGAAAAACATGAAGAACTTCAAAAGGTTTCAAATATATGAGGAGCATGAAACGGTGTTGAAAAACATGAGGAGCATTAAAAGTGTGAAAAATATAAACAGCTTCAAAAGCTGTCAAAAATATGAGGAGCAAGAAACGGTCTTGAAAAGGGGAGGAGCATGAAACGGTGTTGAAAAACACGAAGAGAATGAAAAGGTGTGAAAAATATGAAGAGCTTCAAAGGTGTCAAAAATATGAGGAACATGAAACTGTCAGAAAAATATGAGGACCATGAAACGGTCTAAAAAATAGGACGAGCATGAAACAGTGTTGAAAAACATGAAGAGCTTCAAAAGGTGTCAAAAATATGAGGAGCCTGAAACCATCTGAAAAATAGGAGAAGCATGAAACGGTGTTGAAAATCATGAAGAGCCTGAAAAGGTGTGAACAATAAGAAGAGCTTCAGAAGGTGTCAATAATATGAGGAGCATGAAAGGGTCTGAAAAATAGGAGGAGCATGAAATGGGGTTGAACACATGAATTGCTTGAAAAGGTCTGAAAAATATGAAGAGCTTCAAAAGATGTTAAAAATATGAGGAGCATGAAAGGGTTATAAACATTGGAGGAGCATGAAACGGTGTTGAAAAACATGAAGAGCTTCAAAAAGTGTGAAAAATATGAAGAGCTTCAAAAGCTGTCATAAATAAGAGGAGCATGAGACGGTCTGAAAAACATGAGGAGCACGAAATGGTCTGAAAAATGGGAGGAGCATGAAACGTTGTATGAAAACATGAAGAGCAAGAAAAGGTGTGAAAAATATGAAGAGCTTCAAAAGGTGTCAAAAATATGAGGAGCATGAAACGGTCTGAAAAATAGGAGGAGCATGAGACGGTGTTGAAAAACATGAAGAACCTGAAAAGGTTGGAATATCATGAAGAGCTTCAAAGATGTCAAAAATATGAGGAGCATGAAAAGGTCTGAAAAATAGGAGGAGCATGAAACGGTGTTGAAAAACATGAAGAAACTGAAAAGGTGTGAAAAATATGAAGACCTGCAAAAGGTGTCAAAAATATGAGAAGCATGAAACGGTCTGAAATAATGAGGACCATGAAACGGTCTGAAAAATAGGACAAGCATGAAACGGTGTTGAAAAATACAAAGAGCTTCAAAAAGAGTCAAAAATACGAGGAGCATGAAACGGTCTGAAAAACAGGAGGAGCATGAAACGGTGTTGAAAAACATGAAGAACATGAAAAGGTGTGAAAAATATGAAGAGCTTCAAAAGGTGCCAAAAATATGTGGAGCATGAAACGGTCTGAAAAATAGGAGGAGCATGAATCGGTGTTGAAAAACATGAAGAGCCTGAAAAGGTGTGTAAAATATTAAGAGCTTCAATAGGTTGAAAAATATGAAGAGCTTCAAAAGATGTGAAAAACATGAAGAGCTTCAAAAGGTGTCAAAAATGAGAGGAGCATGAAACGGTCTGAAAAATTGGAGGATCATGAATCGGTGTTCAAAAACATGAAGAGCCTGAAAAGGTGTGTAAAATATTAAGAGCTTCAGTAGGTTGAAAAATATGAAGAGCTTCAAAAGATGTGAAAAACATGAAGAGCTTCAAAAGGTGTCAAAAATGAGAGGAGCATGAAACTGTCTGAAAAATAGGAGGAGTATGAAGCGGTGTTGAAAACGGAAGAGCCTGAAAAGGTGTGAAAAATATGAAGACTTTCAAAAGGTGTCAAAAATATGAGGAGCATGAAACGGTCTGAAAATTAAGAGGAGCATGAAGCGGTGTTGAAAAACATTAAGAGCCTGAAAAGGTGTGAAAAATATGAAGAGCTTTAAAAGGTGTCAAAATATGAGGAATATGAAACGGTCTGAAAAATAGGAGGAGCATGAAACGGTGTTGAAAAATATGAAGAGCCAGAAAAGGTGTGAAAAATATGAAGAGCTTCAAAAGGTGTGAAAAATATGAAGAGTTTCAAAAGGTGTGAAAAATATGAAGAGCTTCAAAAGGTGTCAAAAATTAGAGGAGCAAGAAACGGTCTGAAAAATAGGAGGATCATGAAGTGGTGTTGAAAAACATGAAGAGCCTGAAAAAGTGTGAAATATATGAAAATCTCCAAAAGGTGTCAAAAATATGAGGAGCATGAAACGGTCTGAAAAATAGGAGGAGCATGAAACGATGTTGAAAAAAATGAAGAGCCTGAAAAGGTGTGAAAAATATGAAGAGCTTCAAAAGGTGTCAAAAATATCAGTAGCATGAATGGGTCTGAAAGATAAGAGGAGCATGCAATGGTATTGAAAAACATGAACAGCCTGAAAAGATGTGAACAATATGAAGAGCTTCAAAAGGTGTCAAAAATATGAGGATCATGAAACGGTCTGAAATATAGGAGGAGTATGAAACGGTGTTGAAAAACATAAAGAGCATGAAAAGGTGTGAAAAATATGAAGAGCTTCAAAAGGTTTCAAAATTATTAGTCGCATGAAACGGGTAAAAAAAAATAGGAGGAGCATGAGACGGTGTTGAAAAACATGAAGATCCTGAAAAGGTGTGAAATATATGAAGAGCTTCAAAATGTTTCAAAAAAAGGAGGAGCATGAGAAGGTGTTGAAAATCATGAAGAGCATGAAAAGGTGTGAAAAATATGAAGAGGTTCAAAAGTTATCAAAAATATGAGGAGCATGAAAGGGACTGAAAATAGGAGGAGCATGAAACTTTGTATGTATACATGAAGAGCATGAAAAGGTGTGAAAAATTTGAAGAGCTGCAAAAGGTGTCAAAAATATGAGGAGCATGTAACGGTGTTGAAAAACATGAAGAGCATTAAAAGTGTGAAAAATATGAAGAGTTTCAAAAGGTGTCAAAAATATGAGGAGCATGGAACGGTCTCAAAAATAGTAGGAGCATGAGATGGTGTTGAAAAACATGAAGAACCTGAAAAGGCTGGAAATATATGAAGAGCTTTCAAGGTGTCAAAAATATGAGGAGCATGAAACGGTCTGAAAAATAGGAGGAGCATGAAACGGTGTTGAAAAACATGAAGAGCATGATAAGTGTTAAAAATATAAAGAGCTTCAAAAGGTGCCAAAATTTGAGGAGCATGAAACGTTCTGAAAAATAGGAGGAGCATGAAACGGTCTGAAAAATAGGAGGAGCATGAAACCATGTTGAAAAACATGAAGAGCCTAAAAAGCTGTGAGAAATATGAATAGCTTCAAAAAGTGTCAAAAATATTAGGAGCATGAAACGGTCTGAAATACAGGAGGAGCATGAAGCGGTATTCAAATACATGAAGAGCATGAAAAGGTGTGCAAAATATTAAGAGCTTCAAAAGGAGTCAAATATACGAGGAACATGAAACGGTGTTAAAAAACATGAAAACAATTAAAAGTGTGAAAAATATAAAGAGCTTCAAAAGCTGTCAAAATTATGAGGAGCAAGAAACGGTCTGAAAAATAGAAGGAGCATGAAACGGTGTTGAAAAACATGCAGAGAATGAAAAGGTGTGAAAAATATGAAGAGCTTCAAAAGGTGTCAAAAAAAAGAGGAGCATGAAACTGTCTGAAAAATAGGAACAGCATGAAACGGTGGTGAAAAACATGAAGAGCATGAAAAGGTGTGAAAAATATGAAGAGCTTCAAAAGGTGTCAAAAATATGAGGAGCATGCAACTGTCTGAAAAATAGGAGGAGCATTAAACAGTGTTTAAACATGAAGAGCCTGAAAAGGTGTGAAATATATCAAGAGTTCAAAAGGTGTCAAAAATATGAGGAGCATGAAACGGTGTTCAAAATCATGAAAATCCTGAAAAGGTGAAAAATATGAAGATCTTCAAAAGGTGTCAAATATATGAGGAGCATGAAACGGTGTTGAAAAACATGAGGAGCATTAAAAGTGTGAAAAATATAAACAGCTTCAAAAGCTGTCAAAAATATGAGGAGCAAGAAACGGTCTTGAAAAGGGGAGGAGCATGAAACGGTGTTGAAAAACATGAAGAGAATGAAAAGGTGTGAAAAATATGAAGAGCTTCAAAAGGTGTCAAAAATATGAGGAACATGAAACTGTCAGAAAAATATGAGGACCATGAAACGGTCTAAAAAATAGGACGAGCATGAAACAGTGTTGAAAAACATGAAGAGCTTCAAAAGGTGTCAAAAATATGAGGAGCCTGAAACCATCTGAAAAATAGGAGAAGCATGAAACGGTGTTGAAAATCATGAAGAGCCTGAAAAGGTGTGAACAATAAGAAGAGCTTCAGAAGGTGTCAATAATATGAGGAGCATGAAAGGGTCTGAAAAATAGGAGGAGCATGAAATGGGGTTGAACACATGAATTGCTTGAAAAGGTCTGAAAAATATGAAGAGCTTCAAAAGATGTTAAAAATATGAGGAGCATGAAAGGGTTATAAACATTGGAGGAGCATGAAACGGTGTTGAAAAACATGAAGAGCTTCAAAAAGTGTGAAAAATATGAAGAGCTTCAAAAGCTGTCATAAATAAGAGGAGCATGAGACGGTCTGAAAAACATGAGGAGCACGAATGGTCTGAAAAATGGGAGGAGCATGAAACGTTGTATGAAAACATGAAGAGCAAGAAAAGGTGTGAAAAATATGAAGAGCTTCAAAAGGTGTCAAAAATATGAGGAGCATGAAACGGTCTGAAAAATAGGAGGAGCATGAGACGGTGTTGAAAAACATGAAGAACCTGAAAAAGTTGGAAAATCATGAAGAGCTTCAAAGATGTCAAAAATATGAGGAGCATGAAAAGGTCTGAAAAATAGGAGGAGCATGAAACGGTGTTGAAAAACATGAAGAACCTGAAAAGTTGTGAAAAATATGAAGAGCTGTAAAAGGTGTGAAAAATATGAGAAGCATGAAACGGTCTGAAATAATGAGGACCATGAAACGGTCTGAAAAATAGGACAAGCATGAAACGGTGTTGAAAAACATGAAGAGCCTGAAAAGGTGTGAAATATATGAAGAGCTTAAAAAGGCGTGAAATATATGAGGAACCTGAAACGCTCTGAAAAACAGGAGGAGAATGAAGTGGTGATGAAAAAACATGAAGAGCCTGAAAAGGTGTGAAAAATATGAAGAGCTTAAAAAGCTGTCATAAATAAGAGGAGCATGAGACGGTCTGAAAAACATGAGGAGCACGAATGGTCTGAAAAATGGGAGGAGCATGAAACGTTGTATGAAAACATGAAGAGCAAGAAAAGGTGTGAAAAATATGAAGAGCTTCAAAAGGTGTGAAAAATACGAGGAGCATGAAGAGGTGTTCAAAAACATGAAAAGCCTGAAATGTTGCAAAAATATGAAAAGCTTCAAAAGGTGTCAAAAATATGAGGAGCATGAAACGGTCTGAAAAATAGGACAAGCATGAAACGGTGTTGAAAAACATGCAGAATCTGAAAAGGTGTGAAAAATATGAAGAGCTTCAAAAGGTGTCAAAAATATGAGGAGCATGAAACAGTGTTCAAAAACATGAAGAGCCTGAAAAGCTGTGAAAAATATGAAGAGCTTCAAAAGGTGTGAAATATAGGAAGAGCTTCAAAAGGTGTCAAAAATGAGATGAGCATGAAACGGTCTGAACAAACGAGGAGCATGAAGCAGTGTTCAAAAACATGAATAGCCGGAAAAGGTGTGAAAAATATGAAGAGCTTCAAAAGCTGTCAAAAATATGAGGAGCATGAAACGGTCTGAAAAATAGGAGGAGCATGAAGCGGTGTTCAAAAACATGACGAGCTTGAATAGGTGGGAGAAATATGAAGAGCTTCCAAAGGTGTCAATAATATGAGGAGCATGAAACGGTCTGAAAAATAGGAGGAGGATGAAGCGGTGTTCAAAAACATGAAGAGACTGAAAAGATGTGAAAAATATGAAGAGATTTAAAATGTGTGAAAAATATGAGGAGCATGAAACGTTCTGAAAAATAGGAGGAGCATGAAGCGGTGTTCAAAAACATGAAGAGACTGAAAAGGTGTGAAAAATATGAAGACTGTCAAAAAATATCAAAAATATGAGGAGTATGAAACGGTCTGAAAAATAGGAGGAGCATGAAGCGGTGTTGAAAAACATGAAGAGCCTGAAAATAAGTGAAAAATATGAAGAGCTTCAAAAATGTGAAAAATATGAAGAACTTCAAAAGGTGTGAAAAATATGAAGAGCTTCAAAAGGTGTCAAAAATGAGATGAGCATGAAACTGTCTGAAATAGGAGGAGCATAAAGTGGTGTTGAAAATCATGAAGAGCCTGAAAAGGTGTGAAAAATATGAAGAGCTTCAAAAGATGTGAAAAACATGAGGAGCTTCAAAAGGTGTCAAAATGAGATGAGCGTGAAATGGTCTGAACAATAGGAGGAGCATGAAGCGGTGTTGAAAAACATGAAGAGCCTGAAAAGGTGTGAAAAATATGAAGAGCTTCTAAAGGTGTCAAAAATATGAGGAGAATGAAACGGTCTGAAATATAGGAGGAGCATGAAGTGGTATTGAAAAACATGAAGAGCCTGAAAAGTGTAAAAAATACAAAGATCTTCAAAAAGTGTCAAATATATGAGGTGCATGAAACGGTCTGAAAAATAGGAGGAGCATGAAGTGGCTTTGAAAATCACGAAGAGCCTGAAAAGGTGTGAAATATATGAAGAGCTTCAAAAGGTGTCAAAAATATGAGGAGCCCTAAATGGTCTTACAAATAGGAGGAGCATGAAGTGGTGTTGAAAAACGTGAAGAGCCTGAAAAGTTGTGAAAAATATGAAGAGCTTCAAAAGATGTCAAAATTAACGGGAGCATGAAACGGTCTGAAAAATAGGAGGAGCATGAAGCGGTGTTGAAAAACATGAAGAGCTTGAAAAGGTATGAAAACTATGAAGAGCTTCAAAAGGTATGAAAAATATGAAGAGCATCAAAAGGTGTCAAAACGAGATGAGCATGAAATGGTCTGAAAAATAGGAGGAGCATGAAGTGGTGTTCAAAAAAATGAAGAGCCTGAAAAGGTGTGAAATATATGAAGAGCTTCAAAAGGTGTCAAAATTATGAGGAGCTTGAAACGGGCTGAAAAATAGGAGGAGCATGTAGCGGTGTTCAAAAACATGAAGAGCCTGAAAAGGTGTGAAAAATATGAAGAGCTTCAAAAGGTGTCTAAAATATGAGAAGCATGAAACGGTCTGAAATATAGGAGGAGCATGAAACGGTGTTCAAAAACATGAAGAGACTGAAAAGGTGTGAAAAATATGATGAGCTTCAAAAGGTGTCAAAAATATGAGGAGCATGAAACGGTCTGAAAAATAGGAGGAGCAAGAAGCTGTGTTCAAAAACCTGAGAGCATGAAACGGTGTGAAATATATGAAGAGCTTCAAAAGGTGTCAAAATTATGAGGAGCTTGAAACGGGCTGAAAAATAGGAGGAGCATGTAGCGGTGTTCAAAAACATGAAGAGCCTGAAAAGGTGTGAAAAATATGAAGACCTTCAAAAGGTGTCAAAAATATGAAGAGCATGAATCGGTCTGAAAAATCGGAGGAGCCTGAAATGATGTTCCAAAACATTAAAGGTTGAAAAGGTGTGAAAATATGAAGAGCTTCAAAACGTGTCAAAAATATGAGAAGCTTGAAACGGTCTCAAAAATAGGAGGACCATGAAGCGGTGTTGAAAAACATGAAGAGCCTGAAAACGTGTGAAAAATATGAAGAGCTTCAAAAGGTGTGAAAAATATGAAAAACTTCAAAAGGTGTCAAAAATGACATGAGCATTTAAAGGTCTGAAAATTAGGACGAGCATGAAGTGGTGTTCAGAAACATGAAGAGCCTGAAAAGGAGTGAAATATATGAAGAGCTTCAAAGGTGTCAAAAATATGAGGAGCATGAAATGGTCTGAAAAATAGGAGGAGCATGAAGCGTTGTTGAAAAACATCAATAGGCTGAAAAGGTGTGAAAAATAAGAAGAGCTTCAAAAGGTGTGAAAAATATGAAGAGCTTCAAACGGTGTCAAAAATGAGAGTAGCATGAAATGGTCTGAAAAATACGAAGGGCATGAAACTTTGTTCAAAAATATGAAGAGCCTGAAAAGGTTTGAAAAATATGAAGAGCTTGAAAAGGTGGCAAATATATGAGGAGCATGAAACGTTCTGAAAAACAGGAGGAGCATTAAGCTGTGTTGAAATTCAGGAAGAGCATGAAAAGGTGTGAAATACATGAAGAGCTTCAAAAGGTGTCAAAAATATGAGGAGCATTAAACGGTCTGAAAAATAGGAGGAGCATGAAGCGTTGTTGAAAAACATGAAGAGCCTGAAAAGGTGTGAAAAATATGAAGAGCTTCAAAATTATCAAAAATATGAGGAGCATGACACGGTCTGAAAAAAAGGAGGATCATGAAGCGGTGTTGAAAAACATGAAGAGCCTGAAGGTGTGAAATATATGAAGAGCTTCAAAAGGTGTCAAAAATATGAGGAGCATGAAACGGTCTGAAAAATAGGAGTAGCATGAAGCGGTGTTGAAAAACATGAAGAGCCTGAAAAGCTGTGAAAAATATGAAAAGCTTCAAAATGTGTGAAAAATGTGAGGAGCATGAAACGGTATGAAAAATAGGAGCAGCATGATGCGATGTTGAAAAACATGTATAGCCTGAAAATGTGTGAAATATACGAAGAGCTTCAAAGGTGTCAAAAGTAAAAGGAGCATGAAACGATCTGAAAAATAGGAGGAGCCTGAAGCCGTGTTGAAAAATATGACGAGCCTGAAAATGTGTGAAAAATATGAAGAGCTTCAAAAGGTGTTAAATATATGAGGAGCATGAATCGGTCTCAAAAATAGGAGGAGCATGAAGCGGTGTTCAAAACCATGAAGAGCCTGAAAAGGTGTGAAAAATATGAAAAGCTTCAAAATGTGTGAAAAATGTGAGGAGCATGAAACGGTGTGAAAAATAGGAGGAGCATGAAGCAGTGTTGAAAAACAGGAAGCGCCTGAAAAGGTGTGAAAAATATGAAGAGCTTCAAAATGTGTCAAAAATATGAGGAGCATGAAATGGTCTGAACAAGAGGAGGAGCCTGAAAAGGAGTTCAAAAACATGAAGAGCCTGAAAAGATGTGAAAAATATGAAGAGCTTCAAAAGGTGTCAAAAATATGAGGAGCATGAAACAGTCTGAAAAATAGGAGGAGCATGAAGCGGTGTTGAAAAACAGGAAGCGCCTGAAAAGGTGTGAAAAATATGAAGATCTTCACAAGGTGTCAGAAATACAAGGAGCATGAAACGGTCTCAAAAATAGGAGGAGCATGAAACGGTGTTCAAAAACATGAAAACCCTGAAAAGTTGTGAAATCTATAAAGAGCTTCAAAATATGTTAAAAATTGGAGGAGCATGAAACGGTCTGAAAAATATGAGGAGCAAGAAACGGTGTGAAAAATATGAAGAGCTTCAAAAGGTGTCAAAATAATGAGGAGCATGACACGGTCAGAAATATAGGAGGAGGATGATGCGGATTTGAAAAAACATGAAGAGCCTGAAAAGGTGTGACAATTATGAAGCGCTTCAAAAGGTGTCAAAATTATGGGGAGCATTAAACGGTCTGAAAAACAGGAGGAGCATGAAATGGTGTTGAAAAATACGAAGAGCATTAAAAGGTGTGAAAAATATGAAGAGCTTCAAAAGGTGTCAAAAATATGAGGAGCATCAAACGGTCTGAAAAATAGGAGGAGCATGAAGTGGTATTGAAAAACAGAAAGAGCCTGAAAAGGTGTGAAAAATATGAAGAGCTTCAAAAGGTGTCAAAAATATGTGGAGCATGAAACGGTTTAAAAAATAGGAGGAGCATGAAACGGTCTTCAAAAACATGAAGAGCCTGAAAAGGTGTGAAAAATATGAAGAGCTTCAAAAGCTGTCAAAAATATGAGGAGCATGAAACGGTCTGAAAAATAGGAGGAGCATGAAGTGGTATTGAAAAACAGAAAGAGCCTGAAAAGGTGTGAAAAATATGAAGAGCTTCAAAAGGTGTCAAAAATATGAGGAGCATGAAACGGTTTAAAAAATAGAAGGAGCATGAAACGGTCTTCAAAAACAGGAAGTGCCTGAAAAGGTGTGAAAAATATGAAGAGCTTCAAAAGGTGTCAAAAATATGAGGACCATGAAACGGTCTGAAAAATAGGAGGAGCATGAAGTGGTATTGAAAATCATAAAGAGCATGAAAAGGTGTGAAAAATATGAAGAGCTTCAAAAGGTGTCAAAAATATGAGGAGCATGAAACAGTGTTCAAAAACATGAAAAGCCTGAAAAGTTGTGAAATATATGAAGAGCTTCAAAAGGTGTCAAAAATGTGAGGAGCATGAAACGGTCTGAACAATAGGAGGAACATGAATCGGTGTTGAAAAACATGAAGAACCTGAAAAGGTGTGAAAAATATGAAGAGCTTCAAAAGGTGACAAAAATATGAGGAGCATGAACAGTCTGAAAAATAGTAGGAGCAGGAAACAGTGTTCAAAAACATGAAGAGCCTGAAATGGTGTGAAAAATATGAAGAGCTTCAAAAGGTGTCAAAAATATGAGGAGCATGAAACAGTCCGAAAAATAGGAGCAGCATGAAGCGGTTTTGAAAAACATGAAGAGCCTCAAAAGATGTGAAAAATATGAAGAGCTTAAAAAGGTGTCAAAATATGAGGAGGATGAAACGGTCTGAAAAATAGGAGGAGCATGAAACGGTGAACAAAAATATGAAGAGCCTGAAAAGTTGTGAAAAATATGAAGAGCTTCAAAAGGTTTCAAAAATATGAGGAGCATGAAACGGTCTGAAAAGTAGGAGGAGCATGAAACGCTTTTCAAATCGTGAAGAGCCTGAAAATGCATGAAATATATGAAGAGCTCCAAAAGGTGTCAAAAATAGGAGGAGCATGAAGCGGTGTAGAAAAACCTGAATAGCGTGAAAAGGTGTGAAAAATATGAAGATCTTCAAAAGGTGTCAAAAATATGAGGAGCATGACTCGGTCAGAAATATAGCAGGAGCATGAAGTGGTTTTGAAAACATGAAGAACCTGAAAAGTTGTGAAATGATGAAGAGCTTCAAAAGGTGTCAAATATATGAGCAGCATGAAACGTTCTGAAAAATTGGAGGTGCAAGAAACGATGTTCAAAACATGAAGAGCCTGAAAAGGTGTGAAAAATATGAAGGGCTTCAAAACGTATCAAAAATATGAGGAGAATGAAACGGTCTGAAATATAGGGGGATCATGAAGCGGTTTTGAAAAACATGAAGAGCCTGAAAAGGTGTGAAAAATGTGAAGAGCTTAAAAAGGTGTCAAAATATGAGGAGGATGAAACGGTCTGAAAAATAGGAGGAGCATGAAACGGTGAACAAAAATATGAAGAGCCTGAAAAGTTGTGAAAAATATGAAGAGCTTCAAAAGGTGTGAAAAATATGAGGAGCATGAAACGGTCTGAAAAAGATGAGGAGCATGAAGCGGCGTTGAAAAACATGAAGAGCCTGAACAGGTGTGAAAAAAATGAAGAGCTTCAAAAGGTGTCAAAAATATGAGGAACATGAATCGGTCTGAAAAATAAGAGAAGCATGAAGTGGTGTTGAAAAACATGTAGAGCCTGAAAAGGTGTGAAAATTATGAAGAGCTTCAAAAGGTGTGAAATACATGAGGAGCATGAAACGGTCTATAAAATAGGAGGAGCATGAAACGTTGTTCAAAAACAAGAAGAGCCTGAAATGGTGTGAAAAATATGAAGAGCCTCAAAACTTGTCAAAAATATGAGGAGCATGAAACGGTCTGAAAAAGAGTAGAAGCATGAGCGGAGTTGAAAAACATGAAGAGCCTGAAAAGGGGTGAAAAATATGAAGAGCTTCAAAAGGTGTGAAAAATAGGAGGAGCATGAAGCGGTTTTCAAAAACATGAAGAGCCTGAAAAGGTGTGAAAAATACGAAGAGCTTCAAAAGGTGTCAAAAATATGACGAGCATGATAGAGTCTGAAAAATAGGAGCAGCATGAAACGGTGTTCAAAAACATGAAGAGCCTGAAAAGGTATGAAAAATATGAAGAGCTTCAAAAAGTGTGAAAAATAGGAGGAGCATGAAGCGGTGTTCAAAAACATGAAAAGCCTGAAAAGGTGTGAAAAACATGAAGAGTTTCAAAAGGTGTTAAAAATGAGATGAGCATGAAACGGTCTCAAAAATAGGAGGATCATGAAGCGGTATTGAAAATCATGAAGAGCCTGAAAAGGTGTGAAGAATATGAAGAGCTTCAAAAGGGGTCAAAAATATGAGAGGCATGAAACGATCTGAAAAAAAGCAGGAGCATGAAGTCGTGTTCAAAAACATGAAGAGCCTGAAAAGGTGTGAAAATTATGAAGAGCTTCAAAAGGTGTGAAATACATGAGGAGCATGGAACTGTCTGAAAAATAGGAGGAGCATGAAGCGGTGTTTAAAAACATGAAGAGCCTGAAAAGGTGTGAAAATTATGAAGAGCTTCAAAAGGTGTGAAATACATGAGGAGCATGTAACGTTCTGAAAAATTGGAGGAGCATGAGGCGCTGTTGAAAAACATGAAGAGCCTGAAAAGCTGTGAAAATTATGAAGACCTTCAAAAGGTGTCAAAAATATGAGGAGCATGAAACGGTCTGACAAAGAGGAGGAGCATAAAGTGGTGTTTAAAAACATGAAGGGCCTGAAAAGGTGTGAACAGTATGAAGAGCTTCAAAAGGTGTCAAAAGTTTGAGGAGCATGAAACGGTCTGACAAATAGGAGGAGCATGAAGTGGTGTTCAAAAACATGAAGAGCCTGAAAAGGTGTGAAAAATATGAAGAGCTTCAAAAGGTGTCAAAAATATGAAGAGCTTCAAAAGGTGTCAAAAATGATATGAGCATGAAACGGTCTGAAAAATAGGAGGAGCATGAAGCGGTGTTCAATAACATGAAGAGCCTGAAAAGGTGTGAAAAATATGAAGAGCTTCAAAAGGTGTGAAAAAAGAGAGGATCATGAAACGGTCTGAAAAATAGGAGGAGCATGAAGCAGTGTTCAAAAACAAGAAGAGCCTGAAAAGGTATGACAAATATGAAGAGCTTCAAAAAGTGTCAAAAATATGAGGAGCATGAAACGGTCTCAAAAATAGGAGGAGCATGAAGCGGTGTTAAAAAAATGGAGAGCGTGAAAAGGTGTGAAAAATATGAAGAGCGTCAAAAGCTGTGAAAATTATGAGGAGCATGAAACAGTCTGAAAAATAGTAGGAGCATGAAGCGGTGTTGAAAAACATGAAGAGCCTGAAAACGTGTGAAAAATAGGAGGAGCTTCAAAAGGTGTCAAAAATATGAGGAGCATGAAAAGGTCTGAAAAATAGGAGGAGCAAGAAGCGGCGTGTAAAAACATGAAGAGCCTGAAAAGGTGTGAAAATATGAAGAGCTTCAAAAGGCGTGAAAAATGAAAGGAGCATGAAACGGTCTGAAAAATAGGAGGAGCCTGAAGCCGTGTTGAAAAAAAAGAAGAGCCTGAAAATGTGTGAAAAATATGAAGAGCTTCAAAAGGTGTGAAATACATGAGGAACATTAAACGTTCTGAAAAATAGGAGGAGCATGAAGCGGTGTTCAAAAACATGAAGAGCCTGAAAAGGTGTGAAAAAAACGAAGAGCTTCAAAAAGTGTGAAAAATAGGAGGAGCATGAAGCGGTGTTCAAAAACATGAAGAGTCTGAAAAGGTTTGAAAAATATGAAGAGCTTCAAACGGTCTGAAATACATGATGAGCATGAAACGGTCTGAAAAATAGGAGGAGCATGAAACGGTGTTCCAAAACATGAACAGCCTGAAAAGTTGTGAAAAATATGAAGAGCTTCAAAGGTGTCAAAATTATGAGGAGCATGAAAAGGTCTGAAAAATAGGAGGAGCATGAAACGGTGTTCCAAAACATGAATAGCCTCAAAAGGTGTGAAAAATATGAAGAGCATCAAAAGGTGTGAAAAATATCAGAAGCATGAAACGGTCTGAAAAATAGGAGGAGCATGAAGCGGTGTTCAAAAACATGAAGAGCCTGAGAACGTGTGAAAAATATGAAGAGCTTCCAAAGGTGTGAAATACATGAGAGAAATGAAACTATCTGAAAAATTGGAGGAGCATGAAGCTGTGTTGAAAAACATGAAGAGCCTGAAAAGGTGTGAAAAATATGAAGACCTTCTAAAGGTGTCAAAAATAAGAGAACAATGAAACGGTCTGGAAAATAGGAGGAGCATGAAGTGGTGTTGATAAACATGAAGAGCCTGAAAAGGTGTGAAATATATGAGGAGCTTGAAAAAGTGTCAAAAATATGAGGAGCATGAAACGGTCTGAAAAATAGGAGGTGCATGAAGCCGTGTTAAAAAACCTGAAGAAACTGAAAAGGTGTGAAAAATATGAAGAGCTTCAAAAGGTGTCAAAGTTATGAGGAGCATGAAACCGTCTGAAAAATAGGAGGAGCATGAAATGGTATTCAAAAACATGAAGAGCCTGAAAGGTGTGAAAAATATGAAGAGCATGAAAATGTGTGAAAAATATGAGGAGCATGAAACTGTGTTCAAAAAAATGCAGAGCCTGAAAAGGTGTGAAAAATATGAATAACTTCAAAACGTGTCAAAAATATGAGGAGCATGAAACTGTCTGAAAAAGGAGGAGCATGAAGCGGTGTTCAAAAACAAGAAGAGCCTGAAAAGGTGTAAAACATATGAAGAGCTTCAAAAAGTGTCAAAAATATGAGGAACATGAAACCTTTTGAAAAATAGGAGGAGCATGAAGCGGTGTTAGAAAATCTAAAGAGCCTGAAAAGGTGTGAAAAATATGAAGAGCATCAAAAGGTGTGTAAAATATGAGGAACATGAAACGGTCTGAAATATAGGAGGAGCATGAAACGGTGTTCAAAAACATGAAGAGGCTGAAAAGGTGTGAAAAATATGAAGAGCTTCAAAACGTGTCAAAATTATTAGGGGCATGAAACGGTCTGAAAAATAGGAGGAGCATCAAACGGTGTTGAAAAATATGAAGAGCCTGAATAGGTGTGAAAAATATGAAGAGCTTCAAAAGTGTCACAAATAGGAGGAGCATGAAACGGTGTTCAAAAACATGAAGAGCCAGTAAAGGTGTGAAAAATATCAATAGCTTCCAAATGTGACAAAAATAAGATGAGCATGAAACGGTCTGAAAAATAGGAGGAGCATGAAGCGGTGTTGAAAAACATGAAGAGCCTGAAAAGGTGTGAAATATATGAAGAGGTTCAAAAGGTGTCAAAAATGCGAGGAGCATGAAACCATTGAAATATAGGAGGAGCATGAACTGGTGTTGAAAAACATTAATAGCCTGAAAAGGTGTGAAATATATGAAGAGTTTCAAAAGGTGTCAAAAATATGAGGAGCATGAAACGGTCTGAAAAAAAGGAGGAGCATGAAGTGGTGTTGAAAATCATGAAGTGCCTGAAAATGTGTAAAAAATATGAAGAGCTTGAAAAGGTGTCCAAAATATGAGGAGCATGAAACGGTCTAAAAAATAAATGGAGCATGAAACGGTGTTAAAAAACATCAAGAGCCTGAAAACGTGTGAAAAATATGAAGAGCTTCAAAAGGTGTGTAAAATATGAAAAGCTTCAATAGGTTGAAAAATATGAAGAGCTTCAAAAGATGTGAAAAACATGAAGAGCTTCAAAAGGTGTCAAAAATGAGAGGAGCATGAAAAGGTGTTAAAAAACATGAAGAGCCTGAAAAGGGGTGAAAAATATGAAGAGCTTCAAAAGGTGTCAAAAATACGAGGAGCATGAAATGGTCAGAAAAATAAGAGGAGCATGAAGCGGTGTTGAAAAACATGAAGAGCCTGAAAAGTTGTGAAATATATGAAGAGTTTCAAAAGGTGTCAAAAATATGAGGAGATTGAAATGGTGTGACAAATTGGAGGAGCATGAAGTGGTGTTGAAAAACATGAAGAGCGTGAAATGGTGTGAAAAATATGAAGATCTTCAAAATGTGTCAAATATAGGAGGAGCATGAAACAGTGTTCAAAAACATGAAGATCCTAAACAGGTGTGAAAAATATAAAGCGCTTCAAAAGGTGCCAAAAATATGAGGAGCATGAAACTGTCTGAAAAATAGGAGGATCATGAAGCAGTGTTCAAAAACATGAAGAGCCTGAAAAGGTGTGTAAAATATGAAGAGCTTCAATAGGTTGAAAAATATGAAGAGCATCAAAAGATGTGAAAAAAATGAAGAGCTTCAAAAGGTGTCAAAAATGAGAGGAGCATGAAACGGTCTGAAAAATAGGAGGAGCATTAAGCGGTGTTGAAAAATGGAAGAGCCTGAAAAGGTGTGAAAAATATGAAGACTTTCAAAAGGTGTCAAAAATATGAGGAGCATGAAACGGTCTGAAAAATAGGAGGAGCATGAAGCGGTGTTGGAAAACATTAAGAGCCTGAAAAGGTGTGAAAAATATGAAGAACTTTAAAAGGTGGCAAAAATATGAGGAGCATGAAACGGTCTGAAAAATAGGAGGAGCATGAAGCCGTGTTGAAAAACATGAAGAGCCTGAAAAGGTGTGAAAAATATGAAGAACTTTAAAAGGTGGCAAAAATATGAGGAGCATGAAACGGTCTGAAAAATAGGAGGAGCATGAAACGGTGTTGAAAAACATGAAGAGCATGATAAGTGTTAAAAATATAAAGAGCTTCAAAAGGTGCCAAAATTTGAGGAGCATGAAACGTTCTGAAAAATAGGAGGAGCATGAAACCGTCTGAAAAACTGGAGGAGCATGAAAACGTGTTGAAAAATATGAACAGCATGAAAAGGTGTGAAAAATATGAAAAGCTTCAAAAGGTGTCAAAAAAAAGAGGAGCATGAAACTGTCTGAAAAATAGGAACAGCATGAAACGGTGGTGAAAAACATGAAGAGCATGAAAAGGTGTGAAAAATATGAAGAGCTTCAAAAGGTGCCAAAAATATGAGGAGCATGAAACGGTGTTCAAAATCATGAAAAGCCTGAAAAGGTGAAAAACATGAAGAACTTCAAAAGGTTTCAAATATATGAGGAGCATGAAACGGTGTTGAAAAACATGAGGAGCATTAAAAGTGTGAAAAATATAAACAGCTTCAAAAGCTGTCAAAAATATGAGGAGCAAGAAACGGTCTTGAAAAGGGGAGGAGCATGAAACGGTGTTGAAAAACACGAAGAGAATGAAAAGGTGTGAAAAATATGAAGAGCTTCAAAGGTGTCAAAAATATGAGGAACATGAAACTGTCAGAAAAATATGAGGACCATGAAACGGTCTAAAAAATAGGACGAGCATGAAACAGTGTTGAAAAACATGAAGAGCTTCAAAAGGTGTCAAAAATATGAGGAGCCTGAAACCATCTGAAAAATAGGAGAAGCATGAAACGGTGTTGAAAATCATGAAGAGCCTGAAAAGGTGTGAACAATAAGAAGAGCTTCAGAAGGTGTCAATAATATGAGGAGCATGAAAGGGTCTGAAAAATAGGAGGAGCATGAAATGGGGTTGAACACATGAATTGCTTGAAAAGGTCTGAAAAATATGAAGAGCTTCAAAAGATGTTAAAAATATGAGGAGCATGAAAGGGTTATAAACATTGGAGGAGCATGAAACGGTGTTGAAAAACATGAAGAGCTTCAAAAAGTGTGAAAAATATGAAGAGCTTCAAAAGCTGTCATAAATAAGAGGAGCATGAGACGGTCTGAAAAACATGAGGAGCACGAAATGGTCTGAAAAATGGGAGGAGCATGAAACGTTGTATGAAAACATGAAGAGCAAGAAAAGGTGTGAAAAATATGAAGAGCTTCAAAAGGTGTCAAAAATATGAGGAGCATGAAACGGTCTGAAAAATAGGAGGAGCATGAGACGGTGTTGAAAAACATGAAGAACCTGAAAAGGTTGGAATATCATGAAGAGCTTCAAAGATGTCAAAAATATGAGGAGCATGAAAAGGTCTGAAAAATAGGAGGAGCATGAAACGGTGTTGAAAAACATGAAGAAACTGAAAAGGTGTGAAAAATATGAAGACCTGCAAAAGGTGTCAAAAATATGAGAAGCATGAAACGGTCTGAAATAATGAGGACCATGAAACGGTCTGAAAAATAGGACAAGCATGAAACGGTGTTGAAAAATACAAAGAGCTTCAAAAAGAGTCAAAAATACGAGGAGCATGAAACGGTCTGAAAAACAGGAGGAGCATGAAACGGTGTTGAAAAACATGAAGAACATGAAAAGGTGTGAAAAATATGAAGAGCTTCAAAAGGTGCCAAAAATATGTGGAGCATGAAACGGTCTGAAAAATAGGAGGAGCATGAATCGGTGTTGAAAAACATGAAGAGCCTGAAAAGGTGTGTAAAATATTAAGAGCTTCAATAGGTTGAAAAATATGAAGAGCTTCAAAAGATGTGAAAAACATGAAGAGTTTCAAAAGGTGTCAAAAATGAGAGGAGCATGAAACGGTCTGAAAAATTGGAGGATCATGAATCGGTGTTCAAAAACATGAAGAGCCTGAAAAGGTGTGTAAAATATTAAGAGCTTCAGTAGGTTGAAAAATATGAAGAGCTTCAAAAGATGTGAAAAACATGAAGAGCTTCAAAAGGTGTCAAAAATGAGAGGAGCATGAAACTGTCTGAAAAATAGGAGGAGTATGAAGCGGTGTTGAAAACGGAAGAGCCTGAAAAGGTGTGAAAAATATGAAGACTTTCAAAAGGTGTCAAAAATATGAGGAGCATGAAACGGTCTGAAAATTAAGAGGAGCATGAAGCGGTGTTGAAAAACATTAAGAGCCTGAAAAGGTGTGAAAAACATGAAGAGCTTTAAAAGGTGTCAAAATATGAGGAATATGAAACGGTCTGAAAAATAGGAGGAGCATGAAACGGTGTTGAAAAATATGAAGAGCCAGAAAAGGTGTGAAAAATATGAAGAGCTTCAAAAGGTGTGAAAAATATGAAGAGTTTCAAAAGGTGTGAAAAATATGAAGAGCTTCAAAAGGTGTCAAAAATTAGAGGAGCAAGAAACGGTCTGAAAAATAGGAGGATCATGAAGTGGTGTTGAAAAACATGAAGAGCCTGAAAAAGTGTGAAATATATGAAAATCTCCAAAAGGTGTCAAAAATATGAGGAGCATGAAACGGTCTGAAAAATAGGAGGAGCATGAAACGATGTTGAAAAAAATGAAGAGCCTGAAAAGGTGTGAAAAACATGAAGAGCTTCAAAAGGTGTCAAAAATATCAGTAGCATGAATGGGTCTGAAAGATAAGAGGAGCATGCAATGGTATTGAAAAACATGAACAGCCTGAAAAGATGTGAACAATATGAAGAGCTTCAAAAGGTGTCAAAAATATGAGGATCATGAAACGGTCTGAAATATAGGAGGAGTATGAAACGGTGTTGAAAAACATAAAGAGCATGAAAAGGTGTGAAAAATATGAAGAGCTTCAAAAGGTTTCAAAATTATTTGTCGCATGAAACGGGTAAAAAAAAATAGGAGGAGCATGAGACGGTGTTGAAAAACATGAAGATCCTGAAAAGGTGTGAAATATATGAAGAGCTTCAAAATGTTTCAAAAAAAGGAGGAGCATGAGAAGGTGTTGAAAAACATGAAGAGCATGAAAAGGTGTGAAAAATATGAAGAGGTTCAAAAGTTATCAAAAATATGAGGAGCATGAAAGGGACTGAAAATAGGAGGAGCATGAAACTTTGTATGTATACATGAAGAGCATGAAAAGGTGTGAAAAATTTGAAGAGCTGCAAAAGGTGTCAAAAATATGAGGAGCATGTAACGGTGTTGAAAAACATGAAGAGCATTAAAAGTGTGAAAAATATGAAGAGTTTCAAAAGGTGTCAAAAATATGAGGAGCATGGAACGGTCTCAAAAATAGTAGGAGCATGAGATGGTGTTGAAAAACATGAAGAACCTGAAAAGGCTGGAAATATATGAAGAGCTTTCAAGGTGTCAAAAATATGAGGAGCATGAAACGGTCTGAAAAATAGGAGGAGCATGAAACGGTGTTGAAAAACATGAAGAGCATGATAAGTGTTAAAAATATAAAGAGCTTCAAAAGGTGCCAAAATTTGAGGAGCATGAAACGTTCTGAAAAATAGGAGGAGCATGAAACGGTCTGAAAAATAGGAGGAGCATGAAACCATGTTGAAAAACATGAAGAGCCTAAAAAGCTGTGAGAAATATGAATAGCTTCAAAAAGTGTCAAAAATATTAGGAGCATGAAACGGTCTGAAATACAGGAGGAGCATGAAGCGGTATTCAAATACATGAAGAGCATGAAAAGGTGTGCAAAATATTAAGAGCTTCAAAAGGAGTCAAATATACGAGGAACATGAAACGGTGTTAAAAAACATGAAAACAATTAAAAGTGTGAAAAATATAAAGAGCTTCAAAAGCTGTCAAAATTATGAGGAGCAAGAAACGGTCTGAAAAATAGAAGGAGCATGAAACGGTGTTGAAAAACATGCAGAGAATGAAAAGGTGTGAAAAATATGAAGAGCTTCAAAAGGTGTCAAAAAAAAGAGGAGCATGAAACTGTCTGAAAAATAGGAACAGCATGAAACGGTGGTGAAAAACATGAAGAGCATGAAAAGGTGTGAAAAATATGAAGAGCTTCAAAAGGTGTCAAAAATATGAGGAGCATGCAACTGTCTGAAAAATAGGAGGAGCATTAAACAGTGTTTAAACATGAAGAGCCTGAAAAGGTGTGAAATATATCAAGAGTTCAAAAGGTGTCAAAAATATGAGGAGCATGAAACGGTGTTCAAAATCATGAAAATCCTGAAAAGGTGAAAAATATGAAGATCTTCAAAAGGTGTCAAATATATGAGGAGCATGAAACGGTGTTGAAAAACATGAGGAGCATTAAAAGTGTGAAAAATATAAACAGCTTCAAAAGCTGTCAAAAATATGAGGAGCAAGAAACGGTCTTGAAAAGGGGAGGAGCATGAAACGGTGTTGAAAAACATGAAGAGAATGAAAAGGTGTGAAAAATATGAAGAGCTTCAAAAGGTGTCAAAAATATGAGGAACATGAAACTGTCAGAAAAATATGAGGACCATGAAACGGTCTAAAAAATAGGACGAGCATGAAACAGTGTTGAAAAACATGAAGAGCTTCAAAAGGTGTCAAAAATATGAGGAGCCTGAAACCATCTGAAAAATAGGAGAAGCATGAAACGGTGTTGAAAATCATGAAGAGCCTGAAAAGGTGTGAACAATAAGAAGAGCTTCAGAAGGTGTCAATAATATGAGGAGCATGAAAGGGTCTGAAAAATAGGAGGAGCATGAAATGGGGTTGAACACATGAATTGCTTGAAAAGGTCTGAAAAATATGAAGAGCTTCAAAAGATGTTAAAAATATGAGGAGCATGAAAGGGTTATAAACATTGGAGGAGCATGAAACGGTGTTGAAAAACATGAAGAGCTTCAAAAAGTGTGAAAAATATGAAGAGCTTCAAAAGCTGTCATAAATAAGAGGAGCATGAGACGGTCTGAAAAACATGAGGAGCACGAATGGTCTGAAAAATGGGAGGAGCATGAAACGTTGTATGAAAACATGAAGAGCAAGAAAAGGTGTGAAAAATATGAAGAGCTTCAAAAGGTGTCAAAAATATGAGGAGCATGAAACGGTCTGAAAAATAGGAGGAGCATGAGACGGTGTTGAAAAACATGAAGAACCTGAAAAAGTTGGAAAATCATGAAGAGCTTCAAAGATGTCAAAAATATGAGGAGCATGAAAAGGTCTGAAAAATAGGAGGAGCATGAAACGGTGTTGAAAAACATGAAGAACCTGAAAAGTTGTGAAAAATATGAAGAGCTGTAAAAGGTGTGAAAAATATGAGAAGCATGAAACGGTCTGAAATAATGAGGACCATGAAACGGTCTGAAAAATAGGACAAGCATGAAACGGTGTTGAAAAACATGAAGAGCCTGAAAAGGTGTGAAATATATGAAGAGCTTAAAAAGGCGTGAAATATATGAGGAACCTGAAACGCTCTGAAAAACAGGAGGAGAATGAAGTGGTGATGAAAAAACATGAAGAGCCTGAAAAGGTGTGAAAAATATGAAGAGCTTAAAAAGCTGTCATAAATAAGAGGAGCATGAGACGGTCTGAAAAACATGAGGAGCACGAATGGTCTGAAAAATGGGAGGAGCATGAAACGTTGTATGAAAACATGAAGAGCAAGAAAAGGTGTGAAAAATATGAAGAGCTTCAAAAGGTGTGAAAAATACGAGGAGCATGAAGAGGTGTTCAAAAACATGAAAAGCCTGAAATGTTGCAAAAATATGAAAAGCTTCAAAAGGTGTCAAAAATATGAGGAGCATGAAACGGTCTGAAAAATAGGACAAGCATGAAACGGTGTTGAAAAACATGCAGAATCTGAAAAGGTGTGAAAAATATGAAGAGCTTCAAAAGGTGTCAAAAATATGAGGAGCATGAAACAGTGTTCAAAAACATGAAGAGCCTGAAAAGCTGTGAAAAATATGAAGAGCTTCAAAAGGTGTGAAATATAGGAAGAGCTTCAAAAGGTGTCAAAAATGAGATGAGCATGAAACGGTCTGAACAAACGAGGAGCATGAAGCAGTGTTCAAAAACATGAATAGCCGGAAAAGGTGTGAAAAATATGAAGAGCTTCAAAAGCTGTCAAAAATATGAGGAGCATGAAACGGTCTGAAAAATAGGAGGAGCATGAAGCGGTGTTCAAAAACATGACGAGCTTGAATAGGTGGGAGAAATATGAAGAGCTTCCAAAGGTGTCAATAATATGAGGAGCATGAAACGGTCTGAAAAATAGGAGGAGGATGAAGCGGTGTTCAAAAACATGAAGAGACTGAAAAGATGTGAAAAATATGAAGAGATTTAAAATGTGTGAAAAATATGAGGAGCATGAAACGTTCTGAAAAATAGGAGGAGCATGAAGCGGTGTTCAAAAACATGAAGAGACTGAAAAGGTGTGAAAAATATGAAGACTGTCAAAAAATATCAAAAATATGAGGAGTATGAAACGGTCTGAAAAATAGGAGGAGCATGAAGCGGTGTTGAAAAACATGAAGAGCCTGAAAAGGTGTGAAAAATATGAAGAGCTTCTAAAGGTGTCAAAAATATGAGGAGAATGAAACGGTCTGAAATATAGGAGGAGCATGAAGTGGTATTGAAAAACATGAAGAGCCTGAAAAGTGTAAAAAATACAAAGATCTTCAAAAAGTGTCAAAAATATGAGGTGCATGAAACGGTCTGAAAAATAGGAGGAGCATGAAGTGGCTTTGAAAATCACGAAGAGCCTGAAAAGGTGTGAAATATATGAAGAGCTTCAAAAGGTGTCAAAAATATGAGGAGCCCTAAATGGTCTTACAAATAGGAGGAGCATGAAGTGGTGTTGAAAAACGTGAAGAGCCTGAAAAGTTGTGAAAAATATGAAGAGCTTCAAAAGATGTCAAAATTAACGGGAGCATGAAACGGTCTGAAAAATAGGAGGAGCATGAAGCGGTGTTGAAAAACATGAAGAGCTTGAAAAGGTATGAAAACTATGAAGAGCTTCAAAAGGTATGAAAAATATGAAGAGCATCAAAAGGTGTCAAAACGAGATGAGCATGAAATGGTCTGAAAAATAGGAGGAGCATGAAGTGGTGTTCAAAAAAATGAAGAGCCTGAAAAGGTGTGAAATATATGAAGAGCTTCAAAAGGTGTCAAAATTATGAGGAGCTTGAAACGGGCTGAAAAATAGGAGGAGCATGTAGCGGTGTTCAAAAACATGAAGAGCCTGAAAAGGTGTGAAAAATATGAAGAGCTTCAAAAGGTGTCTAAAATATGAGAAGCATGAAACGGTCTGAAATATAGGAGGAGCATGAAACGGTGTTCAAAAACATGAAGAGACTGAAAAGGTGTGAAAAATATGATGAGCTTCAAAAGGTGTCAAAAATATGAGGAGCATGAAACGGTCTGAAAAATAGGAGGAGCAAGAAGCTGTGTTCAAAAACCTGAGAGCATGAAACGGTGTGAAATATATAAAGAGCTTCAAAAGGTGTCAAAATTATGAGGAGCTTGAAACGGGCTGAAAAATAGGAGGAGCATGTAGCGGTGTTCAAAAACATGAAGAGCCTGAAAAGGTGTGAAAAATATGAAGACCTTCAAAAGGTGTCAAAAATATGAAGAGCATGAATCGGTCTGAAAAATCGGAGGAGCCTGAAATGATGTTCCAAAACATTAAAGGTTGAAAAGGTGTGAAAATATGAAGAGCTTCAAAACGTGTCAAAAATATGAGAAGCTTGAAACGGTCTCAAAAATAGGAGGACCATGAAGCGGTGTTGAAAAACATGAAGAGCCTGAAAACGTGTGAAAAATATGAAGAGCTTCAAAAGGTGTGAAAAATATGAAAAACTTCAAAAGGTGTCAAAAATGACATGAGCATTTAAAGGTCTGAAAATTAGGACGAGCATGAAGTGGTGTTCAGAAACATGAAGAGCCTGAAAAGGAGTGAAATATATGAAGAGCTTCAAAGGTGTCAAAAATATGAGGAGCATGAAATGGTCTGAAAAATAGGAGGAGCATGAAGCGTTGTTGAAAAACATCAATAGGCTGAAAAGGTGTGAAAAATAAGAAGAGCTTCAAAAGGTGTGAAAAATATGAAGAGCTTCAAACGGTGTCAAAAATGAGAGTAGCATGAAATGGTCTGAAAAATACGAAGGGCATGAAACTTTGTTCAAAAATATGAAGAGCCTGAAAAGGTTTGAAAAATATGAAGAGCTTGAAAAGGTGGCAAATATATGAGGAGCATGAAACGTTCTGAAAAACAGGAGGAGCATTAAGCTGTGTTGAAATTCAGGAAGAGCATGAAAAGGTGTGAAATACATGAAGAGCTTCAAAAGGTGTCAAAAATATGAGGAGCATTAAACGGTCTGAAAAATAGGAGGAGCATGAAGCGTTGTTGAAAAACATGAAGAGCCTGAAAAGGTGTGAAAAATATGAAGAGCTTCAAAATTATCAAAAATATGAGGAGCATGACACGGTCTGAAAAAAAGGAGGATCATGAAGCGGTGTTGAAAAACATGAAGAGCCTGAAGGTGTGAAATATATGAAGAGCTTCAAAAGGTGTCAAAAATATGAGGAGCATGAAACGGTCTGAAAAATAGGAGTAGCATGAAGCGGTGTTGAAAAACATGAAGAGCCTGAAAAGCTGTGAAAAATATGAAAAGCTTCAAAATGTGTGAAAAATGTGAGGAGCATGAAACGGTATGAAAAATAGGAGCAGCATGATGCGATGTTGAAAAACATGTATAGCCTGAAAATGTGTGAAATATACGAAGAGCTTCAAAGGTGTCAAAAGTAAAAGGAGCATGAAACGATCTGAAAAATAGGAGGAGCCTGAAGCCGTGTTGAAAAATATGACGAGCCTGAAAATGTGTGAAAAATATGAAGAGCTTCAAAAGGTGTTAAATATATGAGGAGCATGAATCGGTCTCAAAAATAGGAGGAGCATGAAGCGGTGTTCAAAACCATGAAGAGCCTGAAAAGGTGTGAAAAATATGAAAAGCTTCAAAATGTGTGAAAAATGTGAGGAGCATGAAACGGTGTGAAAAATAGGAGGAGCATGAAGCAGTGTTGAAAAACAGGAAGCGCCTGAAAAGGTGTGAAAAATATGAAGAGCTTCAAAATGTGTCAAAAATATGAGGAGCATGAAATGGTCTGAACAAGAGGAGGAGCCTGAAAAGGAGTTCAAAAACATGAAGAGCCTGAAAAGATGTGAAAAATATGAAGAGCTTCAAAAGGTGTCAAAAATATGAGGAGCATGAAACAGTCTGAAAAATAGGAGGAGCATGAAGCGGTGTTGAAAAACAGGAAGCGCCTGAAAAGGTGTGAAAAATATGAAGATCTTCACAAGGTGTCAGAAATACAAGGAGCATGAAACGGTCTCAAAAATAGGAGGAGCATGAAACGGTGTTCAAAAACATGAAAACCCTGAAAAGTTGTGAAATCTATAAAGAGCTTCAAAATATGTTAAAAATTGGAGGAGCATGAAACGGTCTGAAAAATATGAGGAGCAAGAAACGGTGTGAAAAATATGAAGAGCTTCAAAAGGTGTCAAAATAATGAGGAGCATGACACGGTCAGAAATATAGGAGGAGGATGATGCGGATTTGAAAAAACATGAAGAGCCTGAAAAGGTGTGACAATTATGAAGCGCTTCAAAAGGTGTCAAAATTATGGGGAGCATTAAACGGTCTGAAAAACAGGAGGAGCATGAAATGGTGTTGAAAAATACGAAGAGCATTAAAAGGTGTGAAAAATATGAAGAGCTTCAAAAGGTGTCAAAAATATGAGGAGCATCAAACGGTCTGAAAAATAGGAGGAGCATGAAGTGGTATTGAAAAACAGAAAGAGCCTGAAAAGGTGTGAAAAATATGAAGAGCTTCAAAAGGTGTCAAAAATATGTGGAGCATGAAACGGTTTAAAAAATAGGAGGAGCATGAAACGGTCTTCAAAAACATGAAGAGCCTGAAAAGGTGTGAAAAATATGAAGAGCTTCAAAAGCTGTCAAAAATATGAGGAGCATGAAACGGTCTGAAAAATAGGAGGAGCATGAAGTGGTATTGAAAAACAGAAAGAGCCTGAAAAGGTGTGAAAAATATGAAGAGCTTCAAAAGGTGTCAAAAATATGAGGAGCATGAAACGGTTTAAAAAATAGAAGGAGCATGAAACGGTCTTCAAAAACAGGAAGTGCCTGAAAAGGTGTGAAAAATATGAAGAGCTTCAAAAGGTGTCAAAAATATGAGGACCATGAAACGGTCTGAAAAATAGGAGGAGCATGAAGTGGTATTGAAAATCATAAAGAGCATGAAAAGGTGTGAAAAATATGAAGAGCTTCAAAAGGTGTCAAAAATATGAGGAGCATGAAACAGTGTTCAAAAACATGAAAAGCCTGAAAAGTTGTGAAATATATGAAGAGCTTCAAAAGGTGTCAAAAATGTGAGGAGCATGAAACGGTCTGAACAATAGGAGGAACATGAATCGGTGTTGAAAAACATGAAGAACCTGAAAAGGTGTGAAAAATATGAAGAGCTTCAAAAGGTGACAAAAATATGAGGAGCATGAACAGTCTGAAAAATAGTAGGAGCAGGAAACAGTGTTCAAAAACATGAAGAGCCTGAAATGGTGTGAAAAATATGAAGAGCTTCAAAAGGTGTCAAAAATATGAGGAGCATGAAACAGTCCGAAAAATAGGAGCAGCATGAAGCGGTTTTGAAAAACATGAAGAGCCTCAAAAGATGTGAAAAATATGAAGAGCTTAAAAAGGTGTCAAAATATGAGGAGGATGAAACGGTCTGAAAAATAGGAGGAGCATGAAACGGTGAACAAAAATATGAAGAGCCTGAAAAGTTGTGAAAAATATGAAGAGCTTCAAAAGGTTTCAAAAATATGAGGAGCATGAAACGGTCTGAAAAGTAGGAGGAGCATGAAACGCTTTTCAAATCGTGAAGAGCCTGAAAATGCATGAAATATATGAAGAGCTCCAAAAGGTGTCAAAAATAGGAGGAGCATGAAGCGGTGTAGAAAAACCTGAATAGCGTGAAAAGGTGTGAAAAATATGAAGATCTTCAAAAGGTGTCAAAAATATGAGGAGCATGACTCGGTCAGAAATATAGCAGGAGCATGAAGTGGTTTTGAAAACATGAAGAACCTGAAAAGTTGTGAAATGATGAAGAGCTTCAAAAGGTGTCAAATATATGAGCAGCATGAAACGTTCTGAAAAATTGGAGGTGCAAGAAACGATGTTCAAAACATGAAGAGCCTGAAAAGGTGTGAAAAATATGAAGGGCTTCAAAACGTATCAAAAATATGAGGAGAATGAAACGGTCTGAAATATAGGGGGATCATGAAGCGGTTTTGAAAAACATGAAGAGCCTGAAAAGGTGTGAAAAATGTGAAGAGCTTAAAAAGGTGTCAAAATATGAGGAGGATGAAACGGTCTGAAAAATAGGAGGAGCATGAAACGGTGAACAAAAATATGAAGAGCCTGAAAAGTTGTGAAAAATATGAAGAGCTTCAAAAGGTGTGAAAAATATGAGGAGCATGAAACGGTCTGAAAAAGATGAGGAGCATGAAGCGGCGTTGAAAAACATGAAGAGCCTGAACAGGTGTGAAAAAAATGAAGAGCTTCAAAAGGTGTCAAAAATATGAGGAACATGAATCGGTCTGAAAAATAAGAGAAGCATGAAGTGGTGTTGAAAAACATGTAGAGCCTGAAAAGGTGTGAAAATTATGAAGAGCTTCAAAAGGTGTGAAATACATGAGGAGCATGAAACGGTCTATAAAATAGGAGGAGCATGAAACGTTGTTCAAAAACAAGAAGAGCCTGAAATGGTGTGAAAAATATGAAGAGCCTCAAAACTTGTCAAAAATATG
The DNA here is from genome assembly GCF_033118175.1 of Dama dama. Lineage (NCBI taxonomy): Eukaryota > Metazoa > Chordata > Mammalia > Artiodactyla > Cervidae > Dama > Dama dama. The sequence continues at coordinate 263,644 of NW_026870932.1, forward strand.
AGGAGCATGAAACGGTCTGAAAAAGAGTAGAAGCATGAGCGGAGTTGAAAAACATGAAGAGCCTGAAAAGGGGTGAAAAATATGAAGAGCTTCAAAAGGTGTGAAAAATAGGAGGAGCATGAAGCGGTTTTCAAAAACATGAAGAGCCTGAAAAGGTGTGAAAAATACGAAGAGCTTCAAAAGGTGTCAAAAATATGACGAGCATGAAAGAGTCTGAAAAATAGGAGCAGCATGAAACGGTGTTCAAAAACATGAAGAGCCTGAAAAGGTATGAAAAATATGAAGAGCTTCAAAAAGTGTGAAAAATAGGAGGAGCATGAAGCGGTGTTCAAAAACATGAAAAGCCTGAAAAGGTGTGAAAAACATGAAGAGTTTCAAAAGGTGTTAAAAATGAGATGAGCATGAAACGGTCTCAAAAATAGGAGGATCATGAAGCGGTATTGAAAATCATGAAGAGCCTGAAAAGGTGTGAAGAATATGAAGAGCTTCAAAAGGGGTCAAAAATATGAGAGGCATGAAACGATCTGAAAAAAAGCAGGAGCATGAAGTCGTGTTCAAAAACATGAAGAGCCTGAAAAGGTGTGAAAATTATGAAGAGCTTCAAAAGGTGTGAAATACATGAGGAGCATGGAACTGTCTGAAAAATAGGAGGAGCATGAAGCGGTGTTTAAAAACATGAAGAGCCTGAAAAGGTGTGAAAATTATGAAGAGCTTCAAAAGGTGTGAAATACATGAGGAGCATGTAACGTTCTGAAAAATTGGAGGAGCATGAGGCGCTGTTGAAAAACATGAAGAGCCTGAAAAGCTGTGAAAATTATGAAGACCTTCAAAAGGTGTCAAAAATATGAGGAGCATGAAACGGTCTGACAAAGAGGAGGAGCATAAAGTGGTGTTTAAAAACATGAAGGGCCTGAAAAGGTGTGAACAGTATGAAGAGCTTCAAAAGGTGTCAAAAGTTTGAGGAGCATGAAACGGTCTGACAAATAGGAGGAGCATGAAGTGGTGTTCAAAAACATGAAGAGCCTGAAAAGGTGTGAAAAATATGAAGAGCTTCAAAAGGTGTCAAAAATATGAAGAGCTTCAAAAGGTGTCAAAAATGATATGAGCATGAAACGGTCTGAAAAATAGGAGGAGCATGAAGCGGTGTTCAATAACATGAAGAGCCTGAAAAGGTGTGAAAAATATGAAGAGCTTCAAAAGGTGTGAAAAAAGAGAGGATCATGAAACGGTCTGAAAAATAGGAGGAGCATGAAGCAGTGTTCAAAAACAAGAAGAGCCTGAAAAGGTATGACAAATATGAAGAGCTTCAAAAAGTGTCAAAAATATGAGGAGCATGAAACGGTCTCAAAAATAGGAGGAGCATGAAGCGGTGTTAAAAAAATGGAGAGCGTGAAAAGGTGTGAAAAATATGAAGAGCGTCAAAAGCTGTGAAAATTATGAGGAGCATGAAACAGTCTGAAAAATAGTAGGAGCATGAAGCGGTGTTGAAAAACATGAAGAGCCTGAAAAGGTGTGAAAAATATGAAGAGCTTCCAAAATTGTCAAAAATATGAGGAGCATGAAACGGTCTGAAAAATAGGAGGAGCCTGAAACAGTCGGAAAAAAAGGAGGACATTGAAACGGTGTTGAAAAACATGAAGAGCCTGAAAACGTGTGAAAAATAGGAGGAGCTTCAAAAGGTGTCAAAAATATGAGGAGCATGAAAAGGTCTGAAAAATAGGAGGAGCAAGAAGCGGCGTGTAAAAACATGAAGAGCCTGAAAAGGTGTGAAAATATGAAGAGCTTCAAAAGGCGTGAAAAATGAAAGGAGCATGAAACGGTCTGAAAAATAGGAGGAGCCTGAAGCCGTGTTGAAAAAAAAGAAGAGCCTGAAAATGTGTGAAAAATATGAAGAGCTTCAAAAGGTGTGAAATACATGAGGAACATTAAACGTTCTGAAAAATAGGAGGAGCATGAAGCGGTGTTCAAAAACATGAAGAGCCTGAAAAGGTGTGAAAAAAACGAAGAGCTTCAAAAAGTGTGAAAAATAGGAGGAGCATGAAGCGGTGTTCAAAAACATGAAGAGTCTGAAAAGGTTTGAAAAATATGAAGAGCTTCAAACGGTCTGAAATACATGATGAGCATGAAACGGTCTGAAAAATAGGAGGAGCATGAAACGGTGTTCCAAAACATGAACAGCCTGAAAAGTTGTGAAAAATATGAAGAGCTTCAAAGGTGTCAAAATTATGAGGAGCATGAAAAGGTCTGAAAAATAGGAGGAGCATGAAACGGTGTTCCAAAACATGAATAGCCTCAAAAGGTGTGAAAAATATGAAGAGCATCAAAAGGTGTGAAAAATATCAGAAGCATGAAACGGTCTGAAAAATAGGAGGAGCATGAAGCGGTGTTCAAAAACATGAAGAGCCTGAGAACGTGTGAAAAATATGAAGAGCTTCCAAAGGTGTGAAATACATGAGAGAAATGAAACTATCTGAAAAATTGGAGGAGCATGAAGCTGTGTTGAAAAACATGAAGAGCCTGAAAAGGTGTGAAAAATATGAAGACCTTCTAAAGGTGTCAAAAATAAGAGAACAATGAAACGGTCTGGAAAATAGGAGGAGCATGAAGTGGTGTTGATAAACATGAAGAGCCTGAAAAGGTGTGAAAAATATGAAGAGCTTCAAAAGGTGTCAAAAGTATGAAGAGCATGATACGGTCTGAAAAATACGAGGAGCATGAAGCGGTGTTCAGAAACATGAAGAGCCTGAAAAGGTGTGAAAAATATGAAAAGCATCAAAAGGTGTCAAAAAAGAGATGATCATGAAACGATCTGAAAAATATTAGGAGCATGAAGCGGTTTTGAAAAATATGAAGAGCCTGAAAATGTGTGAGAAATATGAAGACCTTCAAAAGGTGTCAAAAATAAGAGGAGTAAGAAACGGTCTGCAAAAAATGAGGAGCAAGAAGTGTTGTTCAAAAACATGAAGAGCCTGAAAAGGTGTGAAAAATATGAGAAGCTTCAAAAGGTGTCAAAAATGAGATGAGCATGAAACGGTCTGAAAAATAGGAGGAGCATGAAGTAGTGTTGAAAAAAACGAAGAGCCTGAAAAGGTGTGAAAAACATGAAGAGTTTTAAAAGGTGTGAAAAATATGAAGAGCTTCAAAAGGTGTCAAAATGAGATGAGCATGAAACGATCTGAAAAATAGGAGGAGCATGAAGTAGTGTTGAAAAAAATGAAGAGCCTGAAAAGGTGTGAAAAATATGAAGAGCTTCTAAAGGGGTCAAAAATATGAGGAGCATGAAACGGTCTGAAAAATAGGAGGAGCATGCAGTGGTGTTGAAAAACATGAAGAGCCTGAAAAGTGTGAAAAATATGAAGAGCTTCAAAAGGTGTGAAAAATATGGGGAGCTTCGAAATGTGTCAAAAATATCAGGAGCATAAAACGGTCTGAAAAATAGGAGGAGAATGAAGTGGTGTTGAAAAAAATGAAGAGCCTGAAAAGGTGTGAAAAATATGAAGAGCTACTAAAGGGGTTAAAAATATGAGGAGCATGAAACGGTCTGAAAAATAGGAGGAGCATGAAGTGGTGTTGAAAAAAATGAAGAGCCTGAAAAGGTGTGAAAAATATGAAGAGCTTCTAAAGGGGTCAAAAATATGAGGAGCATGAAACGGTCTGAAAAATAGGAGGAGCATGCAGTGGTGTTGAAAAACATGAAGAGCCTGAAAAGTGTGAAAAATATGAAGAGCTTCAAAAGGTGTGAAAAATATGGGGAGCTTCGAAATGTGTCAAAAATATCAGGAGCATAAAACGGTCTGAAAAATAGGAGGAGAATGAAGTGGTGTTGAAAAAAATGAAGAGCCTGAAAAGGTGTGAAAAATATGAAGAGCTTCTAAAGGGGTCAAAAATATGAGGAGCCAGATACGGTCTGAAAAATAGGAGGAGCATGAAGTTGTGTTGAAAAACATGAAGAGACTGAAAAGGTGTGAAAAATATGAAGAGCTTCAAAAGGTGTGAAGTACATGAGGAGCATGTAACAGTCTGAAAAATAGGAGGACCATGAAGCGGGGTTGAAAAACATGAAGAGCCTGAGAACGTGTGAAAAATATGAAGAGCTTCAAAAGGTGTGAAAACATGAGGAGCTTCAAAAGGTGTCAAAAATGAGATGAGCATGAAAAGATCTGAAAAACAGGAGGAGAATGAAGTGCTGTTGAAAAACATGAAGAGCCTGAAATGGTATGAAATATATGAAGAGCTTCAAAAGGTGTGAAATACATGAATAGCATGAAACGGTCTGAAAAATAGGAGAAGCATGAAGTGGTGTGGAAAAAGATGAAGAGCCTGAAAAGCTGTGAGAAATATGAAGAGCTTCAAAAGGTGTCAAAAATATGAGGAGCAAGAAACCGTCTGAAAAATAGGAGGAGCATGAAACCGTGTTCAAAAACATGAAGAGCCTGAAAAGGTGTGAAAAATATGAAGAGCTTCAAAAGGTGTGAAGTACATGAGGAGCATGAAACTGTCTGAAAAATAGAAGGACCATGAAGCGGTGTTGAAAAACATGAAGAGCCTGAGAACGTGTGAAAAATATGAAGAGCTTCAAAATGTGTGAAAACATGAGGAGCTTCAAAAGGTGTCAAAAAGGAGATAAGCATGAAAAGGTCTGAAAAATAGGAGGAGAATGAAGTGCTGTTGAAAAACATGAAGAGCCTGAAATGGTGTGAAATATATGAAGAGCTTCAAAAGGTGTGAAAAATATGGGAGCTTCAAAAAGTGTCAAACATATGAGGAGCCTGAAACGGTCTGAAAAATAGGAGGAGCATGAAGCGGTGTTCAAAAACATGAAGAGCCTGAAAAGGTGTGAAATATAAGAAGAGCTTCAAAAGCTCTCAATAATATGAGGAGCATGAAATCGTATGTAAAATAGGAGGAGTATGAAACATTGTTGAAAAACATGAAGAGTCTGAAAAGTTGTGAAAAATATGAAGAGCTTCAAAAGGTGTGAAATACATGAGGAGCATGAAAAGTTCTGAAAAATAGGAGGATCAGAAGCGGTGTTGAAAAACATGAAGAGCCTGAAAAAGTGTGAAAAATATGAAGAGTTTCAAAAGGTGTGAAATACATGAGGAGCATGAAACTGTCTGAAAAATAGGAGGAACATGAAGCGGTGTTCAAAAACATGAAAAGCCTGAAACGATGTTAAAAATATGAAGAGCTTCAAAAGGTGTCAAAAATATGAGGTGCATGAAACGGTCTGAAAAACAGGAGGAGCATGAAACGTTGTTCAAAAACATGAAGAGCCTGTAAAGGTTTGAAAAATATGAAGAGCCTCAAAACGTGTCAAATCTATGAAGAACATGAAACGGTCTCAAAAAAAGAGGAGAATGAAAGGGTGTTCAAAAACATGAAGAGCCTGAAAAAGTGTGAAAAATATGAAGAGCTTCAAAGGTTTGAAAAATATGAACAGCTTCAAAAGGTGTGAAATACATGAGGAGCATGAAACGGTCTGAAAAATAGGAGGAGCCTGAAGCGGTGTTCAAAAATATGAAGAGCCTGAAAAGTTGTGTAAAATATGAAGAGCTTAAAACGGTGTGAAAAATAGGAGGAGCATGAAGCGGTGTTCAAAAACATGAAGAGCCTGAAAAGGTGTGAAAAATATGAAGAGATTCAAAAGGTGTGAAATACATGAGGAGCATGAACGGTCTGAACAATAGGAGGAGCATGAAGCGGTGTTCAAAAACATGAAGTTCCTGAAAAGGTGTGAAAAATATGAAGAGCTTCAAAAGGTGTCAAAAATATGAGGAGCATGAAACGGTCTGAAAAATAGGAGGAGCATGAAGCGGTGTTGAAAAACACGAAGAGCCTGAAAACGTGTGAAATATATGAAGAGCTTCAAAAAGTGTGAAAAATATGAAGAGCTTCAAAAGGTGTCAAAAATGAGATGAGGATGAAACGGTTTTAAAAATATTAGGAGCATGAAGTGGTGTTCAACAAAATGAAGACCCTGAAAAGGTGTGAAAAATATGAAGAGCTTCAAATGGTGTCAAAAATATGAGGAGCATGAAACGGTCTGAAATATATGAGGAGCATGAAGCGGTGTTCAAAATTAAGAAGAGCCTGAAAAGGTGTGAAAAATATGAACAGCTTCAAAAGGTGTCAAAAATATGAGGAGTATGAAACGGTCTGAAAAACACGAGGAGCATGAAACTGTGTTCAGTAATATGAAGAGCCAGAAAAGGTGTGAAAAATATGAAGAGCTTCAAAACGTGTCAAAAATATGAGGAGCATGAAACGGTCTGAAAAATAGGAGGAGCATGAAGCGGTGTTGAAAAACATGAAGAGCCTGAAAAGGTGTGAAAAATATGAAGAGCTTCAAAAGGTGTGAAAAATTTGAAGAGCTTCAAAAAGTGTCAAAAATGAGATGAGCATGAAAAGGTCTGAAAAATAGGAGGAGCATGAAGTGGTGTTCAAAAAATGAAGAGCCTGAAAAGGTGTGAAATACATGAAGAGCTTCAAAAAGTGTCAAAAATATGAGGAGCATGAAACGGTCTGAAAAATCGGGGAGCATGAAGCGGTGTTGAAAATCATGAAGAGCCTGAAAAACTGTGAGAAATATGAAGAGCTTCAAAAGGTGTCAAAAATATGAAGAGCTTCCTAAGGTGAAAAAATATGAGGAGCATGAAGCGGTTTGAAAAATATTAGGTGCATTAAGCGGTGTTGAAAAACATGAAGAGCCTGAAAAGGTGTGAAATATATGAAGAGCTTCAAAAGGTGTGCAATACATGAGGAGCATGTAACAACCTTAAAAACAGGACGAGCATGAAGCTGTGTTCAAAAACATGAGAGCCTGAAAAGGTGTGAAAAATGTGAAGAGCTTCAAAAGGTGTGAAACACATGAGAAGCATGAAACGGTCTGAAAAATAGGAGGAGCATGAAGCAGTGTTCAAAAATATGAAGAGCCTGAACAGGTGTGAAAAATATGAAGAGCTACAAAAGGTTTCAAAAATATGAGTAGCATGAAACGTTCTGAAAAATAGGAGGAGTATGAAGCGGTGTTCAAAAATATGAAGAGCCTGAAAAGGTGTGAAAAATATGAAGACCTTCAAAAGGTGTGAAACATAGGAGGAGCATGAAGCAGTGTTCAAAAACATGAAGAGCCTGAAAAGGAGTGAAAAATACGAAGAGCTTCAAAAGGTGTCAAATACATGAGGAGCATTAAACGGTCTGAAAAATAGGAGGAGCATGAAGCGGTGTTCAAAAATATGAAGAGCCTGAAAAGGTGTGAAAAATATGAAGAGCTTCAAAAGGTGTGAAAATTAGGAGGAGCATGAAGCGGTGTTCAAAAACATGAAGAGCCTGAAAAGGTGTGAAAAATATGAAGACCTTCAAAAGGCGTCAAAAATATGAGGATCTTGAAACTGTCTGATCAATAGGAGGATTATGAAACGGTGTCACAAAACATGAAGAGCCTGAAAAGGTGTGAAAAATATGAAGAGCTTCAAAAGGTGTGAAAAATATGAAGAGCTTCAAAAAGTGTGAAATACATGAGGAGGATTAAACGGTTTGAAAAATAGGAGGAGCATGAAGCGGTGCTGAAAAACATGAAGAGCCTGAAAAGGTGTGAAAAATATGAAGAGCTTCAAAAGGTTTGAAAAATATGAAGAGTTTCATAAGGTGTCAAAAATTAGATGAGCATGAAACGGTCTGAAAAATAGGAGGAACATGAAGCGGTGTTCAAAAACATGAAGAGACTGAAAAGGTGTGAAAAATATGAAGAGCTTCCAAACGTGTCAAAAATATGAGGAGCATGAAACGTTCTGAAAAATAGGAGGAGCATGAAGCGGTGTTGAAAAACATGAAGAGCCTGAAAAGGTGTGAAAATATGAAGAGCTTCAAAAGGTGTGAAAAATATGAGGTACATTAAACGGTCTGAAAAAAGGGGGAGCATGAAGCGGTGTTGAAAAACATGAAGAGCATGAAAACGTGTGAAAAATATGAAGAGCTTCAAAAGGTGTCAAAATTATGAGGAGTATGAAACGGTCTGAAAATAGGAGGAGCATGAAGCCATGTTCAAAAACATGAAGAGCCTGAAATGGTGTGAAAAGTATGAAGAGCTTCAAAATGTGTGAAAAATATGAAGAGCTTCAAAAGGAGTCAAAAATGAGATGAGTCTGAAACGGTTTGAAAAATAGGACGAGCATGAAGTGGTGTTGAAAACATGAAGAGCCTGAAAATGTGTGAAAAATATGAAGAGCTTCAAAACCTGTCAAAAATATGAGGAGCATGAAACGGTCTGAAAAATAGGAGGAGCATGAAGCGGTGTTCAAAAACTTGAAGAGCCTGAAAAGGTTTGAAAAATATGAAGAGCTTCAAAAGATTTCAAATATATGAGGAGCATGAAACGGTCTGAAAAATAGGAGGAGCATGAAACGGTGATCAAAAACATGAAGAGCCTGAAAAGGTGTGAAAAATATGAAGAGCTTCAAAAGGTGTGAAAAATATGAAGAGCTTCAAAAGGTGTCAAAAATTAGATGAGCATGAAACGGTCTGAAAAATAGGAGGAACATGAAGTGGTGTTGAAAAAAATGAAGAGCCTGAAAAGGTTTGAAAAATATGAAAAGCTTCAAAAGGTGTCAAAAATATGAGGAGCATGAAACTGTCTCAAAAATAGGAGGAGCATGAAGCGGTGTTCAAAAACAAGAAGAGCCTGAAAAGGTGTGAAAAATATGAAGAGCATAAAAATATGTGAAAAATATGAGGAGCATGAAACGGTTTTGAGAAACATGAATAGCCTGAAAATATGTGAAAAATATGAAGAGCATAAAAATATGTGAAAAATATGAGGAGCATGAAACTGTGTTCAAAACATGAAGAGCCTGAAAAGGTGTGAAAAATATGAAGATCTTCAGAAGGTGTCAAAATTGAAGGCATTTCCCCTGAAATCAGGAACAAGACAAGGGTGCCCACTCTCACCACTACTATTCAACATAGTGTTGGAAGTTCTGGCCACAGCAATCGGAGCAGAAAAAGAAGTAAAAGGAATCCAGATAGGAAAAGAAGAATAAAACTCTCACTGTTTGCAGATGACATGATCCTCTACATAGAAAACCCTAAAGACTCTACCAGAAAATTACTAGAACTAATCAATGAATATAGTAAAGTTGCAGGATATAAAATTAACACACAGAAATCCCTTGCATTCCTATATACTAACAATGAAAAAACAGACAGAGAAATTAAGGAAAAAATACCATTCACCATTGCAACAAAAAGAATAAAATACTTAGGAGTGTATCTACCTAAAGAAACAAAGGACCCATACATAGAAAACTATAAAACACTGATGAAAGAAATCAAAGAGGACACAAACAGATGGAGAAACATACCGTGTTCATGGATTGGAAGAATTAATATTGTCAAAATGGCTATTCTACCCAAAGCAGTCTAGAGATTCAATGCAATCCCTATCAAGCTACCAATGGTGTTTTTCACAGAACTAGACCAAAGAATTTCACAATTTGTATGGAAATACAAAAAACCTCGAATAGCCAAAGTAATCTTGAGAAAGAAGAATGGAGCTGGAGGAATCAACCTGCCTGACTTCAGACTCTACTACAAAGCCACAGTCATCAAGACAGTATGGTACTGGCACAAAGACAGAAATATAGATCTATGGAACAGAATAGAAAGCCCAGAGATAAATCCACGAACCTATGGACACCTTATCTTTGACAAAGGAGGCAAGGATATACAATGGAAAAAAGACAACCTCTTTAACAAGTGGTGCTGGGAAAACTGGTCAACCACTTGTAAAAGAATGAAACTAGAACACTTTCTAACACCATACACAAAAATAAACTCAAAATGGATTAAAGATCTAAATGTAAGACCAGAAACTATAAAACTCCTAGAGGAGAACATAGGCAAAACACTCTCTGACATAAATCAAAGCAAGATCCTCTATGACCCACCTCCCAGAATATTGGAAATATAAGCAAAACTAAACAAATGGGACCTAATGAAACTTAAAAGCTTTTGCACTACAAAGGAAACTATAAGTAAGGTGAAAAGACAGCCCTCAGATTGGGAGAAAATAATAGCAAATGAAGAAACAGACAAAGGATTAATCTCAAAAATATACAAGCAACACCTGCAGCTCAATTCCAGAAAAATAAATGACCCAATCAAAAAATGGGCCAAAGAACTAAACAGACATTTCTCCAAAGAAGACATACAGATGGCTAACAAACACATGAAAAGATGCTCAACATCACTCATTATTAGAGAAATACAAATCAAAACCACAATGAGGTACCATTACACGCCAGTCAGGATGGCTGCTATCCAAAAGTCTACAAGCAATAAATGCTGGAGAGGGTGTGGAGAAAAGGGAACCCTCTTACACTGTTGGTGGGAATGCAAACTAGTACAGCCGCTATGGAAAACAGTGTGGAGATTTCTTAAAAAACTGGAAATAGAACTGCCATATGACCCAGCAATCCCACTTCTGGGCATACACACTGAGGAAACCAGAACTGAAAGAGACACGTGCACCCCAAATGTTCATCGCAGCACTGTTTATAATAGCCAGGACATGGAAGCAACCTAGATGCCCATCAGCAGATGAATGGATAAGGAAGCTGTGGTACATATACACCATGGACTATTACTCAGCCATTAAAAAGAATTCATTTGAACCAGTCCTAATGAGATGGATGAAGCTGAAGCCCATTATACAGAGTGAAGTAAGCCAGAAAGATAAAGAACATTACAGCATACTGACACATGTATATGAAATTTAGAAAGGTGATAACGATAACCCTATATGCAGAACAGAAAAAGAGACACAGAAATACAGAACAGACTTTTGAACTTTGTGGGAGAATGTGAGGGTGGGATATTTCAAAAGAACAGCATGTATCCTATCTATGGGGAAACAGATCACCAGCCCAGGTGGGATGAACGAGACAAGTGCTCCGGCCTGGTGCACTGGGAAGACCCAGAGGAATCGGGGGGACAGGGAGGTGGGAGGGGGGATCGGGATTGGGAATACATGTAAATCCATGGCTGATTCATATCAATGTATGATAAAACCCACTGGAAAAAAAAAAATATGAGGAGCATGAAACAGTCTGAAAAATAGGAGGAGCATGAAACGGTGATCAAAAACATGAAGAGCCTGAAAACGTGTGAAAAATATGAAGAGCTTCAAAAGGTGTGAAATACATGAGGCGCATGAAAGTCTCTGAAAAATAGAAGGAGCATGAAGTGGTGTTCAAAAACATGAATAGCCTGAAAAGGTGTGAAAAATATGAAGATCTTCAAAAGGTGTGAAAGATATGAGGAGCATGATACGGTCTGAAAAATAGGAGAAGCATGAAGCGGTGTTGAAAAACATGAAGAGCCTGAAAACGTGTGAAAAATATGAAGAGCTTCAAAAGGTGTGAAAAATATGAAGAGCTTCTAAAAGTGTGAAATACATGAGGAGGATGAAACGGTCTGAAAAATAGGAGGAGCATGAAGTGGTGTTGAAAAAAACTGAAGAGCCTGAAAAGGTGTGAAAAATATGAAGAGCTTCAAAAAGTGTGAAATACATGAGGAGGATTAAACGGTCTGAAAAATAGGAGGAGCATTAAGCGGTGTTGAAAAACATGAAGGCCTGAAAACATGTGAAAAATATGAACAGTTTCAAAAAGTGTGAAAAATATGAAGAGCTTCAAAAGGTGTGAAATACATGTGGAGCATTAAACGGTCTGAAAAATAGGAGGAGCATGAAGCGGTATTGAAAAACATGAAGAGCCTGAAAAGGTGTGAAAAATATGAGGAGCTTCAAAAGGTGTGAAATACATGTGGAGCATTAAACGGTCTGAAAAATAGGAGGAGCATGAAACGGTGATAAAAAATGAAGAGCGTGAAATGGTGTGAAAAATATGAAGAGCTTCAAAATGTGTCAAATATAAGAGGAGCATGAAACAGTGTTCAAAAACATGAAGAGCCTGAAAAGCTGTGAAAAATATGAAGAGCTTCAAAAGGTGCCAAAAATATATGGAGCATGAAACGGTCTGAAAAATAGGAGGAGCATGAAGCGGTGTTGAAAAACATGAAGAGCCTGAAAAGGTGTGAAAAACATGAGGAGCTTCAAAAGGTGTCAAAAATATGAGGAGCATGAAACGATATGAAAAATAGGAGGAGCATGAAACGGTGTTCAAAAACATGAAGTGCCTGAAAAGGTATGAAAAATATGAAGAGCTTCAACACGTCTCAAAAACATGAGGAGCATGAAACCGTATGAAAATAGGAGGAGCATGAAGCAGTGTTCACAAATATGAAGAGCCTGAAAAGGTGTGAAAAATATGAAGTGTTTCAAAACGTGTCAAAAATATGAGGAGCACGAAAAGTTCTGAAAAATAGGAGGAGCATGAAGCGGTGTTCAAAAACCTGAAGAGCCTGATAAAGTGTCAAAAATATGAAGAGCTTCAAACGGTGTGAAATATATGAGGAGCATGAAACGGGCTGAAAAATAGGAGGAGCATGAAGCCATGTTCAAAAAACTGAAGAGCCTGAAAAGTTGAGAAAAATATGAAGAGCTTCAATAGGGTTAAAAATATGAGGAGCATGAAACGGTCTGAAAAATAGGAGGAGCATGAAGCAGTGTTCCAAAACATTAAGAGCCTGAAAAGGTATGAAAAATATGAAGAGCTTCAAAAAGTGTCAAAATTATGAGGAGCATGAAACCGTCTGAAAAATACGAGGAGCATGAAGGCGTGTTCAAAAACCTGAAGAGCATGAAACGGTGTTGAGAAACATGAAGAGCATGAAAAGATGTGAAAAATATGAAGAGCATGAAAAAGTGTGAAAAATATGAGGAGCATGAAACGGTCTGAAAAATACGAGGAGCATGAAGCCGTGTTAAAAAACCTGAAGAAACTGAAAAGGTGTGAAAAATATGAAGAGCTTCAAAAGTTGTCAAAGTTATGAGGAGCATGAAACCGTCTGAAAAATAGGAGGAGCATGAAATGGTGTTCAAAAACATGAAGAGCCTGAAAGGTGTGAAAAATATAAAGAGCATGAAAATGTGTGAAAAATATGAGGAGCATGAAACTGTGTTCAAAAAAATGCAGAGCCTGAAAAGGTGTGAAAAATATGAATAAATTCAAAACGTGTCAAAAATATGAGGAGCATGAAACTGTCTGAAAAAGGAGGAGCATGAAGCGGTGTTCAAAAACAAGAAGAGCCTGAAAAGGTGTAAAATACATGAAGAGCTTCAAAAAGTGTCAAAAATATGAGGAACATGAAACCTTTTGAAAAATAGGAGGAGCATGAAGCGGTGTTAGAAAATCTAAAGAGCCTGAAAAGGTGTGAAAAATATGAAGAGCATCAAAAGGTGTGTAAAATATGAGGAACATGAAACGGTCTGAAATATAGGAGGAGCATGAAGCGGTGTTCAAAAACATGAAGAGCCTGAAAAAGTGTGAAAAATATGAAGAGCTTAAAACGGTGTCAAATATAGGAGGAACATGAAACAGTGCTCAAAATCATGAAGAGCCAGAAAAGGTGTGAAAAATATGAAGAGCTTCAAAAGGTGCCAAAAATATGTGGAGCATGAAACGGTCTGAAAAATAGGAGGAGCATGAAGCGGTGTTCAAAAACATGAAGAGCCTGAAAAGCTGTGAAAAATATAAAGATCTTCAAAAGGTGTGAAAAATATGAGGAGCATTAAACTGTCTGAAAAATACGAGGAGCATGAAGCGGTGTTGAAAAACATGAAGAGCCTGAAAAGCGGTGAAAAATATGAAGAGCTTCAAAAGGTTTCAAAAAGATGAGGAACATGAAACGGTGTTGAAAAACATGAAGACCCTGAAAAGGTGTGAAAAATATGAGGAGCTTGAAACGGTCAGAAAAATAGGAGGAGCAGGAAGCGGTGTTGAAAAACGGTAGAGCCTGAAAAGGTGTGAAAAATATGAAGACTTCAAAAGTTGTCAAAAATATGAGGAGCATGAAACGGTCTGAAAAATAGGAGGAGCATGAAGCGGTGTTGAAAAATATTAAGAGCCTGAAAAGGTGTGAAAATTACGAAGAGCTTCAAAATGTGTTCAAAAATATGAGGAGCATGAAGCGGTCTAAAAAATAGGAGGAGCATGAAGCGGTGTTGAAAAAAAAGAAAAGCCTGAAAAGGTGTGAAAAATATGAAGAGCTTCAAAATGTGTCAAAAATATGAGGGGCATGAAACGGTCTGAAAAATAAGAGGAGCATGAAACGTAGTTCAAAAACATGAAGAGCCTGAAAATGTGTGAAAAATATGAAGACTTTCAAAAGGTGTGAAAAATATGAAGATCATGAAACGATCTGAAAAATAGGAGGAGCATGAAGCGGTTTTGAAAAACATGAAGAACCTGAAAAGTTGTGAAATATATGAAGAGCTTCAAAGGGTGTCAAAAATATGAGGAGCATGAAACGATCTGAAAAATAGGAGGAGCATGAAATGTTGTTCCAAAACATGAAGGGCTTGAAATGATGTGAAAAATATGAAGACTTTCAAAAGGTGTCAAAATTATTAGGGGCATGAAACGGTCTGAAAAATAGGAGGAGCATCAAACGGTGTTGAAAAATATGAAGAGCCTGAATAGGTGTGAAAAATATGAAGAGCTTCAAAAGTGTCACAAATAGGAGGAGCATGAAACGGTGTTCAAAAACATGAAGAGCCAGTAAAGGTGTGAAAAATATGAATAGCTTCCAAATGTGACAAAAATAAGATGAGCATGAAACGGTCTGAAAAATAGGAGGAGCATGAAGCGGTGTTGAAAAACATGAAGAGCCTGAAAAGGTGTGAAATATATGAAGAGGTTCAAAAGGTGTCAAAAATGCGAGGAGCATGAAACCATTGAAATATAGGAGGAGCATGAACGGGTGTTGAAAAACATTAATAGCCTGAAAAGGTGTGAAATATATGAAGAGTTTCATAAGGTGTCAAAAATATGAGGAGCATGAAACGGTCTGAAAAAAAGGAGGAGCATGAAGTGGTGTTGAAAATCATGAAGTGCCTGAAAATGTGTAAAAAATATGAAGAGCTTGAAAAGGTGTCCAAAATATGAGGAGCATGAAACGGTCTAAAAAATAAATGGAGCATGAAACGGTGTTAAAAAACATCAAGAGCCTGAAAACGTGTGAAAAATATGAAGAGCTTCAAAAGGTGTGTAAAATATGAAAAGCTTCAATAGGTTGAAAAATATGAAGAGCTTCAAAAGATGTGAAAAACATGAAGAGCTTCAAAAGGTGTCAAAAATGAGAGGAGCATGAAAAGGTGTTAAAAAACATGAAGAGCCTGAAAAGGGGTGAAAAATATGAAGAGCTTCAAAAGGTGTCAAAAATACGAGGAGCATGAAATGGTCAGAAAAATAAGAGGAGCATGAAGCGGTGTTGAAAAACATGAAGAGCCTGAAAAGGTGTGAAATATATGAAGAGTTTCAAAAGGTGTCAAAAATATGAGGAGATTGAAATGGTGTGACAAATTGGAGGAGCATGAAGTGGTGTTGAAAAACATGAAGAGTGTGAAATGGTGTGAAAAATATGAAGATCTTAAAAATGTGTCAAATATAGGAGGAGCATGAAACAGTGTTCAAAAACATGAAGATCCTAAACAGGTGTGAAAAATATGAAGCGCTTCAAAAGGTGCCAAAAATATGAGGAGCATGAAACTGTCTGAAAAATAGGAGGATCATGAAGCGGTGTTCAAAAACATGAAGAGCCTGAAAAGGTGTGTAAACTATGAAGAGCTTCAATAGGTTGAAAAATATGAAGAGCATCAAAAGATGTGAAAAATATGAAGAGCTTCAAAAGGTGTCAAAAATGAGAGGAGCATGAAACGGTCTGAAAAATAGGAGGAGCATTAAGCGGTGTTGAAAAATGGAAGAGCCTGAAAAGGTGTGAAAAATATGAAGACTTTCAAAAGGTGTCAAAAATATGAGGAGCATGAAACGGTCTGAAAAATAGGAGGAGCATGAAGCGGTGTTGGAAAACATTAAGAGCCTGAAAAGGTGTGAAAAATATGAAGAACTTTAAAAGGTGTCAAAAATATGAGGAGCATGAAATGGTCTGAAAAATAGGAGGAGCATGAAGCAGTGTTGAAAAACATGAAGAGCCTGAAAAGGTATGAAATATATGAAGAGCTTAAAACGGTGTGAAAAATATGAGGAGCATGAAACCGTCTGAAAAATAGGAGGAGCATGAAACGTTGTTCAAAAACATGAAGGGCCTGAAAAGGTGTGAAAAATATGAAGACTTTCAAAAGGTATCAAAAATATCAGGAACATGAAACGGTCTGAAAAATAGGAGGAGCATGAATCGGTGTTGAAAAACATGAAGAGCCAGAAAAGGTGTGAAAAATATGAATAGCTTCAAAAGGTGTCAAATATATGAGGGGCATGAAACGGTCTGAAAAATGGGAGGAGAATGAAACGTTGATGAAAAATATGAAGAGCCTGAAGAGGTGTGAAAAATATGAAGAGCTACAAAACGTGTCAAAAATATGAGGAGCATGAAAATGTCTGAAAAATAGGAGGAGCATGAAACGGTGTTGAAAAATATGAAGAGCCTGAAAATGTGTGAAAAATGTGAAGAGCTTCAAAAGATGTCACAAATAGGACGAGCATGAAACTGTGTTCAAAAACATGAAGAACCTGAACAGGTGTGAAAAATATGAAGAGTTTCAAAATGTGACAAATGTAGGAGGAGCATGAAACAGTGTTCAAAAACATGAAGAGTCTGAACAGGTGTGAAAAATATGAAAGCTTCAAAAGGTGCCAAAAATATGAGGAGCATGAACGGACTGAAAAATAGGAGGATCATGAAGCGGTGTTTAAAAACATGAAGAGCCTGAAAAGGTGTGTAAAATATTAAGAGCTTCAATAGGTTGAAAAATATGAAGAGCTTCAAAAGATGTGAAAAACATGAAGAGCTTCAAAAGGTGTCACAAATGAGAGGAGCATGAAACTGTCTGAAAAATAGGAGGAGTATGAAGCGGTGTTGAAAAAGGGAAGAGCCTGAAAAGGTGTGAAAAATATGAAGACTTTCAAAAGGTGTCAAAAATATGAGGAGCATGAAACGGTCTGAAAATTAAGAGGAGCATGAAGCGGTGTTGAAAAACATTAAGAGCCTGAAAAGGTGTGAAAAACATGAAGAGCTTTAAAAGGTGTCAAAAATATGAGGAACATGAAACGGTCTGAAAAATAGGAGGAGCATGAAACGGTGTTGAAAAATATGAAGAGCCAGAAAAGGTGTGAAAACTATGAAGAGCTTCAAAAGGTGTGAAAAATATGAAGAGTTTCAAAAGGTGTGAAAAATATGAAGAGCTTCAAAAGGTGTCAAAAATTAGAGGAGCAAGAAACGGTCTGAAAAATAGGAGGATCATGAAGTGGTGTTGAAAAACATGAAGAGCCTGAAAAAGTGTGAAATATATGAAAATCTCCAAAAGGTGTCAGAAACATGAGGAGCATGAAACGGTCTGAAAAATAAGAGGAGCTTGAAACGATGTTGAAAAAAATGAAGAGCCTGAAAAGGTGTGAAAAATATGAAGAGCTTCAAAAGGTGTCAAAAATATCAGTAGCATGAATGGGTCTGAAAGATAGGAGGAGCATGCAATGGTATTGAAAAACATGAACAGCCTGAAAAGGTGTGAACAATATGAAGAGCTTCAAAAGGTGTCAAAAATATGAGGATCATGAAACGGTCTGAAATATAGGAGGAGTATGAAACGGTGTTGAAAAACATAAAGAGCATGAAAAGGTGTGAAAAATATGAAGAGCTTCAAAAGGTTTCAAAATTATTAGTCGCATGAAACAGGTAAAAAAAATAGGAGGAGCATGAGACGGTGTTGAAAAACATGAAGATCCTGAAAATGTGTGAAATATATGAAGAGCTTCAAAAGGTTTCAAAAAAAGGAGGAGCATGAGACGGTGTTGAAAAACATGAAGAGCATGAAAAGGTGTGAAAAATATGAAGAGGTTCAAAAGTTATCAAAAATATGAGGAGCATGAAAGGGACTGAAAATAGGAGGAGCATGAAACTTTGTATGTATACATGAAGAGCATGAAAAGGTGTGAAAAATTTGAAGAGCTGCAAAAGGTGTCAAAAATATGAGGAGCATGTAACGGTGTTGAAAAACATGAAGAGCATTAAAAGTGTGAAAAATATGAAGAGTTTCAAAAGGTGTCAAAAATATGAGAAGCATGGAACGGTCTCAAAAATAGTAGGAGCATGAGATGGTGTTGAAAAACATGAAGAACCTGAAAAGGCTGGAAATATATGAAGAGCTTTCAAGGTGTCAAAAATATGAGGAGCATGAAACGGTCTGAAAAATAGGAGGAGCATGAAACGGTGTTGAAAAACATGAAGAGCATGATAAGTGTTAAAAATATAAAGAGCTTTAAAAGGTGCCAAAATTTGAGGAGCATGAAACGTTCTGAAAAATAGGAGGAGCATGAAACGGTCTGAAAAATAGGAGGAGCATGAAACCATGTTGAAAAACATGAAGAGCCTAAAAAGGTGTGAGAAATATGAATAGCTTCAAAAAGTGTCAAAAATATTAGGAGCATGAAACGGTCTGAAATACAGGAGGAGCATGAAGCGGTATTCAAATACATGAAGAGCATGAAAAGGTGTGCAAAATATTAAAGGCTTCAAAAGGAGTCAAATATACGAGGAACATGAAATGGTGTTAAAAAAACATGAAAACAATTAAAAGTGTGAAAAATATAAAGAGCTTCAAAAGCTGTCAAAATTATGAGGAGCAAGAAACGGTCTGAAAAAGAGAAGGAGCATGAAACGGTGTTGAAAAACATGAAGAGAATGAAAAGGTGTGAAAAATATGAAGAGCTTCAAAAGGTGTCAAAAATATGAGGAGCATGAAACGGTCTGAAAAACTGGAGGAGCATGAAAACGTGTTGAAAAATATGAACAGCATGAAAAGGTGTGAAAAATATGAAAAGCTTCAAAAGGTGTCAAAAAAAGAGGAGCATGAAACTGTCTGAAAAATAGGAACAGCATGAAACGGTGGTGAAAAACATGAAGAGCATGAAAAGGTGTGAAAAATATGAAGAGCTTCAAAAGGTGTCAAAAATATGAGGAGCATGCAACTGTCTGAAAAATAGGAGGAGCATTAAACAGTGTTTAAACATGAAGAGCCTGAAAAGGTGTGAAATATATCAAGAGTTCAAAAGGTGTCAAAAATATGAGGAGCATGAAACGGTGTTCAAAATCATGAAAAGCCTGAAAAGGTGAAAAATATGAAGAGCTTCAAAAGGTGTCAAATATATGAGGAGCATGAAACGGTGTTGAAAAACATGAGGAGCATTAAAAGTGTGAAAAATATAAACAGCTTCAAAAGCTGTCAAAAATATGAGGAGCAAGAAACGGTTTTGAAAAGGGGAGGAGCATGAAACGGTGTTGAAAAACATGAAGAGAATGAAAAGGTGTGAAAAATATGAAGAGCTTCAAAAGGTGTCAAAAATATGAGGAACATGAAACTGTCAGAAAAATATGAGGACCATGAAACGGTCTAAAAAATAGGACGAGCATGAAACAGTGTTGAAAAACATGAAGAGCTTCAAAAGGTGTCAAAAATATGAGGAGCCTGAAACCATCTGAAAAATAGGAGGAGCATGAAACGGTGTTGAAAATCATGAAGAGCCTGAAAAGGTGTGAACAATAAGAAGAGCTTCAGAAGGTGTCAATAATATGAGGAGCATGAAAGGGTCTGAAAAATAGGAGGAGCATGAAATGGGGTTGAACCCATGAATTGCTTGAAAAGGTCTGAAAAATATGAAGAGCTTCAAAAGATGTTAAAAATATGAGGAGCATGAAAGGGTTATAAACATTGGAGGAGCATGAAACGGTGTTGAAAAACATGAAGAGCTTCAAAAAGTGTGAAAAATATGAAGAGCTTCAAAAGGTGTCAAAAATATGAGGAGCATGCAACTGTCTGAAAAATAGGAGGAGCATTAAACAGTGTTTAAACATGAAGAGCCTGAAAAGGTGTGAAATATATCAAGAGTTCAAAAGGTGTCAAAAATATGAGGAGCATGAAACGGTGTTCAAAATCATGAAAAGCCTGAAAAGGTGAAAAATATGAAGAGCTTCAAAAGGTGTCAAATATATGAGGAGCATGAAACGGTGTTGAAAAACATGAGGAGCATTAAAAGTGTGAAAAATATAAACAGCTTCAAAAGCTGTCAAAAATATGAGGAGCAAGAAACGGTCTGAAAAATCGGAGGACCACGAAACGTTCTGAAAAATAGTAGGCCATTAAACGGTGTTGAAAAACATGAAGAGCATGAAAAGGTGTGAAAAACATGATGAGCGTCAAAAGGTGTCAAAAATATGATGAGCACGAAATGGCCTAAAAAATACGAGGAGCATGAAACGTTCTGAAAAGTAGGAAGAGCATGAAACGGTTTTGAAAAATATGAGGAGCGTCAAAAGGTGTGAAAAATATGAGGACCATGGAACGGTCTGAAAAATATGAGGAGCCTGAAACGATGTGAAAAAATAGGAGGAGCATGAAACGGTGTTGAAAAAACATGAAGAACTTCAAAAGGTGTCAAAAACATGAGGAGCATGAAACGGTCTGAAAAATACGAGGAGCATGAAGCCGGTGTTGAAAAGATTGAAGAGCTTGAAAAGGTGTGAAATATATGAAGAGCTTCAAAACGTGTCAATAATATGAGGAGCATGAAACGGTCTGAAAAGCAGGAGTTCCATGAAACGGTGTTCAAAAACATGAAGACGCTGAAAAGGTGTGAAATATATGAAGAGCTTCAAAAGGTGTCATTATATGAGGAGCATGAAACAGTCTGAAAAATAGGAGGAGCATGAAGCGGTGTTGAAAAACATGACGAGTCTGAAAAAGTGTGAAATATATGAAGAGCTTCAAAAGGTGTTAAAATTTGAGGAGCATGATACGGTCTGAAAGATAGGAGGAGCATGAAGCGGTGTTGAAAAACATGAAGAGCCTGAAAAGGTGTTAAAAATATTAGGAGTATGAAACGGTCTGAAAAATAGGTGGAGCATGAAGCGGTGTTGAAAAACATGACGAGACTGAAAAAGTGTGAAATATATGAAGAGCTTCAAAAGGTGTTAAAATTTGAGGAGCATGATACGGTCTGAAAGATAGGAGGAGCATGAAGCGGTGTTGAAAAACATGAAGAGCCTGAAAAGGTGTTAAAAATATTAGGAGCATGAAACGGTTTGAAAAATAGGTGGAGCATGAAGTGGTGTTGAAAAACTTGAAGAGCCTGAAAAGGTGTTAACAATATTAGGAGCCTGAAACGGTCTGAAAAATAGGAGGCGCATAAAGCGGTGTTGAAAAACTTGAAAAGCCTGAAAAGGTGTGAAAAACATGAAGAGCTTCAAGAAGTGTCAAAAATATGAGGAGCATGAAACGGTCTGAAAAATAGGAGGAGCATGAAACGGTGTTGAAAAACATGAAGAGCCTGAAAAGAGTGAAATATATGAAGAGCTTCAAAAGGTGTCAAAAATATGAGGAACATGAAACGGTCTGAAAAATAGGAGGGAGCATGAAGCGGGGTTGAAAAAACATGAAGAGCCTGAAAAGTTGTGTAATATATGAAGAGCTTCAAAAGATGTGAAAAATATGAGGAGAATGATACGGGCTGAAAAGAAGGAGGAGCATGAAGCGGTGTTGAAAAACATGAACAGCCTGAAAAGGTGTGAAAAACATGAAGAGCTTCAAAAGGTGTCAAAAATATGAGGAGCATGAAACGACCAGAAAAATAGGAGGAGCATGAAGCGGTGTTCAGAAATATGAAGCGCCTGAAAAGGTGGGAAAAATATGAGGAGCATGATACGGTCTGAAAAATAGGTGGAGCACGAAGCGGTGTTCACATGAAGAGCCTGAAAAGGTGTGAAAAATATGAAGAGCTTAAAAAAGTGTCAAAAATATGAGGAGCATGAAACGGTGTTGAAAAACATGAAGAGGCTGAAAAGAGTGAAATAAATGAAGAGCTTCAAAAGGTGTCAAAAATATGAGGAGCATGAAACGGTCTGAAAAATAGGTGGAGCATGAAGGGTGATGAAAAACATGAAGAGCCTGAAAAAGTGTGAAATACATGAAGAGCTTCAAAGGTGTTAAAATTTGAGGAGCATGATACGGTCTGAAAAATAGGAGGAGCATGAAGCGGTGTTGAAAAACATGAAGAGCCTGAAAAGGTGTGAAATATATGAAGAGCTTAAAAAGGCGTGAAATGTATAAGGAACCTGAAACGCTCTGAAAAACAGGAGGAGAATGAAGCGGTGTTGAAAAATATGAAGAGCCTGAAAAGTTGTGAAATATATGAAGAGCTTCAAAAGGAGTCAAAAATTTTAGGAGCATGAAACGGTCTGAAAAATTGGAGGAGCATGAAGCGGTGTTGAAAAATATGAAGAGCCTGAAAAGGTGTGAAATATATGAAGAGCTTAAAAAGGTGGGAAATATATGAGGAACCTGAAACGCTCTGAGAAACAGGAGGAGAATGAATCGGTGTTGAAAAATATGAAGAGCCTGAAAAGGTGTGAAATATATGACGAGCTTAAAAAGGCGTGAAATATATGAGGAACCTGAAACGCTCTGAGAAACAGTAGGAGAATAAAGCGGTGTTGAAGAATATGAAGAGCCTGAAAAGGTGTTAACAATATTAGGAGCCTGAAACGGTCTGAAAAATAGGAGGCACATGAAGCGGTGTTGAAAAACTTGAAAAGCCTGAAAAGGTGTGAAAAACATGAAGAGCTTCAAAAAGTTTCAAAAATATGAGGAGCATGAAACGGTCTGAAAAATAGGAGGAGCATCAAACGGTGTTGAAAAACATGAATAGCCTGAAAAGGTGTGAAAAATAAGAAGACCTTCAAATGGTATCAAAAATATGAGGAGCATGAAACGGCGTTCAAAAACATGAAGAGCCTGAAAATGTGTGAAAAATATGAAGAGCTTCAAAAGGTGTCAAAAATATGAGGAGCCTGAAACGGTCTGAAAAATAGTAGGATGATGAAGCTGTGTTGAAAAATATGAAGAGCCTGAAAAGGTGTGAAAAATATGAAGAGCTTCAAAAGGGGTCAAAAATATGAGGAGCCTGAAACGGTCTGAAAAATAGTAGGATGATGAAGCGGTGTTGAAAAACATCAAGAGTCTGAAAAGGTGTGAAAATTATGAAGAGCTTCAAAAGGTGTCAAAAATTTGAAGAGAATGAAACGGTCTGAAAAACAGGAGCAGCATGAAGCGATTTTGAAAAATATGAAGATCCTGAAAAGGTGTGAAAAATATGAAGAGCTTCAAAAGGTGCAAAAATATGAGGAGCATGAAACAGTCTGAAAAAATAGGAGGAGCATGAAGCAGTGTTGCAAACCTGAAGAGCCTGAAAATGTGTGAAATATATGAAGAGCTTCAAAAGGTGTCAAAAATATGAGGAGCATGAAATGGTCTGAAAAATAGAGGGAACATGAAGCGGAGTTGAAAAACCTGAAGAGACTGAAACGGTGTGAAATATATGAAGAGCTTCAAAAGGTGTCATTATATGAGGAGCATGAAACAGTCTGAAAAATAGGAGGAGCATGAAGCGGTGTTGAAAAACATGACGAGACTGAAAAAGTGTGAAATATATGAAGAGCTTCAAAAGGTGTTAAAATTTGAGGAGCATGATACGGTCTGAAAGATAGGAGGAGCATGAAGCGGTGTTGAAAAACATGAAGAGCCTGAAAAGGTGTGAAAAATATGAAGAGCTTCAAAAGGTGTCAAATATATGAAGAGCTTCAAAAGGTGTCAAAATAGAGATGAGCATGAAACGGTCTGAAAAACAGGAGGAGCAAGAAGTGGTGTCCAAAAAAATGAAGAGACTGAGAAAGTGTGAAAAATATCAACAGCTTCAAAAGGTGTCAAATATATGAGGAGCATGAAACGGTGTGAAAAATAGGAGGAGCATGAAACCGTTTTCAAAAACATTAAGAGCCTGCCAAAGTGTGAAAAATATGAAGAGCTTCAAAAGTTGTCAAACACATGAGGAGCATTATACGGTCTGAAAAATAGGAGGAGCATGAAGCAGTGTTCAGAAACATGAAGAGCCCGAAAAGGTGTGAAAAATATGAAGAGCTTCAAAAGGTGTAAAAAATATGAAGACCTTCAAAAGGTGTCAAAAATGAGATGAGCATTAAAGGTCTGAAAAATAGGAGGAGCATGAAGTGGTGTTGAAAACATGAAGAGCCTGAAAAAGTATGAAATATATGAAGAGCTTCAAAAGGTGTCAAAAATATGAGGAGCATGAAACGGTCTGAAAAAGAGGAGGAGCATGAAGCGGTGTTGAAAAACATGAAGAGCCTGAAAAAGTGTGAGAAATATGAAGAGCTTCAAAAGGTGTCAAAAATATGAAGAGCTTCAAAAGGTGTCAAAAATGAGATGAGCATGAAGCCGTCTGAAAAATATGTGGAGGATGAAGTCGTGTTGAAAAAGATGAAGAGCCTGAAAAGGTGTGAAATATCTGAAGAGCTTCAACAAGTGTCAAAAATATGAGGAGCATGAAACGGTCTGAAAAAGAGGAGGATCATGAAGCGGTGTTGAAAAACATGAACAGCCTGAAAAGGTGTGAAAAATATGAAGAGCCTCTAAAGGTGTCAAAAATATGAGGAGCATGAAACGATCTGAAAAGTAGGAGCAGCATGAAATGATGTTCAAAAACCTGAAGAGCCTGAAAAGGAGTTGAATAATATGAAGAGCTTCAAAAGGTGTGAAATACATGAGGAGCATGAAACGGTCTGAAAATAGGAGGAGCATGATGCGCTGTTCAAAAACATGTGGAGCCTGAAAAGGAGTGAAAAATATGAAGAGCTTCAAAAGGTGTCAAAAAAAAGAGGAGCATGAAACGACCTGAAAAATAGGAGGAGTATGAAGCATTGTTCAAAAACATGAAGAGCCTGAAAAGGTGTGAAATATATGAAGAGCTTCAAAAGGTGTCAAAAATATGAGGAGCATGTAACAGTCTGAAAAATAGGAGGAGAATGAAGCGGTGTTCAAAAACATGAAGTGCCTGAAAAGATGTGAAAAATATGAAGAGCTTCAAAAGTTGTCAAACATAAGAGGAGCTTGAAACGGTCTAAAAAACAGGAGGAGCATGAAGTGTTGTTGAAAAACATGAAGAGCCTGAAAAAGTGTGAAAAATATGAAGAGCTTCAAAAGGTGTCAAATATATGAAGAGCTTCAAAAGGTGTCAAAAATGAGATGAGCATGAAACGGTCTGAAAAATAGGAGGAGCAAGAAGTGGTGTTCAAAAAAATGAAGTGCCTGAGAAGGTGTGAAAT
Organism: Dama dama; assembly: GCF_033118175.1. Taxonomy (NCBI): domain Eukaryota; kingdom Metazoa; phylum Chordata; class Mammalia; order Artiodactyla; family Cervidae; genus Dama; species Dama dama. The sequence goes on from NW_026870932.1 coordinate 288,952, forward strand.
ATATCAAGAGCTTCAAAAGGTGTCAAAAATATGAGGAGCATGAAACGGTCTAAAAAATGGGAGGAGCATGAAGCGGTTTTAAAAAACATGCAGAGCCTGAAAAGGTGTGAAAAATATGAAGAACTAGAAAAGGTGTTAAATATATGAGGAACCTGAAACGGTCTGAAAAATAGGAGGAACATGAAGCGGTGTTCAAAAACATGAAGAGCCTGAAAAGGTGTGAAATATATGAAGAGCTTCAAAAGGTGTCAAAAATATGAGGAGTATGAAACGGTCTGAAAAAGAGGAGGATCATGAAGTGGTGTTGAAAAACATGAACAGCCTGAAATGCTGTGAAAAATATGAAGAGCTTCTAAAGGTGTCAAAAATATGAGGAGCATGAAATGATCTGAAAAGTAGGAGCAGCATGAAATGATGTTCAAAAACCTGAAGAGCCTGAAAAGGAGTTGAAAAATATGAAGAGCTTCAAAAGGTGTGAAATACATGACGAGCATGAAACGGTCTGAAAATAGGAGGAGCATGATGCGCTGTTCAAAAACATGTGGAGCCTGAAAAGGAGTGAAAAATATGAAGAGCTTCAAAAGGTGTCAAAAAAAAGAGGAGCATGAAACGACCTGAAAAATAGGAGGAGTATGAAGCGGTGTTCAAAAACATGAAGAGCCTGAAAAGGTGTGAAATATATGAAGAGCTTCAAAATGTGTCAAACATAAGAGGAGCTTGAAACGGTCTAAAAAATAGGAGGAGCATGAAGTGTTGTTGAAAAACATGAAGAGCATGAAAAAGTGTGAAAAATATGAAGAGGTTCAAAAGGTATGAAATATATGAGGATTATGAAACGGTCTTGAAAATAGGAGGAGCATGAAGCGGTGTTAAAAAACATGAAGAGGTTTAAAAGGTGTGAAATATATGCAGAGCTTCAAAAGGTGTGAAAAATATGAGGAGCATGAAACGGTCTGAAAAATAGGAGGAGCATGAAGCGGTGTTCAAAAACAAGAAGAGCCTGAAAATGTGTGAAAAATATGAAGAGCTTCAAAATGTGTCAAAAATAGGAAGAGCATGAAGCGGTGTTCAAAAACATGAAGAGCCTGAAAAGGCTTGAAAAATATGAAGAGCTTCAAAATGTGTCAAAAATGTGAGGAGCATGAAACGGTCTGAAAATTAGGAGCAGCAAGAAGCGGTATTGAAAAACCTGAAGAGCCTGAAAAAGTGTGGAAAATATGAAGAGCTTCAAAAGCTTGGAAAAATATTAAGAGTTTGACAAGATGTTAAAAATGAGATGAGCATGAAACGGTCTGAAAAATAGGGGGAGCATGAAGTTGTGTTGAAAAATATGAAGAGCCTGAAAATGTGTGAAATATTTGAAAAGCTTCAAAATGTGTCAGAAATGAGAGGAGCATGAAACGATCTGAAAAATAGGAGGAGCATGAATCGGTGTTGAAAAACATGAAGAGCCTGAAAAGAAGTGAAAAATATGAAGAGCTTCAAACGGTGTCAAAAATATGAGGAGCATGAAATGGTCTGAAATATAGGAGGAGCATGAAACGGTGTTCAAAAACATGAAGAGCCTGAAAAGTTGTGAAAAATATGAAGAGCTTCAAAAGGTGTGAAAAATATGAAGAACTTCAAAAGGTGTGAAAATTATGAGGAGCTTCAAAAGGTGTCAAAAATATGAGAAGCATGGAACGGTCTGAAAAATTGGGGGAGCATGAAACGGTGTTGAAAAACATGAAGAGCCTGAAAAGGTGTGAACATTATGAAGAGCTTCCAAAGTTGTGAAATACATGAGGAGCATGAAACGGTCTGAAAAATAGGAGGAGCATGAAGCGGTGTTGAAAAACATGAAGAGCCTCAAATGGTGTAAAATATGAAGAGCTTCAAAATGTGTTAAAACTATGAGGAGCATGAAACGGTTTGAAAAACAGGAGCAGCATGAAGTGGTGCTCAAAAACATGAAGAACCTAAAAAGGTGTGAAACATACGAAGAGCTTCAAAAGGTGTGAAATACATGAGGAGCATGAAACGGTCTGAAAATTAGGAACAGTTTGAAACTGTGTTCAAAAACATGAAGAGCCTGAAAAGGTGTGAATAATATGAAGAGCTTCAAAAGGTGTAAAAAGTATGAGGAGCTTCAAAAGGTGACAAAAATATTAGGAGCATGAAACGGTCTGAAAAAGAGGAGGAGCATAAAGCTGTGATGAAAAACATGAAGAGCGTGAAAACGTGTGAGAAATATGAAGAGCTTCAAAAGGTGTCAAAAATATGAGGAGCATGACACGGTCTGAAAAGGAGGAACAGGTTGAAACTGTGTTCAAAAACATGAAGAGCCTGAAAAGGTGTGAACAATGTGAAGAGCTTCAAAAGGTGTCAAAAATATGAGGAGCATGAAACGGTCTGAAAAATAGGACGAGCATGAAGTGGTGTTGAAAAACATGAAGAGGCTGAAAAGGTGTGAAAAATATGAAGAGCTTCAAAAGGTGTCAAAAATATGAGGAGCATGAAACGGTCTGAAAAATAGGAGGATCATGAATCGGTGTTCAAAAACATGAAGAGCCTGAAAAGGTGTGAAAAATATAAAGAGCTTCAAAGAGTGTCAAAAATATGAGGATCATGAAACGGTCTGAAAAATAGGAGGAGCATGAAGCAATGTTCAAAAACATGAAGAGCCTGAAATGGTGTGAGAAATATGAAGAGCTTCAAAAGGTGTGAAATACATGAGGAGGATGAAACGGGTTGAAAAATAGAAGCATGAAGTGGTGTGGAAAAAAATCAAGAGCCTGAAAAGGTGTGAAAAATATGAAGAGCTTCAAAAGGTGTGAAATACATGAGGAGCAAGAAACGGTCTGAAAAATAGGAGGAGGATGAAGCGGTGTTCAAAAATATGAAGAGCCTGAAAAGGTGTGAAAATTATGAAGAGCTTCAAAAGGTGTGAAAAATATGAGGAGCATGATACGGTCTGAAAAATAGGAGGAGCATGAAGCGGTGTTCAAAAACATGAGAGCCTGAAAAGTTGTGAAAAATATGAAAAGCCTCCAAAGGTGTCAAAAATTAGATGAGCATGAAACGGTCTGAAAAACAGGAGGAGCATGAAGCGGTGTTGAAAAAATGAAGAGCCTGAAAAGGTGTGAAAAATATGAAGAGCATCAAAAGCTGTCAAAAATATGAGGAGATTGAAACGGTCTGAAAAATAGGAGGAGCATGAAGCGGTGTTGCAAAACATCAGGAGCCTGAAAAGGTGTGAAAAATATGAAGAGCTTCAAAAGGTGTGAAAAATATGAAGAGCCTCAAAAGGTGTGAAATACATGAGGAGCATGAAACGGTCTGAAAAATAGAAGAAGCATGAAGTTGTATTGAGAAACTTGAAGAGCCTGAAAAGGTGTGAAAAATATGAAGAGCTTGAAAAGGTTTCAAAAATATGAGGAACATGAAACAATCTGAAAAATAGGAGGATCATGAAGCGGTGTTGAAAATCATGAAGAGCCTGAAAAGGTGTTAAAAATATGAAGAGTTTCAAAAGGTGTCAAAAATATGAGGAGCATGAAACTGTCTGAAAAACAGGAAGAGCATGAAACCGTGTTCAAAAACATGAAGAGCTTGAAAAGGTGTGAAAAATATGAAGAGCTTCAAAAGGTGTGAAATACATGAAGAGCATGAAACGGTCTGAAAAAAAGGAGGAGCATGAAGCGGTGTTGAAAAACATGAAGAGCCTAAAAAGGTGTGAAAAATATGAAGAGCTTCAAAAGGTGTGAAAAATAGGAGGAGCATGAAACGGTCTGAAAAATATGAGGAGCATGAAGCGTTGTTGAAAAACATGAAGGGCCTGAAAAGGTGTAAAAAATATGAAGAGCTTCAAAAGGTGTGAAAAATATGAGGGGCAAGAAACGGTCTGAAAAATAGGAGGAGCATGAAGCTTTGTTGAAAAACAGGAAGAGCCTGAAAAGGTGTGAAATATATGAAGAGCTTCAAAAAGTGTCAAAAATATGAGGAGCATGAAACGGTCTGAAAAATAGGAGGAGTATGAAGTGGCATTGAAAAACATGAAGAGACTGAAAAGGTGTGAAATATATGAAAAGCTTCAAAAGGTGTCAAAATTTTGAAGAGCTTCAAAGTTGTCAAAAATATGAGGAGCATGAAACGGTCTGAAAAATAGGAAGAGCCTGAAGTGGTATTCAAAAACATGAAGAGCCTGAAAAGTTGTGAAAAACATGCAGAGCTTCATATGGTGTGAAAAATACGAGGAGCATTAAACGGTTTGAAAAATAGGAGGAGCATAAAACGGTGTTCAAAAACATGAAGAGCCTGAAAAGGTGTGAGAAATATGAACAGCTGCAAAAGGTGTCAAAAATAGAGGGGGAATGAAACTATCTGAAAAATAGGAGGAGCATGAAGTGGTGTTGAAAAACATGAAGAACATGAAAGGTTTGAAACATATGAAGAGCTTCAAAAGGTGTCAAAAATAAGAGGAGCATGAAACGGTCTGAAAAATAGGAGGAGCATGAAGTGGTGTTGAAAAATATAAAGAGCCTGAAAAGGTGTGAAAAATATGAAGAGCTTCAAAAGGTGTCAAAAATATGAAGAGCATGGAACGGTCTGAAAAAAAGGAAGAGCATGAAGCGGTGCGGAAAATCATGAAGAGCCTGAAATGGTGTGAAAAATGTGAAGACCTTCAAAAGGTGTTAAAAAGAGGAGGCACATGAAACTGTCTGAAAAATACGAGGAGCATGAAGCGGTGTGGAAAAACATGAAGAGCCTGAAAAGTGTGAAAAATATGAAGAGCTTCAAAAGGTGTCAAAAATATGAAGAGCTTCAAAAGGTGTCAAAAATATGAGGAGCATGAAACGGTCTGAAAAATAGGAGGAGCATTAAACGGTGTTCAAAAACATGAAGAGCCTGAAATGGTGTGAAATATGAAGAGCTTCAAAAGGTGTCAAAAATAGGAGGAGCATGAAACAGTCTGAAAAATAGGAGGAGCATGAAGCGGTGTAAAAAACATGAAGAGCCTAAAAAGGTGTGAAAAATATGAAGAGCTTCAAAAGGTGTGAAAAAAATGAAGAGCTTCAAAATGTGTCAAAAATATGAGGAGCATGAAAAGATCTGAAAAATAGGAGCAGCATGAAATGGTGTTCAAAGACATGAAGAGCATGAAAATGTGTGAAAAATATGAAGATCTTCAAAATGTGTCAAAATATGAGGAGCATGAAACGGTCTGAAAAACAGGAGGATCATGAAGCCGGGTTGAAAAACATGCGGAGGCTGCAAAGGTGTGAAAAATATGAAGAGCTTCAAAAGGTTGGAAATACATGAGGAGCATGAAACGGTCTGGAAAATAGGAAGAGCATGAAGCGGTGTTGAAAAACATGAAGAGCCTGAAAAGGTGGATAAAATATGAAGAGCTTCAAAAGGTGTCAAAAATATGAGGAGCATGAAACGGTCTGAGAAATAGGATGAGCAAGAAGCGGTGTTGAAAAAAATGAAGAGCCTGAAAACGTTTGAAAAATATGAAGAGCTTCAAAAGGTGTGGAAAATATGAAGAGCTTCAAAATGTGTCAAAAGTGAGATGAGCATGAAACGGTCTGAAAAATAGGAGGAGCATGAGGGGTGTTGAAAAACATGAAGAGCCTGAAAATGTGTGAAATATATGAAGAGCTTCAAAAGTTGTCAGAAATGATAGAAACATGAAACGGTATGAAAAATAGGATGAGCAAGAAGGGGTGTTGAAAAACATGAAGAGCCTGAAAACGTGTGAAAAATACGAAGAGCTTCAAAAGATGTGGTAAAATATGACGAGCTTCAAAAGGTGTCAAAAATGAGATGAGCATGAAACGGTCTGAAAAATAGGAGGAGCATGAAGCGGTGTTGAAAAACATGAAGAACCTGAAAAGCTGTGAGAAATATGAAGAGCTTCAAATGGTGTCAAAAATATGAGGAGCATGAAACGGTCTGAAAAATAGGAGGAGCATGAAGCGGTGTTGAAAAACATGAAGTACCTGAAAAGCTGTGAGAAATATGAAGAGCTTCAAATGGTGTCAAAAATATGAGGAGCATGAAACGGTCTGAAAAATAGGAGGAGCATGAAGCGGTGTTCAAAAACATGAAGAGCCTGAAAAGGTTTGAAATATATGAAGAGTTTCAAAAGGTGTCAAAAATATGAGGAGCATGAAACGGTCTGAAAAATAGGAGTGTCATGAAACGGTGTTGAAAAACATGAAGACCCTGAAAAAGTGTGAAATATATGAAGAGTTTCAAAAGGTGTCAAAAATATGAGGAGCTTGAAACGGTCTGAAAAATAGGAGGAGCATGAAGCGGTGTGCAAAAACATGAAGAGCCTGACAGATGTGAAAAATATGAAGAGCTTCAAAAGGTGTCAAAAATATGAGAAGCATGAAACTGTCTGAAAAATAGGAGGAGCAGGAAGCGATGTTCAAAAACATGAAGAGCCTGAAAACGTGTGAAAAATATGAAGAGCTTCAAAAGGTGTGAAATACATGAGGAGCATTAAACGGTCTGAAAAATAGGAGGAGCATGAAGCGGTGTTCAAAAACAGGAAGAGCCTGAAAAGTTGTGAAAAATATGATGAGTTTCAAAAGGTGTCAAAAATAAGAGGAGCAAGAAACGGTCTGAGAAATAGGAGGAGCATGAAGCGGTGTTCAAAAACATGAAAAGCCTGAAAATGTGTGAAATATATGAAGAGCTTCAAAAGGTGTCAAAAATGAGATCAGCATCAAACGGTCTGAAAAATAGGAGGAGAATGAAGTGGTGTTGAAAAAAAAGAAGAGACTGAAAAGGTGTGAAATATATGAAGAGCTTCAAAAGGTGTCAAAAATATGAGGAGAAGGAAAGGGTCTGAAAAATAGGAGGAGCATGAAGCTGTGTTGAGAAACATGAAGAGCCTGAAAAGGTGTGAAAAATATGAAGAGCTTCTAAAGGTGTCAAAAATATGAGGAGCATGAAACGGTCTGAAAAATAGATGCGGCATGAAATGGTGTTGAAAAATATGAAGAGAGTGAAAAGGTGTGAAAAATATGAAGAGCTTCAAAAGGTGTGAAATACATGTGGAGCATGAAACGAGCTGAAAAATAGAAGCATGAAGTGGTGTGGAAAAACAGGAAGAGCCTGAAAAGGTGTGAAAAATATGAAGAGCTTCAAAAAGTGAAATACATTTGGAGCATGAAACTCTCTGAAAAATAGGAGGAGCATGAAGCGGTGTTCAAAAACAGGAAGAGCCTGAAAAGGTGTGAAAAATATGAAGAGCTTCAAAAGGAGTGAAATACATTAGGAGCATGAAACTCTCTGAAAAATAGGAGAAGCATGAAGCGGTGTTCAAAAACATGAAGAGCCTAAAAAGTTGTGAAAAATATGAAAAGCTTCAAAAGGTGTCAAAAATGAGATGAGCATGAAACGGTCTGAAAAATAGGACGAGCATGAAGCTGTGTTCAAAAATATGAAGAGCCTGAAAAGGTATGAAAAATATGAAGAGCTTCAAACGGTGTGAAATACATTAGGAGCATGAAACTCTCTGAAAAATAGGAGGAGCATGAAGCGGTGTTGAAAAACATGAAGAGCCTGAAAAGGTGTGAAAAATATGAAGAGCTTCAAAAGGTGTGAAAAATATGAGGAGCATGAAACGGTCTGAAAAATAGATGCGGCATGAAATGGTGTTGACAAATATGAAGAGCCTGAAAAGGTGTGAAAAATATGAAGAGCTTCAAAAGGTGTGAAATACATGAGGAGTATGAAATGGGCTGAAAAATAGAAGCATGAAGTCGTGTGGAAAAACATGAAGAGCCTGAAAAGGTGTGAAAAATAAGAAGAGCTTCAAAAGGAGTGAAATACATTAGGAGCATGAAACTCTCTGAACAATAGGAGGAGCATGAAGCGGTGTTCAAAAACAGGAAGAGCCTGAAAAGGTGTGAAAAATATGAAGAGCTTCAAAAGGAGTGAAATACATTACGAGCATGAAACTCTCTGAAAAATAGGAGGAGCATTAAGCGGTGTTCAAAAACATGAAGAGCCTAAAAAGTTGTGAAAAATATGAAAAGCTTCAAAAGGTGTCAAAAATGAGATGAGCATGAAACGGTCGGAAAAATAGGACGAGCATGAAGCTGTGTTCAAAAATACGAAGAGCCTGAAAAGGTGTGAAAAATATGAAGAGCTTTAAAAGGTGTCAAAAATATGAGGAGCATGAAACGGTCTGAAAAATAGAAGCAGCATGAAATGGTGTTGAAAAACATGAAGAGCCTGAAAAGGTGTGAAAAATATGAAGAGCTTCAAAAGGTGTCAAAAATATGAGGAGCATGAAACGGCCTGAAAAATAGAAGCAGCATGAAACGGTGTTGAAAAATATGATGAGCCTGAAAAGGTGTGAAAAATATGAAGAGCTTCAAATGGTGTCAAAAATATGAGGAGCATGAAACGGTCTGAAAAATGGGAGGAGCATGAAGCGGTGTTGAAAAACATGAAGAGCCTGAAAACGTGTGAAAAACATGAAGAGCTTAAAAGTTGTGAGAAATATGAAGAGCTTCAAAAGGTGTCAAAAATGAGACGAGCATGAAACGGTCTGGAAAATAGGATGAGCATGAAGCGGTGTTGAAAAACATGGGGACCCTGAAAAGGTTTGAAAAATATGAAGAGCTTCAAAAGGTGTCAAAAATATGAGGAGCATGAAACGGTCTGAAAAATAGGAGGAGAATGAAACGGTGTTCAAAAACATGAAGAGCCTGAAAAGGTGTGAAAAATATGAAGAGCTTTAAAAGGTGTGAAATACATGAGGAGCATGAAACGGTCTGAAAAATAGGAGGAGCATGAAACCGCGTTCAAAAACATGAAGAGCCTGAAAAGTTGTGAAAAATATGAAGAGCTTCAAACGGTTGGAAATACATGAGGAGCATGAAACGGTGTTGAAAAACATGAAGAGCCTGAAAAGGTGGGTAAAATATGAAGAGCTTCAAAAGGTGTCAAAAATATGAGGAGCATGAAACGGTCTGAAAAATAGGAGGAGCATTAAACGGTGTTCAAAAACATGAAGAGCCTGAAATGGTGTGAAAAATGAAGAGCTTCAAAAGGTGTCAAAAATAGGAGGAGCATGAAACAGTTTGAAAAATAGGAGGAGCATGAAGCGGTGTAAAAAACATGAAGACCCTGAAAAGGTGTGAAAAATATGAAGAGCTTCAAAAGGTTTCAAAAATATGAGGAGCATGAAACGGTCTGAAAAATAGGAGGAACATGAAGCGGTGTTCAAAAATATGAAGAGCCTCAAAAGGGGTGAAAAATATGAAGAGCTTCAAAAGGTGTCAAAATTATGAGGAGCATGAAACGGTCTGAAAAATAGGAAGAGCATGAAACGGTGTTCAAAAACATGAAGAGCCTGAAAAGGTGTGAAAAATATGAAATGCTTCAAAAGGTGTCAAAAATAGGAGGAGCATGAAACGGTCTGAAAAATAGGAGAAGCATGAAGCGGTGTAAAAAACATGAAGAGCCTGAAAAGGTTTGAAAGATATGAAGACCTTCAAAAGGTGTCAAAAATATGAGGAGCATGAAACGGTCTGAAAAAAAGGAGCAGCATGAAGCGGTGTAATAAACATGAAGAGCCTGAAAAGGTGTGAAAAATATGAAGAGCTTCAAAAGGTGTGAAAAAATGAAGAGCTTCAAAATGTGTCAAAAATATGAGGAGCATGAAAAGATCTGAAAAATAGGAGCAGAATGAAACGGTGTTCAAAGACATGAAGAGCCTGAAAGGGTGTGAAAAATATGAAGAGCTTCAAAACGTGTCAAAAATATGAGGAGCATGAAACGATCTGAGAAATAGGATGAGCAAGAAGCGGTGTTGAAAAAAATGAAGAGCCTGAAAACGTTTGAAAAATATGAAGAGCTTCAAAAGGTGTGGAAAATATGAAGAGCTTCAAAATGTGTCAAAAGTGAGATGAGCATGAAACGGTCTTAAAAATAGGAGGAGCATGAGGGGTGTTGAAAAACATGAAGAGCCTGAAAATGTGTGAAATATATGAAGAGCTTCAAAAGTTGTCAGAAATGATAGAAACATGAAACGGTATGAAAAATAGGATGAGCAAGAAGGGGTGTTGAAAAACATGAAGAGCCTGAAAACGTGTGAAAAATACGAAGAGCTTCAAAAGATGTGGTAAAATATGACGAGCTTCAAAAGGTGTCAAAAATGAGATGAGCATGAAACGGTCTGAAAAATAGGAGGAGCATGAAGCGGTGTTGAAAAACATGAAGAACCTGAAAAGCTGTGAGAAATATGAAGAGCTTCAAATGGTGTCAAAAATATGAGGAGCATGAAACGGTCTGAAAAATAGGAGGAGCATGAAGCGGTGTTGAAAAACATGAAGTACCTGAAAAGCTGTGAGAAATATGAAGAGCTTCAAATGGTGTCAAAAATATGAGGAGCATGAAACGGTCTGAAAAATAGGAGGAGCATGAAGCGGTGTTCAAAAACATGAAGAGCCTGAAAAGGTTTGAAATATATGAAGAGTTTCAAAAGGTGTCAAAAATATGAGGAGCATGAAACGGTCTGAAATATAGGAGGAGCATGAAGCGGTGTGCAAAAACATGAAGAGCCTGAAAGATGTGAAAAATATGAAGAGCTTCAAAAGGTGTCAAAAATATGAGAAGCATGAAACTGTCTGAAAAATAGGAGGAGCAGAAAGCGATGTTCAAAAACATGAAGAGCCTGAAAACGTGTGAAAAATATGAAGAGCTTCAAAAGGTGTGAAATACATGAGGAGCATTAAACGGTCTGAAAAATAGGAGGAGCACGAAGCGGTGTTCAAAAACAGGAAGAGACTGAAAAGTTGTGAAAAATATGAAGAGTTTCAAAAGGTGTCAAAAATAAGAGGAGCATGAAACGGTCTGAGAAATAGGAGGAGCATGAAGCGGTGTTCAAAACATGAAGAGCCTGAAAAGGTTTGAAAAATATGAAGAGCTTCAAATGGTGTCAAAAATATGAGAAGCATGAAACGGTGTGAAAGATAGGAGGAGCATGAAACGGTGATCAGAAACATGAAGAGCCTGAAACGTTGTGAAAAATATGAAGAGCTTCAAAGTGTGTGAAATTCATGAGAAGCATGAAAAGGTTTGAAAAATACGAGAAGCATGAAGTGGTGTGGAAAAACATGAAGAACCTGAAAAGGTGTGAAAAATATGAAGAGTTTCAAAAGGTGTCAAAAATATGAAGAGCATGAAACGGTCTGAAAATTCGGAGGATCATGAGCAGTGTTCAAAAACATGAAGAGCATGAAAAGGTGTGAAAAGTATGAAGAGCTTCAATAGGTGTGAAAAATATGAGGAGCAGTATACGGTGTGAAAAATAGGAGAAGCATGAAGCGGTGTTCAAAAATATGAAGAGCCTGATAAGGTGTGAAAAATATGAAAAGTTTGAAAAGGTGTCAAAAATGAGATGAGCATGAAACGGTCTGAAAAATAGGAGGAGCATGAAGCAGTGTTGAAAAACATGAAGAGCCTGAAATGGTGTGAAAAATGAAGAGCTTCAAAAGGTGTCAAAAATGAGATGAGCATGAAACAGTGTGAAAAATAGGAGGAGCATGAAGCGGTGTAAAAAACATGAAGACCCTGAAAAGGTGTGAAAAATATGAAGAGCTTCAAAAGGTTTCAAAAATATGAGGAGCATGAAACGGTCTGAAAAATAGGAGGAACATGAAGCGGTGTTCAAAAATATGAAGAGCCTCAAAAGGGGTGAAAAATATGAAGAGCTTCAAAAGGTGTCAAAATTATGAGGAGCATGAAACGGTCTGAAAAATAGGAGGAGCATGAAACGGTGTTCAAAAACATGAAGAGCCTGAAAAGGTGTGAAAAATATGAAATGCTTCAAAAGGTGTCAAAAATAGGAGGAGCATGAAACGGTCTGAAAAATAAGAGAAGCATGAAGCGGTGTAAAAAACATGAAGAGCCTGAAAAGGTGTGAAAGATATGAAGACCTTCAAAAGGTGTCAAAAATATGAGGAGCATGAAACGGTCTGAAAAAAAGGAGCAGCATGAAGCGGTGTAATAAACATGAAGAGCCTGAAAAGGTGTGAAAAATATGAAGTGCTTCAAAAGGTGTGAAAAAATGAAGAGCTTCAAAATGTGTCAAAAATATGAGGAGCATGAAAAGATCTGAAAAATAGGAGCAGCATGAAACGGTGTTCAAAGACATGAAGAGCCTGAAAGGGTGTGAAAAATATGAAGAGCTTCAAAACGTGTCAAAAATATGAGGAGCATGAAACGATCTGAGAAATAGGATGAGCAAGAAGCGGTGTTGAAAAAAATGAAGAGCCTGAAAACGTTTGAAAAATATGAAGAGCTTCAAAAGGTGTGGAAAATATGAAGAGCTTCAAAATGTGTCAAAAATGAGATGAGCATGAAACGGTCTGAAAAATAGGAGGAGCATGAAGCGGTGTTGAAAAACATGAAGAGCCTGAAAATGTGTGAAATATATGAAGAGCTTCAAAAGTTGTCAGAAATGATAGAAACATGAAACGGTATGAAAAATAGGATGAGCAAGAAGGGGTGTTGAAAAACATGAAGAGCCTGAAAACGTGTGAAAAATACGAAGAGCTTCAAAAGATGTGGTAAAATATGACGAGCTTCAAAAGGTGTCAAAAATGAGATGAGCATGAAACGGTCTGAAAAATAGGAGGAGCATGAAGCGGTTTTGAAAAACATGAAGAACCTGAAAAGCTGTGAGAAATATGAAGAGCTTCAAATGGTGTCAAAAATATGAGGAGCATGAAACGGTCTGAAAAATAGGAGGAGCATGAAGCGGTGTTGAAAAACATGAAGTACCTGAAAAGCTGTGAGAAATATGAAGAGCTTCAAATGGTGTCAAAAATATGAGGAGCATGAAACGGTCTGAAAAATAGGAGGAGCATGAAGCGGTGTTCAAAAACATGAAGAGCCTGAAAAGGTTTGAAATATATGAAGAGTTTCAAAAGGTGTCAAAAATATGAGGAGCATGAAACGGTCTGAAATATAGGAGGAGCATGAAGCGGTGTGCAAAAACATGAAGAGCCTGAAAGATGTGAAAAATATGAAGAGCTTCAAAAGGTGTCAAAAATATGAGAAGCATGAAACTGTCTGAAAAATAGGAGGAGCAGAAAGCGATGTTCAAAAACATGAAGAGCCTGAAAACGTGTGAAAAATATGAAGAGCTTCAAAAGGTGTGAAATACATGAGGAGCATTAAACGGTCTGAAAAATAGGAGGAGCACGAAGCGGTGTTCAAAAACAGGAAGAGACTGAAAAGTTGTGAAAAATATGAAGAGTTTCAAAAGGTGTCAAAAATAAGAGGAGCATGAAACGGTCTGAGAAATAGGAGGAGCATGAAGCGGTGTTCAAAACATGAAGAGCCTGAAAAGGTTTGAAAAATATGAAGAGCTTCAAATGGTGTCAAAAATATGAGAAGCATGAAACGGTGTGAAAGATAGGAGGAGCATGAAACGGTGATCAGAAACATGAAGAGCCTGAAACGTTGTGAAAAATATGAAGAGCTTCAAAGTGTGTGAAATTCATGAGAAGCATGAAAAGGTTTGAAAAATACGAGAAGCATGAAGTGGTGTGGAAAAACATGAAGAACCTGAAAAGGTGTGAAAAATATGAAGAGTTTCAAAAGGTGTCAAAAATATGAAGAGCATGAAACGGTCTGAAAATTCGGAGGATCATGAGCAGTGTTCAAAAACATGAAGAGCATGAAAAGGTGTGAAAAATATGAAGAGCTTCAATAGGTGTGAAAAATATGAGGAGCAGTATACGGTGTGAAAAATAGGAGAAGCATGAAGCGGTGTTCAAAAATATGAAGAGCCTGATAAGGTGTGAAAAATATGAAAAGTTTGAAAAGGTGTCAAAAATGAGATGAGCATGAAACGGTCTGAAAAATAGGAGGAGCATGAAGCAGTGTTGAAAAACATGAAGAGCCTGAAAAGGTGTGAAAAATATGAAGAGATTCTAAAGGTTTCAAAAATGAGATGAGCATGAAACGGTCTGAAAAATAGGAGGAGCATGAAGTGGTGGTGCAAAACATGAAGAGCCTGAAAATGCGTGAAAAATATGAAGAGGTTCAAAAGGTTTGAAATACATGAGGTGCATGAAACTCTCTGAAAAATAGGAGGAGCATGAAGCGGTGTTCAAAAACATGAAGAGCCTGAAATGTTGTGAAAAATTTGAAAAGCTTCAAAAGGTGTCAAAAATGAGATGAGCATGAAACTGTCTGAAAAATAGGAGGACCATGAAGTGGTGTTGAAAAACATGAAGAGTGTGAAAAGGAGTGAAAAATATGAAGAGCTTCAATAAGTGTCAAAAATATGAGTAGCATGAAACGGTCTGAAAAATAGGAGGAGCATGAAACGGTGATCAAAAATATGAAGAGTCTGAAAAGCTGTGAAAAATATGAAGAGCTTCAAAAGGTGTCAAAAATATGAGGAGCATGAAAGGTCTGAAAAATAGGAAGAGCATGAAGTGGTGCTAAAACACATGAAGAGCCTGAAAAGTTGTGAAATAATGAAGAGCTTCTAAATGTGTCAAAAATATGAGGAGAATGAAACGGTCTGAAAAATACGAGGAGCATGAAGCGGTGTTGAAAAACCTGAAGAGCCTGAAAAGGTGTGAAAAATATGAAGAGCTTCAAAATGTGTCAAAAATATGAGGAGCATGAAACAGTCTGGAAAATAGGAGGAGCATGAAGCGGTGTTCAAAAACATGAAGAGTCTGAAAACGCGTGAAAAATATGAAGAACTTCAAAAGGTGTCAAATCTATTAGGGGCATGAAACGGTCTGAAAAATACGAGGAGCATGAAGTGGTGTTGAAAAACCTGAAGAGCCTGAAAAGGTGTGAAAAATATGAAGAGCTTCAAAATGTGTCAAAAATATGAGTAGCATGAAACGGTCTGAAAAATAGGAGAAGCGTGAAGCTGTGTTCAAAAACATGAAGAGCCTGAAAAGGTGTGAAAAATATGAAGAGCTTCAAAAGGTGTGAAAAATATGAGGAGAAAGAAAAGGTCTGAAAAATAGAAGCAGCATGAAATGGTGTTGAAAAACATGAAGAGCCTGAAAAGGTGTGAAAAATATGAAGAGCTTCAAAAATGTGAAAAATATGAAGAGCTTCAAAAGGTGTGAAATATATGTAGAGTTTCAAAAGGTGTTAAATATTAGATGAGCATGAAACGGTCTGAAAAATAGGAGGAGCATGAAATGGTGTTGAAAAACATGAAGAGCCTGAAAAGGTGTGAAAAATATAAAGAGCTTCAAAAGGTGTGAATTACATGAGGAGCATGAAAAAGTCTGAAAAAAAGGAGGAGCATAAGGCGGTGTTGAAAAACATGAAGAGCCTGAAAAGGTGTGAAAAATATGAGGATCAGGAAATTGTCTGAAAAATAGGAGGAGCATGTAGTGGTGTTCAAAAACATGAAGAGCCTGAAAAGCTGTGAAAAATATGAAGAGCTTCAAAAGGTGTGAAAAATACGAGGAGCATGAAACGGTCTGAAAAATAGGAGGAGCATGAAGTGTTGTTCAAAAACGTGAAGAGCCTGAAAAGGTGTGAAAAATATGAAGAGCTACAAAAAGGGTCAAAAATATGAGGAGCATGAAACGGTCTGAAAAATAGAAGCAGCATGAAGCGGTGTTCAAAAACATGAAGAGCCTGAAAAGGTGTGAAAAATATGAAGAGCTTCAAAAGGTGTGAAAAATATGAAGAGCTTCAAAAAGTGTCAAAAATTAGCTGAGCATGAAACAGTCTGAAAAATAGGAGGAGCATGAAGCGGTGTAATAAACATGAAGAGCCTGAAAAGGTGTGAAAAATATGAAGAGCTTCAAAAGGTGTGAAAAAATGAAGAGCTTCAAAATGTGTCAAAAATATGAGGAGCATGAAAAGATCTGAAAAATAGGAGCAGCATGAAACGGTGTAATAAACATGAAGAGCCTGAAAAGGTGTGAAAAATACGAAGAGCTTCAAAAGGTGTCAAAAATATGAGGAGCATGAAACGGTCTGAAAAAAAGGAGCAGCATGAAGCGGTGTAATAAACATGAAGAGCCTGAAAAGGTGTGAAAAATATGAAGAGCTTCAAAAGGTGTGAAAAAATGAAGAGCTTCAAAATGTGTCAAAAATATGAGGAGCATGAAAAGATCTGAAAAATAGGAGCAGCATGAAACGGTGTTCAAAGACATGAAGAGCCTGAAAGGGTGTGAAAAATATGAAGAGCTTCAAAACGTGTCAAAAATATGAGGAGCATGAAACGATCTGAGAAATAGGATGAGCAAGAAGCGGTGTTGAAAAAAATGAAGAGCCTGAAAACGTTTGAAAAATATGAAGAGCTTCAAAAGGTGTGGAAAATATGAAGAGCTTCAAAATGTGTCAAAAATGAGATGAGCATGAAACGGTCTGAAAAATAGGAGGAGCATGAAGCGGTGTTGAAAAACATGAAGAGCCTGAAAATGTGTGAAATATATGAAGAGCTTCAAAAGTTGTCAGAAATGATAGAAACATGAAACGGTATGAAAAATAGGATGAGCAAGAAGGGGTGTTGAAAAACATGAAGAGCCTGAAAACGTGTGAAAAATACGAAGAGCTTCAAAAGATGTGGTAAAATATGACGAGCTTCAAAAGGTGTCAAAAATGAGATGAGCATGAAACGGTCTGAAAAATAGGAGGAGCATGAAGCGGTTTTGAAAAACATGAAGAACCTGAAAAGCTGTGAGAAATATGAAGAGCTTCAAATGGTGTCAAAAATATGAGGAGCATGAAACGGTCTGAAAAATAGGAGGAGCATGAAGCGGTGTTGAAAAACATGAAGTACCTGAAAAGCTGTGAGAAATATGAAGAGCTTCAAATGGTGTCAAAAATATGAGGAGCATGAAACGGTCTGAAAAATAGGAGGAGCATGAAGCGGTGTTCAAAAACATGAAGAGCCTGAAAAGGTTTGAAATATATGAAGAGTTTCAAAAGGTGTCAAAAATATGAGGAGCATGAAACGGTCTGAAATATAGGAGGAGCATGAAGCGGTGTGCAAAAACATGAAGAGCCTGAAAGATGTGAAAAATATGAAGAGCTTCAAAAGGTGTCAAAAATATGAGAAGCATGAAACTGTCTGAAAAATAGGAGGAGCAGAAAGCGATGTTCAAAAACATGAAGAGCCTGAAAACGTGTGAAAAATATGAAGAGCTTCAAAAGGTGTGAAATACATGAGGAGCATTAAACGGTCTGAAAAATAGGAGGAGCACGAAGCGGTGTTCAAAAACAGGAAGAGACTGAAAAGTTGTGAAAAATATGAAGAGTTTCAAAAGGTGTCAAAAATAAGAGGAGCATGAAACGGTCTGAGAAATAGGAGGAGCATGAAGCGGTGTTCAAAACATGAAGAGCCTGAAAAGGTTTGAAAAATATGAAGAGCTTCAAATGGTGTCAAAAATATGAGAAGCATGAAACGGTGTGAAAGATAGGAGGAGCATGAAACGGTGATCAGAAACATGAAGAGCCTGAAACGTTGTGAAAAATATGAAGAGCTTCAAAGTGTGTGAAATTCATGAGAAGCATGAAAAGGTTTGAAAAATACGAGAAGCATGAAGTGGTGTGGAAAAACATGAAGAACCTGAAAAGGTGTGAAAAATATGAAGAGTTTCAAAAGGTGTCAAAAATATGAAGAGCATGAAACGGTCTGAAAATTCGGAGGATCATGAGCAGTGTTCAAAAACATGAAGAGCATGAAAAGGTGTGAAAAATATGAAGAGCTTCAATAGGTGTGAAAAATATGAGGAGCAGTATACGGTGTGAAAAATAGGAGAAGCATGAAGCGGTGTTCAAAAATATGAAGAGCCTGATAAGGTGTGAAAAATATGAAAAGTTTGAAAAGGTGTCAAAAATGAGATGAGCATGAAACGGTCTGAAAAATAGGAGGAGCATGAAGCAGTGTTGAAAAACATGAAGAGCCTGAAAAGGTGTGAAAAATATGAAGAGATTCTAAAGGTTTCAAAAATGAGATGAGCATGAAACGGTCTGAAAAATAGGAGGAGCATGAAGTGGTGGTGCAAAACATGAAGAGCCTGAAAATGCGTGAAAAATATGAAGAGGTTCAAAAGGTTTGAAATACATGAGGTGCATGAAACTCTCTGAAAAATAGGAGGAGCATGAAGCGGTGTTCAAAAACATGAAGAGCCTGAAATGTTGTGAAAAATTTGAAAAGCTTCAAAAGGTGTCAAAAATGAGATGAGCATGAAACTGTCTGAAAAATAGGAGGACCATGAAGTGGTGTTGAAAAACATGAAGAGTGTGAAAAGGAGTGAAAAATATGAAGAGCTTCAATAAGTGTCAAAAATATGAGGAGCATGAAACGATCTGAAAAATAGGAGGAGCATGAAACGGTGATCAAAAATATGAAGAGTCTGAAAAGCTGTGAAAAATATGAAGAGCTTCAAAAGGTGTCAAAAATATGAGGAGCATGAAAGGTCTGAAAAATAGGAAGAGCATGAAGTGGTGCTAAAACACATGAAGAGCCTGAAAAGTTGTGAAATAATGAAGAGCTTCTAAATGTGTCAAAAATATGAGGAGAATGAAACGGTCTGAAAAATACGAGGAGCATGAAGCGGTGTTGAAAAACCTGAAGAGCCTGAAAAGGTGTGAAAAATATGAAGAGCTTCAAAATGTGTCAAAAATATGAGGAGCATGAAACAGTCTGGAAAATAGGAGGAGCATGAAGCGGTGTTCAAAAACATGAAGAGTCTGAAAACGCGTGAAAAATATGAAGAACTTCAAAAGGTGTCAAATCTATTAGGGGCATGAAACGGTCTGAAAAATACGAGGAGCATGAAGTGGTGTTGAAAAACCTGAAGAGCCTGAAAAGGTGTGAAAAATATGAAGAGCTTCAAAATGTGTCAAAAATATGAGTAGCATGAAACGGTCTGAAAAATAGGAGAAGCGTGAAGCTGTGTTCAAAAACATGAAGAGCCTGAAAAGGTGTGAAAAATATGAAGAGCTTCAAAAGGTGTGAAAAATATGAGGAGAAAGAAAAGGTCTGAAAAATAGAAGCAGCATGAAACGGTGTTGAAAAACATGAAGAGCCTGAAAAGGTGTGAAAAATATGAAGAGCTTCAAAAATGTGAAAAATATGAAGAGCTTCAAAAGGTGTGAAATATATGTAGAGTTTCAAAAGGTGTTAAATATTAGATGAGCATGAAACGGTCTGAAAAATAGGAGGAGCAAGAAATGGTGTTGAAAAACATGAAGAGCCTGAAAAGGTGTGAAAAATATAAAGAGCTTCAAAAGGTGTGAATTACATGAGGAGCATGAAAAAGTCTGAAAAAAAGGAGGAGCATAAGGCGGTGTTGAAAAACATGAAGAGCCTGAAAAGGTGTGAAAAATATGAGGATCAGGAAATTGTCTGAAAAATAGGAGGAGCATGTAGTGGTGTTCAAAAACATGAAGAGCCTGAAAAGCTGTGAAAAATATGAAGAGCTTCAAAAGGTGTGAAAAATACGAGGAGCATGAAACGGTCTGAAAAATAGGAGGAGCATGAAGTGTTGTTCAAAAACGTGAAGAGCCTGAAAAGGTGTGAAAAATATGAAGAGCTACAAAAAGGGTCAAAAATATGAGGAGCATGAAACGGTCTGAAAAATAGAAGCAGCATGAAGCGGTGTTCAAAAACATGAAGAGCCTGAAAAGGTGTGAAAAATATGAAGAGCTTCAAAAGGTGTGAAAAATATGAAGAGCTTCAAAAAGTGTCAAAAATTAGCTGAGCATGAAACAGTCTGAAAAATAGGAGGAGCATGAAGCGTTGTTCAAAAACGTGAAGAGCCTGAAAAGGTGTGAAAAATATGAAGAGCTTCAAATGTTGTCAAAAATATGAGGAGCATGAATAGGTCTGAAAAATAGGAGGAGCATGAAACGGTGTTCAAAAACATGAAGAGCCTGAAAAGGTGTGAAAAATATGAAGAGCTTCAAAAGGTGTCAAAAATATGAGGAGCAAGAAATGGTCTGAAAAATAGAAGGAGCATGAAACGGTCTTCAAAAACATGAAGAGCCTGAAAAGGTGTGAAAAATATGAAGAGCTTCAAATGGTGTGAAAAATATGAGGAGCATGAAACGGTCTGAAATATAGGAGGAGCATGAACCGGTGTTCAAAAACATGAAGACCCTGAAAAGCTGTGAAAAATATGAAGAGCTTCAAAAGGTGTCAAATATATGAGGAGCATGGAATGGTCTGAAAATAGGAGGAGCATGAAGCGGTGTTGAAAAACATGAAGAGCCTGAAAAGGTGTGAAAAATATGAAGAGCTTCAAAAACTGTGAAATACATGAGGAGCATGAAACGGTCTGAAAAATAGGAGGAACATGAAGCGGTTTTGAAAAACATGAAGAGCCTGAAAAGGTGTGAAAAATATGAAGAGTTTCAAAAGGTGTGAAAAATATGAGGAGCATGAAACGGTGAAAAATAGGAGGAGCATGAAGCGGTGTTGAAAAACATGAACAGTCTGAAAAGGTGTGGAAAATATGTATAGCTTCAAAAGGTGTCAAAAATATGAGGAGAATGAAACGGTCTGCAAAATAGGAGGAGCATGAAACGGTGTTCAAAAACATGAATAGCCTGAAAAGGTGTAACAAATATGAAGAGCTTCAAAAGGTGTGAAATACATGAGGAGGATTAAACGGTCTCAAAAATAGGAGGAGCATGAAGCGGTGTTGAAAAACATGAAGAGCCTGAAAGGTGTGAAAAATATGAAGAGCTTCTAAAGGTGTCAAAAATATGAGGAGCATAAAACGGTCTTAAAAATATGAGGAGCATGAAGTGGTGTTGAAAAACATTAAGAGCCTGAAAAGGTGTGAAATATATGAAGAGTTTCAAAAGGTGTGAAATATATGAGGTGCAAGAAACGGTCTGAAAAATATTAGGAGCATGAAGCGGTGTTGAAAAACAAGAAGAGCCTGAAAACGTGTGAAAAATATGAAGAGTTTCAAAAGGTGTGAAATATATGAGGTGCAAGAAACGGTCTGAAAAATAGGAGGAGCATGAAGCGGTGTTGAAAAACATGAAGAGCCTGAAAAAGTGTGAAAAATATTAAGAACTTCAAAAGGTGTCAAAAACATGAGGAGGATGAAACGGTCTGAAAAATAGGAGGAGCATGAAGCGGTGTTCACAAACATGAAGAGCCTGAAAAGGTGTGAAAAATATGAAGAGTTTCAAAAGGTGTGAAATATATGAGGTGCATGAAACGGTCTGAAAAATATTAGGAGCATGAATCGGTGTTGAAAAACATGAAGAGCCTGAAAAGGTGTGAAAAATATGAAGAGCTTCAAAAGGTGTCAAAAATATGAGGAGCATGAAACGTTCTGAAAAATATGAAGAGCATGAAGCCGTGTTGTAAAACATGAAGAGCATGAAAAAGTGTGAAAAATATGAAGAGCTTCCAAATGTGTGAAAAATATGAAGAGCTTCAAAAGGTGTCAAAATGAGATGAGCATGAAACAGTCTGAAAAATAGGAGGAGAATGAAGCGGTGATTAAAACATGATGAGCCTGAAAATGTGTGAAAAATATGAACAGCTTCAAAAGGTGTGAAATACATGAGGAGCATGAAACGGTCTGAAAAATAGGAGGAGCATTAACCAGTATTCAAAAACATGAAGAGCCTGAAAAGGTGTGAAAAATATGAAGAGCTTCAAAAGGTGTCAAAAATATGAAGAGCATGAAATGTTCTGAAAAATAGGAGGATCATGAAGCAGTGTTCAAAAACATGAAGAGCCTGAAAAGGTGTGTAAAATATGAAGAGCTTCAAAAGGTGTGAAAAATATGAGGAGCATGAAACGGTGTGAAAAATAGAAGCGGCATGAAATGGTGTTGAAAAACATGAAGAGCCTGAAAAGGTGTGAATAATATGAAGAGCTTCAAAACGTGTGAAATACATGAGGAGCATGAAACGGGCTGAAAAATAGGAGAAGCATGAAATGGTGTGGAAAAACATGAAGAGCCTGAAAAGGTGTGAAAAATATGAACAGCTTCAAAAGGTGTGAAATACAATAGGAGCATGAAACTCTCTGAAAAATAGGAGGAGCATGAAGCTGTGTTCAAAAAGATGAAGAGCCTGAAAAGGTGTGAAAAATATGAAGAGCTTCAAAAGGTGTGAAAAATATGAGGAGCATGAAACGTTCTGAAAAATAGGAGGAGCATGAAACGGTGATCAAAAACATGAAGAGCCTGAAAAGGTGTGAAAAATATGAAGAGCTTCAAAAGGGGTCAAAAATATGAGGAGCATGAAACGTTCTGAAAATTAGGAGGATCATGAGCGGTGTTCAAAAACATGAAGAGCCTGAAAAGGTGTGAAAAATATGAAGAGATTCAAAAGGGGTCAAAAATATGAGGAGCATGAAACGGTCTGAAAAATGGGAGAAGCATGAAGTGGTGTGGAAAAACCTGAAGAGCCTGAAAAGGTGTGAAAATATGAAGAGCTTAAAAAGGTGTGAAATACATGAGGAGCATGAAACTCTCTGAAAAATAGGAGGAGCATGAAGTGGTGTTTAAAAACATGAGGAGTCTGAAAAGGTGTGAAAAATATGAAGAGCTTCAATAGGTGTGAATAATATGAGGAGAAGAATACGGTCTGAAAAATAGGAGGAGCATGAAGCGGTGTTCAAAAACATGAAGAGCCTGAAAAATTGTGAAAAATATGAAAAGTTTGAAAAGGTGTCAAAAATGAGATGAGCATGAAACGGTCTGAAAATAGGAGGAGCATGAAGCGGTGTTGAAAAACATGAAGAGCATGAAAACGTGTGAAAAATATGAAGAGCTTCAAAAGGTGTCAAAAATATGAGGAGCATGAAACGGTCTGAAAAATTGGAGGAGACTGAAGCGGTGTTTAAAAACATGAAGAGTCTGAAAAGGTGTGAAAAATATGAAGAGCTTCAAAATGTGTCAAAAATATGAGGAGCATGAAACGGTCTGAAAAATAGCAGGAGCATGAAGCGGTGTTGAAAAACATGAAGAGCCTGAAAAGGTGTGAAAAATATGAAGAGATTCAAAAGGTGTTAAAAATATGAGGAGCATGAAATGGTGTTGAAAAATATGAAGAGCCTGAAAAGGTGTGAAAAACATGAACAGCTTCAAAAAGTGTCAAAAATATGAGGAGCATGAAACGGTCTGAAAAATAGGAGGAGCAAAGCGGTGTTGAAAAACATGAAGAGCCTCAAAACGTGTGAAAAATATGAAGAGCTTCAAAAGGTGTGAAAAATATGAAAAGCTTCAAATGTGTCAAAAATGAGATGAGCATTAAACGGCCTGAAAAATAGGAGGAGCATGAAGTGGATTTGAAAAAAAAGAAGAGACTGAAAAGGTGTGAAAAATATGAAAAGCTTCAAAAGGTGTCAAAAATGACATGAGCATGAAACGGTTTGAAAAAAAGGAGGAGCATGAAGTGGTGTTGAAAAAAAAGAAGAGACTGAAAACGTGTGAAAAATATGAGGATAATCGAAAGGTGTCAAAAATATGAGGAGCATGAAAAGGTCTGCAAAAAGGAGGAGCATGAAGTGGTGTTGAAAAACTTGAAGAGCCTGAAAAGGTGTGAAAAATATGAAAGCTTCAAAATCTGTCAAAAATATGAGGAGCGTGAAACGGTCTGAAAAATAGGAGTCGCATGAAGCGGTGTTCAAAAACATGACGAGCCTGAAAAGGTGTGAAAAATATGAAGAGCTTCAAAAGGTGTCAAAAATATGAGGAGAATGAAACGGTCTGAAAAATCGGAGGAGCATGAAGCTGTGTTGAAAACATGAAGAGCCTGAAAAGGTGTGAAAAATAAGAAGAGCTTCTAAAGGTGTCAAAAATATGAGGAGCAGGAAACGGTCTGAAAAATATGAGGAGCATGAAACGGTCTGAAAAATATGAGGAGCATGAAGCGGTCATCAAAAACAGGAAGAGCCTGAAAAGGTGTGAAAAATATGAAGAGCTTCAAAAGGAGTCAAACATATGAGAAGCATGAAACGGTCTGAAAAATAGGAGGAGCATGAAACGGTGTTGAAAAACATGAAGAGCCTGAAAAGATGTGAAAAATATGAAGAGCTTCAAAAGGTGTCAAAAATATGAGGAGCATGAAACTGTCTGAAAAATAGGAGGAGCATGAAGCGGTGTTGAAAAACATGAAGAGCGTGAAAAGGTGTGAAATATATGAAGAGCTTCAAAAGATTTCAGAAATGAGAGGAGCATGAAACGGTCTGAAAAATAGGAGAAGCATGAAGCGGTGTTGAAAAACATGAAGAGCCTGAAAAGGTGTGAAAAATATGAATAGTTTCAAAAGATGTGAAAAATATGCAGAACTTCAAAAGCTGTCAAAAATGAGATGAGCATGAAACGGTCTGAGAAATAGGAGAAGCATGAAGTGGTGTTGAAAAACATGAAGAGCCTGAAAAGGTGTGAAAAATATGAAGAGCTTCAAAAGGTATAAAAAATATTAGGAGCATGAAACGGTCTGAAAAAAATGAGGAGCATGAAGCTATGTTGAAAAATATGAAGAGCTTGAAAAGCTTTGAAATATATGAAGAGCTTCAAAAGGTGTGAAATACATGAGGAGCATGAAACGATCTGAAAAATAGGAGGAGCATGAAACAGTGTTCAAAAACATGAAGAGCCTGAAAAGGTGTGAAAAATATGAAGAGCTTCAAAAAATGTCAAAAATATGAGGAGCATGAAATGGTCTGAAAAATAGGAGCAGCATGAAACGGTGTTCAAAACATGAAGAGCCTGAAAAGGTGTGAAAAATATGAAGAGGTTCAAAAGGTGTGGAAAACATGAGGAGCAAGAAACGGCCTGAAAAAAAACAGGAGCATGAAGCGGTGTTGAAAAACATGAAGAGACTGAAAAGATGTGAAAAATATGAAGAGCTTCAAAATGTGTCAAAATTTTGAGGAGCATGAAACGATCTGAAAAATATGAGGAGCATGAAGCAGTGTTCAAAAACATGAAAAGCCTGAAAAGGTGTGAAAAATATGAAGAGCTTCAAAAGGTGTCAAAAATATGAGGAGCATGAATCGGAATGAAAAAGAGGAGCAGCATGAAGCGGTGTTGAAAAACATGAAGAGCCTGAAAACGTGTGAAAAATATGAAGAGCTTCAAAAGGTTTAAAAATACGAGGAGCATGAAACGGTCTGAAATATAGCAGGAGCATGAAGCGGTGTTGAAAAGCATGAAGAGCTTGAAAAGGTGTGAAAAATATGAAGAGCTTCAAAAAGTTCAAAAATATGAAGAGCTTTAAAAGGTGTCAAAAATGAGATGAGCATGAAACGGTCTAAAAACTACGAAGAGCATGAAGTCTTGTGGAAAAACATGAAGAGCCTAAAAAGGTTTGAAAAATATGAAGAGTTTCAAAAGGTGTGAAATACATGAGGAGCAAGAAACGGTCTGAAAAATAGGAGAAGCATGAAGCGGTGTTGAAAAACATGAAGAGCCTGAAAAGGTGTGAAAAATATGAAGAGCTTCAAAAGGTGTGAAATACCTGAGGAGCATGAAACGGTCTGAAAAATAGGAGTAGCATGAGACGGTGTTGAAAAACATGAAGAGCCTGAAAAGGTGTGAAAAATATGAAGAGCTTCAAAAGGTGTGAAAAATATGAGAAGCATGAAACGATCTGAAAAATAGGAGGAGCATGAAGCGGTGTTCAAAAACATGAAGAGCCTGGAAAGGTGTGAAAAATATGAAGAGCTTCAAAAGATGTGAAAAATATGAGGAGCATGAAAAGTTCTGAAAAATACAAGCAGCATGAAGCGGTGTTTAAAAACATGAAGAGCCTGAAAAGGTGTGAAAAATATGAAGAACTTCAAAAGGTGTCAAAAATATGAGGAGCATGAAACGATCTGAAAAATAGGAAGAGCAAGTAGCGGTGTTGAAAAACATGAAGAGTCTGAAAAGGTGTGAGAAATATGAAGAGCTTCAAAAGGTGTGAAAAATATGAAGAGCTTCAAAAGGTGTGAAGAATATGAAGAGCTTCAAAAGGTGTAAAAAATGAGATGAGCATGAAACGGTCTGAAAAAAAAGAGGAGCATGAAACATTGTTCAAAAACATGAAGAGCCTGAAATGATGTGAAAAATTTGAAGAGCTTCAAAAGGTGTGAAAAATATGAAGAGCTTCTAAAGGTGTAAAAAATGAGATGAGCATGAAACGGTCTGAAAAAAAAGAAAAGCATGAAACATTGTTCAAAAACATGAAGAGCCTGAAAAGATGTGAATTATGAAGAGCTTCAAAAGGTGTGAAATACATGAGGAGCATTAAACGGTGTGAAAAATAGGAGGAGCATGAAGCGGTGTTGAAAAATATGAAGAGCCTGAAAAGTTGTGAAAAATAGGAAGAGCTTCAAAATGTGTGAAAAATATGAGGAAAAAGAAACGGTCTGAACAATAGGAGGAGCATGACGCGGTGTTCAAAAACATGAAGAGCCTGAAAAATGTGAAAAATATGAAGAGCTTCAAAAGGTGTCAAAATATGAAGAGCATGAACGGTCTGAAAAATAGGAGGAGCATGAAACGGTGTTCAAAAACATGAAGAGCCTGAAAAGATTTGAAAAATATGAAGAGCTTCAAAACGTGTCAAAAATATGAGGAGCATGAAACGGTCTGAAAAATGGGAGGAGCATGAAACCTTGTTAAAAAACATGAAGAGCCTGAAAAGATTTGAAAAATATGAAGAGTTTCAAAAGTTGTGAAATACATGAGAAGCAGGAAACGGTATGAAAAATGGAGGCGCATGAAGCGGTATTGAAAAACATGAAGAGCCTGAAAAGGTGTGAAAAATATGAAGAGCTTCATAAGGTGTAAAAAATGAGATGAGCATGATACGGTCTGAAAAATAGGAGGGGCATTAAGTGGTGTTGAAAAAGATGAAAAGCCTGAAAAGGTGTGAAATATATGAAGAGATTCAAAAGGTGTCAAAAATATGAGGAGCATGAAGCGGTCTGAAAAATAGAGGAGCATGAAACATTGTTCAAAAACATGAAGAGCCTGAAAAGATGTGAAAATTATGAAGAGCTTCAAAAGGTGTGAAAAATATGAAGAGCTTCTAAAGGTGTAAAAAATGAGATGAGCATGAAACGGTCTGAAAAAAAAGAGGAGCATGAAACATTGTTCAAAAACATGAAGAGCCTGAAAAGATGTGAAAATTATGAAGAGCTTCAAAAGGTGTGAAAGACATGAGGAGCATTAAACGGTGTGAAAAATAGGAGGAGCATGAAGCGGTGTTGAAAAATATGAAGAGCCTGAAAAGTTGTGAAAAATAGGAAGAGCTTCAAAATGTGTGAAAAATATGAGGAAAAAGAAACGGTCTGAACAATAGGAGGAACATGAAGCGGTGTTCAAAAACATGAAGAGCCTGAAAAATGTGAAAAATATGGAGAGCTTCAAAACGTGTCAAAAATGTGAGGAGCATGAAACGGTCTGAAAAATGGGAGGAGCATGAAACCTTGTTCAAAAACATGAAGAGCCTGAAAAGATTTGAAAAATATGAAGAGTTTCAAAAGGTGTGAAATACATGCGAAGCATGAAACGGTGTGAAAAATGGAGGAGCATGAAGCGGTATTGAAAAACATGAAGAGCCTGAAAAGGTGTGAAAAATACGAAGAGCTTCATAAGGTGTAAAAAATGAGATGAGCATGATACGGTCTGAAAAATAGGAGGGGCATTAAGTGGTGTTGAAAAGATGAAAAGCCTGAAAAGGTGTGAAATATATGAAGAGATTCAAAAGGTGTCAAAAATATGAGGAGCATGAAGCGGTCTGAAAAATAGGAGGAGCATGAAACATTGTTCAAAAACATGAAGAGCCTGAAATGATGTGAAAAATTTGAAGAGCTTCAAAAGGTGTGAAAAATATGAAGAGCTTCTAAAGGTGTAAAAAATGAGATGAGCATGAAACGGTCTGAGAAAAAAGAGGAGCATGAAACATTGTTCAAAAACATGAAGAGCCTGAAAAGATGTGAAAATTATGAAGAGCTTCAAAAGGTGTGAAATACATGAGGAGCATTAAACGGTGTGAAAACTAGGAGGAGCATGAAGCGGTGTTGAAAAATATGAAGAGCCTGAAAAGTTGTGAAAAATAGGAAGAGCTTCAAAATGTGTGAAAAATATGAGGAAAAAGAAACGGTCTGAACAATAGGAGGAGCATAACGCGGTGTTCAAAAACATGAAGAGCCTGAAAAATGTGGAAAATATGAAGAGCTTCAAAAGGTGTCAAAATATGAAGAGCATGAACGGTCTGAAAAATAGGAGGAGCATGAAACGGTGTTCAAAAACATGAAGAGCCTGAAAAATGTGAAAAATATGAAGAGCTTCAAAACGTGTCAAAAATGTGAGGAGCATGAAACGGTCTGAAAAATGGGAGGAGCATGAAACCTTGTTCAAAAACATGAAGAGCCTGAAAAGATTTGAAAAATATGAAGAGTTTCAAAAGGTGTGAAATACATGAGAAGCATGAAACGGTGTGAAAAATGGAGGAGCATGAAGCGGTATTGAAAAACATGAAGAGCCTGAAAAGGTGTGAAAAATATGAAGAGCTTCATAAGGTATAAAAAATGAGATGAGCATGATACGGTCTGAAAAATAGGAGGGGCATTAAGTGGTGTTGAAAAAGATGAAAAGCCTGAAAAGGTGTGAAATATATGAAGAGATTCAAAAGGTGTCAAAAATATGAGGAGCATGAAGCGGTCTGAAAAATAGAGGAGCATGAAACATTGTTCAAAAACATGAAGAGCCTGAAATGATGTGAAAAATTTGAAGAGCTTCAAAAGGTGTGAAAAATATGAAGAGCTTCTAAAGGTGTAAAAAATGAGATGAGCATGAAACGGTCTGAAAAAAAAGAGGAGCATGAAACATTGTTCAAAAACATGAAGAGCCTGAAAAGATGTGAAAATTATGAAGAGCTTCAAAAGGTGTGAAATACATGAGGAGCATTAAACGGTGTGAAAAATAGGAGGAGCATGAAGCGGTGTTGAAAAATATGAAGAGCCTGAAAAGTTGTGAAAAATAGGAAGAGCTTCAAAATGTGTGAAAAATATGAGGAAAAAGAAACGGTCTGAACAATAGGAGGAACATGAAGCGGTGTTCAAAAACATGAAGAGCCTGAAAAATGTGAAAAATATGAAGAGCTTCAAAACGTGTCAAAAATATGAGGAGCATGAAACGGTCTGAAAAATGGGAGGAGCATGAAACCTTGTTCAAAAACATGAAGAGCCTGAAAAGATTTGAAAAATATGAAGAGTTTCAAAAGGTGTGAAATACATGAGAAGCATGAAACGGTGTGAAAAATGGAGGAGCATGAAGCGGTATTGAAAAACATGAAGAGCCTGAAAAGGTGTGAAAAATATGAAGAGCTTCATAAGGTGTAAAAAATGAGATGAGCATGATACGGTCTGAAAAATAGGAGGGGCATTAAGTGGTGTTGAAAAGATGAAAAGCCTGAAAAGGTGTGAAATATATGAAGAGATTCAAAAGGTGTCAAAAATATGAGGAGCATGAAGCGGTCTGAAAAATAGGAGGAGCATGAAACATTGCTCAAAAACATGAAGAGCCTGAAATGATGTGAAAAATTTGAAGAGCTTCAAAAGGTGTGAAAAATATGAAGAGCTTCTAAAGGTGTAAAAAATGAGATGAGCATGAAACGGTGAGAAAAAAGAGGAGCATGAAACATTGTTCAAAAACATGAAGAGCCTGAAAAGATGTGAAAATTATGAAGAGCTTCAAAAGGTGTGAAAGACATGAGGAGCATTAAACGGTGTGAAAAATAGGAGGAGCATGAAGCGGTGTTGAAAAATATGAAGAGCCTGAAAAGTTGTGAAAAATAGGAAGAGCTTCAAAATGTGTGAAAAATATGAGGAAAAAGAAACGGTCTGAACAATAGGAGGAGCATGACGCGGTGTTCAAAAACATGAAGAGCCTGAAAAATGTGAAAAATATGAAGAGCTTCAAAAGGTGTCAAAATATGAAGAGCATGAACGGTCTGAAAAATAGGAGGAGCATGAAACGGTGTTCAAAAACATGAAGAGCCTGAAAAATGTGAAAAATATGAAGAGCTTCAAAACGTGTCAAAAATATGAGGAGCATGAAACGGTCTGAAAAATGGGAGGAGCATGAAACCTTGTTCAAAAACATGAAGAGCCTGAAAAGATTTGAAAAATATGAAGACTTTCAAAAGGTGTGAAATACATGAGAAGCATGAAACGGTGTGAAAAATGGAGGAGCATGAAGCGGTATTGAAAAACATGAAGAGCCTGAAAAGGTGTGAAAAATATGAAGAGCTTCATAAGGTGTAAAAAATGAGATGAGCATGATACGGTCTGAAAAATAGGAGGGGCATTAAGTGGTGTTGAAAAAGATGAAAAGCCTGAAAAGGTGTGAAATATATGAAGAGATTCAAAAGGTGTCCAAAATATGAGGAGCATGAAGCGGTCTGAAAAATAGAGGAGCATGAAACATTGTTCAAAAACCTGAAGAGCCTGAAATGATGTGAAAAATTTGAAGAGCTTCAAAAGGTGTGAAAAATATGAAGAGCTTCTAAAGGTGTAAAAAATGAGATGAGCATGAAACGGTCTGAAAAAAAAGAGGAGCATGAAACATTGTTCAAAAACATGAAGAGCCTGAAAAGATGTGAAAATTATGAAGAGCTTCAAAAGGTGTGAAATACATGAGGAGCATGAAACGGTCTGAAAAATAGGAAGAGCATGAACTGTGTTCAAAAACATGAAGAGCCTGAAAAGTTGTGAAAAATAAGAAGAGCTTCAAAAGCTGTCAAAAATATGAGGAGCCTGAAACGGCCTGAAATATAGGAGGACCATGAAATGGTGTTTAAAAACATGAAGAGCCTGAAAAGGTGTGAAAAATATGAAGAGCTTCAAAAGGTGTGAAAAATATGAGGAGCATGAAACGGTCTGA
Source organism: Dama dama (assembly GCF_033118175.1). Classification (NCBI taxonomy): domain Eukaryota; kingdom Metazoa; phylum Chordata; class Mammalia; order Artiodactyla; family Cervidae; genus Dama; species Dama dama. The sequence goes on from NW_026870932.1 coordinate 319,830, forward strand.
ACAATAGGAGGATCATGAAGCGTTGTTGAAAAACATGAACAGCCTGAAAAGGTGTGAAATATATGAAGAGATTCAAAAGGTTTAAAATATATGAGGAGCATGAAACGGTCTGAAAAACAGGAGGAGCATGAAATGGTCTGAAAAATAGGAGGAGCATGAATCGGTGTTGAAAAACATGAAGAGCATGAAAAGGTGTGAAAAATATGAAGAGCTTCAAAAGGTGTCAAAAATATGAGGAGCAAGAAACCGTCTGAAAAATAGGAGGAGCATGAAGCGGTGTTGAAAAACATGAAGAGCCTGAAAAGGTGTGAAATAAATGAAGAGCTTCAAAACGTGTCAAAAATACGAGGAGCATGAAACGGTCTGAAAAATAGGAGGAGCAGGAAGCGCTGTTGAAAAACATGAAGAGCCTGAAAAGGTGTGAAAAATATGAAGAGCTTCAAAAGGTGTCCAAAATATGAGGAGCATGAAACGGTCTGAAAAATTGGAGGAGCATGAAGCAGTGTTCAAAAACATGAAGAGCTTGAAAAGGTGTGAAATATATGAAGAGCTTCAAAAGGTGTCAAAAATAGGAGGACAATGAAACTGTCTGAAAAAAAGGAGGAGCATGAAGCGCTGTTGAATCAATGAAAAGCCTGAAAAGGTGTGAAAAATATGAAGAGCTTCAAAATGTGTCAAAAATATGAGGAGCAAGAAATCGTCTGAAAAATAGGAGAAGCATGAAGCGGTGTTGAAAAACATGAAGAGCATGAAAAGGTGTCAAAAATATGAAGAGCTTCAAATGGTTTCAAAAATATGAGGAGCATGAAACGGTCTGAAAAAGAGGAGGAGCATCAAGCGGTGTTCAAAAACATGAAGAGCCTGAAAAGGTGTGAAATATATGAAGAGCTTCAAAAGGTGTGAAAAATAGGAGGAGAATGAAACGTTCTGAAAAATAGGAGGAGCAAGAAGCGGTGTTGAAAAACCTGAAGAGCCTCAAATGTTGTGAAATATATGAAGAGCTTCAAAAGGTGTCAAAAATATGAGGAGCATGAAATGGTCTGAAAAAAAGGAGGAGCATGACACGGTATTGGAAAACATGAAGAGCATGAAAAGTGTGAGAAATATGAGGAGCTTCAAAAGGTGTCAAAAATATGAGGAGCATGAAACGGTCTGAAAAATAGGAGCAGCATGAAACGGTGTTGAAAAACATGAAGAGCCTCAAAAGGTGTGAAAAATAGGAGGAGATTCAAAAGGTGTCAAAAATATGGGGAACGTGAAACGATCTGAAAAATAGGAGGAGAATGAAGCGGTTTTGAAAAACATGAAGAAACTGAAAAGGTGTGTAAAATAGGAGTAGCTTCAAAAGGTGTCAAAAATATGAGGAGCATGAAACGGTCTAAAAAATTGGAGGAGCATGAAGCGGTGTAGAAAAACATGAAGAGCCTGAAAAGGTGTGAAAAATATGAAGAGCTTCAAAATGTGTGAAAAATATGAAGAGCTTCAAAAGGTGTAAAAAATGGGATGAGCTAGAAACGGTCTGAAAAATAGGAGGAGCATGAAACGGTCTGAAAAATAGGAGGAACATGAAGCGGTGTTGAAAAACATGAAGAGCCTGAAAACGTGTGAAAAATATGAAGAGTTTCAAAAGGTGTGAAAAATATGAAAAGCTTCAAAAGGTGTAAAAAATGAGATGAGCATGAAACGGTCTGAAAAATAGGAGGCGCATGAAACGGTCTGAAAAATTAGAGGAGCATGAAACGGTCTGAAAAATTAGAGGAGCATGAAGTGGTGTTGAAAAACATGAAGAGCCAGAAAAGGTGTGAAAAATATGAAGAGCTTCAAAAGGTGTGAAAGATATGAGGAAAATGAAACGGTCTGAAAAATAGGAGGAGCATGAAACGGTCTGAAAAATAGGAGGAGCATGAAGCGGTGTCCAAAAACATGAAGAGACTGAAAGGTTTAAAAAATATGAAGAGCTTCAAAGGCTGTCAAGTATATGAGGAGCATGAAACGGTCTGAAAAATAGGAGGAGCATGAAACTGTCTGAAATATAGGAGGAGCATGAAAAGGTGTTGAAAAACATGAAGAGCCTTAAAAGGTGTGAAATATAGAAGGAGCTTCAAAAGGTGTCAGAAATATGAGGAGCATTAAACGGTCTGAAAAATAGGAGGAGCATGAAACGGTGTTGAAAAACATGAAGAGCCTGAAAAGGTGGGAAAAATATGAAGAGCTTCAAAAGGTGTGAAAAATATGAGGAGCATGAAACGTTCTGAAAAATAGGAGGAGCATGAAGCGGTGTTCAAAAACATAAAGAGCCTGAAAAGTTGTGGAAAATGTGAAGAGCTTCAAAAGGTGTCAAAATATGAGGAGCATGAAACGTTCTGAAAAATAGGAGGAGCATGAAGCTGTGCTCAAAAACATGAAGAGCCTGAAAAGGTGTGAAAAATATGAAGAGCTTCAAAAGGTGTGAAAAATGAGAGGAGCATGAAACGGTCTGAGAAATAGGAGGAGCATGAAGCGGTATTCAAAAACTTGAAGAGCCTGAAAAGGTGTGAAAAATATGAAGAGCTTCAAAAGGTGTCAAAAATATGAGGAGGATGAAACGGTCTCAAAAATAGGAGGAGCATGAAGCGGTGTTCAAAAACATGAAGAGCCTGGAATGGTGTGAAAATTATGAAGAGCCTCAAACCGTGTCAAATATATGAGGAGCATGAAACGGTCTGAAAAATAGAAGGAACATCAAGCCGTCGGAAAAATAGGAGGAGCATGAAGCGGTGTTCAAAAACATGAAGAGCCTGAAAAGGTGTGAAAAATATGAAGAGCTTCAAAAGGTGTGAAAAATATGAGGAGCATGAAACGGTTTGAAAAATAGGAGGAGCATGAAGCCGGGTTGAAAAACATGAAGAACCTGAAAAGGTGTGAAAAATATGAAGAGCTTCAAATTGTGTCAAGTATATGAGGAGCATGAAACGGTCTGAAAAATGCGAGGAGCATGAAACGGTCTGAAAAATAGGAGGAGCATGAAACGGTGTTGAAAAACATGAAGAGCCTCAAAAGGTGTGAAAAATAGGAGGAGATTCAAAAGGGGTCAATAATATGGGGAACGTGAAACGATCTGAAAAATAGGAGGAGAATGAAGCGGTTTTGAAAAACATGAAGAAACTGAAAAGGTGTGTAAAATAGGAGTAGCTTCAAAAGGTGTCAAAAATATGAGGAGCATGAAACGGTCTAAAAAATTGGAGGAGCATGAAGCGGTGTAGAAAAACATGAAGAGCCTGAAAAGGTGTGAAAAATATGAAGAGCTTCAAAATGTGTGAAAAATATGAAGAGCTTCAAAAGGTGTAAAAAATGGGATGATCTAGAAACGGTCTGAAAAATAGGAGGAGCATGAAACGGTCTGAAAAATAGGAAGAGCATGAAAAGGTCTTGAAATACATGAAAAGCCTGAAAATGTTTGAAAAATAGGAGGAGCTTCACAAGGTTTCAAAAATATGAGGAGCATGAAATGGTCTGAAAAATAGAAGGAGCATGAAGCGGAGTTGATAAACATGAAGAGCCTGAAAAGGTGTGAAAAATATGAAGAGCTTCAAAAGGTTTGAAAAATAAGAAAAACTTCAAAAGGTGTAAAAAATGAGATGAGCTAGAAACGGTCTGAAAAATAGGAGCATGAAACGGTCTGAAAAATAGAAGGAGCATGAAGCGGTCGGAAAAACAGGAGGAGCATGAAGCTGTGCTCAAAAACATGAAGAGCCTGAAAAGGTGTGAAAAATACGAAGAGCTTCAAAAGGGGTGAAAAATGTGAGGAGCAAGAAATGGTTGAAAAATAGGAGGAGCATGAAGCGGTGTTCAAAAACTTGAAGAGCCTGAAAAGTTGTGAAAAATATGAAGAGCTTCAAAAGGTTTCAAAAATATGAGGATCATGAAACGGTCTGAAAAATAGGAGGAGCAGGAAATGATCTGAAAAATAGGAGGAGCATGAAACGGTGTTGAAAAACATGAAGAGCCTGAAAAGGTGTGAAAAATATGAGGAGCTTCAAAAGGTGTCAAAAATATGAGGAACATGAAAAGGCCTGAAAATTAGGAGAAGCATGAAGCGGTGTTCAAAATCATGAAGAGCCTGAAAAGGTGTGAAAAATATTAAAAGCTTCAAAAGCTGTCAAAAACATGAGGAGCATGAAACGGTCTGAAAATTAGGAGGGGCATGAAACGGTGTTCAAAAACATGAAGAGCATGATAATGTGTGAAAAATATGAAGAGCTTGCAAAATTGTCAAAAATATGAGGAGCATGAAACGTTCTGAAAAATAGGAGGAGCATGAAGCTGTGCTCAAAAACATAAATAGCCTGAAAATGTGTGAAAAATATGAAGAGCTTCAAAAGGGGTGAAAAATGTGAGGAGCATGAAATGGTCTGAAAAATAGGAGGAGCATGAAGCGGTGTTCAAAAACTTGAAGAGCCTGAAAAGGTGTGAAAAATATGAAGAGCTTCAAAAATTGTCAAAAATATGAGGAGCATGATACGGACTAAAAAATAGGAGGAGGTTGAAATGTTGATCAAAAACATGAAGAGCCTGGAAAGGTGTGAAAAATAAGAAGAGCCTCAAAACGTTTCAAATATATGAGGAGCATGAAACGGTCTGAAAAATAGGAGGAACATGAAGCGGTGTTGAAAAACATGAAGAGCCTGAAAACGTGTGGAAAATATGAAGAGTTTCAAAAGGTGTGAAAAATATGAAGAGCTTCAAAAGGTGTAAAAAATGAGATGAGCATGAAACGGTCTGAAAAATAGGAGGCGCATGAAACGGTCTGAAAAATTAGAGGAGCATGAAACGGTCTGAAAAATAGGAGGAGCATGAAGTGGTCTTGAAAAACATGAAGAGCCTGAAAAGGTGTGAAAAATATGAAGAGCTTCAAAAGGTGTGAAAGATATGAGGAAAATGAAACGGTCTGAAAAATAGGAGGAGCATGAAACGGTCTGAAAAATACGAGGAGCATGAAACGGTGTCCAAAAACATGAAGAGCCTGAAAGGTGTGAAATATAGAAGGAGCTTCAAAAGGTGTCAAAAATATGAGGAGCATTAAACGGTCTGAAAAATAGGAGGAGCATGAAACGGTGTTGAAAAACATGAAGAGCCTGAAAAGGTGTGAAAAATATGAAGAGCTTCAAAAGGTGTGAAAAATATGAGGAGCATGAAACGTTCTGAAAAATAGGAGGAGCATGGAGCGGTGTTCAAAAACATGAAGAGCCTGAAAAGTTGTGAAAAATGTGAAGAGCTTCAAAAGGTGTGAAAAATATGAGGAGCATGAAACGTTCTGAAAAATAGGAGGAGCATGAAGCGGTGTTCAAAAACATGAAGAGCCTGAAAAGTTGTGAAAAATGTGAAGAGCTTCAAAAGGTGTCAAAATATGAGGAGCATGAAACGTTCTGAAAAATAGGAGGAGCATGAAGCTGTGCTCAAAAACATGAAGAGCCTGAAAAGGTGTGAAAAATATGAAGAGCTTCAAAAGGTGTCAAAAAAGGGAGGAGCATGAAACGGTCTAAAAAATAGGAGGAGCATGAAGCGGTATTCAAAAACTTGAAGAGCCTGAAAAGGTGTGAAAAATATGAAGAGCTTCAAAAGGTGTCAAAAATATGAGGAGCATGAAACAGTCTCAAAAATAGGAGGAGCATGAAGCGGTGTTCAAAAACATGAAGAGCCTGGAATGGTGTGAAAATTATGAAGAGCCTCAAACCGTGTCAAATATATGAGGAGCATGAAACGGTCTGAAAAATAGGAGGAGCATGAAGCGGTGTTGAAAAACATGAAGAGCCTGAAAATGTGTGAAAAATATGAATATCTTCAAAAGGTGTCAAAAATGAGATGAGCATGAAACGGTCTGATAAATAGGAGGAGCATGAAGCGGTGTTGAAAAACATGATGAGCCTGAAAAGTTGTGAAAAATATGAAGAGCTTCAAAAGGTTTCAAAAATATGAGGAGCATGAAACGGTCTGAAAAATAGGAGGAGCATGAAATCGTGTTCAAATACATGAAGAGACTGAAAAGGTGTGAAAAATATGAAAAAGTTCAAAAGGTGTGAAATACATGAGGAACATGAAACGGTCTGATAAATAGGAGGAGCATGAAGGTGTGTTCAAAAATATGAAGAGCCTGAAAAGGTGTGAAAAATATGAAGAGCTTCAAAAGGTTTCAAAAACATGAGGAACATGAAAAGGCCTGAAAATTAGGAGAAGCATGAAGCGGTGTTCAAAATCATGAAGAGCCTGAAATGGTGTGAAAAATATTAAAAGCTTCAAAAGCTTTCAAAAACATGAGGAGCATGAAACAGTCTGAAAATTAGGAGGGGCAAGAAACGGTGTTCAAAAACATGAAGAGCATGAAAAGGTGTGAAAAATATGAAGAGCTTCCAAAATTGTCAAACATATGAGGAGCATGAAACGGTCTGAAAAATAGAAGGAACATCAAGCGGTCGGAAAAAAAGGAGGAGCATGAAGCGGTGTTCAAAAACATGAAGAGCCTGAAAAGCTGTGAAAAATGTGAAGAGTTTAAAAGGTGTCAAAATATGAGGAGCGTGACAATTTCTGAAAAATAGGAGGAGCATTAAGCTGTGCTCAAAAACATGAATAGCCTGAAAATGTGTGAAAAGTATGAAGAGCTTCAAAAGGGGTGAAAAATATGAGGAGCATGAAATGGTCTGAAAATTAGGAGGAGCATGAAGCGGTGTTCAAAAATTTCAAGAGCCTGAAAAGGTGTGAAAAATATGAAGAGCTTCAAAAATTGTCAAAAATATGAGGAGCATGATACGGACTAAAAAATACGAGGAGCTTGAAACGGTGTTCAAAAACATGAAGAGCCTGGAAAGGTGTGAAAAATATGAAGAGCCTCAAAACGTGTCAAATATATGAGGAGCATGAAACGGTCTGAAAAATAGGAGGAACATGAAGCGGTGTTGAAAAACATGAAGAGCCTGAAAACGTGTGAAAAATATGAAGAGTTTCAAAAGGTGTGAAAAATATGAAGAGCTTCAAAAGGTGTAAAAAATGAGATGAGCATGAAACGGTCTGAAAAATAGGAGGAGCATGAAACGGTCTGAAAAATTGGAGGAGCATGAAACGGTCTGAAAAATAGGAGGAGCATGAAGTGGTGTTGAAAAACATGAAGAGCCTGAATGGGTGTGAAAAATAGGAGGAGCTTCAAAACCTGTCAAAGTATGAGGAGCCTGAAACGGTCTGAAAAATTGGAGGAGCATGAAGCTGTATTCAAAAACATGAAGAGCCTGAAATGGTGGGAAAAATATGAAGAGCTTCAAAAGGTGTGAAAAATATGAGGAGCATGAAACGTTCTGAAAAATACGAGGAGCATGAAGTGGTGTTCAAAAACATGAAGAGCCTGAAATGGTGTGAAAAATATGAAGAGCTTCTAAAGGTGTCAAAAATATGAGGAGCATGAAACGGCCTGAAAAATACGAGGAGCATGAAGTGGTTTTGAAAAACATGAAGAGCCTGAAAATGTGTGCAAAATATGAAGAGCTTCAAAAATGTGAAAAATATGAAGAGCTTCAAAAGGTGTGAAAAATATGAACAACTTCATTAGGTGTCAAAAATGAGATTAGCATGAAACGTTCTGAAAAATATGAGGAGCATGAAGTCGTGTTGGAAATCATGAAGAACCTGAAAAGGTGTGAAATATATGAAGAGCTTAAAAAGGTGTCAAAAATATGAGGAAAATGAAAAGGTCTGAAAAATAGGAGGAGCATGAAGTGGTGTTGAAGAACAAGAAGTGCCAGAAAAGGTGTGAAATATATGAAGAGCTCAAAATGTGTGAAAAATATGAGCAGCTTCAAAAGGTGTCAAAAATATGAGGAGCATGAAATGGTCTGAAAAGTAGGAGGAACATGAATCCGTGTTCAAAAACATGAAGAGCCCGAAAAGGTGTGAAAAACATGAAGAGCTTCAAAAGGTGTCAAAAATATGAGGAGCATGAAACCGTCTGAAAAATAAGAGGAACATGAAGCCGTGTTCAAAATCATGTAGAGCCTGAAAAGGTGTGAAAAATATGAAGAGCTTCAAAAGGTGTCAAAAATATGAGGAGCATGAAACGTCTGAAAAATAGGAGAAGCATGAGGCGGTGTTCAAAAACATGAACAGCCTGAAAAGGTGTGACAGATAGGAAGACCTTCAAAAGGTGTCATAAATATGAGTAGCATGAAAAGATCTGAAAAATAGGTGGAGCATGAAGCGGTGTTCAGAAACATGAAGAGCCCGAAAAGGTGTGAAAAATATGAAGAGCTTCAAAAGGTTTCAAAAATATGAGGAGAATGAAATGGTCTGAAATATAGGAGGAGCATAAAGTGGTTTTGAGAAACACGAAGAGCCTGGAAAGGTGTGAAAAATATGAAGAGCTTCTAAAGGTGACAAAAATATGAAAGGCATGAAACAGTCTGAAAAATAGGAAGAGAATGAATCGTTGTTCAAAATCATGAAGAGCCTGAAAAGGTGTGAAAAATATGAAGAGATTCAAAAGGTGTCAAAAATGAGATGAGTATGAAGCGGTCTGAAAAATAGGAGGAGCATGAAGCTGTGTTGAAAAGACGAAGAGACTGAAAAGGTGTGAAATATATGAAGAGCTTCAAAAGGTGTGAAAAATATGAAGAGCTTCAAAATGTGTCAAAATTGAGATTAGCATTAAGCGATCTGAAAAATAGGAGGAGCATGAAGTGGCGTTGAAAAGATGTAGAGCCTGAAAAGGTGTGAAATATATGAAGAGCTTCAAAAGGTGTCAAAAATATGAGGAGAAAGAAACGGTCTGAAAAATAGGAGCAGCAGGATGCGGTGTTCAAAAACAAGAAGAGCCTGAAAAGGTGTGAAAAATATGAAGAGCTTCAAAAGGTGTGAAATACATGAGGAGCATGAAACAGTCTGAAAAATAGGAGGAGCATGAAGCAGTGTTGAAAAACATGAAAGGCCTGAAAAGGTGTGAAATATATGAAGAGCTTCAAAAGGTGTCAAATATATGAGGAGCATGAAACGGTCTGAAAAAAAGGAGGAGCATGAAACCGTGTTCAAAAACATGAAGAGTCTGAAAAGGTGTGAAAAATATGAAGATCTTCAAAAGGTGTCAAAAATATGAGGAGCATGAAACGGTCTGAAAAATAGGAGAAACATGAAGCGGTGTTGAAAAACATGAAGAGCCTGAAAAGGTGTGAAAAATATGAAGAGCTTCAAAAGGTGTCAAAAATATCAGGAGCATGAAACGGTCTGAAAAATAGGAGGAGCATGAAGCTGTGTTCAAAAACGTGAAGAGCCTGAAAAGGTGTGAAAAATATTAAGTGCTTTAAGAGGTGTCAAAAATATGAGGACCATGTAACGGTCTGAAAAATAGGAGGAGCATTAAGCGGTGTTCAAAAACATACCCCACTCACAACTATGGATAGGTCAACTAAACAGAAAATTAACAAGGAAACACAAACCTTAAATGACACATTGGACCAGCTAGACCTAATTGATATCTATAGGACATTTCACCCCAAAACAATCAACTTCACCTTTTTCTCAAGTGCACACGGAACATTCTCCAGAATAGATCACGTCCTGGGCCATAAATCTGGTCTTGGAATATTCAAAAAAATTGAAATCATTCCAGTCATCTTTTCTGACCACAGTGCAGTAAGATTAGATCTCAATTACAGGGAAAAAATTGTTAAAACTTCAAACATATGGAGGCTAAATAACACGCTTCTGAATAACCAACAAATCATAGAAGAAATCAAAAAAGAAATCAAAATATGTATAGTAATGAATGAAAATGAAAACACAACAAGCCAAAACCTATGGGACACTGTAAAAGCAGTGCTAAGGGGAAGGTTCATAGCATTACAGGCTTACGTCAAGAAACAGAAAAAAAACCAATTAAATAACCTAACTCTACACCTAAAGCAATTAGAGAAGGAAGAAATGAAGAACCCCAGAGTTAGCAGAAGGAAAGAAATTTTAAAAATCAGGGCAGAAATAAATGCAAAAGAAATAAAGAGACCATAGCAAAAATCAACAAAGCTAAAAGCTGGTTTTTTGAAAAAATAAACAAAATTGACAAACCATTAGCAAGACTCATTAAGAAACAAAGAGAGAAAAACCAAATTAACAAAATTAGAAATGAAAATGGAGAGATCACAACAGACAACACTGAAATACAAAGGATCATAAGAGACTACTACCAGCAGCTCTATGCCAATAAAATGGACAACTTGGATGAAATGGACAAATTCTTAGAAAAGTTTAACTTTCCAAAACTGAACCAGGAAGAAATAGAAGATCTTAACAGACCCATCACAAGCAAGGAAATCGAAACTGTCATCAAAAATCTTCCAGCAAACAAAAGCCCAGGACCAGATGGCTTCACAGCTGAATTCTACCAAAAATTTAGAGAAGAGCTAACACCTATCTTACTCAAACTCTTCCAGAAAATTGCAGAAGAAGGTAAGCTTCCAAACTCATTCTATGAGGCCACCATCACCCTAATTCCAAAACCAGACAAAGATGCCACAAAAAAAGAAAACTACAGGCCAATATCACTGATGAACAAAGATGCAAAAATCCTTAACAAAATTCTAGCAAACAGAATCCAACAACATATTAAAAAAATCATACACCGGGACCAAGTGGGCTTTATCCCAGGAATGCAAGGATTCTTTAATATCCGCAAATCAATCAATGTAAAACACCACATTAACAAATTGAAAGATAAAAACCATATGATTATCTCAATAGATGCAGAGAAAGCCTTTGACAAAATTCAACACTCATTTATGATTAAAACTCTCCAAAAAGCAGGAATAGAAGGAACATACCTCAACATAATAAAAGCTATATATGACAAACCCACAGCAAGCATCACCCACAATGGTAAAAATTGAAGGCATTTCCCCTGAAATCAGGAACAAGACAAGGGTGCCCACTCTCACCACTACTATTCAACATAGTGTTGGAAGTTCTGGCCACAGCAATCAGAGCAGAAAAAGAAGTAAAAGGAATCCAGATAGGAAAAGAAGAAGTAAAACTCACTGTTTGCAGATGACATGATCCTCTGTACAGAAAACCCTAAAGACTCTACCAGAAAATTACTAGAGCTAATCAATGAATATAGTAAAGTTGCAGGATATAAAATTAACACACAGAAATCCCTTGCATTCCTATATACTAACAATGAAAAAACAGACAGAGAAATTAAGGAAACAATACCATTCACCATTGCAACAAAAAGAATAAAATACTTAGGAGTATATCTACCTAAAGAAACAAAGGACCTATACATAGAAAACTATAAAACACTGATGAAAGAAATCAAAGAGGACACAAACAGATGGAGAAACATACTGTGTTCATGGATTGGAAGAATTAATATTGTCAAAATGGCTATTCTACCCAAAGCAGTCTATAGATTCAATGCAATCCCTATCAAGCTACCAATGGTATTTTTCACAGAACTAGACCAAAGAATTTCACAATTTGTATGGAAATACAAAAAACCTCGAATAGCCAAAGTAATCTTGAGAAAGAAGAATGGAGCTGGAGGAATCAACCTGCCTGACTTCAGACTCTACTACAAAGCCACAGTCATCAAGACAGTATGGTACTGGCACAAAGACAGAAATATAGATCAATGGAAGAGAATATAAAGCCCAGAGATAAATCCACGAACCTATGGACACCTTATCTTTGACAAAGGAGGCAAGGATATACAATGGAAAAAAGACAACCTCTTTAACAAGTGGTGCTGGGAAAACTGGTCAACCACTTGTAAAAGAATGAAACTAGAACACTTTCTAACACCATACACAAAAATAAACTCAAAATGGATTAAAGATCTAAATGTAAGACCAGAAACTATAAAACTCCTAGAGGAGAACATAGGCAAAACACTCTCTGACATAAATCAAAGCAAGATCCTCTATGACCCACCTCCCAGAATATTGGAAGTAAAAGCAAAACTAAACAAATGGGACCTAATGAAACTTAAAAGCTTTTGCACTACAAAGGAAACTATAAGTAAGGTGAAAAGACAGCCCTCAGATTGGGAGAAAATAATAGCAAATGAAGAAACAGACAAAGGATTAATCTCAAAAATATACAAGCAACTCCTGCAGCTCAATTCCAGAAAAATAAATGACCCAATCAAAAAATGGGCCAAAGAACTAAACAGACATTTCTCCAAGGAAGACATACACATGGCTAATAAACACATGAAAAGATGCTCAACATCACTGATTATTAGAGAAATGCAAATCAAAACCACAATGAGGTACCATTACACGCCAGTCAGGATGGCTGCTATCCAAAAGTCTACAAGTAATAAATGCTGGAGAGGGTGTGGAGAAAAGGGAACCCTCTTACACTGTTGGTGGGAATGCAAACTAGTACAGCCGCTATGGAAAACAGTGTGGAGATTTCTTAAAAAACTGGAAATAGAACTGCCATATGACCCAGCAATCCCACTTCTGGGCATACACACTGAGGAAACCAGATCTGAAAGAGACACGTGCACCCCAATGTTCATCGCAGCACTGTTTATAATAGCCAGGACATGGAAGCAACCTAGATGCCCATCAGCAGATGAATGGATAAGGAAGCTGTGGTACATATACACCTTGTAATATTACTCAGCCAGTAAAAAGAATTCATTTGAACCAGTCCAAATGAGATGGATGAAGCTGGAGCCCATTATACAGAGTGAAGTAAGCCAGAAAGATAAAGAACATTACAGCATACTGACACATGTATATGGAATTTGAAAGGTGATAACGATAACCCTATATGCAGAACAGAAAAAGAGACACAGAAATACAGAACAGACTTTTGAACTTTGTGGGAGAATGTGAGGGTGGGATATTTCAAAAGAACACCATGTATGCTATCTATGGTGAAACAGATCACCAGCCCAGGTGGGATTCACGAGACAAGTGCTCCGGCCTGGTGCACTGGGAAGACCCAGAGGAATCGGGTGGAGAGGGAGGTGGGAGGGGGGATCGGGATTGGGAATACATGTAAATCCATGGCTGATTCATATCAATGTATGACAAAACCCACTGGAAAAGAAAAATAAAAATAATTAAAAAAAAAAAAAAAAAAACATGAAGAGCCTGAAAACGTGTGAAAAATATGAAGAGCTTCAAAAGGTGTCAAAAATATGAGGAGCATGTAACGGTCTGAAAAATAGGAGGACCATGAAGTGGTGTTCAAAAACATGAAGAGCCTGAAAAGGTGTGAATACAATGAAGAGCTTCAAAAGTTAACAAATATATGAGGAGCATGAAACGGTCTGAAAAATAGGAGGAGCATGAAGCGGTGTTCAAAAACATGAAGAGCCTGAAATGGTGTGAAAAATATGAAGAGATTCAAAAGGTTTCAAAAATTAGATTAGCATGAAAGGGTCTGAAAAATAGGAGGAGCATGAAGTGGTGTTGAAAAACATGAAGAGCCTGAAATGGTGTGAAATATATGAAGAGTTTCAAAAGGTGTGAAAAATATGAAGAGCGTCAAAAGGTGTCAAAAATATGAGGAGCAGGAAACGGTCTGAAAAATAGCAGGATCATGAAGCGGTGTTGAAAAACATGAAGACCCCGAAAACGTGTGAAAAATATGAAGAGCTTCAAAAATGTGAAAATAAGAAGAGCTTCAAAAGGTGTGGAAAATATGAAGAGCTTCAATAGGTGTAAAACATGAGATGAGCATGAAACGTTCTGAAAAATAGGAGGAGCATGAAGCGTTGTTAAAAATTATGAAGAGCCTGAAAAGGTGTGAAAAATATGAAGAGCTTCAGAAGTTGTGAAAAAATATGAAAAGCTTCTAAAGGTGTCAAAAATATGAGGAGCATGAAACGGTCTGAAAAATAGGAGGAGCATGAAGTCGTGTTGAAAAACATGAAGAGCCTTAAAAGGTGTGAAAAATATGAAGAGCTTCAAAAGGTGTCAAAAATATGAAGAGCATGAAACGATCTGAAAAATAGGAGAAGCATGAAATGATGTTCAAAAACATGAAGAGTCTCAAAATTTGTGAAAATAAGAAAAGCATCAATATGTGTCAAAAAAAATGAGGAGAATGAAACGGTCTGAAATATAGGAGGAGCATGAAGCAGTGTTTAAAACATGAAGAGCCTGAAAGGAGTGAAATATATGAAGAGCTTCAAAAGGTGTCAAATATATGAGGAGCATGATACGATCTGAAAAACAGGAGGAGCATGAAGGGGTGTTCAAAAACATGAAGAGCCTGAAAAGGTGTGAAAAAAATGAAGAGCTTCAAAAGGTGTGAAAATATGAAGAGCTTCAAAAGGTGTCAAAAATGAGATGAGCATGAAACGCTCTGAAATATAGGGGGAGCATGAAACGGTGTTCAAAAATATGAAGAGCCTGAAAAGGTGTGAAAAATATGAAGAGCTTCAAAAGGTGTGAAAAATAGGAGGAGTATGAAGCGTTGTTGAAAAACATGAAGAGATTGAAAATGTGTTAAAAATATGAAGAGCTTCAAAAGGTGTCAAAAATATGAGCAGCATGAAACGGTCTGAAACATAGGAGGATCATGAAGCGGTGTTGAAAAACATGAACAGCATGAAAAGGTATGAAAAATATGAAGAGCTGCAAAAGGTGTCAAAAATATGAGGAGCATGAAACGGTCTGAAAAATAGGAGGAACATGAAGCCGTGTTCAAAAACATGAAGAGCCCGAAAAGGTGTGAAAAATATGAAGAGCTTCAAAAGGTGTCAAAAATATGAGGAGCATGCAACCGTCTGAAAAATAGGAGGTATATGAAGCCGTGTTCAAAAATATGTAGAGCCTGAAAAGGTGTGAAAAATATGAAGAGCTTCAAAAGGTGTCAAAAATATTAGGCGCATGAAACGGTCCGAAAAATATGAGGAGCATGAAGCGGTGTTGAAAAACATGAAGAGCCTGAAAAGGTGTGAAATATATGAAGAGCTTCAAAAGGTGTCCAATATAAGAGGAGCATGAAACGGTCTGAAAAATAGGAGGAGCATGAAGTGGTGTTGAGAAACACGAAGAGCCTGGAAAGGTGTGAAAAATATGAAGAACTTCAAAAGGTGTCAAAAATATGAGGAGCATGAAAGGGTCTGAAAAATAGGAGGAGAATGAATCGGTGTTCAAAATCATGAAGAGCCTGAAAAGGTGTGAAAAATATGAAGAGCTTCAAAAGGTGTGAAACACATGAGGAGCATGAAAAGGTCTGAAAAATAGGAGGAGCATGAAGCGCTGTTCAAATACATGAAGAGCCTGAATAGGTGTGAAAAATACGAAGATCTTCAAAAGGTGTCATAAATATGAGGAGCATGAAACGATCTGAAAAATAGAAGGAGCATGAACCGTTGTTCAAAAACATGAAGAGCCCAAAATGGTGTGAAAAATATGAAGAGCTTCAAAAGGTGTCAAAAATATGAGGAGCATGAAACCGTCTGAAAAATAGGAGGAACATGAAGCCGTGTTCAAAAACATGTAGAGCCTGACAAGGTTTTAAAAATATGAAGAACTTCAAAAGGTGTCAAAAATATGAGGAGCATGAAAAGGTCTGAAAAATAGGAGAAGCATGAAGCGGTGTTGAAAAACATGAAGAGCCTGAAAAGGTGTGAAATATATGAAGAGCTTTAAAAGGTGTCAAAAATGTGATAAGCATGCAACGGTATGAAAAATAGGAGGAGCATGAAGTGGTGTTGAAGAACAAGAAGTGCCAGAAAAGGTGTGAAATATATGAAGAGCTCAAAATGTGTGAAAAATATGAGCAGCTTCAAAAGGTGTCAAAAATATGAGGAGCATGAAATGGTCTGAAAGTAGGAGGAACATGAATCCGTGTTCAAAAACATGAAGAGCCCGAAAAGGTGTGAAAAATATGAAGAGCTTCAAAAGGTGTCAAAAATATGAGGAGCATGAAACGTCTGAAAAAGAGGAGAAGCATGAGGAGGTGTTCAAAAACATGAACAGCCTGAAAAGGTGTGACAAATACGAAGACATTCAAAAGTTGTCATAAATATGAGTAGCATGAAAAGATCTGAAATATAGGAGGAGCATAAAGTGGTTTTGAGAAACACGAAGAGCCTGGAAAGGTGTGAAAAATATGAAGAGCTTCAAAAGGTGACAAAAATATGAAAGGCATGAAACAGTCTGAAAAATAGGAAGAGAATGAATCGTGGTTCAAAATCATGAAGAGCCTGAAAAGGTGTGAAAAATATGAAGAGATTCAAAAGGTGTCAAAAATGAAATGAGTATGAAGCGGTCTGAAAAATAGGAGGAGCATGAAGCGGTGTTGAAAAGACGAAGAGACTGAAAAGGTGTGAAAAATATGAAGAGCTTCAAAAGGTGTCAAAATTATGGGAAGCATTAAACCGTCTGAAAAACAGGAGGAGCATGAAATGGTGTTGAAAAATATGAAGAGCATTAAAAGGTGTGAAAAATATGAAGAGCTTCAAAAGGTGTCAAATATATGAGGAGCATGAAACGGTGTTCAAAAACATGAAAAGCCTGAAAAGTTGTGAAAAATATGAAGAGCTTCAAAAGCTGTGAAAAATATGAGGAGCATGAAACGATCTGAAAAATAGGAGGAGCATGAAACTGTGTTGAAAACCTGAAGAGCCAGAAAGTGTGTGAAATATATGACGAGCTTTAAAAGATATCAAAAATATGAGGAGCATGAAACGGTTTGAAAAATACAAGGAGCATGATGTGGTGTTGAAAACATGAAGTGCATAAAAATGTATGAAAAATATGAAGAGCTTCAAAAGGTGTCTAAATATGAGGAAAAGGAAACGGTCTGAAAAATAGGAGGAGCATGAAACGGTGTTCAAAAAGAGGAGGAACATGACAAATTGTGAAAAATATGAAGAGTTACAAAAGGTGTCAAAAATATGAGGAGCATGAGACGGTCTGAAAAATAGGAGGAGCATGAAACGGTGTTCAAAAATATCAAGAGCCTGAAAAGGTGTGAAAAATATGAAGAGCTTCAAAAGGTGTCAAAAATATGAGGAGCATGAAACGGTCTGAAAAATATGAGGAGCATGAAATGGTGTTCAAAATCATGAAAACCATGAAAAGGTGCGAAATATATGAAGAGCTTCAAAAGATATCAAAAATAGGAGGAGCACGAAGCGGGGTAGAAAAACATGAAGAGCCTGAAAAGGTGTGAAAAATATGAAGAGCTTCAAAAGGTGTCAAATATATGAGGAGCATGAAACGGTCTGAAAAATGGGAGGAGCATGAAGCGGTGTTCAAAAACATGAAGGACCTGAAAAGGTGTGAAAAATATGAAGAGCTTCAAAAGGTGTCAAATATATGAGGAGCATCAAACGGTCTGAAAAATGGGAGGAGCATGAAGCGGTGTTCAAAAATATGAAGAAGCTGAATAGGTGTGAAAAATTTGAAGAGATTCAAAAGGTGTCAAAAATATGAGAAGCATGAAACGGTATTCAAAAATATGAAGAGCCTGAAAAGGTGTGAAAAATATGAAGAGCTTCAAAAGGTGTCAAAAATATGAGGAGCAATAAACGGCCTGAAAAATAGGAAGAGCATGAAATGGTGTTCAAAAACATGAAGGACCTGAAAAGGTGTGAAAAATATCAAGAGCTTCAAAAGGTGTCAAATATATGAGGAGCATCAAACGGTCTGAAAAATAGGAGGAGCATGAAGCGGTGTTGAAAAAGATGAAGAGCATGAAAACCTGTGAAAAATATGATGAGCTTCAGAAGGTGTCAAAAATATGAGGAACATGAAACGGTATTCAAAAATATGAAGAGCCTGAAAAGGTGTGAAAAATATGAAGAGCTTCAAAAGGTGTCAAAAATATGAGGAGCAATAAACGGTCTGAAAAATAGGAAGAGCATGAAATGGTGTCCAAAAACATGAAGAGCCTGAAAAGGTGTGAAAAATATGAAGAGCATGAAAAGGTGTGAAAAATATGTGGAGCATGAAACTGTGTTCAAAAACATGAAGAGCCTGAAAAGGTGTGAAAAATATGAAGAGCTTCAAAAGGTGTCAGGAATATGAGGAGCAAGAAACGGTCTGAAAATTAGGAGGAGCATGAAGCCGTTTTCAAAAACTTGAAGAGCCTGAAAAGGTGTGAAAAATATGAAGAGCTTCAAAAGGTGTCAAAGATATGAGGAGCATGAAACGGTCTGAAAAATAGGAGGAGCATGAAACGGTGTTCAAAAACATGAAGAGCCTGAAAAGGTGTGAAAAATATGAAGAGCATGAAAATGTGTGAAAAATATGAGGAGAATGAAACTGTGTTCAAAAACATGAAAATCCTGAAAAGTTGTGAAAAATATGAAGAGCTTCAAAACGTCTCAAAAACATGAGGAGCATGAAACAGTCTGAAAATAGAAGGAGCCTGAAGCGGTGTTCAGAAACATGAAGAACCTGAAAAGGTGTGAATAATATGAAGAGCTTCAAAAGGTGTCAAAATATGAGGAGCATGATACGGTCTAAAAATAGGAGGAGCATGAAACGGTGTTGAAAACATGAAGAGCCTAAAAAGGTGTGAAAAATATGAAGAGCTTCAAAAGGTGGCAAAAATACGACGAGCATGAAACGCTCTAAAAAATAGGAGGAGCATGAAACGGTGTTGAAAAACAGGAAGATGCCGAAAAGGTGTGAAAGACATGAAGAGCTTCAAAAGGTGTCAAAAATATGAGGAGCATGAAACGGTCTGAAAAGTAGGAGGAGCATGAATCGGTGTTAAAGAACATGAAGAGCCTGAAAAGGTGTGAAATATATGAAGAGCTTCAAAAGGTGTCAAAAATATGAGGAGCATGAAACGATCTGAAAAATAGGAGGAGAATGAAGTGGTTTTCAAAAATATGAATAGCCTGAAAGAGTGGGAAAAATATGAGGAGCATGAAACGGTCTAAAATTAGGAGGAGCATGAAGCCTGTTGAAAAATATTACGAGCCTGAAAAGGTGTGAAAAAATATGAAGAGCTTCATATGGTGTCAAAAATGTGAAGAGCATGAAACGGACTGAAAAAAGGAGGAGCAAGAAGCGGTTTTGAAAAACATGAAGAGCGTGTAAAGGTGCGAAATATATGAAGAGCTTCAAAAGGTGTCAAAAATATGAGGAGCATGAAACGGTCTGAAATATAGGAGGGGCATGAAACGGTGTTCAAACACATGAAGGGCCTGAAAAGCTGTGAAAAATATGAAGAGCTTCAAAAGGTGTGAAAAAAAGGAGGAGCATGAAATGGTCTGAAAAATAGGAGGAGCATGAAGCGGTGTTCAAAAACATGAAAAGCCTGAAAAGGTGTGAAATATATGAAAAGCTTCAAAAGCTGTCAAAAATATGAGGAGCATGAAAAGGTCTGAAAAATAGGAGAAGCATGAAATGGTGTTGAGAAACATGAAGAGCCTGAAAAGGTGTGAAAAATAGGAAGAGCGTGAAAAGGTGTGAAAAATATGTGGAGCATGAAACTGTGTTCAAAAACATGAAGAGCCTGAAAAGTTGTGAAAAATATGAAGAGCTTCAAAAGGGGTCAAAAATATGAGGAGCATGAAACGGTCTGAAAATTAGGAGGAACATGAAACGGTGTTCCAAAATATGAAGAGCCTGAAAAGGTGTGAAAAATATGAAGAGCTTCAAAAGGTGTCAGAAATATGAGGAGCAAGAAACGGTCTGAAAATTAGGAGGAGCATGAAGCCGTTTTAAAAAACTTGAAGAGCCTGAAATGGTGTGAAAAATATGAAGAGCTTCAAAAGGTGTCAAAGATATGAGGAGCTTGAAACGGTCTGAAAAATAGGAGGAGCATGATACGGCGTTGAAAAATATAAAGAGCCTGAAAAGGTGTGAAAAATATGAAGAGCTTCAAAAGGTGTCAAAAATATGAGGAGCATGAAACGGTCTGAAAAACAGGAGGAGCATGAAACGGTGTTCAAAAACATGAAGAGCCTGAAAAGGTGTGAAAAATATGAAGAGCATGAAAATGTGTGAAAAATATGAGGAGAATGAAACTGTGTTCAAAAACATGAAAATCCTGAAAAGTTGTGAAAAATATGAAGAGCTTCAAAAGGTGTCAAAATATGAGGAGCATGATACGGTCTAAAAATAGGAGGAGCATGAAACGGTGTTGAAAACATGAAGAGCCTGAAAAGGTGTGAAAAATATGAAGAGTTTCAAAAGGTGTCAAAAATACGACGAGCATGAAACGCTCTAAAAAATAGGAGGAGCATGAAACGGTGTTGAAAAACAGGAAGAGGTCGAAAAGGTGTGAAAGACATGAAGAGCTTCAAAAGGTGTCAAAAATATGAGGAGCATGAAACGGTCTGAAAAGTAGGAGGAGCATGAATCGGTGTTAAAGAACATGAAGAGCCTGAAAAGGTGTGAAATATATGAAGAGCTTCAAAAGGTGTCAAAAATATGAGGATCATGAAACGATCTGAAAAATAGGAGGAGAATGAAGTGGTTTTCAAAAACTTGAAGAGCCTGAAAAGTTGTGAAAAATAGGAAGAGCTTCAAAAGTTGTCAAAAATATGAGGAGCATGAAACGGTGTGAAAAATAGGAGGAGCATGAATTTGTGTTGAAAAATATGAAGAGCCTGAAAAGGTCTGAAAAATATGAAGAGCTTCAAAAGGTGTCAAACTATGAGCAGCATGAAACGTTCTGAAAAACAGGAGGAGCATGAAACAGTGTTCAAAAACATGAAGAACCAGGAAAGGTGTGAAAAATATGAAGAGCTTCAAAAGGTGTCAAAAATATGAGGAGCATGAAACGGTCTAAAAAATAAGAGGAGCATGAAGTGGTGATGCAAAACAAGAAGACCCTAAAAAGGTGTGAAAAATATGAAGAGCTTCAAAAGGTGTCAAAAATAAGAGAAGCATGAAACGGTCTGAAAAATAGGAGGAGCATGAATCAGTGTTGAAAAACATGAAGAGCCTGAAAAGGTGTGAAATATATGAAGAGCTTCAAAAGATGTCAAAAATATTAAGAGCATGAAACGGTCTGAAAAATAGGAGGAGCATGCAGCGGTCTTGAAAACCATGAAGAGCCTGAAAACGTGTGAAAAATATGAAGAGTTTCAAAAGGTGTCAAATATATAGGAGCATGAAACTGTCTGAAAAATAGTATGAGAATGAAACGGTTTTGAAAAAGATGAAGAGACTGAAAAGTTGTGAAAAATAGGAAGTGCTTCAAAAGTTGTGAATTACATGAGGAGAATGAACGGTCTGAAAAATAGGAGGAGCATGAAGCGGTGTTCAAAAACATGAAGAGCCTGAAAAGGTGTGAAAAATATGAAGAGCCGCAAAAGGTGTGAAAATTATGCGGAGCATGAAACGGTCTAAAAAATAGGAGAAGCATGAAACGGTGTTAAAAACATGAAGAGCCTGAAAAGGTGTGAAATATATGAAGAGCTTCAAAAGGTGTCAAAAATATGTGGAGCAAGAAACGGGCTGAAAAATAGGATGAGCATGAAGCTGTGTTCAAAAACAAGAAGAGCCTGAAAATGTGTGAAAAATATGAAGAGCTTCAAAAGGTGTGAAAAATATGCGGAGCATGAAACAGTCTGAAAAATAGGAGGAGCATGAAGCGATGTTGAAAAACCTGAAGAGCCTGAAAAGTTGTGAACAATAGGAAGAGCATCAAAAGGTGTGAATTACATGAGGAGAATGAATGGTCTGAAAAATAGGAGGAGCATGAAGCGGTGTTCAAAAACATGAAGAGCCTCAAAAGGCATGAAGAATATGAAGAGCCGCAAAAGGTGTGAAAATTATGAGGAGCATGATACGGTCTGAAAAATAGGAGGAGTATGAAGCTGCGTTGAAAAACATGAAGAGCCTGAAAAGGTATGAAAAAAATGAAGAGCTTCAAATGGTGTTAAATATATGAGGAGCATGAAACGGTCTGAATAATACGAGGAGCATGAAGCGGTGTTCAAAAACATGAAGAGACTGAAAAGGTGGGTAAAATACAAAGAGCTTCAAAAGGTGTCAAAATATGAGGAGCAAGAAACGGTCTAAAATTAGGAGGAGCATGAAGCATTGTTCAAAAATATGAAGAGCCTGAAAAGGTGTGAAAAATATGAAGAGCCGTAAAAGGTGTGAAAATTATGCGGAGCATGAAACGGTCTAAAAAATAGGAGAAGCATGAAACGGTGTTAAAAACATGAAGAGCCTGAAAAGGTGTGAAATATATGAAGAGCTTCAAAAGGTGTCAAAAATATGTGGAGCATGAAACGGTCTGAAAAATAGGATGAGCATGAAGCTGTGTTCAAAAACAAGAAGAGCCTGAAAATGTGTGAAAAATATGAAGAGCTTCAAAAGGTGTGAAAAATATGCGGAGCATGAAACAGTCTGAAAAATAGGAGGAGCATGAAGCGGTGTTGAAAAACCTGAAGAGCCTGAAAAGTTGTGAAAAATAGGAAGAGCATCAAAAGGTGTGAATTACATGAGGAGAATGAATGGTCTGAAAAATAGGAGGAGCATGAAGCGGTGTTCAAAAACATGAAGAGCCTCAAAAGGTGTGAAAAATATGAAGAGCCTCAAAAGGTGTCAAAAATATGAGCATCATGAAACGGTCTGAAAAATAGGAGGAGCATGAAGCGGTGTTGAAAAACATGAAGAACTGAAACGGTGTGAAATATATGAAGAGCTTCAAAAGGTGTCAAAAATATGAAGAGCAGGAAACGGTCTGAAAAATAGGAGGTTCATGTAGCGGTGTTGAAAAACATGAAGAGCCTGAAAAGGTGTGAAAAACATGAAGAGCTTCAAAAGGTGTCAAAAGTGAGATGAGCATGAAACCTTCTGAAAAATAGGAGGAGCATGAAGCGCTGTTCAAAAACATGAAAAGCCTGAAAAGGTGTGAAAAATATGAAGAGCTTCAAAAGGTGTGAAATACATGAGGAGCATTAAGCGGTCTGACAAATAGGAGAAGCATGAAGTTTTGTTCAAAAACATGAAGAGCCTGAAAAGGTGTGAAATATAAGAAGAGCTTCAAAAGGTGTGAAAAATATGAAGAGCTTCAAAAGGAGTAAAAATGAGATGAGCATGAAACGGTCAGAAAAATAGGAGGAGCATGAAGCGGTGTTGAAAATTATGAAGAGTCTGAAAAGGTGTGAAAAATATGAAGAGCTTCAAAAGGTGTCAAAAATATGAGGAGCATTAAACGGTCTGAAAAATAGGAAGAGCATGAAATGGTGTTCAAAAACATGAAGAGCCTGAAAAGGTGTGAAAAATATGAAGAGCATGAAAAGGTGTGAAAAATATGTGGAGCATGAATCTATGTTCAAAAACATGAAGAGCCTGAAAATGTGTGAAAAATATGAAGAGCTTCAAAAGGTGTCAAAAACATGAGGAGCATGAAACGGTCTGAAAAATAGGAGAAGCATGAAACGGTGTTGAGAAACATGAAGAGCCTGAAAAGGTGTGAAAAATATGAAGAGCATGAAAAGGTGTGAAAAATATGCGGAGCATGAAACTGTGTTCAAAAACATGAAAATCCTGAAAAGTTGTGAAAAATATGAAGAGCTTCAAAACGTCTCAAAAAGATGAGGAGCATGAAACAGTCTGAAAATAGAAGGAGCCTGAAGCGGTGTTCAAAAACATGAAGAACCTGAAAAGGTGTGAATCATATGAAGAGCTTCAAAAGGTGTCAAAATATGAGGAGCATGATACGGTCTAAAAATAGGAGGAGCATGAAACGGTGTTGAAAACATGAAGAGCCTAAAAAGGTGTGAAAAATATGAAGAGCTTCAAAAGGTGGCAAAAATACGACGAGCATGAAACGCTCTAAAAAATAGGAGGAGCATGAAACGGTGTTGAAAAACAGGAAGAGGCCGAAAAGGTGTGAAAGACATGAAGAGCTTCAAAAGGTGTCAAAAATATGAGGAGCATGAAACGGTCTGAAAAGTAGGAGGAGCATGAATCGGTGTTAAAGAACATGAAGAGCCTGAAAAGGTGTGAAATATATGAAGAGCTTCAAAAGGTGTCAAAAATATGAGGAGCATGAAACGATCTGAAAAATAGGAGGAGAATGAAGTGGTTTTCAAAAATATGAAGAGCCTGAAAGAGTGGGAAAAATATGAGGAGCATGAAACGGTCTAAAATTAGGAGGAGCATGAAGCCTGTTGAAAAATATTACGAGCCTGAAAAGGTGTGAAAAAATATGAAGAGCTTCAAATGGTGTCAAAAATGTGAAGAGCATGAAACGGACTGAAAAAGAGGAGGAGCAAGAAGCGGTTTTGAAAAACATGAAGAGCGTGTAAAGGTGCGAAATATATGAAGAGCTTCAAAAGGTGTCAAAAATATGAGGAGCATGAAACGGTCTGAAATATAGGAGGAGCATGAAACGGTGTTCAAACACATGAAGGGCCTGAAAAGCTGTGAAAAATATGAAGAGCTTCAAAAGGTGTGAAAAAAACGAGGAGCATGAAATGGTCTGAAAAATAGGAGGAGCATGAAGCGGTGTTCAAAAACATGAAAAGCCTGAAAAAGTGTGAAATATATGAAAAGCTTCAAAAGCTGTCAAAAATATGAGGAGCATGAAAAGGTCTGAAAAATAGGAGAAGCATGAAATGGTGTTGAGAAACATGAAGAGCCTGAAAAGGTGTGAAAAATATGAAGAGCGTGAAAAGGTGTGAAAAATATGTGGAGTATGAAACTGTGTTCAAAAACATGAAGAGCCTGAAAAGTTGTGAAAAATATGAAGAGCTTCAAAAGGGGTCAAAAATATGAGGAGCATGAAACGGTCTGAAAATTAGGAGGAACATGAAACGGTGTTCCAAAATATGAAGAGCCTGAAAAGGTGTGAAAAATATGAAGAGCTTCAAAAGGTGTCAGAAATATGAGGAGCAAGAAACGGTCTGAAAATTAGGAGGAGCATGAAGCCGTTTTCAAAAACTTGAAGAGCCTGAAATGGTGTGAAAAATATGAAGAGCTTCAAAAGGTGTCAAAGATATGAGGAGCTTGAAACGGTCTGAAAAATAGGAGGAGCATGATACGGCGTTGAAAAATATAAAGAGCCTGAAAAGGTGTGAAAAATATGAAGAGCTTCAAAAGGTGTCAAAAATATGAGGAGCATGAAACGGTCTGAAAAATAGGAGGAGCATGAAACGGTGTTCAAAAACATGAAGAGCCTGAAAAGGTGTGAAAAATATGAAGAGCATGAAAATGTGTGAAAAATATGAGGAGAATGAAACTGTGTTCAAAAACATGAAAATCCTGAAAAGTTGAGAAAAATATGAAGAGCTTCAAAAGGTGTCAAAATATGAGGAGCATGATACGGTCTAAAAATAGGAGGAGCATGAAACGGTGTTGAAAACATGAAGAGCCTGAAAAGGTGTGAAAAATATGAAGAGCTTCAAAAGGTGTCAAAAATACGACGAGCATGAAACGCTCTAAAAAATAGGAGGAGCATGAAACGGTGTTGAAAAACAGGAAGAGGTCGAAAAGGTGTGAAAGACATGAAGAGCTTCAAAAGGTGTCAAAAATATGAGGAGCATGAAACGGTCTGAAAGTAGGAGGAGCATGAATCGGTGTTAAAGAACATGAAGAGCCTGAAAAGGTGTGAAATATATGAAGAGCTTCAAAAGGTGTCAAAAATATGAGGATCATGAAACGATCTGAAAAATAGGAGGAGAATGAAGTGGTTTTCAAAAACATGCAGAGCCTGAAAAGTTGTGAAAAATAGGAAGTGCTTCAAAAGTTGTGAATTACATGAGGAGAATGAACGGTCTGAAAAATACGAGGAGCATGAAGCGGTGTTCAAAAACATGAAGAGCCTGAAAAGGTGTGAAAAATATGAAGAGCCGCAAAAGGTGTGAAAATTATGCGGAGCATGAAACGGTCTAAAAAATAGGAGAAGCATGAAACGGTGTTAAAAACATGAAGAGCATGAAAAGGTGTGAAATATATGAAGAGCTTCAAAATGTGTAAAAAATATGTGGAGCATGAAACGGGCTGAAAAATAGGATGAGCATGAAGCTGTGTTGAAAACCATGAAGAGCCGGAAAAGGGGTGAAAAATATGAAGAGCTTCAAAAGGTGTGAAAAATATGCAGAGCATGAAACAGTCTGAAAAATAGGAGGAGCATGAAGCGGTGTTGAAAAACCTGAAGAGCCTGAAAAGTTGTGAACAATAGGAAGAGCATCAAAAGGTGTGAATTACATGAGGAGAATGAATGGTCTGAAAAATAGGAGGAGCATGAAGCGGTGTTCAAAAACATGAAGAGCCTCAAAAGGCGTGAAGAATATGAAGAGACGCAAAAGGTGTGAAAATTATGAGGAGCATGATACGGTCTGAAAAATAGGAGGAGTATGAAGCTGCATTGAAAAACATGAAGAGCCTGAAAAGGTATGAAAAAAATGATGAGCTTCAAATGGTGTTAAATATATGAGGAGCATGAAACGGTCTGAATAATAGGAGGAGCATGAAGCGGTGTTCAAAAACATGAAGAGACTGAAAAGGTGGGTAAAATACAAAGAGCTTCAAAAGGTGTCAAAATATGAGGAGCAAGAAATGGTCTAAAATTAGTAGCATGAAGCATTGTTCAAAAATATGAAGAGCCTGAAAAGGTGTGAAAAATATGAAGAGCCGCAAAAGGTGTGAAAATAATGCGGAGCATGAAACGGTCTAAAAAATAGGAGAAGCATGAAACGGTGTTAAAAACATGAAGAGCCTGAAAAGGTGTGAAATATATGAAGAGCTTCAAAAGGTGTGAAATACATGAGGAGCATTAAGCGGTCTGACAAATAGGAGAAGCATGAAGTTTTGTTCAAAAACATGAAGAGCCTGAAAAGGTGTGAAATATAAGAAGAGCTTCAAAAGATGTGTAAAATATGAAGAGCTTCAAAAGGAGTCAAAAATGAGATGAGCATGAAACGGTCAGAAAAATAGGAGGAGCATGAAGCGGTGTTGAAAATTATGAAGAGTCTGAAAAGGTGTGAAAAATATGAAGAGCTTCAAAAGGTGTCAAAAATATGAGGAGCATTAAACGGTCTGAAAAATAGGAAGAGCATGAAATGGTGTTCAAAAACATGAAGAGCCTGAAAAGGTGTGAAAAATATGAAGAGCATGAAAAGGTGTGAAAAATATGTGGAGCATGAAACTATGTTCAAAAACATGAAGAGCCTGAAAAGGTGTGAAAAATATGAAGAGCTTCAAAAGGTGTCAAAAATATGAGGAGCATGAAACGGTCTGAAAAATAGGAAGAGCATGAAATGGTGTTCAAAAACATGAAGAGCCTGAAAAGGTGTGAAAAATATGAAGAGCATGAAAAGGTGTGAAAAATATGTGGAGCATGAAACTATGTTCAAAAACATGAAGAGCCTGAAAAGGTGTTAAAAATATGAAGAGCTTCAAAAGGTGTCAAAGTATGAGGAGCAAGAAAAGGTCTAAAATTAGGAGGAGCATGAAGCATTGTTCAAAAATATGAAGAGCCTGAAAAGGTGTGAAAAATATGAAGAGCCGCAAAAGGTGTGAAAATTATGCGGAGCATGAAACGGTCTAAAAAATAGGAGAAGCATGAAACGGTGTTAAAAACATGAAGAGCCTGAAAAGGTGTGAAATATATGAAGAGCTTCAAAAGGTTTGAAAAATATGAAGAGCTTGAAAAGGTGTGAAGAACATGAAGAGATTCAAAAGGTGTGAAAAATATAAGGAGCATGAAACGGTCTGAAAAATAGGAGGAGCAAGAAGCGGTGTTGCAAAACCTGAAGAGCCTGAAAAGGTGTGGAAAATATGAAGAGCTTCAAAATGTGTGAAATACATGAGGAGCATGAAACGGTCTGAAAAATCGGAGGAGCAAGAAGCGGTGTTGAAAAACATGAAGAACCTGAAAACGAGTGAAAAATATGAAGAGCTTCAAAAGTTGTGAAAATATGAAGAGCTTCAAACGTGTCAAAAATATGAGGAGCATGAAGCGGTCTGAAAAATAGGAGGAGCATGCAAAGGTTTTGAAAAACATGAAGAGGCTGAGAAGGCGTGAAAAATATGAAGAGATTCAAAAGGTTTGAAAAATATGAAGAGCTTCAAAAGGTGTCAAAAATATCAGGAGCATGAAAAGTTCTGAAAAATAGGAGGAGCATGAAATGGTGTTCAAATACATGAAGAGACTGAAAAGGTGTGAAAATTATGAAGAGCTTCAAAAGGTGTGAAATACATGAGGAGCATGAAACGGTCGGAAAAAACGGAGGAGCATTAAGCGGTGTTGAAAAACATGAAGAGCCTGAAAAGGTGTGAAAAATATGAAGAGCTTCAAAAGGTGTCAAAAATATGAGGAGCATGAAACGGTCTGAAAAATAGGAGGAGCATGAAACAGTCGGAAAAATATGTAGAGCATGAAACGGTGTTGAAAAACATGAAGAGCCTGAAAATGTGTGAAAAATATGAAGAGCTTCAAATGTTGTCAAAAATATGAGGAGCATGAAACGGTCTGAAAAATAGGAGGAGCATGAACCAGTGTTGAAAAACATGAAGAGCCTGAAAAGTTGTGAAAAATATGAAGAATTTCAAAAGGTGTCAACAATATGAGCAGCATGAAACGGTCTCAAATAAAGGAGGAGGTAGAAACGGTCAGAAAAATAGCTGGAGCATGAAGTGGTGTTGAAAAACATGAAGAGCCTGAAAAGGTGTGAAAAATATGAAGAGCTTCAAAAGGTGTGAAAAATATGAGGAGCATGAAATGGTCGGAAAAATCGGAGGAGCATGAAGCGGTGTTCAAAAATATGAAGAGCCTGAAAAGGTGTGAAAAATTGGAAGAACTTCATTACGTGTAAAATACATGAGGAGAATGAAACGGTCTGTAAAATAGGAGAAGCATGAAGCGGTGTTGAAAAACATGAAGAGCCTGGAAAGGTGTGAAAAATATGAAGAGCTTCAAAAGATGTGAAAAATATGAGGAGCATGAAACGGTCTGAAAAATAGGAGGAGCAAGAAGCGGTGTTGAAAAACATGAAGAGTCTGAAAAGGTGTGAGAAATATGAAGAGTTTCAAAAGGTGTGAAAAATATGAAGAGCTTCAAAAGTTGTGAAGAATATGAAGAGCTTCAAAAGGTGTCAAAAATGAGATGAGCATGAAACGGTCTGAAAAATAGGAGGAGCATGAAGGGGGGTTCAAAAACCTGAAGAGACTGAAAAGGTGTGAAAAATATGAAGAGCTTCAAAAGGTGTGAAAAACTGGAGGAGCATGATGCGGGGTTCAAAAACATGAAAAGCCTGAAAAGGTGTGAAAAATATGAAGAGCTTGAAAAAGTGTCAAAAATATGAGGAGCATGAAACGGTCTGAAAAATAGGAGGAGCATGAAATGGTGTCCAAAAATATGAAGAGCCTGAAAAGGTGTGAAAAATATGAAGCGTTTCAAAAGGTGTCAAAAATATTAGAAGGATTAAACGGTCTGAAAAATAGGAGGAGCAAGAAGCGGTGTTGAAGAACATGAAGAGACTGAAAAGGTGTGAAAAATATGAAGAGCTTCAAAACGTGTCAAAAATATGAGGAGCATGAAACCGTCTGAAAAATAGGAGGAGCATGAAACGGTTTTGAAAAACATGAAGATCCTGAAAAGGTGTGAAAAATATGAAGAGCTTCAAAACGTGTTAAAAATATGAGGAGCATGAAACGGGATGAAAAATAGGAGGAGCATGAAGCGGTGTTGAAAAACATGAAGAGCCTGAAAACGTGTGAAAAATATGAAGAGCTTCAAAAGCTATGAAAACTATGAAGAGCTTCAAAAGGTGTCAAAAAAGAGATGAGCATGTAACGGTCTGAAAAATAGGAGGAGCATGAAGCAGTGTTGTAAAACATGAAGAGTCTGAAAAGGTGTGAAAAATACGAAGAGCTTCAAAAGGTGTGAAAAATATGAGGAGCATGAAACGGTCTGAAATATTGGAGGATCATGAAGCGGTTTTGAAAAACATGAAGAGCCTGAAAAGGTGTGAAAAATGTGAAGAGCTTAAAAATGTGTCAAAATATGAGGAGCATGAAACGGTCTGAAAAATAGGAGGAGCATGAAACGGTGATCAAAAACATGAAGAGCCTGAAAAGTTGTGAAAAATATGAAGAGCTTCAAAAGGTGTGAAAAATATGAGGAGCATGAAACGGTCTGAAAAAGATGAGGAGCATGAAGCGGCGTTGAAAAACATGAAGAGCCTGAAAAGGTGTGAAAAATATGAAGAGCTTGAAAAGGTGTCAAAAATATGAGGAACATGAATCGGTCTGAAAAATAAGAGAAGCATGAAGTGGTGTTGAAAAACATGTAGAGCCTGAAAAGGTGTGAAAATTATGAAGAGCCTCAAAAGGTGTGAAATACATGAGGAGCATGAAACGGTCTGAAAAATAGGAGGAGCAAGAAGCGGTGTTGAAAAACCTGAAGAGCCTGAAAAGGTGTGGAAAATATGAAGAGCTTCAAAAGGTGTGAAATACATGTGGAGCATGAAACGGTCTGAAAAATAGGAGGAGCAAGAAGCGGTGTTCAAAAACATGAAGAGACTGAAAAGGTGGGTAAAATACAAAGAGCTTCAAAAGGTGTCAAAATAAGAGGAGCATGAAACGGTCTTAAAAATAGGAGGAGCATGCGACGGTGTAAAAACATGAAGAAGCTGAAAACGTTGGAAACATATGAAGAGCTTCAAAGGTGTCAAATATATGAGGAGCATGAAACGGTCTGAAAAATAGGAGGAGCCTGAAACGGTGTTGAAAAACATGAAGAGCCTGAAAAGGTGTGAGAAATATGAAGAGTTGCAAAAGGTGTCAAAAATATGAGAAGCATGAAACGGTCTGAAAAATATGAGGACCATGAAACGGTCTAAAAAATAGGACGATCATGAAACGATGTTGAAAAACATGAAGAGCTTCAAAAGGTGTCAAAAATATGAGGAGCATGAAACGGTCTGAAAAACAGGAGGAGCATGAAACCATGTTGAAAAATATGAAGAGCCTGAAAATGTGTGAATAATATGAAGAGCTTCAAAAAGTGTCAAATGTATGAGGAGCATGAAACGGTCTGAAAAATAGGAGGAGCATGAAACGGTGTTAAAAACATGAAGAGTCTGAAAAGGTGTGAAAAATATTAAGAGCTTCAAGCGGAGTCAAAAATATGAGGAGCTTGAAACGGTGTTGAAAAACATGAAAAGCCTGAAAAGCTGCGAAAAATATGAAGAGCTTCAAAAGGTGTCAAATATATGAGGAGCATGAAACGGTGTTGAAAAACATGAAGAGCATTAAAAGTGTGAAAAATATAAAGAGGTTCAAAAGCTGTCAAAAATATGAGGAGCAAGAAACGGTCTGAAAAATAGGAGGAGCAGGAAACGGTGTTGAAAAACATGAAGAGAATGAAAAGGCGTGAAAAATATGAAGAGCATCAAAAGGTGTCAAAATATGAGGAGCATGAAACGGTCTGAAAAACAGGAGGAGAATGAAAACGTGTTGAAAAATATGAACAGCATGAAAAGGAGTGAAAAATATGAAAATATTCAAAATGTGTCAAAAAAAAAGAGGAGCATGAAACTCTGAAAATTAGGAGGAGCATGAAACGTTGTTGAATTACTTGAAGAGCCTGAAAAGGTGTTAAAAATATGAAGAGCTTCAAAAGGTTTCAAAAAAAAAAGGAGCGTGAAACGGTCTGAAAAATAGGATTAGCATGAAACGGTGTTCAGAAACATGAAAAGCCTGAGAAGGTGTGAAAAATATGAAGAGCTTAAAATGGTGTCAAAAATATGAGGAGCATGAAATGGTGTTGAAAAACATGAAGAGCCTGAAAAGGTGTGAAAAATATGAAGAGCTTCAAAAGGTGTCAAAAATATGAGGAGCATGAAACGGTCTGAAAAATAAGAGGAGGATCAAATGGTCTGAAAATTAAGAGGAGCATGAAACGGTGTTGAAAAACGTGAAGAGCTTCAAAAGGTGTCAAAAATATGAGGAGCATGAAACGGTCTGAAAAACAGGAGGAGCATGAAACCATGTTGAAAAATATGAAGAGCCTGAAAATGTGTGAATAATATGAAGAGCTTCAAAAAGTGTCAAATGTATGAGGAGCATGAAACGGTCTGAAAAATAGGAGGAGCATGAAACGGTGTTAAAAACATGAAGAGTCTGAAAAGGTGTGAAAAATATTAAGAGCTTCAAGCGGAGTCAAAAATATGAGGAGCTTGAAACGGTGTTGAAAAACATGAAAAGCCTGAAAAGCTGCGAAAAATATGAAGAGCTTCAAAAGGTGTCAAATATATGAGGAGCATGAAACGGTGTTGAAAAACATGAAGAGCATTAAAAGTGTGAAAAATATAAAGAGGTTCAAAAGCTGTCAAAAATATGAGGAGCAAGAAACGGTCTGAAAAATAGGAGGAGCAGGAAACGGTGTTGAAAAACATGAAGAGAATGAAAAGGCGTGAAAAATATGAAGAGCATCAAAAGGTGTCAAAATATGAGGAGCATGAAACGGTCTGAAAAACAGGAGGAGAATGAAAACGTGTTGAAAAATATGAACAGCATGAAAAGGAGTGAAAAATATGAAAATATTCAAAATGTGTCAAAAAAAAAGAGGAGCATGAAACTCTCTGAAAATTAGGAGGAGCATGAAACGTTGTTGAATTACTTGAAGAGCCTGAAAAGGTGTTAAAAATATGAAGAGCTTCAAAAGGTTTCAAAAAAAAAAGGAGCGTGAAACGGTCTGAAAAATAGGATTAGCATGAAACGGTGTTCAGAAACATGAAAAGCCTGAGAAGGTGTGAAAAATATGAAGAGCTTAAAATGGTGTCAAAAATATGAGGAGCATGAAATGGTGTTGAAAAACATGAAGAGCCTGAAAAGGTGTGAAAAATATGAAGAGCTTCAAAAGGTGTCAAAAATATGAGGAGCATGAAACGGTCTGAAAAATAAGAGGAGGATCAAATGGTCTGAAAATTAAGAGGAGCATGAAACGGTGTTGAAAAACGTGAAGAGCTTCAAAAGGTGTCAAAAATATGAGGAGCATGAAACGGTCTGAAAAACAGGAGGAGCATGAAACGGTGGTAAAAAACATGAAAAGCATGAAAATGTGTGAAAAATATGAAGAGCTTCAAAAGGTGTCAAAATATGAGGAGCATGAAACGGTCTTAAAAATAGGAGGAGCATGAGACGGTGTAAAAACATGAAGAAGCTGAAAACGTTGGAAACATATGAAGAGCTTCAAAGGTGTCAAATATATGAGGAGCATGAAACGGTCTGAAAAATAGGAGGAGCCTGAAACGGTGTTGAAAAACATGAAGAGCCTGAAAAGGTGTGAGAAATATGAAGAGTTGCAAAAGGTGTCAAAAATATGAGCAGCATGAAACGGTCTGAAAAATATGAGGACCATGAAACGGTCTAAAAAATAGGACGATCATGAAACGATGTTGAAAAACATGAAGAGCTTCAAAAGGTGTCAAAAATATGAGGAGCCTGAAACCATCTGAAAAATAGGAGGAGCATGAAACGGTGTTGTAAAACACGAAGAGCATGAAAAGGTGTGAAAAATATGAAGAGCTTCAAAAGGTATCAAAAATATGAGGAGCATGAAAGTGTCTGAAAAACAGGAGGAGCATGACACCATGTTGAAAAATATGAAGAGCATGAAAAGGTGTGAGAAATATGAAAAGCTTGAAAAGGTTTCAAAAAAAAGAGGAGGATGAAAACGTCTGAAAAATAGGAGGAGCATGAAACGTTGTTGAAAACTTGAAGAGCCTGAAAAGGAGTTAAAAATATGAAGAGCTTCAAAAGGTGTCAAAAATATGAGGAGCTTGAAATGGTCAGAAAAATAGGAGGAGCATGAAGCCTTGTTTAAACACATGAAGAGACTGAAAAGGTTTGAAATATATGAAGAGCATCAAAAGCAGTCAAAAATATGAGGAGCATGAAACGGTCTGAAAAATAGGAGGAGCATGAAGCTGTGTTGCAAAACATGAAGAGCCTGAAAAGGTGTGAAAAATATGAAAAGCTTCAAAAGGTGTCAAAAAAAAAGAGGAGCATGAAACGGTCTGAAAAATAGGCGGAGCATGAATCGGTGTTGAAAAACATGAAGAGCCTGAAAAGGTGTGAAATATATGAAGAGCTTCAAAAGGTGTCAAAAATATGAGGTGCATGAAACGGTCTGAAAAATAGGAGAAGCATGAAGCGCTGTTGAAAGCATGAAGAGCCTGAAAAGGTGTGAAATATATGAAGAGCTTCAAAAGGTGTCAAAAATATGAGGACCATGAAACGGTCTGAAAAATAGGACGAGCATGAAACGGTGTTGAAAAACATGAAGAGCTTCAAAAGGTGTCAACAATATGAGGAGCATTAAACGGTCTGAAAAACAGGAGGAGCATGAAACCGTGTTGAAAAATATGAAGAGCATGAAAAGATGTGAAAAATATGAAAAGCTTTAAAAGGTTCAAAAAATGAGGAGGATGAAAACGTCTGAAAAATAGGAGGAGCATGAAACGTTGTTGAACAACTTGAAGAGCCTGAAAAGGTGTTAAAAATATGAAGAGCTTCAAAAGGTGTCATAAATCTGAGGAGCGTGAAACGGTCGGAAAAATAGGATTAGCATGAAAAGTTGTTGACTAACATGAAGAGCCTGAAAAGGTGTGAAAAATAAAAAGAGTTACAAAAGGTGTCAAAAATATCAGGAGCATGAATGGGTCTGAAAAATAGGAGGAGCCTGAAACGGTTTTGAGAAAATGAAAAGCCTGAAAAGTTGTGAAAAATATGAAGAGCTTGAAGAGGTGTGAAAAATATGAGGAGCATGAAACGGTCTGAAAAATAGGAGGAGCATGAAAAGGTGTTAAAAAACATGAAGAGCTTCAAAAGGTGTGAAATATATGAGGAGCATGAAACGGTCTGAAAAATAGGAAGAGCATGAAGTGATGTTGAAAACGATGAAGAGCCTGAAAAGTTTGAAAAATATGAAGAACTTCAAAAGGTGTCAAAAATATGAGGAGCTGGAAACGGTCTGAAAAATAGGAGGAGCATGAAGCGGTGTTGAAAAATATGAAGAGCCTGAAAACGTGTGAAAAATATGAAGAACTTCAAAAGCTGTCAAAAATATGACGAGCATGAAACGGTCTGAAAAATAGGAAGAGCATGAAACGGTGTTCAAAAACATGAAGAGCCTGGAAAAGTTGGAAAAATATGAAGAGCCTCAAAACGTGTCAAAAATATGAGGAGCTTGAAACGGTCTGAAAAATAGGAGGAGCATGAAGCGGTGTTGAAAAACATGAAGAGCCTGAAAACGTGGGAAAAATATGAAGAGTTTCAAAAGGTGTGAAAAATATGAAGAGCTTCAAAAGGTGTCGAAAATGAGATGAGCATGAAACGTTCTGAAAACTAGGAGCAACATGAAGCTGTGTTGAAAACCATGAAGAGCCTGAAAAGGTGTGAAAAATATGAAGAGCTTCAAAAGGTGTGAAATACATGAGGAGCATGAAACGGGCTGAAAAATAGGAGAAGCATGAAGTTGTGTGGAAAAACATGAAGAGCCTGAAAAGGTGTGAAAAATACGAAGAGCTTCAAAAGGTGTGAAATACATGAGGAGCATGAAACTCTCTGAAAAATAGAAGGAGCATGAAGCGGTGTTCAAAAACATGAAGAGCCTGAAAAGTTGTGAAAAATATGAAGAGCTTCAAAATGTGTCAAACATATTAGGAGCATGAAACGGTCTGAAAAATAGGAGGAGCACGAAGCGGTGTTCAAAAACATGAAGAGCCTGAAAACGTGTGAAAATATGAAGAGCTTCAAAAGGTGTCAAAAATATGAGGAGCATGAAACGGTCTGAAAAAGAGGAGGAGCATGAAGCGGTGTTCAAAAACATGAAGAGCCTTAACAGGTGTGAAAAATATGAAGAGCTTCAAAAGGTGTCAAAAATATGAGAAGCATGAAACGGTCTGAAAAATATGAGGAGCATGAAGCGATGTTGAAAAACATGAAGAGTTGAGAACTTGTGAAAAATATGAAGAGCTTCAAAAGATGTCAAAAATGAGATGAGCATGAAACGGTCTGAAAAATAGGAGGAGCATGAAGTGGTGTTGAAAAATATGAAGAGCCTGAAAGGGTGTGAAAATTATGAAGAGCTTCAAAAGGTGTCAAAAATATGAGGAGCATGAAACGATCTGAAAAATAGGAGGAGCAAGAAACGGTGATCAAAAACATGAAGAGTCTGAAAAGGTGTGAAAAATATGAACAGCTTCAAAAGGTGTCAAAAATATGAGGAGCATGAAACGATCTGAAAAATAGGAGGAGCAAGAAACGGTGATCAAAAACATGAAGAGCATGAAAAGGTTTGAAAAATATGAAGAGCTTCAAAAGGTGTCAAAAATATGAGGAGCATGAAAGGGTCTGAAAAATAGGAGGAGCATGAAGCGGTGTTCAAAAACATGAAGAGCCTGAAAAGGTGTGAAAAATATGAAGAGCTGAAAATGTGTGAAATATATGAAGAGCTTCAAAAGGTGGCAAAAATGAGATGAGCATGAAACGGTCTGAAAAATAAGAGGAGCATGAAGCGCTGTTGAAAGACATGAAGAGCCTGAAAAGGTGTGAAAAATATGAAGAGCTTCAAAAGGTGTCAAAAATATGAGGAGAATGAGACGGTCTGCAAAATAGGAGAAGCATGAAATGGTGTTCAAAAACATGAAGAGCCTGAAAAGGTGTGAAAAACATGAAGAGCCTGAAAAGGTGTGAAATATATGAAGAGATTCAAAAGGAGTGAAATACATGAGGAGCATGAAACGGGCTGAAAAATAGGAGAAGCATGAAGGGGTGTGGAAAAACATGAAGAGCCTGAATAGGTTTGAAAAATATGAAGAGCTTCAAAAGGTGTGAAATACATGAGGAGCATGAAACTCTCTGAAAAATAGAAATAGCATGAAGCGGTGTTGAAAAACATGAAGAGCCTGAAAACGTGTGAAAATATGAAGAGCTTCAAAAATAGGAAAAATATGAAGAGCTTCAAAAGGTGTGAAAAATTTGAAGAGCTTCAAAAGGTGTCAAAATGAGATGAGCATGAAACGGTCTGAAAAATAGGAGGAGCATGAAGCGGTGTTGAAAATCATAAAGAGCTTGAAAAGTTGTGCAAAATATGAAGAGCTTCAAAAGATGTGAAAAATTTGAAGAGCTTCAAAAGGTGTCAAAATGAGATGAGCGTGAAACGGTCTGAAAAATAGGAGGAGCATGAAGTGGTGTTGGAAAAAATGAAAAGCCTGAAAAGGTGTGAAATATATGAAGAGCTTCAAAAGATGTCAAAAATATGAGGAGAATGAAACGGTCTGCAAAAAAGGAGAAGCATGAAATGGTGTTCAAAAACATGAAGAGCCTGAAAAGGTGTGAAAAACATGAAGAGCCTGAAAAGGTGTGAAAAATATGAAGAGCTTCAAAAGGTCTCAAAAATATGAGTTGCATGAAACGGTCTGAAAAATAGGAGGAGCATGAAGCGGTGTTCAAAAACATGAAGAGCCTGAAAAGGTGTGAAAAATATCAAGAGCTTCAAAAGGTGTCAAAAATATGGGGAGAATGAAACGGTCTGAAAATTAGGAGGAGCATGAAGCGGTGTTGGAAAACATGACGAGCCTGAAAAGATGTGAAAAATATGAAGTGCTGTAAAAGGTGTCAAAAATATGATGAGCATGAAACGGTCTGAAAAATAGGAGGAGCATGAAGCGGTGTTGAAAAACATGAAGAGCCTGAAAAGGTGTGAAAAATATGAAGAGCTTCAAAAGGTATCAAAAATATGAGGAGAATGAAACGGTCTGAAAAATATGAGGAGCATGAAGCTATGTTGAAAAACTTGAAGAGCCTGAAAAGGTTTCAAATATATGAAGAGCTTCAAAGGTGTCAAAAATATGAGGAGCATGAAACGGTCTGGAAAAGAGGAGGAGCATGAAGCGGTGTTGAAAAACATGAAGAGCCTGAAAAGGTGTGAAAAATATGAAGAGCTTCAAAAGGTATCAAAAATATGAGGAGCATGAAATGGTCGGAAATATAGGAGAAGCATGTAGCAGTGTTGAAAAATATGAAGAGCCTGAAAAGGTAAAAAATATGAAGAGCTTCAAAAGGTGTCAAAATATGAGGTGCATGAAACGGTCAGAAAAATAGGAGGAGCATGAAACGGTCTGAAAAATAGGAGGAACATGAAGTGTTGTTGAAAATCATGAAGAGCCTGAAAAAGGAGTGCAACATATGAGGAGCA
This sequence comes from Dama dama, assembly GCF_033118175.1. Taxonomy (NCBI): domain Eukaryota; kingdom Metazoa; phylum Chordata; class Mammalia; order Artiodactyla; family Cervidae; genus Dama; species Dama dama. Next base: position 357,948 of record NW_026870932.1, read on the forward strand.
TGAAACGGTCTGAAAAATAGGAGGAGCATGAAGCGGTGTGAAAAATATGAAGAGCCTGAAAAGGTGTGAAAATATGAAGAGCTTCAAAAGGTGTCAAAAATATAAGGAGCATGAAACGGCCTGAAATATAGGAGGAGCATGAAAAAGTGTTAAAAAACATGAAGAGCCTGAAAAGGTGTGAAAAATATGAAGAGCTTCAAATAGTGTCAAAAATATGAGGAGGGTGAAAGGGTCTAAAAAATATGAGGAGAATGAAACGGTCTGAAAATTAGGAGGAGCATGAAGCGGTGTTGAAAAATATGAAGAGGCTGAAAAGGTGTGAAATATATGAAGAGCCTCAAAGGTGTGAAAAATATGAGGATCAAGAAATGGTCTGAAAAATAGGAGGAGCTTGAAGCGGTGTTGAAAAATATGAAGAGCCTGAAAAGGTGTGAAAAATATGAAGAGCTTCAAAAGGTGTCAAATATATGAGGAGCATGAAACGGTCTGAAAAATTGGAGAAGCATGAAGTGGTGTTGAAAAATATGAAGAGCCTGAAAAGGTGTGAAAAATATGAAGAGCTTCAAAAGGTGTCAAAAATATAAGGAGCATGAAACGGTCTGAAATATAGGAGGAGCTTGAAAAGGTGTTAAAAAACATGAAGAGCTTCAAAAGGTGTGAAATATATGAGGAGCATGAAACGGTCTGAAAAATAGGAAGAGCATGAAGTGGTGTTGAAAACGATGAAGAGCCTGAAAAGTTTGAAAAATATGAAGAACTTCAAAAGGTGTCAAAAATATAAGGAGCATGAAACGGTCTGAAAATAGGAGGAGTATGAAGTAGTGCTGAAAAACATGAAGAGCGTGAAAAGCTGTGAAAAATATGAAGAACTTCAAAACGTGTCAACATATGAGGAGCATGAAACGGTCTGAAAAATAGGAGGATCGTGAAAAGGTGTTCAAAAACTTGAAGAGCCTGGAAAGGTGTGAAAAATATGAAGAGCTTCAAAAAGGTGTCAAAAATATGAGGAGGGTGAAAGGGTCTAAAAAATATGAGGAGCAAGAAACTTATTTCAAAAACATGAATAGCCTCAGCAGGTGTGAAAAATATGAAGAGCTTCAAACTGTGTCAAAAATATGAGGAACATGAAACGGTCTGAAAAAAAGGAGGAGCATTAAACGGTGTTCAAAAATAAGAGGAGCAAGAAATTGTCAGAAAAATAGGAGGAGCATTAAACGGTGTTCAAAAACATGAAGAGCCTGGAAAGGTGTGAAAAATATGAAGAGCTTCAAATGTTGTCAAAAATATGAGGAGCATGAAACGATCTGAAAAATAGGAGGAGCATGAAGTGGTGTTGAAATACATTAAGAGCCTGAAAAATTTGTCAAACATATGAGGAGCATGAAACGGTCTGAAAAATAGGAGGAGCATGAAACGGTGTTCAAAAACATGAAGAGCCTGGAAAAGTTGGAAAAATATGCAGAGCTTCAAAAGGGGTCAAACATATGAGGAGCATGAAAAGGTCTGAAAAATAGGAGGAGCATTAAACGGTGTTCAAAAACATGAAGTGCCTGAAAAGGTGTGAAAAATATGAAGAGCTTCTAAAGGTTTGAAAAAAGAGTGTAGCATGAAACGGTCTGAAAAATAAGAGGAGCATGAAGCGGTGTTGAAAGACATGAAGAGCCTGAAAAGGTGTGAAAAATATGAAAAGCTTCAAAAGGTGTCAAAAATATGAGGAGCATGAAACGGTCTCAAAAATAGGAGGAGCATGAAGCGGTGTTAAAAAACATAGAGAGCATGAAAACGTGTGAAAAATATGAAGAGTTTCAAAAGGTGTGAAAAATATGAAGAGCTTCAAAAGGTGTCGAAAATGAGATGAGCATGAAACGTTCTGAAAAATTGGAGGAACATGAAGCTGTGTTGAAAACCATGAAGAGCCTGAAAAGGTGTGAAATATATGAAGAGCTTCAAAACGTGTCAAAAATATGAGGAGCCTGAAACGGTCTCAAAAATAGGAGGAGCATGAAACGTTCTGAAAAATAGGAGGAGCATGAAGCGGTGTTCAAAAATATGAAGAGCCTGAAAAGGTGTGAAAAATATGAAGAGCTTCAAAAGGTGTCAAAAATGAGATGAGCATGAAACGGTCTGAAAAATAAGATGAGCATGAAATGGTGATCAAAATGTGAAGACCTGAAAAGGTGTGAAAAATATGAAGAGTTTCAAAAGGTGTGAAATCCATGAGGAGCATGAAACGGGCTGAAAAATAGGAGAAGCATGAAGTGGTGTGGAAAAACATGAAGAGCCTGAAAAGGTGTGAAAAATATGAAGAGCATCAAAAGGTGTGAAATACATGAGGAGCATGAAACTCTCGGAAAAATAGAAGGAGCATGAAGCGCTGTTCAAAAACATGAAGAGCCTGAAAAGGTGTGAAAAAAATGAAGAGCTTCACAAGGTGTCAAAAATATGAGAAGCATGAAACGGTCTGAAAAATAGGAGGAGCATGAAGTGGTGATGAAAAAAATGAAGAGCCTGAAAAGGTGTGAAATATATGAAGAGCTTCAAAAGGTGTCAAAAATATGAGGAGAATGAAACGGTCTGAGAAATAGGAGGATCATGAAGCGGTGTTGAAAAACATGAAGAGTCTGAAAAGGTGTGAAAGATATGAAGAGTTTCTAAAGATGTCAAAAATATGAGGAGCATGAAACGGTCTGAAAAATAGGAGGAGCATGAAGTGGAGTTGAAAAACATGAAGAGACTGAAAGGGTTTGAAAATTATGAAGAGCTACAAAAGGTGTCAAACATATGAGGAGCATGAAACGGTCTGAAAAATAGGAGGAGCATCAAGTGGTGTTGAAAAACATGAAGAGCCTGAAAAGGTGTGAAAAATATGAAGAGCTTCAAAAGGTGTCAAAATTACAAGGAGGATGAAACGGTCTGAAAAATATGAGGAGCATGAAGCGGTGTTCAAAAATATGAAGAGCCTGAAAAGGTGTGAAAAATATGAAGAGCTTCAAAACGTGTCAAAAATATGAGGTGCATGAAACGGTCTGAAAAATAAAGGAGCATGAAACGGTGATCAAAACGTGAAGAGCCTGAAAAGGTGTGAAAAATATGAAGAGCTTCAAAAGGTGTGAAATACATGAGGAGCATGAAACGGGCTGAAAAATAGGAGAAGCATGAAGTGGTGTGGAAAAATATGAAGAGCCTGAAAAGGTGTGAAAAATATGATGACCTTCAAAAGGTGAGAAATACATGAGGAGCATGAAACTCTCTGAAAAATAGAAGGAGCATGAAGCGGTGTTCAAAAATATGAAGAGCCTGAAAAGGTGTGAAAATACGAAGAGCTTCAAAAGGTGTGAAAAATATGAAGAGCTTCAAAAGGTGTCAAAAATTAGATGAGTATGAAACGGTCTGAAAATTTGGAGGAGCAAGAAGTAGTGTTGAAAAAAATGAAGAGCCTGAAAAGGTGTGAAAAATATGAAAAGCTTCAAAAGGTGTCAAAAATATGAGGAGCATGTAACAGTCTGAAAAATAGGAGGAGCATGAAGCGGTGTTGAAAAACATGAAGAGCCTGAAAAGGTGTGAAAAATATGAAGAGCTTCAAAAGGTGTAAAAATTACAAGGAGCATGAAATGGTCTGAAAAATATGAGGAGCATGAAGCGGTGTTCAAAAATATGAAGAGCTTCAAAACGTGTCAAAAATATGAGGTGCATGAAACGGTCTGAAAAAGAGAAGGAGCATGAAGCGGTGATCAAAAACATGAAGAGCCTGGAAAGGTGTGAAAAATATGAAGAGCTTCAAAACGTGTCAAAAATATGAGGAGCATGAAACGGTCTGAAAAATAGGAGGAGCAAGAAACGGTGATCAAAAACATGAAGAGCCTGAAAAGGTGTGAAAAATATGACGAGCTTCAAAAGGTGTGAAAAACATGAGGAGCATGAAACAGGCTGAAAAATAGGAGAAGCATGAAGTGGTGTTGAAAAACATGAAGAGCCTGAAAAAGTGTGAAAAATATGAAGAGCTTCAGAAGGTGTGAAAAATATGAAGAGCTTCAACAGGTGTCAAAAATTAGATGAGCATGAAACGGTCTGAAAAATTGGAGAGGCAAGAAGTAGTGTTGAAAAAAATGAAGAGCCTGAAAAGGTGTGCAAAATATGAAGAGCTTCAAAAGGTGTGAAATATATGAAGAGCTTCAAAAGGTGTCAAAAATGAGATGAGCATGAAACGGTCTGAAAAATAGGAGGAGCATGAAACCGTGATCAAAAACATGAAGAGCCTGAAAAGGTGTGAAAAATATGAAGAGCTTCAAAAGATGTCAAAAATATGAGGAGAATGAAACGGTCTGCAAAATAGGAGAAGCATGAAATGGTGTTCAAAAACATGAAGAGCCTGAAAAGGTGTGAAAAACATGAAGAGCCTGAAAAGGTGTGAAATATATGAAGAGATTCAAAAGGTGTGAAATACATGAGGAGCATGAAACGGGCTGAAAAATAGGAGAAGCATGAAGTGGTGTTGAAAAACATGAAGAGCCTGAAAAAGTGTGAAAAATATGAAGAGCTTCAGAAGGTGTGAAAAATATGAAGAGCTTCAACAGGTGTCAAAAATTAGATGAGCATGAAACGGTCTGAAAAATTGGAGAGGCAAGAAGTAGTGTTGAAAAAAATGAAGAGCCTGAAAAGGTGTGCAAAATATGAAGAGCTTCAAAAGGTGTGAAATATATGAAGAGCTTCAAAAGGTGTCAAAAATGAGATGAGCATGAAACGGTCTGAAAAATAGGAGGAGCATGAAACCGTGATCAAAAACATGAAGAGCCTGAAAAGGTGTGAAAAATATGAAGAGCTTCAAAAGATGTCAAAAATATGAGGAGAATGAAACGGTCTGCAAAATAGGAGAAGCATGAAATGGTGTTCAAAAACATGAAGAGCCTGAAAAGGTGTGAAAAACATGAAGAGCCTGAAAAGGTGTGAAATATATGAAGAGATTCAAAAGGTGTGAAATACATGAGGAGCATGAAACGGGCTGAAAAATAGGAGAAGCATGAAGGGGTGTGGAAAAACATGAAGAGCCTGAATAGGTTTGAAATATATGAAGAGCTTCAAAAGGTGTGAAATACATGAGGAGCATGAAACTCTCTGAAAAATAGAAATAGCATGAAGCGGTGTTGAAAAACATGAAGAGCCTGAAAACGTGTGAAAATATAAAGAGCTTCAAAAATAGGAAAAATATGAAGAGCTTCAAAAGGTGTGAAAAATTTGAAGAGCTTCAAAAGGTGTCAAAATGAGATGAGCATGAAACGGTCTGAAAAATAGGAGGAGCATGAAGCGGTGTTGAAAATCATAAAGAGCTTGAAAAGTTGTGCAAAATATGAAGAGCTTCAAAAGATGTGAAAAATTTGAAGAGCTTCAAAAGGCGTCAAAATGAGATGAGCATGAAACGGTCTGAAAAATAGGAGGAGCATGAAGTGGTGTTGAAAAAAATGAAAAGCCTGAAAAGGTGTGAAATATATGAAGAGCTTCAAAAGATGTCAAAAATATGAGGAGAATGGAACGGTCTGCAAAAAAGGAGAAGCATGAAATGGTGTTCAAAAACATGAAGAGCCTGAAAAGGTGTGAAAAACATGAAGAGCCTGAAAAGGTGTGAAAAATATGAAGAGCTTCAAAAGGTCTCAAAAATATGAGTTGCATGAAACGGTGTGAAAAATAGGAGGAGCATGAAGCAGTGTTCAAAAACATGAAGAGGCTGAAAAGGTGTGAAAAATATCAAGAGCTTCAAAAGGTGTCAAAAATATGAGGAGAATGAAACGGTCTGAAAATTAGGAGGAGCATGAAGCGGTGTTGGAAAACATGACGAGCCTGAAAAGATGTGAAAAATATGAAGTGCTGTAAAAGGTGTCAAAAATATGAGGAGGATGAAACGGTCTGAAAAATAGGAGGAGCATGAAGCGGTGTTGAAAAACATGAAGAGCCTGAAAAGGTTTGAAATATATGAAGAGCTTCAAAGGTGTCAAAAATATGAGGAGCATGAAACGGTCTGGAAAATAGGAGGAGCATGAAGCAGTGTTGAAAAACATGAAGAGCCTGAAAAGGTGTGAAAAATATGAAGAGCTTCAAAAGGTGTCAAAAATATGAGGAGCATGAAATGGTCGGAAATATAGGAGAAGCATGTAGCAGTGTTGAAAAATATGAAGAGCCTGAAAAGGTAAAAAATATGAAGAGCTTCAAAAGGTGTCAAAATATGAGGTGCATGAAACGGTCTGAAAAATAGGAGGAGCATGAAACGGTCTGAAAAATAGGAGGAGCATGAAGTGCTGTTGAAAATCATGAAGAGCCTGAAAAAGGAGTGCAACATATGAGGAGCATGAAACGGTCTGAAAAAATAGGAGGAGCATGAAGCGGTGTGAAAAATATGGAGAGCCTGAAAAGGTGTGAAAATATGAATAGCTTCAAAAGGTGTCAAAAATATGAGGAGCATGAAACGGTCTGAAAAATATGAGGAGCATGAAACGGTCAGAAATATAGGAGGAGCATGAAAAGGTGTTAAAAAACATGAAGAGCTTCAAAAGGTGTGAAATATATGAGGAGCATGAAACGGTCTGAAAAATAGGAAGAGCATGAAGTGGTGTTGAAAACGATGAAGAGCCTGAAAAGTTTGAAAAATATGAAGAACTTCAAAAGGTGTCAAAAATATAAGGAGCATGAAACGGTCTGAAAAATAGGAGGAGTATGAAGTAGTGCTGAAAAACATGAAGAGCGTGAAAAGGTGTGAAAAATATGAAGAACTTCAAAACGTGTCAACATATGAGGAACATGAAACGGTCTGAAAATAGGAGGATCATGAAACGGTGTTCAAAAACTTGAAGAGCCTGGAAAGGTGTGAAAAATATGAAGAGCTTCAAAAAGGTGTCAAAAATATGAGGAGAGTGAAAGGGTCTGAAAAATATGAGGAGCAAGAAACTTATTTCAAAAACATGAATAGCCTCAGCAGGTGTGAAAAATATGAAGAGCTTCAAACTGTGTCAAAAATATGAGGAACAAGAAACGGTCTGAAAAATAGGAGGAGCATTAAACGGTGTTCAAAAATATGAGGAGCAAGAAACTGTCTGAAAAATAGGAGGAGCATTAAACGGTGTTCAAAAACATGAAGAGCCTGGAAAGGTGTGAAAAAAATGAAGAGCTTCAAAAGGTGTCAAACATATGAGGAGCATGAAACGGTCTGAAAAATAGGAGGAGCATTAAACGGTGTTCAAAAACATGAAGTGCCTGAAAAGGTGTGAAAAATATGAAGAGCTTCTAAAGGTTTGAAAAATGAGTGTAGCATGACACGGTCTGAAAAATAAGAGGAGCATGAAGCGGTGTTGAAAGACATGAAGAGCCTGAAAAGGTGTGAAAAATATGAAGAGCTTCAAAACGTGTCAAAAATATGAGGAGCATGAAACGGTCTCAAAAATAGGAGGAGCATGAAGCGGTGTTCAAAAACATAGAGAGCATGAAAAACTGTGAGAAATATGAAGAACTTCAAAAGCTGTCAAAAAAATGACGAGCATGAAACGGTCTGTAAAATAGGAAGAGCATGAAACGGTGTTCAAAAACATGAAGAGCCTGGAAAAGTTGGAAAAATATGAAGAGCCTCAAAACGTGTCAAAAATATGAGGAGCTTGAAACGGTCTGAAAAATAGGAGGAGCATGAAGCGGTGTTGAAAAACATGAAGAGCCTGAAAACGTGTGAAAAATATGAAGAGTTTCAAAAGGTGTGAAAATATGAAGAGCTTCAAAAGGTGTCAAAAATATGAGGAGCATGAAACGGTCTGAAAAAGACGAGGAGCATGAAGCGGTGTTCAAAAACATGAAGAGCCTTAAAAGGTGTGAAAAATATGAAGAGCTTCAAAAGGTGTCAAAAATATGAGAAGCATGAAACGGTCTGAAAAATATGAGGAGCATGAAGCGGTGTTGAAAAACATGAAGAGCCTGAGAACTTGTGAAAAATATGAAGAGCTTCAAAAGGTGTCAAAAATGAGATGAGCATGAAACGGTCTGAAAAATAGGAGGAGCATGAAGTGGTGTTGAAAAACATGAAGAGCCTGAAAGGGTGTGAAAAATATGAAGAGCTGAAAATGTGTGAAATATATGAAGAGTTTCAAAAGGTGTCAAAAATGAGATGAGCATGAAACGGTCTGAAAAATAAGAGGAGCATGAAATGGTGATTAAAACGTGAAGAGCCTGAAAAGGTGTGAAAAATATGAAGAGCTTCAAAAGGTGTGAAATACATGAGGAGCATGAAACGGCCTGAAAAATAGGAGAAGCATGAAGTGGTGTGGAAAAACATGAAGAGCCTGAAAAGGTTTGAAATATATGAAGAGCTTCAAAGGTGTCAAAAATATGAGGAGCATGAAACGGTCTGGAAAATAGGAGGAGCATGAAGCGGTGTTGAAAAACATGAAGAGCCTGAAAAGGTGTGAAAAATATGAAGAGCTTCAAAAGGTATCAAAAATATGAGGAGCATGAAATGGTCGGAAATATAGGAGAAGCATGTAGCAGTGTTGAAAAATATGAAGAGCCTGAAAAGGTAAAAAATATGAACAGCTTCAAAAAGTGTCAAAATATGAGGTGCATGAAACGGTCTGAAAAATAGGAGGAGCATGAAACGGTCTGAAAAATAGGAGGAGCATGAAGTGTTGTTGAAAATCATGAAGAGCCTGAAAAAGGAGTGCAACATATGAGGAGCATGAAACGGTCTGAAAAATAGGACGAGCATGAAGCGGTGTGAAAAATATGGAGAGCCTGAAAAGGTGTGAAAATATGAAGAGCTTCAAAAGGTGTCAAAAATATAAGGAGCATGAAACGGCCTGAAATATAGGAGGAGCATGAAGCGGTGTTGAAAAATATGAAGAGGCTGAAAAGGTGTGAAATATATGAAGAGCCTCAAAGCTGTGAAAAACATGAGGATCAAGAAACGGTCTGAAAAATAGGAGGAGCTTGAAGCGGTGTTGAAAAATATGAAGAGCCTGAAAAGGTGTGAAAAATATGAAGAGCTTCAAAAGGTGTCAAATATATGAGGAGCATGAAACGGTCTGAAAAATTGGAGAAGCATGAAGTGGTGTTGAAAAATATGAAGAGCCTGAAAAGGTGTGAAAAATATGAAGAGCTTCAAAAGGTGTCAAAAATATAAGGAGCATGAAACGGTCTGAAATATAGGAGGAGCATGAAAAGGTGTTAAAAAACATGAAGAGCTTCAAAAGGTGTGAAATATATGAGGAGCATGAAACGGTCTGAAAAATAGGAAGAGCATGAAGTGGTGTTGAAAACGATGAAGAGCCTGAAAAGTTTGAAAAATATGAAGAACTTCAAAAGGTGTCAAAAATATAAGGAGCATGAAACGGTCTGAAAAATAGGAGGAGTATGAAGTAGTGCTGAAAAACATGAAGAGCGTGAAAAGGTGTGAAAAATATGAAGAACTTCAAAACGTGTCAACATATGAGGAGCATGAAACGGTCTGAAAAATAGGAGGATCATGAAACGGTGTTCAAAAACTTGAAGAGCCTGGAAAGGTGTGAAAAATATGAAGAGCTTCAAAAAGGTGTCAAAAATATGAGGAGGGTGAAAGGGTCTGAAAAATATGAGGAGCAAGAAACTTATTTCAAAAACATGAATAGCCTCAGCAGGTGTGAAAAATATGAAGAGCTTCAAACTGTGTCAAAAATATGAGGAACATGAAACGGTCTGAAAAATAGGAGGAGCATTAAACGGTGTTCAAAAATATGAGGAGCAAGAAACTGCCTGAAAAATAGGAGGAGCATTAAACGGTGTTCAAAAACATGAAGAGCCTGGAAAGGTGTGAAAAATATGAAGAGCTTCAAATGTTGTCAAAAATATGAGGAGCATGAAACGATCTGAAAAATAGGAGGAGCATGAAGTGGTGTTGAAATACATTAAGAGCCTGAAAAATTTGTCAAACATATGAGGAGCATGAAACGGTCTGAAAAATAGGAGGAGCATGAAACGGTGTTCAAAAACATGAAGAGCCTGGAAAAGTTGGAAAAATATGAAGAGCTTCAAAAGGTGTGAAAAATGAGTGTAGCATGAAATGGTCTGAAATAAGAGGAGCATGAAGCGCTGTTGAAAGACATGAAGAGCCTGAAAAGGTGTGAAAAATATGAAGAGCTTCAAAAGGTGTCAAACATATGAGGAGCATGAAACGGTCTGAAAAATAGGAGGAGCATTAAACGGTGTTCAAAAACATGAAGTGCCTGAAAAGGTGTGAAAAATATGAAGAGCTTCTAAAGGTTTGAAAAATGAGTGTAGCATGAAACGGTCTGAAAAATAAGAGGAGCATGAAGCGGTGTTGAAAGACATGAAGAGCCTGAAAAGGTGTGAAAAATATGAAGAGCTTCAAAAGGTGTCAAAAATATGAGGAGCATGAAACGGTCTCAAAAATAGGAGGAGCATGAAGCGGTGTTCAAAAACATAGAGAGCATGAAAAACTGTGAGAAATATGAAGAACTTCAAAAGCTGTCAAAAAAATGACGAGCATAAAACGGTCTGAAAAATAGGAAGAGCATGAAACGGTGTTCAAAAACATGAAGAGCCTGGAAAAGTTGGAAAAATATGAAGAGCCTCAAAACGTGTCAAAAATATGAGGAGCTTGAAACGGTCTGAAAAATAGGAGGAGCATGAAGCGGTGTTGAAAAACATGAAGAGCCTGAAAACGTGTGAAAAATATGAAGAGCTTCAAAAGGTGTCAAAAATATGAGGAGGATGAAACGGTCTGAAAAATAAAGGAGCATGACATGGTGATCAAAACGTGAAGAGCCTGAAAAGGTGTGAAAAATATGAAGAGCTTCAAAAGGTGTCAAAAATGAGATGAACATGAAACGGTCTGAAAAATAAAGGAGCATGAAATGGTGATCAAAACGTGAAGAGCCTGAAAAGGTGTGAAAAATAGGAAGAGCTTCAAAAGGTGTGAAATACATGAGGAGCATGAAACGGGCTGAAAAATAGGAGAAGCATGAAGTGGTGTGGAAAAACATGAAGAGCCTGAAAAGGTGTGAAAAATATGAAGAGCTTCAAAAGGTGAGAAATACATGAACAGCATGAAACCCTCTGAAAAATAGAAGGAGCATGAAGCGGTGTTCAAAAATATGAAGAGCCTGAAAAGGTGTGAAAATATGAAGAGCTTCAAAAGGTGTGAAAAATATGAAGAGCTTCAAAAGGTGTCAAAAATTAGATGAGTATGAAACGGTCTAAAAATTTGGAGGAGCAAGAAGTAGTGTTGAAAAAATGAAGAGCCTGAAAAGGTGTGAAAAATATGAAAAGCTTCAAAAGGTGTCAAAAATATGAGGAGCATGAAACGGTCTGAAAAATAGGAGGAGCATGAAGTGGTGTTGAAAAACATGAAGAGCCTGAAAAGGTGTGAAAAATATGAAGAGCTTCAAAAGGTGTCAAAATATGAGGAGCATGTAACAGTCTGAAAAATAGGAGGAGCATGAAGCGGTGTTGAAAAACATGAAGAGCCTGAAAAGGTGTGAAAAACATGAAGAGCCTGAAAAGGTGTGAAATATAGGAAGAGATTCAAAAGGTGTGAAATACATGAGGAGCATGAAACGGGCTGAAAAATAGGAGAAGCATGAAGGGGTGTGGAAAAACATGAAGAGCCTGAATAGGTTTGAAAAATATGAAGAGCTTCAAAAGTTGTGAAATACATGAGGAGCATGAAACTCTCTGAAAATAGAAATAGCATGAAGCGGTGTTGTAAAACATGAAGAGCCTGAAAACGTGTGAAAATATAAGGAGCTTCAAAAATAGGAAAAATATGAAGTGCTTCAAAAGGTGTGAAAAATTTGAAGAGCTTCAAAAGGTGTCAAAATGAGATGAGCATGAAACGGTCTGAAAAATACGAGGAGCATGAAGCGGTGTTGAAAATCATAAAGAGCCTGAAAAGTTGTGCAAAATATGAAGAGCTTCAAAAGATGTGAAAAATTTGAAGAGCTTCAAAAGGTGTCAAAATGAGATGAGCATGAAACGGTCTGAAAAATAGGAGAAGCATGAAGTGGTGTTGAAAAAAATGAAAAGCCTGAAAAGGTGTGAAATATATGAAGAGCTTCAAAAGATGTCAAAAATATGAGGAGAATGCAACGGTCTGCAAAATAGGAGAAGCATGAAATGGTGTTCAAAAACATGAAGAGCCTGAAAAGGTGTGAAAAACATGAAGAGCCTGAAAAGGTGTGAAAAATATGAAGAGCTTCAAAAGGTGTCAAAAATATGAGGAGCATGAAACGGTCTGAAAAATAGGAGGAGCATGAAGTGGTGTTGAAAAACATGAAGAGCCTGAAAAGGTGTGGAAAATATGAAGAGCTACAAAAGGTGTCAAAAATATGAGGAGCGTGACACGTTCTGAAAAATAGGAGGAGAATGAAGCGCTGTTGAAAAACAAGAAGCGCCTGAAAAGGTGTGAAAAATATGAAGAGCTTCAAAAGGTGTCAAAAATATGAGGAGCATGAAACGGTCTGAAAAATAGGAGGAGCATGAAGCGGTGTTGAAAAACTTGAAGAGCCTGAAAACGTGTGAAAAATATGAAGAGCATCAAAAGGTGTGAAAAATATGAAGAGCTTCAAAAGGTTTAAAAAATGAGATGAGCATGAAACGGTCTGAAAAATAGGAGGAGCATGAAGTGGTGTTGAAAAAAATGAAGAGCCTGAAAAGGTGTGAAACATATGAAGAGCTTCAAAAGGTGTAAAAATTATGAGGAGCATGAAACGGCCTGAAAAATTGGAGGAGCATGAAGTGGTGTGGAAAAATATGAAGAGCCTGATAAGGTGTGGAAAATATGAAGAGCTTCAAAAGGTGTCAAAAATATGAGGAGCATGAAACGGTCTGAAAAATAGGAGGAACATGAAGCCGTGTTCAAAAACATGAAGGGCCCAAAAAGGTGTGAAAATCACGAAGAGCTTCAAAAGGTGTCAAAAATATGAGGAGCATGAAACCGCCTGAAAAATAGGAGGAACATGAAGCCGTGTTAAAAAATATGTAGAGATTGAAAAGGTGTGAAAAATATGGAGAGCTTCAAAAGGTGTCAAAAATATGAGGAACATGAAACGGTCTGAAAAATAGGAGGAGCATGAAGTGGTGTTTAAAAACATGAAGAGCCTGAAAAGGTGTGAAAAATATGAAGAGCTTCAAAAGGTGTGAAAAATAGGAGGAGTATGAAGGGTTGTTGAAATACATGAAGTGTCTGAAAATGTGTGAAAAATATAAAAAGCTTCAACACGTGTCAAAAATATGAGGACCATGAAACTGTCTGAAAAATAGGAGGAGGCTGAAGTGATGTTGAAAAACATGAAGAGCCTGAAAAGGAGTGAAAAACTGAAGAGCTTCAAAAGGTGTGAAATACATGAGGAGCATGAAGCGGTCTGAAATATAGGAGGAGCATTAAGAGGCGTTGAAAAACATGAAGAGCCTGAAAAGGGGTGAAAAATATGAAGAGCTTCAAAAGGTGTGAAAAATATGAGGAGCATGAATCGGTCTGAAAAATAGGAGGAGCATGAAGTGGTGTTGAAACACATGAAGAGCCAGAAAACGTGTGAAAAATATGAAGAGTTTCAAAATGTGTGAAAAATATGAACAGCTTCAAAATGTGTAAAAAATGAGATGAGCATGAACCGGTGTGAAAAATAGGAGGATCATGAAGTGGTGTTGAAAAACATGAAGAGGCTGAAAAGGTGTGAAAAATATGAAGAGCTTCAAAAGGTGTGAAAAACATGAGGAGCATGAATCGGTCTGAAAAATAGTAGAAGCATGAGGTGGTGTTGAAAAACATGAAGAGCCAGAAAACGTGTGAAAAATTTGAAGAGCTTCAAAAGGTGTGAAAAATATGAAGAGCTTCAAAAGGTGTCAAAAATATGAGGAGCATGAAACGGTCTGAAAAATAGGATGAGCATGAAGCGGTGTTGAAAAACATGAAGAGCCTGAAAAGGTGTGAAAAATATGAAGAGCTCCAAAAGGTGTCAAAAATAAAGTGGAGCATGAAACGGTCTGAAAAATAGGAGGAGCAGGAAGCGGTGTTGAAAAACATGAAGAGCCTGAAAAGGTGTGAAAATATGAAGGGCTTCAAAAGCTGTCAAAAATATTAGGATCATGAAACGATCTGAAATATAGCAGGAGCAGTGAAGCAGTGTTCAAAAACATGAAAAGGCTGAAAAGGTGTGAAATATATGAAGAGCTTCAAAAGGTGTCAAAAATAGGAGGAGCATGAAATGGTCTGAAAAATAGGAGGTGCATGAAGCGGTGTTTAAAAACATGAAGAGCCTGAATAGGTGTGAAAAATATAAAGAGCTTCAAAACGTGTCAAAAATATGACGACCATGAAACGGTCTGAAAAATAGGAGGAGGCTGAAGTGGTGTTGAAAAACATGAAGAGCTTGAAAACGTGGAAAAATATGAAGAGTTTCAAATGGTGTGAAAAATATGAAGAGTTTTAAAAGGTGTCAAAAAAGAAATGAGCATAAAACAGTCTGAAAAATAGGAGGAGCATGAAGTGGTGTTCAAAAAAATGAAGAGCGTGAAAATATGTTAATAATATTAAGAGCTTCAAAAGGTGTCAAAAATATGAGGAGCATGAAACAGTCTGAAAAATAGGAGGAGCATGAAGCTGTGTTCAAACAAATGAAGAGCCTGAAACGGTGTGAAATATATGAAGAGCTTCAAAGGTGTCAAAAATATGAGGAGCATGAAACAGTCTGAAAAATAGGCGGAGCATGAACCGGTGTTCAAAAACGTGAAGAGCCTGAAAACTTGTGAAAAATATGAAGAGCTTGAAAAGGTGTCAAATATATGAGGAGCATGAAACGGTCTGAAAAATGGGAGGAGCATGAAACGGTGTTAAAAAACATGAAGAGCCTGAAGAGGTGTGAAAAATATGAGGAGCTTCAAAAGGTGTAAAATATAGGAGGAGCATGAAGCGGTGTTCAAAACATGAAGAGCCTGAAAAGGTGTGAAAAATTTGAAGAGCTTCAAAAGGTTTCAAAATATGAGAAGCATGAAACGGTCTGAAAAATACGAGGAACATGAAACGTTGTTGAAAAACATGAAGGGCCTGAAAACGTGTGAAAAATATGAAGAGCTTCAAAAGGTGTGAAAAATATGAAGAGCTTCAAAAGGTTTCAAAATATGAGAAGCATGAAACGGTCTGAAAAATACGAGGAACATGAAACGGTGTTGAAAAACATGAAGAACCTGAAAACGTGTGAAAAATATGAAGAGCTTCAAAAGATGTGAAAAATATGAAGAGCTTCAAAAGGTGTCAAAAATATGAATTGCATGAAACCGTCTGAAAAATAGGAGGAGCATGAAACGGTCTGAAAAAATGGAGGAGCATGAAATGGTGTTGAAAAACATGAAGAGCCTGAAAATGTGTGAAAAATATGAAGAGCTTCAAAAGGTGTCAAAGATATCAGGAGCATGAAACGGTCTGAAAAATAGGAGGAGCATGAAGCAGTGTTGAAAAACAGGAAGCGCCTGAAAAGGTGTGAAAAATATGAAGAGCTTCAAAATGTGTCAAAAATATGAGGAGCATGAAATGGTCTGAACAAGAGGAGGAGCCTGAAAAGGAGTTCAAAAACATGAAGAGCCTGAAAAGTGTGAAAAATATGAAGAGCTTCAAAAGGTGTCAAAAATATGAGGAGCATGAAACGGTCTGAAAAATAGGAGGAGCATGAAGCGGTGTTGAAAAACAGGAAGCGCCTGAAAAGGTGTGAAAAATATGAAGATCTACACAAGGTGTCAGAAATACAAGGAGCATGAAACGGTCTCAAAAATAGGAGGAGCATGAAAGGGTGTTGAAAAACATGAACAGCATGAAAAGCTTTGAAAAATATGAAGAGCTTCACAACGTGTCAGAAAAACGAGGAGCATGAAACGGTCTGAAAAATATGAGGAGCATGAAACGGTGTTCAAAAACATGAAAACCCTGAAAAGTTGTGAAATCTATGAAGAGCTTCAAAATATGTTAAAAATTGGAGGAGCATGAAACGGTCTGAAAAATATGAGGAGCAAGAAACGGTGTGAAAAATATGAAGAGCTTCAAAATGTGTCAAAAATATGAGGACCATGAAACGGTCTGAAAAATAGGAGGAGCATGAAGTGGTATTGAAAATCATAAAGAGCCTGAAAAGGTGTGAAAAATATGAAGAGCTTCAAAAGGTGTCAAAAATATGAGGAGCATGAAACAGTGTTCAAAAACATGAAAAGCCTGAAAAGTTGTGAAATATATGAAGAGCTTCAAAACGTGTCAAAAATGTGAGGAGCATGAAACGGTCTGAACAATAGGAGGAACATGAATCGGTGTTGAAAAACATGAAGAAACTGAAAAGGTGTGAAAAATATGAAGAGCTTCAAAAGGTGTCAAAAATATGAGGAGCATGAACAGTCTGAAAAATAGTAGGAGCAGGAAACAGTGTTCAAAAACATGAAGAGCCTGAAATGGTGTGAAAATTATGAAGAGCTTCAAAAGGTGTCAAAAATATGAGGAGCATGAAACAGTCCGAAAAATAGGAGCAGCATGAAGCGGTTTTGAAAAACATGAAGAGCCTTAAAAGATGTGAAAAATATGAAGCACTTCAAAAGGTTTCAAAAATATGAGGAGCATGAAACGGTCTGAAAAATAGGAGGAGCATGAAACGCTTTTCAAATCGTGAAGAGCCTGAAAATGTGTGAAATATATGAAGAGCTCCAAAAGGTGTCAAAAATAGGAGGAGCATGAAGCGGTGTAGAAAAACCTGAATAGCCTGAAAAGGTGTGAAAAATATGAAGATATTCAAAAGGTGTCAAAAATATGAGGAGCATGACACGGTCAGAAATATAGCAGGAGCATGAAGTGGTGTTGAAAACATGAAGATCCTGAAAAGTTGTGAAATGATGAAGAGCATCAAAAGGTGTCAAATATATGAGCAGCATGAAACGTTCTGAAAAATTGGAGGTGCAAGAAACGATGTTCAAAACATGAAGAGCCTGAAAAGGTGTGAAAAATATGAAGGGCTTCAAAACGTATCAAAAATATGAGGAGCATGAAACTGTTTGAAAAACAGGAGGAGCATGAAGCCGTGTTGAAAAACATGAAGAGCCTGAAAAGGTGTGAAAAATATGAAGAGCTTGAATATGTATCAAAAATATGAGGAGCATGAAACGGTCTGAAAAATAAGAGGAGCATGAAGCGGTGTTGAAAAATATGAAGAGCATGAAATCGTGTAAAAAATATGGAGAGCTTCAAAAGGTGTGAAAAATATGAAAAGCTTCTAAAGGTGTCAAAAATGAGATGGGCATGAAACGGTCTGAAAATTAGGAGGAGCATGAAGTGGTGTTGAAAAACATGAAGAGTTTGAAAAAGGTGTGAAAAATATGAGCAGAATAAAACGGTCTGAAAAATAGGAGGAGCATTAAGTGGTGTAGAAAAACATGAAGAGCCTGAAAAGGTGTGAAAAATATGAAGAGCTTCAAAAGGTGTCAAAAAGATGAGGAGCTTGAAACGGTCTGAAATATAGGAGGAGCATGAAAAGGTGTTAAAAAACATGAAGAGCTTCAAAAGGTGTCAAAAACATGAGGTGCATGAAAAGGTCTGAAAAATAGGAGGAGCATGAAAAGGTGTGAAAAATATGAAGAACTTCAAAAGGTGTCAAGAACATGAGGTGCATGAAAAGGTCTGAAAAATAGGAGGAGCATGAATCGTTGTAGAAAAACATGAAGAGCCTGACAACGTGTGAAACTATGAAGAGCTTCAAAAGGTGTCAAAAATATGAGGAGCATGAAATGGTCTGAAAAATAGGAGGAGCATGAAACGGTGTTTAAAAATATGAAGAGCCTGAAAAGGTGTGAAAAATATAGAGAGCTTCAAAATGTGTCAAAAATATGAGGAGCATGAAACGGTCTGAAATATAGGTGGAGCATGAAGTGATGTTGAGAAACATGAAGAATCTGATAAGGTGTGAAATATATGAAAAGCTTCAAAATGTGTCAAAAATATGAGGAGAATGAAACTGTCTGAAAAATAGGAGGAGCATGAAGCAGTTTTGAAAAACATGAAAAGACTGAAAGTGTGTGAAAAATATGAAGAGCTTCAAAAGCTGTCAAAAATATGAGGAGCGTGAAACGGTCTGAAAAATAGGAAGAGCTTGAAGTGGTGTTGAAAAACATGAAGAGCCTGAAAAAGGTGTGAAACATATGAGGAGCATGAAACGGTCTGAAAAGTAGGAGGTGCATGAGACGGTGTTGAAATACATGAAAAGCCTGAAAAGGTGTGAAAAATAAGAAGAGCTTCAAAAGGTGTGAAAAATATGAAAAGCTTCTAAAGGTGTCAAAAATGAGATGGGCATGAAACGGTCTGAAAATTAGGAGGAGCATGAAGTGGTGTTGAAAAACATGAAGAGTTTGAAAAAGGTGTGAAAAATATGAGTAGAATAAAACGGTCTGAAAAATAGGAGGAGCATTAAGTGGTGTAGAAAAACATGAAGAGCCTGAAAAGGTGTGAAAAATATGAAGAGCTTCAAAAGGTGTCAAAAATATGAGGAGCATGAAATGGTCTGAAAAATAGGAGGAGCATGAAGCGGTGTTTAAAAATATGAAGAGCCTGAAAAGGTGTGAAAAATATAGAGAGCTTCAAAATGTGCTAAAAATATGAGGAGCATGAAACGGTCTGAAATATAGGTGGAGCATGAAGTGATGTTGAGAAACATGAAGAACCTGATAAGGTGTGAAATATATGAAAAGCTTCAAAATGTGTCAAAAATATGAGGAGAATGAAACTGTCTGAAAAATAGGAGGAGCATGAAGCAGTTTTGAAAAACATGAAAAGACTGAAAGTGTGTGAAAAATATGAAGAGCTTCAAAAGCTGTCGAAAATATGAGGAGCGTGAAACGGTCTGAAAAATAGGAAGAGCTTGAAGTGGTGTTGAAAAACATGAAGAGCCTGAAAAAGGTGTGAAACATATGAGGAGCATGAAACGGGCTGAAAAGTAAGAGGTGCATGAGACGGTGTTGAAATACATGAAAAGCCTGAAAAGGTGTGAAAAATATGAAGAGCTTCAAAGGATGTCAAAAATATGAGGAGCATGAAATTGTCTGAAAAATAGGAAGAGAATGAAGCGGTGTAGAAAAACATGAAAAACCTGAAAAGGTGTGAAAAATATAAAGAGCGTCAAAAGGTGTCAAAACGATGAGGAGCATGAAACGGTCTGAAATATAGGGGGAGCATGAAGCGGTGTAGAAAAACATGAAGAGCCTGAAAAGGTGTGAAAAATATGAAGAGCTTCAAAAGGTGTCAAAAATATGAGGAGCATGAAACGGTCTGAAAAAAAGGAGCAGCATGAAGCCGTGTTGAAAAACACGAAGAGCCTGAAACGGTGTGAAAAATATGATGAGCTTCAAAGGTGTCAAAAATATGAGGAGCATGAAACGGTCTGAAAAATAGGAGGAGCATGAAGTGGTATTGAAAAACAGAAAGAGCCTGAAAAGGTGTGAAAAATATGAACAGCTTCAAAAGGTGTCAAAAATATGTGGAGCATGAAACGGATTAAAAAAATAAGAGGAGCATGAAACGGTCTTCAAGAACATGAAGAGCCTGAAAAGGTGTGAAAAATATGAAGAGCTTCAAAAGGTGTCAAAAATATGAGGAGCATGAAACGGTCTGAAAGATAGGAGGAGCATGAAGTGGTATTGAAAAACAGAAAGAGCCTGAAAATGTGTGAAAAATATGAAGAGCTTCAAAAGATGTGAAAAATATGAGGACCCTAAAACGGTCTGAAAAATAGGAGGAGCATGAAGTGGTATTGAAAAACATAAAGAGCCTGTAAAGGTGTGAAAAATATGAAGAGCTTCAAAAGGTGTCAAAAATATGAGGACCCTGAAACAGTCTGAAAAATAGGAGGAGCATGAAGTGGTACTGAAAAACATAAAGAGCCTGTAAAGGTGTGAAAAATATGAAGAGCTTCAAAAGGTTTCAAAAATATGAGGAGCATGAAACAGTGTTCAAAAACATGAAAAGCCTGAAAAGTTGTGAAATATATGAAGAGCTTCAAAAGGTGTCAAAAATGTGAGGAGCATGAAACGCTCTGAAAATAGGAGGAACATGAAGCGGTGTGGAAAAACATGAAGAACCTGAAAAGGTGTGAAAAATATGAAGAGCTTCAAAATGTGTCAAAAATATGAGGAGCATGAACAGTCTGAAAAAAAGGAGGAGCAGGAAACAGTGTTCAAAAACATGAAGAGCCTGAAATGGTGTGAAAAATATGAAGAGCTTCAAAACTTGTCAAAAATATGAGGAGCATGAAACAGTCCGAAAAATAGGAACAGCATGAAGCGGTTTTGAAAAACATGAAGAGGCTTAAAAGATGTGAAAAATATGAAGCACTTCAAAAGGTTTCAAAAATATGAGGAGCATGAAACGGTCTGAAAAGTAGGAGGAGCATGAAACGCTTTTCAAAGCGTGAAGAGCCTGAAAAGGTGTGAAAAATATGGAGAACTTCAAAAGCTGTCAAAAATATGAGGAGCATGAAACGGTGTTCAAAAACATGAAAAGCCTGAAAATGTGTGAAATATATGAAGAGCTCCAAAAGGTGTCAAAAATAAGAGGAGCATGAAGCGGTGTATAAAAACCTGAAAAGCCTGAAAAGGTGTGAAAATTATGAAGATCTTCAAAAGGTGTCAAAAATATGAGGAGCATGACACGGTCAGAAATATAGCAGGAGCATGAAGTGGTGTTGAAAACATGAAGAACCTGAAAAGTAGTGAAATGATGAATAGCTTCAAAAGGTGTCAAATATATGAGCAGCATGAAACGTTCTGAAAAATTGGAGGTGCAAGAATTGATGTTCAAAACATGAAGAGCCTGAAAAGGTGTGAAATATATGAAGGGCTTCAAAAAGTACCAAAATATGAAGAGCATGAAACGGTCTGAAAAATTGGAGGAGCATGAAACGGTGTTCAAATCGTGAAGAGCCTGAAAAGGTGTGAAAAATATGAAAAACTTCAAAAGTTGTCAAAAATATGAGGAGCATGAAACTGTCTGAAAAATAGGAGGAGCATGAAACGTTGTTCAAAAATATGAAGAGCCTGAAAAGGTTTGAAAAATGTGAAGAGCTTGAAAAGGTGTCAAAAATATGAGGGGCATGAAACGGTCTGAAAAAGAGAATGAGCATGAAACTGTGTTGAAAACCTGAAGAGCCAGAAAAGGTGTGAAAAATATGACGAGCTTCAAAAGATATAAAAAATATGAGGAGCATGAAACGGTTTGAAAAATACAAGGAGCATGATGTGGTGTTGAAAACATGAAGTGCATAAAAATGTGTGAAAAATATGAAGAGCTTCAAAAGATTTCAAAATATGAGGAGCATGTAACGGTCTGAAAATTAGGAGGAGCATGAGGTGGTGTTCAAAAACATGAAGAGCCTGAAAAGGTGTGAAAAATATGAAGAGATTCAAAAGGTGTCAATAATATGAGGAGCATGAAACGGTCTGAAAAATATGAGGAGCATGAATCGGTGTTCAAAAACATGAAGAGCCTGAAAAGCTGTGAAAAATATGAAGAGCATCAAGATTGTCAAAATATGAGGAGCATGAAATGGTCTGAAAAATAGGAAGAGCATGAAACGGTGTTGAAAAACATGAAGATCCTGAAAAAGTGTGAAAAATATGAAGAGCTTCAAAAGGTGTCAAAAATATGAGGAGCATGAAACGGTGTTCAAAAACATGAAAAGCCTGAAAATGTGTGAAATATGTGAAGAGCTCCAAAAGGTGTCAAAAATAGGAGGAGCATGAAGCGGTGTAGAAAAACCTGAATAGCCTGAAAAGGTGTGAAAAATATGAAGATATTCAAAAGGTGTCAAAAATATGAGGAGCATGACACGGTCAGAAATATAGCAGGAGCATGAAGTGGTGTTGAAAACATGAAGATCCTGAAAAGTTGTGAAATGATGAAGAGCTTCAAAAGGTGTCAAATATATGAGCAGCATGAAACGTTCTGAAAAATTGGAGGTGAAAGAATTGATGTTCAAAACATGAAGAGCCTGAAAAGGTGTGAAAAATATGAAGGGCTTCAAAAAGTACCAAAATATGAGGAGCATGAAACGGTCTGAAAAACAGGAGGAGCATGAAACGGTGTTCAAATCGTGAAGAGCCTGAAAAGGTGTGAAAAATATGAAAAACTTCAAAAGTTGTCAAAAATATGAGAGCATGAAACTGTCTGAAAAATAGGAGGAGCATGAAACGTTGTTCAAAAACATGAAGAGCCTGAAAAGGTTTGAAAAATGTGAAGAGCTTGAAACAGTGTAAAATATATGAGGGGCATGAAACGGTCTGAAAAAGAGAATGAGCATGAAACTGTGTTGAAAACCTGAAGAGCCAGAAAAGGTGTGTAAAATATGACGAGCTTCAAAAGATATAAAAAATATGAGAGCATGAAACGGTCTGAAAAATAGGAGGAGAATGAAGCGGTGTTGAAAAACATGAAGAGCCTGAAAATGTGTGAAAATTATGAAGAGCTTCAAAAGGTGTGAAATTCATGAGGAGCATGAAACGGTCTGAATAATAGGAGGATCATGAAGCTTTGTTGAAAAACATGAACAGCCTAAAAAGGTGTGAAATATATGAAGAGATTCAAAAGGTTTAAAATATATGAGAAGCATGAAACGGTCTGAAAAATAGAGGCAGCATAATGCGGTGTTCAAAAACATGAAGAGCCTGAAAAGGTGTGAAAGATAGGAAGAGCTTAAAAAGGTGTGAAATATATGAGGAGCATGAAACGGTCTGAAAATTAGGAGGAGCATGAAGCTGTGTTCAAAAACATGAGAGCCTGAAAAGGTGTGAAAAACATGAAGAGCCTCAAAAGGTTACAAAATAAGAGGAGAATGAAGCGGTGTTCAAAAACATGAAGAGCCTGAAAAAGTGTGAAAAATATGAAGAGCTTATAAAATTGTCAAAATTATGAGGAGCATGAAACGGTCTGAAAAATAGGAGGAGCATGAAGCGGTGTTCAGAAACATGAAGAGCCTGAAAAAGTGTGAAAAATATGAAGAGCTTCAAAAGGTATGAAAAATATGAAGAGCTTCAAAAGGTGTCAAAAAAGAGATGAGCATGAAACGGTCTGACAAATATGAGGAGCATGAAGCGGTGTTGAAAAACGAAGAGCCTGAAATGGTGTGAAAAATATGAAGAGCTTCAAAATGTGTGAAATACATGAGGAGCAAGAAACGGTCTGAAAAATAGGAGGAGCATGAAGTGGTGTTCAAAAACATGTACAGCCTGAAAAGGTGTGAAAAATATGAAGAGCTTCAAAAGGTGTGAAAAATATGGAGGAGCATGAAGCGGTGTTCAAAAACATGAGAAGCCTGAAAAGGTGTGAAAAATATGAAGAGCTTCAAAAGGTGTAAAAATTATGAGGAGCATGAAACGGTCTGAAAAATAGGAGGAGCATGAAGTGGTGTTGAAAAACATGAAGAGCCTGAAAAGGTGTGAAAAATATGAAGAGCTTCAAAACGTGTCAAAAATATGAGAAGCATGCAACGTTCTGAAAAATAGGAGGAGTAAGAACCGTTATTGAAATACATGAAGAGCCTGAAAACATGTGAAGAATATGAAGAGCTCAAAAGTTTTGAAAAAAATGAAGAGCTTCAGAAGGTGTCAAAAATGAGATGAGCATGAAACCTTCGGAAAAATAGGAGAAGCATGAAGTGGTGTTGAAAAACGTGAAGAGCTTCAAAAGGTGAGAAAAATATGAAGAGTTTCAAAAACGTGAAAAATATGAAGAGCTTTAAAAGGTATGAAAAATATGAACAGCTTCTAAAGGTTTCAAAAAAGAGATGAGCATTAAACGGTCTGAAAAATAGCAGGAGCATGAAGCGGTGTTGAAAATCATGAAGAGCCTGAAAAGGTGTGAAAAACATGAAGAGCTTCAAAAGGTGTGAAAAATATGAAGAGCTTCAAAAGGTGTCAAAAATATGAGAAGCATGAAACAGTCTGAAAAATAGGAGGAGCATGATGCGGTGTTGTAAAACATGAAGAGCCTGAAAAGTTGTGAAAAATTGGAAGAGCTTCATTACGTGTGAAATACATGAGGAGCATGAAACGGTCTGAAAAATAGGAGGAGCATGAAATTGTGTTAAAAAAAATGAAGAGCCTGAAAAGGTGTGTAGTATATGAAGATTTCAGAAGGTGTCAAAATATGAGGAGCATGAAAAGGTCTGAAAAATAGGAGGAGCATGAAGTGATGTTGAAAAACATGAAGAGCCTGAAAACGTGTGAAAAATAGGAGGAGCTTCAAAAGGTGTCAAAAATATGAGGAGCATGAAACGGTCTGAAAAATAGGAGGAGCAAGAAGCGGCGTGCAAAAACATGAAGAGCCTGAAAAGGTGTGAAAAATATGAAGAGCTTCAAAAGGTGTGAAAAATGAAAGGAGCATGAAACGGTATGAAAAATAGAAGGAGCATGAAGTGGTGTTGAAAAAAAAGAAGAGCCTGAAAATGTGTGAAAAATATGAAGAGCTTCAAAAGGTGTGAAATACATGAGGAACATTAAACGTTCTGAAAAATAGGAGGAGCATGAAGCGGTGTTCAAAAACATGAAGAGCCTGAAAAGGTGTGAAAAATATGAAGAGCTTCAAAAGGTGTGAAAAATATGAGGAGCATGAAACGGTCTGCAAAAAATGAGGAGCAAGAAGTGTTGTTCAAAAACATGAAGAGCCTGAAAAGGTGTGAAAATATGAGAAGCTTCAAAAGGTGTCAAAAATGAGATGAGCATGGTACGGTCTGAAAAATAGGAGGAGCATGAAGTAGTGTTGAAAAAAATGAAGAGCCTGAAAAGGTGTGAAAAACATGAAGAGCTTTAAAACGTGTGAAAAATATGAAGAGCTTCAGAAGGTGTAAAAAATATGAGGAGCATGAAACGGTTTTGAGAAACATGAATAGCCTGAAAATATGTGAAAAATATGAAGAGCATAACAATATGTGAAAAATATGAGGAGCATGAAACTGTGTTCAAAACATGAAGAGCCTGAAAAGGTGTGAAAAATATGAAGATCTTCAGAAGGTGTCAAAATTGAAGGCATTTCCCCTGAAATCAGGAACAAGACAAGGGTGCCCACTCTCACCACTACTATTCAACATAGTGTTGGAAGTTCTGGCCACAGCAATCAGAGCAGAAAAAGAAGTAAAAGGAATCCAGATAGGAAAAGAAGAAGTAAAACTCTCACTGTTTGCAGATGACATGATCCTCTACATAGAAAACCCTAAAGACTCTACCAGAAAATTACTAGAACTAATCAATGAATATAGTAAAGTTGCAGGATATAAAATTAACACACAGAAATCCCTTGCATTCCTATATACTAACAATGAAAAAACAGACAGAGAAATTAAGGAAACAATACCATTCACCATTGCAAGAAAAAGAATAAAATACTTAGGAGTATATCTACCTAAAGAAACAAAGGACCTATACATAGAAAACTATAAAACACTGATGAAAGAAATCAAAGAGGACACAAACAGATGGAGAAACATACCGTGTTCATGGATTGGAAGAATTAATATTGTCAAAATGGCTATTCTACCCAAAGCAGTCTATAGATTCAATGCAATCCCTATCAAGCTACCAATGGTATTTTTCACAGAACTAGACCAAAGAATTTCACAATTTGTATGGAAATACAAAAAACCTCGAATAGCCAAAGTAATCTTGAGAAAGAAGAATGGAGCTGGAGGAATCAACCTGCCTGACTTCAGACTCTACTACAAAGCCACAGTCATCAAGACAGTATGGTACTGGCACAAAGACAGAAATATAGATCAATGGAACAGAATAGAAAGCCCAGAGATAAATCCACGAACCTATGGACACCTTATCTTTGACAAAGGAGGCAAGGATATACAATGGAAAAAAGACAACCTCTTTAACAAGTGGTGCTGGGAAAACTGGTCAACCACTTGTAAAAGAATGAAACTAGAACACTTTCTAACACCATACACAAAAATAAACTCAAAATGGATTAAAGATCTAAATGTAAGACCAGAAACTATAAAACTCCTAGAGGAGAACATAGGCAAACCACTCTCTGACATAAATCAAAGCAAGATCTTCTATGACCCACCTCCCAGAATATTGGAAATATAAGCAAAACTAAACAAATGGGACCTAATGAAACTTAAAAGCTTTTGCACTACAAAGGAAACTATAAGTAAGGTGAAAAGACAGCCCTCAGATTGGGAGAAAATAATAGCAAATGAAGAAACAGACAAAGGATTAATCTCAAAAATATACAAGCAACACCTGCAGCTCAATTCCAGAAAAATAAATGACCCAATCAAAAAATGGGCCAAAGAACTAAACAGACATTTCTCCAAAGAAGACATACAGATGGCTAACAAACACATGAAAAGATGCTCAGCATCACTCATTATTAGAGAAATACAAATCAAAACCACAATGAGGTACCATTACACGCCAGTCAGGATGGCTGCTATCCAAAAGTCTACAAGCAATAAATGCTGGAGAGGGTGTGGAGAAAAGGGAACCCTCTTAGACTGTTGGTGGGAATGCAAACTAGTACAGCCGCTATGGAAAACAGTGTGGAGATTTCTTAAAAAACTGGAAATAGAACTGCCATATGACCCAGCAATCCCACTTCTGGGCATACACACTGAGGAAACCAGAACTGAAAGAGACACGTGCACCCCAATGTTCATCGCAGCACTGTTTATAATAGCCAGGACATGGAAGCAACCTAGATGCCCATCAGCAGATGAATGGATAAGGAAGCTGTGGTACATATACACCATGGACTATTACTCAGCCATTAAAAAGAATTCATTTGAACCAGTCCTAATGAGATGGATGAAGCTGAAGCCCATTATACAGAGTGAAGTAAGCCAGAAAGATAAAGAACATTACACCATACTGACACATGTATATGGAATTTAGAAAGGTGATAACGATAACCCTATATGCAGAACAGAAAAAGAGACACAGAAATACAGAACAGACTTTTGAACTTTGTGGGAGAATGTGAGGGTGGGATATTTCAAAAGAACAGCATGTATCCTATCTATGGTGAAACAGATCACCAGCCCAGGTGGGATGAAGGAGACAAGTGCTCCGGCCTGGTGCACTGGGAAGACCCAGAGGAATCGGGGGGAGAGGGAGCTGGGAGGGGGGATCGGGATTGGGAATACATGTAAATCCATGGCTGATTCATATCAATGTATGACAAAACCCACTGGAAAAAAAAAGTATGAGGAGCATGAAACAGTCTGAAAAATAGGAGGAGCATGAAACGGTGATCAAAAACATGAAGAGCCTGAAAACGTGTGAAAAATATGAAGAGTTTCAAAAGGTGTGAAAAATAGGAAAAGCCTCAAAACCTGTCAAAAATATGAGGAGCATGAAACGGTCTGAAAAATAGCAGCAGCATGAAGCGGTGTTGAAAAACATGAATAGTCTGAAAACGGGTGAAAATATGAAGAGGTTCAAAAGTTCTGAAAAATATGAAGAGCTTCAAAAGGGGTCAAAAATTAGATGAGCATGACGGTCTGAAAAATAGGAGGAGCATGAAGCACTGTTGAAAATCATGAAGAGTCTGAAAAGGTGTGAAAAATATGAAAAGCTTCAAAAGATGTGAAAAATATGAAGAGCTTCAAAAAGTGTGAAATACATGAGGAGGATTAAACGGTCTGAAAAATAGGAGGAGCATTAAGCGGTGTTGAAGAACATGAAGGCCTGAAAACATGTGAAAAATATGAAGAGCTTCAGAAGGTGTGAAAAATATGAAGAGCTTCAAAAGGTGTCAAAAATTAGATGAGCATGAAACGGTCTGAAAAATAGGAGGAGCATGAAACGGTGTTGAAAAAAATGAAGGGCCTGAAAAGGTTTGAAAAATATGAAAAGCTTCAAAAGGTGTCAAAAATATGGGGAGCATGAAACTGTCTCAAAAATAGGAGGAGCATGAAGCGGTGTTCAAAAACATGAAGAGCTTGAAAAGGTGTGAAAAATATGAAGAGTTTCTAAAGGTGTCAAAAATATGAGGAGCATGAAACGGTCTGAAAAATAGGAGGAGCATGAACTGGTGTTGAAAAACATGGAGAGCCTGAAAAGGTTTGAAAAATATGAAGAGCTTCAAAAGGTGTGAAAAATATGAGGAGCATGATACGGTCTCAAAAATAGGAGGAGCATGAAGCGGTGTTGAAAAACATGAAGAGCTTTAAAACGTGTGAAAAATATGAAGAGCTTCAAAAAGTGTGAAATACATGAGGAGGATTAAACGGTCTGAAAAATAGGAGGAGCATTAAGCGGTGTTGAAAAACATGAAGGCCTGAAAACATGTGAAAAATATGAAGAGCTTCAAAAGGTGTGAAAAATATGAAGAGCTTCAAAAGTTGTGAAATACATGTGGAGCATTAAACGGTCTGAAAAATAGGAGGAGCATGAAGCGGTGTTGAAAAATATGAAGAGCCTGAAAAGGTGTGAAAAATATGAGGAGCTTCAAAAGGTGTGAAATACATGTGGAGCATTAAACGGTCTGAAAAACAGGAGGAGCATGAAGTGGTGTTCAAAAACAAGAAGAGCCTGGAAAGGTATGAAAAATATGAGGAGCTTCAAAAGGTGTGAAATACATGTGGAGCATTAAACGGTCTGAAAAATAGGAGGAGCATGAAGCGGTGTTCAAAAACAAGAAGAGCCTGAAAAGGTGTGAAAAATATGAGGAGTTTCAAAAGGTGTGAAATACATGTGGAGCATTAAACGGTCTCAAAAATAGGAGGAGCATGAAACGGTGATAAAAAATGAAGAGCGTGAAATGGTGTGAAAAATATGAAGAGCTTCAAAATGTGTCAAATATAAGAGGAGCATGAAACAGTGTTCAAAAACATGAAGAGCCTGAAAAGCTGTGAAAATTATGAAGAGCTTCAAAAGGTGCCAAAAATATATGGAGCATGAAACGGTCTGAAAAATAGGAGGAGCATGAAGCGGTGTTGAAAAACATGAAGAGTCTGAAAAGGTGTGAAAAATATGAAGAGCTTCAAAAGGTGTCAAAAATATGAGGAGCATGAAACGATATGAAAAATAGGAGGAGCATGAAACGCTGTTCAAAATATGAAGAGGCTGAAAAGGTATGAAAAATATGAAGAGCTTCAAAACTTCTCAAAAACATGAGGAGCATGAAAACGTATGAAAATAGGAGGAGCATGAAGCAGTGTTCACAAATATGAAGAGCCTGAAAAGGTGTGAAAAATATTAAGTGTTTCAAAACGTGTCAAAAATATGAGGAGCATGAAAAGTTCTGAAAAATAGGAGGAGCATGAAGCGGTGTTCAAAAACCTGAAGAGCCTGAAAACGTGTGAAAAATATGAAGAGCTTCAAACGGTGTGAAATATATGAGGAGCATGAAACGGTCTGAAAAATACGAGGAGCATGAAGCCGTGTTCAAAAAACTGAAGAGCCTGAAAAGTTGTGAAAAATATGAAGAGCTTCAATAGGGTTAAAAATATGAGGAGCATGAAACGGTCTGAAAAATAGGAGGAGCAAAAGCGGTGTTCCAAAACATTAAGAGCCTGAAAAGGTATGAAAAATATGAAGAGCTTCAAAAAGTGTCAAAAATATGAGGAGCATGAAACGGTCTGAAAAATACGAGGAGCATGAAGCCGTGTTCAAAAACCTGAAGAGCATGAAACGGTGTTGAGAAACATGAAGAGCATGAAAAGATGTGAAAAATATGAAGAGTATGAAAAAGTGTGAAAAATATGAGGAGCATGAAACAGTCAGAAAAATACGACGAGCATGAAGCCGTGTTAAAAAACCTGAAGAAACTGAAAAGGTGTGAAAAATATGAACAGCTTCAAAAAGTGTCAAACGTATGAGGAGCATGAAACCGTCTGAAAAATAGGAGGAGCATGAAATGGTGTTCAAAAACATGAAGAGTCTGAAAGGTGTGAAAAATATGAAGAGCATGAAAATGTGTGAAAAATATGAGGGGCATGAAACTGTGTTCAAAAAAATGCAGAGCCTGAAAAGGTGTGAAAAATATGAAGAACTTCAAAACGTGTCAAAAATATGAGGAGCATGAAACTGTCTGAAAAAGGAGGAGCATGAAGCGGTGTTCAAAAACATGAAGAGCCTGAAAAGGTGTAAAATATATGAAGAGCTTCAAAAAGTGTCAAAAATATGAGGAACATGAAACCTTTTGAAAAATAGGAGGAGCATGAAGCGGTGTTAGAAAACCTAAAGAGCCTGAAAAGGTGTGAAAAATATGAAGAGCTTCAAAAGGTGTGTAAAATATGAGGAGCATGAAACGGTCTGCAAAATAGGAGGAGCATGAAATGGTGTTCAAAAACATGAAGAGCCTGAAAAGGTGTGAAAAATATGGAAAGCTTCAAAAGGTGTCAAAAATATGAGGAGCATGAAACGGTCTGAAAAATAGGAGTAGCATGATGCGGTGTTCAAAAACATGAAGAGCTTGAAAAGGTGTGAAAAATATGAAGAGCTTCAAAAGGTGTCAAAAGTATGAGGAGCATGAAACGGTCTGAAAAATAGGAGAGCATGAAGCGGTGTTCAAAAATATAAAGAGCCTGAAAAGGTGTGAAAAATACGAAGAGCTTCAAAAGGTGTCAAAAATATAAGGAGCA
This sequence comes from Dama dama, assembly GCF_033118175.1. Taxonomy (NCBI): domain Eukaryota; kingdom Metazoa; phylum Chordata; class Mammalia; order Artiodactyla; family Cervidae; genus Dama; species Dama dama. Next base: position 388,571 of record NW_026870932.1, read on the forward strand.
TGAAACGATCTTAAAAAAAGGAGGAGGATGAAGCGGTGTTGAAAAACATGAAGAGTCTGAAAACGTGTGAAAAATATGAAGAGCTTCAAAAGGTGTCTAAAATGAGATGAGCATTTAACGGTCTGAAAAATAGGAGGAGCATGAAGCGGTGTTGAAAAACATGAAGGCCTGAAAACGTGTGAAAAATATGAAGAGCTTCAAAAGGTGTGAAAAATATGAAGAGTTTCAAAATGTATCAAAAATATGAGGAGCATGAAACGCTGTTTAAAAATATGAAGAGCCTGAAAAAGTGTGAAAAATATGAAGAGCTTCAAAAGGTGTCAAATATAGGAGGAGCATGAAACAGTGTTCAAAAACAAGAAGAGCCTGAAAAGGTGTGAAAAATATGAAGAGCTTCAAAAGGTGTCAAAAATATGAGGAGAATGAAACAATCTGAGAAATAGGAGGAGCATGAAGCGGTGTTCAAAAACATGAAGAGCCTGAAAAGCTGTGAAAAATATGAGGAGCTTCAAAAGGTGTGAAAAATATGAAGAGCTTCAAAAGGTGTCAAAAATTAGATGAGCATGAAACGGTCTGAAAAATAGGAGGAGCATGAAGTGGTGTTGAAAAAAATGAAGAGCCTGAAAAGGTTTGAAAAATATGAAAAGCTTCAAAAGGTGTCAAAAATATGAGGAGCATGAAACTCTCTCAAAAATAGGAGGAGCATGAAGTGGTGTTCAAAAACAAGAAGAGCCTGAAAAGGTGTGAAAAATATGAAGAGCTTCAAAAGGTGTCAAAAATATGAGGAGCATGAAACGGTTTTGAGAAACATGAATAGCCTGCAAATATGTGAAAAATATGAAGAGCAAAGCAATATGTGAAAAATATGAGGAGCATGAAACTGTGTTCAAAACATGAAGAGCCTGAAAAGGTGTGAAAAATATGAAGATCTTCAGAAGGTGTCAAAATTGAAGGCATTTCCCCTGAAATCAAGAACAAGACAAGGGTGCCCACTCTCACCACTACTATTCAACATAGTGTTGGAAGTTCTGGCCACAGCAATCAGAGCAGAAAAAGAAGTAAAAGGAATCCAGATAGGAAAAGAAGAAGTAAAACTCTCACTGTTTGCAGATGACATGATCCTCTTCATAGAAAACCCTAAAGACTCTACCAGAAAATTACTAGAACTAATCAATGAATATAGTAAAGTTGCAGGATATAAAATTAACACACAGAAATCCCTTGCATTCCTATATACTAACAATGAAAAAACAGACAGAGAAATTAAGGAAACAATACCATTCACCATTGCAAGAAAAAGAATAAAATACTTAGGAGTATATCTACCTAAAGAAACAAAGGACCTATACATAGAAAACTATAAAACACTGATGAAAGAAATCAAAGAGGACACAAACAGATGGAGAAACATACCGTGTTCATGGATTGGAAAAATTAATATTGTCAAAATGGCTATTCTACCCAAAGCAGTCTATAGATTCAATGCAATCCCTATCAAGCTACCAATGGTATTTTTCACAGAACTAGACCAAAGAATTTCACAATTTGTATGGAAATACAAAAAACCTCGAATAGCCAAAGTAATCTTGAGAAAGAAGAATGGAGCTGGAGGAATCAACCTGCCTGACTTCAGACTCTACTACAAAGCCACAGTCATCAAGACAGTATGGTACTGGCACAAAGACAGAAATATAGATCAATGGAACAGAATAGAAAGCCCAGAGATAAATCCACGAACCTATGGACACCTTATCTTTGACAAAGGAGGCAAGGATATACAATGGAAAAAAGACAACCTCTTTAACAAGTGGTGCTGGGAAAACTGGTCAACCACTTGTAAAAGAATGAAACTAGAACACTTTCTAACACCATACACAAAAATAAACTCAAAATGGATTAAAGATCTAAATGTAAGACCAGAAACTATAAAACTCCTAGAGGAGAACATAGGCAAACCACTCTCTGACATAAATCAAAGCAAGATCTTCTATGACCCACCTCCCAGAATATTGGAAATATAAGCAAAACTAAACAAATGGGACCTAATGAAACTTAAAAGCTTTTGCACTACAAAGGAAACTATAAGTAAGGTGAAAAGACAGCCCTCAGATTGGGAGAAAATAATAGCAAATGAAGAAACAGACAAAGGATTAATCTCAAAAATATACAAGCAACACCTGCAGCTCAATTCCAGAAAAATAAATGACCCAATCAAAAAATGGGCCAAAGAACTAAACAGACATTTCTCCAAAGAAGACATACAGATGGCTAACAAACACATGAAAAGATGCTCAGCATCACTCATTATTAGAGAAATACAAATCAAAACCACAATGAGGTACCATTACACGCCAGTCAGGATGGCTGCTATCCAAAAGTCTACAAGCAATAAATGCTGGAGAGGGTGTGGAGAAAAGGGAACCCTCTTAGACTGTTGGTGGGAATGCAAACTAGTACAGCCGCTATGGAAAACAGTGTGGAGATTTCTTAAAAAACTGGAAATAGAACTGCCATATGACCCAGCAATCCCACTTCTGGGCATACACACTGAGGAAACCAGAACTGAAAGAGACACGTGCACCCCAATGTTCATCGCAGCACTGTTTATAATAGCCAGGACATGGAAGCAACCTAGATGCCCATCAGCAGATGAATGGATAAGGAAGCTGTGGTACATATACACCATGGACTATTACTCAGCCATTAAAAAGAATTCATTTGAACCAGTCCTAATGAGATGGATGAAGCTGAAGCCCATTATACAGAGTGAAGTAAGCCAGAAAGATAAAGAACATTACACCATACTGACACATGTATATGGAATTTAGAAAGGTGATAACGATAACCCTATATGCAGAACAGAAAAAGAGACACAGAAATACAGAACAGACTTTTGAACTTTGTGGGATTATGTGAGGGTGGGATATTTCAAAAGAACAGCATGTATGCTATCTATGGTGAAACAGATCACCAGCCCAGGTGGGATGAACGAGACAAGTGCTCCGGCCTGGTGCACTGGGAAGACCCAGAGGAATCGGGGGGAGAGGGAGGTGGGAGGGGGGATCGGGATGGGGAATACATGTAAATCCATGGCTGATTCATATCAATGTATGACAAAACCCACTGGAAAAAAAAAATATGAGGAGCATGAAATAGTCTGAAAAATAGGAGGAGCATGAAACGGTGATCAAAAACATGAAGAGCCTAAAAATGTGTGAAAAATATGAAGAGCTTCAAAAGGTGTGAAATACATGAGGAGCATGAAACTCTCTGAAAAATAGAAGGAGCATGAAGTGGTGTTCAAAAACATGAATAGCCTGAAAAGGTGTGAAAAATATGAAGATCTTCAAAAGGTGTGAAAAATATGAGGAGCATGATACGGTCTGAAAAATAGGAGGAGCATGAAGCAGTGTTGAAAAACATGAAGAGCCTGAAAACGTGTGAAAAATATGAAGAGCTTCAAAAGGTGTGAAAAATATGGAGAGCTTCAAAAAGTGTGAAATACATGAGGAGGATTAAACGGTCTGAAAAATAGGAGGAGCATGAAGTGGTGTTGAAAAAAACTGAAGAGCCTGAAAAGGTGTGAAAAATATGAAGAGCTTCAAAAGGTGTCAAAAATATGAGGAGCATGAAACGGTCTGAAAAATAGGAGGAGCATGAAGCGGTGTTCAAAAACATGAAGAGCCTGAAAAGGTGTGAAAAATATGAAGAGCTTCAAAAAGTGTGAAATACATGAGGAGGATTAAACGGTCTGAAAAATAGGAGGAGCATTAAGCGGTGTTGAACAACATGAAGGCCTGAAAACATGTGAAAAATATGAAGAGCTTCAAAAGGTGTGAAATACATGTGGAGCATTAAACGGTCTGAAAAATAGGAGGAGCATGAAGCAGTGTTGAAAAACATGAAGAGTCTGAAAAGGTGTGAAAAATATGAGGAGCTTCAAAAGGTGTGAAATACATGTGGAGCAATAAACGGTCTGAAAAACAGGAGGAGCATGAAGCGGTGTGCAAAAACAAGAAGAGCCTGAAAAGGTGTGAAAAATATGAGGAGCTTCAAAAGGTGTGAAATACATGTGGAGCATTAAACGGTCTGAAAAATAGGAGGAGCATGAAGCGGTGTTCAAAAACAAGAAGAGCCTGAAATGGTGTGAAAAATATGAGGAGCTTCAAAAGGTGTGAAATACATGTGGAGCATTAAACGGTCTGAAAAATAGGAGGAGCATGAAACGGTGATAAAAAATGAAGAGCGTGAAATGGTGTGAAAAATATGAAGAGCTTCAAAATGTGTCAAATATAAGAGGAGCATGAAACAGTGTTCAAAAACATGAAGAGCCTGAAAAGCTGTGAAAAATATGAAGAGCTTCAAAAGGTGCCAAAAATATATGGAGCATGAAACGGTCTGAAAAATAGGAGGAGCATGAAGCGGTGTTGAAAAACATGAAGAGCCTGCAAAGGTGTGAAAAATATGAAGAGCTTCAAAAGGTGTCAAAAATATGAGGAGCATGAAACGATATGAAAAATAGGAGGAGCATGAAACGGTGTTCAAAAACATGAAGAGCCTGAAAAGGTATGAAAAATATGAAGAGCTTCAAAACGTCTCAAAAACATGAGGAGCATGAAACAGTATGAAAATAGGAGGAGCATGAAGCAGTGTTCACAAATATGAAGAGCCTGAAAAGGTGTGAAAAATATGAAGTGTTTCAAAACGTGTCAAAAATATGAGGAGCATGAAAAGTTCTGAAAAATAGGAGGAGAATGAAGCGGTGTTCAAAAACCTGAAGAGCCTGAAAACGTGTGAAAAATATGAAGAGCTTCAAACGGTGTGAAACATATGAGGAGCATGAAACGGTCTGAAAAATACGAGGAGCATGAAGCCGTGTTCAAAAAACTGAAGAGCCTGAAAAGTTGTGAAAAATATGAAGAGCTTCAAAAGTTGTCAAATATAGGAGGAGCATGAAACAGTGTTCAAAAACAAGAAGAGCCTGAGAAGTTGTGAAAAATATGAAGAGCTTCAATAGGGTTAAAAATATGAGGAGCATGAAACGGTCTGAAAAATAGGAGGAGCATGAAGCGGTGTTCCAAAACATTAAGAGCCTGAAAAGGTATGAAAACTATGAAGAGCTTCAAAAAGTGTCAAAAATCTGAGGAGCATGAAACGGTCTGAAAAATACGAGGAGCATGAAGCCGTGTTCAAAAACCTGAAGAGCATGAAACGGTGTTGAGAAACATGAAGACCATGAAAAAACGTGAAAAATATGAAGAGCATGAAAAAGTGTGAAAAATATGAGGAGCATGAAACGGTCTGAAAAATACGAGGAGCATGAAGCCGTGTTAAAAAACCTGAAGAAACTGAAAAGGTGTGAAAAATATGAAGAGCTTCAAAAGGTGTCAAAGTTATGAGGAGCATGAAACCGTCTGAAAAATAGGAGGAGCATGAAATGGTGTTCAAAAACATGAAGAGCCTGAAAGGTGTGAAAAATATAAAGAGCAGGAAAATGTGTGAAAAATATTAGGAGCATGAAACTGTGTTCAAAAAAATGCAGAGCCTGAAAAGGTGTGAAAAATATGAAGAACTTCAAAACGTGTCAAAAATATGAGGAGCATGAAACTGTCTGAAAAAGGAGGAGCATGAAGCGGTGTTCAAAAACATGAAGAGCCTGAAAAGGTGTAAAATATATGAAGAGCTTCAAAAAGTGTCAAAAATATGAGGAACATGAAACCTTTTGAAAAATAGGAGGAGCATGAAGCGGTGTTAGAAAACCTAAAGAGCCTGAAAAGGTGTGAAAAATATGAAGAGCTTCAAAAGGTGTGTAAAATATGAGAGCATGAAACGGTCTGAAATATAGGAGGAGCATGAAACGGTGTTCAAAAACATGAAGAGGCTGAAAAGGTGTGAAAAATATGAAGAGCTTCAAAACGTGTCAAAAATATGAGGAGCATGAAACAGTCTGAAAAATAGGAGGAGCATGAAGCGGTGTTCGAAAACATGAAGAGCCTGAAAAGTTCTGTAAAATATGAAGAGCTTCAAAAGGTGTGCAAATTATGAGGAGCATGAAACGGTCTCAAAAATAGGAGGAGCATGAAGCGGTGTTGAAAAACATGAAGAGCCTGAAAAGGAGTGAAAAATATGAAGAGTTTCAAAATGTATCAAAAATATGAGGAGCATGAAGCACTGTTTAAAAATATGAAGAGCCTGAAAAATTGTGAAAAATATGAAGAGCTTCAAAAGGTGTCAAATATAGGAGGAGCATGAAACAGTGTTCAAAAACAAGAAGAGCCTGAAAAGGTGTGAAAAATATGAAGAGCTTCAAAAGGTGTCAAAAATATGAGGAGCATGAAACGACTCATAAATAGGAGGAGCATGAAGCGGTGTTGAAAAACATGAAGAGCCTGAAAAGGTGTGAAAAATATGAAGAGCTTCAAAATGTGTCAAATATAGGAGGAGCATGAAACAGTGTTCAAAAAGAAGAAGAGCCTGAAAAGGTGTGAAAAATATGAAGAGCTTCAAAAGGTGTCAAAAATATGAGGAGCATGAAATAGTCTGAGAAATAGGAGGAGCATGAAGCGGTGTTCAAAAACATGAAGAGCCTGAAAAGGTGTGAAAAATATGAAGAGCTTCAAAAGGTGTCAAATATATGAGGAGCATGAAACGGTCTGAAAAATAGGAGGAGCATGAAGCGGTGTTGAAAAACATGAAGAGCCTGAGAAGGTGTGAAATATGTGAAGAGCTTTAAAAGGTGTCAAAATATGAGGAGCATGAAACAGTCTGTAAAATAGGAGGAGTATGAAGTGGTGTTTAGAAACATGAAGAGGCTGAAATGGTGTGAAAAATATGAAGAGCTTCAAAAGGTGTCAAAAATATGAGGAGCATGAAACGGTTTTGAGAAACATGAATAGCCTGAAAATATGTGAAAAATATGAAGAGCATAACAATATGTGAAAAATATGAGGAGCATGAAACTGTGTTCAAAACATGAAGAGCCTGAAAAGGTGTGAAAAATATGAAGATCTTCAGAAGGTGTCAAAATTGAAGGCATTTCCCCTGAAATCAGGAACAAGACAAGGGTGCACACTCTCACCACTACTATTCAACATAGTGTTGGAAGTTCTGGCCACAGCAATCAGAGCAGAAAAAGAAGTAAAAGGAATCCAGATAGGAAAAGAAGAAGTAAAACTCTCACTGTTTGCAGATGACATGATCCTCTTCATAGAAAACCCTAAAGACTCTACCAGAAAATTACTAGAACTAATCAATGAATATAGTAAAGTTGCAGGATATAAAATTAACACACAGAAATCCCTTGCATTCCTATATACTAACAATGAAAAAACAGACAGAGAAATTAAGGAAACAATACCATTCACCATTGCAAGAAAAAGAATAAAATACTTAGGAGTATATCTACCTAAAGAAACAAAGGACCTATACATAGAAAACTATAAAACACTGATGAAAGAAATCAAAGAGGACACAAACAGATGGAGAAACATACCGTGTTCATGGATTGGAAGAATTAATATTGTCAAAATGGCTATTCTACCCAAAGCAGTCTATAGATTCAATGCAATCCCTATCAAGCTACCAATGGTATTTTTCACAGAACTAGACCAAAGAATTTCACAATTTGTATGGAAATACAAAAAACCTCGAATAGCCAAAGTAATCTTGAGAAAGAAGAATGGAGCTGGAGGAATCAACCTGCCTGACTTCAGACTCTACTACAAAGCCACAGTCATCAAGACAGTATGGTACTGGCACAAAGACAGAAATATAGATCAATGGAACAGAATAGAAAGCCCAGAGATAAATCCACGAACCTATGGACACCTTATCTTTGACAAAGGAGGCAAGGATATACAATGGAAAAAAGACAACCTCTTTAACAAGTGGTGCTGGGAAAACTGGTCAACCACTTGTAAAAGAATGAAACTAGAACACTTTCTAACACCATACACAAAAATAAACTCAAAATGGATTAAAGATCTAAATGTAAGACCAGAAACTATAAAACTCCTAGAGGAGAACATAGGCAAACCACTCTCTGACATAAATCAAAGCAAGATCTTCTATGACCCACCTCCCAGAATATTGGAAATATAAGCAAAACTAAACAAATGGGACCTAATGAAACTTAAAAGCTTTTGCACTACAAAGGAAACTATAAGTAAGGTGAAAAGACAGCCCTCAGATTGGGAGAAAATAATAGCAAATGAAGAAACAGACAAAGGATTAATCTCAAAAATATACAAGCAACACCTGCAGCTCAATTCCAGAAAAATAAATGACCCAATCAAAAAATGGGCCAAAGAACTAAACAGACATTTCTCCAAAGAAGACATACAGATGGCTAACAAACACATGAAAAGATGCTCAGCATCACTCATTATTAGAGAAATACAAATCAAAACCACAATGAGGTACCATTACACGCCAGTCAGGATGGCTGCTATCCAAAAGTCTACAAGCAATAAATGCTGGAGAGGGTGTGGAGAAAAGGGAACCCTCTTAGACTGTTGGTGGGAATGCAAACTAGTACAGCCGCTATGGAAAACAGTGTGGAGATTTCTTAAAAAACTGGAAATAGAACTGCCATATGACCCAGCAATCCCACTTCTGGGCATACACACTGAGGAAACCAGATCTGAAAGAGACACGTGCACCCCAATGTTCATCGCAGCACTGTTTATAATAGCCAGGACATGGAAGCAACCTAGATGCCCATCAGCAGATGAATGGATAAGGAAGCTGTGGTACATATACACCATGGACTATTACTCAGCCATTAAAAAGAATTCATTTGAACCAGTCCTAATGAGATGGATGAAGCTGAAGCCCATTATACAGAGTGAAGTAAGCCAGAAAGATAAAGAACATTACACCATACTGACACATGTATATGGAATTTAGAAAGGTGATAAGGATAACCCTATATGCAGAACAGAAAAAGAGACACAGAAATACAGAACAGACTTTTGAACTTTGTGGGATTATGTGAGGGTGGGATATTTCAAAAGAACAGCATGTATGCTATCTATGGTGAAACAGATCACCAGCCCAGGTGGGATGAACGAGACAAGTGCTCCGGCCTGGTGCACTGGGAAGACCCAGAGGAATCGGGGGGAGAGGGAGGTGGGAGGGGGGATCGGGATGGGGAATACATGTAAATCCATGGCTGATTCATATCAATGTATGACAAAACCCACTGGAAAAAAAAAATATGAGGAGCATGAAATAGTCTGAAAAATAGGAGGAGCATGAAACGGTGATCAAAAACATGAAGAGCCTAAAAATGTGTGAAAAATATGAAGAGCTTCAAAAGGTGTGAAATACATGAGGAGCATGAAACTCTCTGAAAAATAGAAGGAGCATGAAGTGGTGTTCAAAAAACATGAATAGCCTGAAAAGGTGTGAAAAATATGAAGATCTTCAAAAGGTGTGAAAAATATGAGGAGCATGATACGGTCTGAAAAATAGGAGGAGCATGAAGCAGTGTTGAAAAACATGAAGAGCCTGAAAACGTGTGAAAAATATGAAGAGCTTCAAAAGGTGTGAAAAATATGGAGAGCTTCAAAAAGTGTGAAATACATGAGGAGGATTAAACGGTCTGAAAAATAGGAGGAGCATGAAGTGGTGTTGAAAAAAACTGAAGAGCCTGAAAAGGTGTGAAAAATATGAAGAGCTTCAAAAGGTGTCAAAAATATGAGGAGCATGAAACGGTCTGAAAAATAGGAGGAGCATGAAGCGGTGTTCAAAAACATGAAGAGCCTGAAAAGGTGTGAAAAATATGAAGAGCTTCAAAAAGTGTGAAATACATGAGGAGGATTAAACGGTCTGAAAAATAGGAGGAGCATTAAGCGGTGTTGAACAACATGAAGGCCTGAAAACATGTGAAAAATATGAAGAGCTTCAAAAGGTGTGAAATACATGTGGAGCATTAAACGGTCTGAAAAATAGGAGGAGCATGAAGCAGTGTTGAAAAACATGAAGAGTCTGAAAAGGTGTGAAAAATATGAGGAGCTTCAAAAGGTGTGAAATACATGTGGAGCATTAAACGGTCTGAAAAACAGGAGGAGCATGAAGCGGTGTGCAAAAACAAGAAGATCCTGAAAAGGTGTGAAAAATATGAGGAGCTTCAAAAGGTGTGAAATACATGTGGAGCATTAAACGGTCTGAAAAATAGGAGGAGCATGAAGCGGTGTTCAAAAACAAGAAGAGCCTGAAAAGGTGTGAAAAATATGAGGAGCTTCAAAAGGTGTGAAATACATGTGGAGCATTAAACGGTCTGAAAAATAGGAGGAGCATGAAACGGTGATAAAAAATGAAGAGCGTGAAATGGTGTGAAAAATATGAAGAGCTTCAAAATGTGTCAAATATAAGAGGAGCATGAAACAGTGTTCAAAAACATGAAGAGCCTGAAAAGCTGTGAAAAATATGAAGAGCTTCAAAAGGTGCCAAAAATATATGGAGCATGAAACGGTCTGAAAAATAGGAGGAGCATGAAGCGGTGTTGAAAAACATGAAGAGCCTGAAAAGGTGTGAAAAATATGAAGAGCTTCAAAAGGTGTCAAAAATATGAGGAGCATGAAACGATATGCAAAATAGGAGGAGCATGAAACGGTGTTCAAAAACATGAAGAGCCTGAAAAGGTATGAAAAATATGAAGAGCTTCAAAACGTCTCAAAAACATGAGGAGCATGAAACAGTATGAAAATAGGAGGAGCATGAAGCAGTGTTCACAAATATGAAGAGCCTGAAAAGGTGTGAAAAATATGAAGTGTTTCAAAACGTGTCAAAAATATGAGGAGCATGAAAAGTTCTGAAAAATAGGAGGAGCATGAAGCGGTGTTCAAAAACCTGAAGAGCCTGAAAACGTGTGAAAAATATGAAGAGCTTCAAACGGTGTGAAACATATGAGGAGCATGAAACGGTCTGAAAAATACGAGGAGCATGAAGCCGTGTTCAAAAAACTGAAGAGCCTGAAAAGTTGTGAAAAACATGAAGAGCTTCAAAAGTTGTCAAATATAGGAGGAGCATGAAACAGTGTTCAAAAACAAGAAGAGCCTGAGAAGTTGTGAAAAATATGAAGAGCTTCAATAGGGTTAAAAATATGAGGAGCATGAAACGGTCTGAAAAATAGGAGGAGCATGAAGCGGTGTTCCAAAACATTAAGAGCCTGAAAAGGTATGAAAACTATGAAGAGCTTCAAAAAGTGTCAAAAATCTGAGGAGCATGAAACGGTCTGAAAAATACGAGGAGCATGAAGCCGTGTTCAAAAACCTGAAGAGCATGAAACGGTGTTGAGAAACATGAAGACCATGAAAAAACGTGAAAAATATGAAGAGCATGAAAAAGTGTGAAAAATATGAGGAGCATGAAACGGTCTGAAAAATACGAGGAGCATGAAGCCGTGTTAAAAAACCTGAAGAAACTGAAAAGGTGTGAAAAATATGAAGAGCTTCAAAAGGTGTCAAAGTTATGAGGAGCATGAAACCGTCTGAAAAATAGGAGGAGCATGAAATGGTGTTCAAAAACATGAAGAGCCTGAAAGGTGTGAAAAATATAAAGAGCAGGAAAATGTGTGAAAAATATTAGGAGCATGAAACTGTGTTCAAAAAAATGCAGAGCCTGAAAAGGTGTGAAAAATATGAAGAACTTCAAAACGTGTCAAAAATATGAGGAGCATGAAACTGTCTGAAAAAGGAGGAGCATGAAGCGGTGTTCAAAAACATGAAGAGCCTGAAAAGGTGTAAAATATATGAAGAGCTTCAAAAAGTGTCAAAAATATGAGGAACATGAAACCTTTTGAAAAATAGGAGGAGCATGAAGCGGTGTTAGAAAACCTAAAGAGCCTGAAAAGGTGTGAAAAATATGAAGAGCTTCAAAAGGTGTGTAAAATATGAGAGCATGAAACGGTCTGAAATATAGGAGGAGCATGAAACGGTGTTCAAAAACATGAAGAGGCTGAAAAGGTGTGAAAAATATGAAGAGCTTCAAAACGTGTCAAAAATATGAGGAGCATGAAACAGTCGGAAAAATAGGAGGAGCATGAAGCGGTGTTCGAAAACATGAAGAGCCTGAAAAGTTCTGTAAAATATGAAGAGCTTCAAAAGGTGTGCAAAATATGAGGAGCATGAAACGGTCTCAAAAATAGGAGGAGCATGAAGCGGTGTTGAAAAACATGAAGAGCCTGAAAAGGAGTGAAAAATATGAAGAGTTTCAAAATGTATCAAAAATATGAGGAGCATGAAGCACTGTTTAAAAATATGAAGAGCCTGAAAAATTGTGAAAAATATGAAGAGCTTCAAAAGGTGTCAAATATAGGAGGAGCATGAAACAGTGTTCAAAAACAAGAAGAGCCTGAAAAGGTGTGAAAAATATGAAGAGCTTCAAAAGGTGTCAAAAATATGAGGAGCATGAAACGACTCATAAATAGGAGGAGCATGAAGCGGTGTTGAAAAACATGAAGAGCCTGAAAAGGTGTGAAAAATATGAAGAGCTTCAAAAGGTGTCAAATATAGGAGGAGCATGAAACAGTGTTCAAAAAGAAGAAGAGCCTGAAAAGGTGTGAAAAATATGAAGAGCTTCAAAAGGTGTCAAAAATATGAGGAGCATGAAATAGTCTGAGAAATAGGAGGAGCATGAAGCGGTGTTCAAAAACATGAAGAGCCTGAAAAGGTGTGAAAAATATGAAGAGCTTCAAAAGGTGTCAAATATATGAGGAGCATGAACGGTCTGAAAAATAGGAGGAGCATGAAGCGGTGTTGAAAAACATGAAGAGCCTGAGAAGGTGTGAAATATGTGAAGAGCTTTAAAAGGTGTCAAAATATGAGGAGCATGAAACAGTCTGAAAAATAGGAGGAGTATGAAGTGGTGTTTAGAAACATGAAGAGGCTGAAATGGTGTGAAAAATATGAAGAGCTTCAAAAGGTGTCAAAAATATGAGGAGCATGAAACGACTCATAAATAGGAGGAGCATGAAGCGGTGTTGAAAAACATGAAGAGCCTGAAAAGGTGTGAAAAATATGAAGAGCTTCAAACGGTGTGAAATATATGAGGAGCATGAAACGGTCTGAAAAATACGAGGAGCATGAAGCCGTGTTCAAAAAACTGAAGAGCCTGAGAAGTTGTGAAAAATATGAAGAGCTTCAATAGTGTTAAAAATATGAGGAGCATGAAACGGTCTGAAAAATAGGAGGAGCATGAAGCGGTATTGAAAAACATGAAGAGCCTGAAAAGGTGTGAAATATATGAAGAGGTTCAAAAGGTGTCAAAAATGCGAGGAGCATGAAACCATTGACATATAGGAGGAGCATGAACTGGTGTTGAAAAACATTAATAGCCTGAAAAGGTGTGAAATATATGAAGAGTTTCAAAAGGTGTCAAAAATATGAGGAGCATGAAACGGTCTGAAAAAAAGGAGGAGCATGAAGTGGTGTTGAAAATCATGAGGTGCCTGAAAATGTATAAAAAATATGAAGAGCTTGAAAAGGTGTCAAACATATGAGGAGCATGAAACGGTCTAAAAAATAAATGGAGCATGAAACGGTGTTAAAAAACATCAAGAGCCTAAAAACGTGTGAAAAATATGAAGAGCTTCAAAAGGTGTGTAAAATATGAAGAGCTTCAATAGGTTGAAAAATATGAAGAGCTTCAAAAGATGTGAAAAACATGAAGAGCTTCAAAAGGTGTCAAAAATGAGAGGAGCATGAAACGGTCTCAAAAATATTAGGAGCATGAGATGGTGTTGAAAAACATGAAGAACCTGAAAAGGCTGGAAATATATGAAGAGCTTTCAAGGTGTCAAAAATATGAGGAGCATGAAACGGTCTCAAAAATATTAGGAGCATGAGATGGTGTTGAAAAACATGAAGAACCTGAAAAGGCTGGAAATATATGAAGAGCTTTCAAGGTGTCAAAAATATGAGGAGCATGAAACGGTCTGAAAAATAGGAGGAGCATGAAACGGTGTTGAAAAACATGAAGAGCATGATAAGTGTTAAAAATATAAAGAGCTTCAAAAGGTGCCAAAATTTGAGGAGCATGAAACGTTCTGAAAAATAGGAGGAGCATGAAACGGTCTGAAAAATAGGAGGAGCATGAAACCATGTTGAAAAACATGAAGAGCCTAAAAAGGTGTGAGAAATATGAATAGCTTCAAAAAGTGTCAAAAATATTAGGAGCATGAAACGGTCTGAAATATAGGAGGAGCATGAAGCGGTATTCAAATACATGAAGAGCATGAAAAGGTGTGCAAACTATTAAGAGCTTCAAAAGGAGTCAAATATATGAGGAACATGAAACGGTGTTAAAAAACATGAAAACAATTAAAAGTGTGAAAAATATAAAGAGCTTCAAAAGGTGTCAAAAATATGAGGAGCAAGAAACGGTCTGAAAAATCGGAGGACCACGAAACGTTCTGAAAAATAGTAGGCCATTAAACGGTGTTGAAAAACATGAAGAGCATGAAAAGGTGTGAAAAACATGATGAGCGTCAAAAGGTGTCAAAAATATGATGAGCACAAAATGGCCTAAAAAATACGAGGAGCATGAAACGTTCTGAAAAGTAGGAAGAGCATGAAAAGGTTTTGAAAAATATGAGGAGCGTCAAAAGGTGTCAAAAATATGAGCAACATGAAACGGTCTGAAAAATAGGAGGAGCATGAAGTGGGGTTGAAAAACATGAAGAGCCTGAAAAATTGTGTTATATATGAAGAGCTTCAAAAGCTATGAAAAATGAAAGAATCATGAAAACGTCTGAAAGATAGAAGGAGCATGAAGTGGTGTTGAAAAACGTTAAGAGCCTGAAAAGAAGTGACAAACATAAAGAGCTTCAAAAGATGTCAGTAGTATGAGGAGCATGAAACGGTCTGCAAAAAAGGAGGAGCATGAAGTGGTGTTGATAAACTTGAAGAGCCTGAAAAGGTGTGAAAAATATGAAGAGCTTCAAAAGGTGTCAAAAATATGAGAAACATGAAACGGTCTGGAAAATAGGAGGAGCATGAAACGGTGTGGAAAAACATAAAGAGCCTGAAAAGGTGTGAAAAATAGGAAGATCTTCAAAAGGTGTGAAAAATATGAGGAGCATGAAACGGTCTTAAAAATAAGAGGAGCATGAAGCGGTGTTGAAAAACACGAAGAGCCTGAAAAGGTGTGAAAAATATGAAGAGCTTTAAAAGGTGTAAAAAATATGAGGAGCATGAAACGGTCTGAAAAAAAGGAGGAGCATGAAGTGGTGTTGGTAAACTTGAAGAGCCTGAAAAGGTGTGAAAAATATGAAAAGCTTCAAAAGGTGTCAAAAATGAGATGAGCATGAAACGGTCTGAAAAATAGGAAGAGCATGAAGTGGTGTTGAAAAAATGAAGAGCCTAAAAGGTGTGAAAAATATTAAGAACATCAATAGGTGTCAAAAATATGAGGAGCATGAAATGGTCTGCAAAAAAAGGAGGAGCATGAAGTGGTGTTGATAAACTTGAAGAGCCTGAAAAGGTGTGAAAAATATGAAAAGCTTCAAAAGGTGTCAAAAATATGAGGAGCATGAAACGGTCTGAAAAATAAGAGGAGCATGAAGCGGTGTTCAAAAACATGAAGAGCCTGAAAAGGTGTGAAAAATATGAAGAGCTTCAAAAGGTGTCAGAAATATGAGGAGCATGAAACGGTTTGAAAAATAGCAGGATCATGAAGCGGTGTTGAAAAACATGAAGAATCTGAAAACGTGTGAAAATATGAAGAGCTTCAAAAATATGAAAAATATGAAGAGCTTCAAAAGGTGTGAAAAATATGAAGAGCTTCAAAAGGTGTCAAAAATATGAGGAGAATGAAACGGTCTGCAAAATAGGAGGAGCATGAAATGGTGTTCAAAAACATGAAGAGCCTGAAATCGTGTGAAAAATATAAAGAGCTTCAAAAGGTGTGTAAAATATGAGGAGCATGAAACGGTCTGAAAAATAGGAGGAGCATGAAATGGTGTTCAAAAACATGACGAGCCTGAAAAGGTGTTAAATAAATGAAGAGCTTCAAAACGTGTCAAAAATATGAGGAGCATGAAACCGTCAGAAAAATAGGAGGAGCATGAAGCGGTGTTCAAAAACATGAAGAGCTTGAAAAGATGTGAAAAATATGAAGAGCTCAGAAGCTGTCAAATATATGACGAGCATGAAACGGTCTGAAATATCGGAGGAGCATGAAACGGTCTGAAAAATAGGAGGAGCATGAAACGGTGTTGAAAAACATGAAGATCCTGAAAAGGTGTGAAAAATAGGAGGAGCTTCAATAGGTGTCAAAAATATGAGGAGCATGAAAATGTCTTAAATATAGGAGGAGCATGAAGCGGTGTTCAAAAACATGAAGAGCCTGAAAAGCTGTGAGCAATATGAAGAGCTTCAAAAGGTGTGAAAAATATGAGGAGCATGAAACGGTCTGAAAAATAGGAGGAGAATGAAGCGGTGTTCAAAGACATGAAGAGACTGAAAAGTTGTGAAATATATGAAGAGCTTCAAAAGTGTCAAAAATATGAAGAACATGAAACGGTCTGAAAAATAGGAGGAGCATGAAGTGGTGTTCAAAACATGGAGAGCCTGAAAAGCTGTGAAAAACATGAAGAGCTTCAAAAGGTGTCAAAAATATGAGGAGCATGATAAAGTTTGAAAAAAAAGAGGAGCATGAAACGGTGTTCAAAAACATGAAGAGCCTGAAAAGGTGTGAAAAATATGAAGAGCCTCAAAACGTGTCAAAAATATGAGGAACATGAATCGGTCTGAAAAATAGGAGGAGCTAGAAGTTGTGTTGAAAAACATGAAGAACGAGAAAACATGTTAAAAATATGAAGAGCTTCAAAAGGTGTGAAATATATGAGGAGCATGAAACGGTCTGAAAAATAGCAGGATCATGAAGCGGTGTTGAAAAATATGAAGAATCTGAAAACGTGTGAAAATATGAAGAGCTTCAAAAATATGAAAAATATGAAGAGCTTCAAAAGGTGTGAAAAATATGAAGAGCTTCAAAAGGTGTCAAAAATATGAGGAGAATGAAACGGTCTGCAAAATAGGAGGAGCATGAAGCGGTGTTCAAAAATATGAAGAGCCTGAAAAGGTGTGAAAAATATGAAGAGCTTCAAAACGTGTCAAAAATACTAGGAGCATGAAACGGTCTGAAAAGTAGGAGGAGCATGAAGCGGTGTTGAAAAACATGAAGAGCCTGAAAAGGTGTGAGAAATATGAAGCGCTTCAAAAGGTGTCAAAAATATGAGGAGCATGAAACGGTCTGAAATTGATGAGGAGCATGAAGCGTGTTGAAAAACATGAAGAGCTTGAAAAGGTGTGTAAAATATGAAGAGGTTCTAAAGGTGTCAAAAATATGAGGAGCATGAAACGACTCATAAATAGGAGGAGCATGAAACGGTGTTGAAATCATGAAGAGCCTGAAAAGCTGTGAAAGATATGAAGAGCTTCAAAAGTTGTCATAAATATGACGAGCATGAAACGGTCTGAAAAATAGGAGGAACATGAGGCGTTTTTGAAAAATATGAAGAGCCTGAAAAGGTGTGAAAAATATGAAGAGCTTCAAAAGGAGTCAAAAATATGAGGAGCAGGAAAGGGTCTGAAAAAAAGGAGGAGCAAGAGGTGGTGTTGAAAAACATGAAGCGACTGAAATCTGTGAAATATATGAAGAGCTTCAAAAGGTGTCAAAAATATGAGGAGCATGAAACAGTATGATAAATAAGAGGAGCATGGAGCGGTGTGGAAAAACATGAAGAGCTTGAAAAGGTGTGAAAAATATGAAGAGCTTCAAAAGGTGTGAAAAATATGAGGCGCATGAAACGGTCTGAAAATTAGAAGGAGCATGAAGCGGTGTTGAAAAACATGAAGAGCCTGAAAGGTGTGAAATATATGAAGAGCTTCAACAGGTGTCAAAAATTTGAGGAGCATGAAGCGGTGTTGAAAATCATGAAGAGCCTGAAAAAGTGTGAAATATATGAAGAGCTTCAAAAGGTGTCAAAAATATGAGGAGCATGAAACCGTCTGAAAAATAGGAGGAGCATGAATAGGTGTTCAAAAACATGATAGCCTGAAAAGGTGTGAAAAATATGAAGAGCTTCAGAACGTGAGAAAAATATGAGGACCATGAAACCGTCTGAAAAATAGGAGCATGAAACGGTATTGAAAACATGAAGAGCCTGAAAACGTGTGAAAAATATGAAGAGCTTCAAAAGGTTTCAAAAATATGACGAGCATGAAACGGTCTGAAAAATAGGAGGAGCATGAAGCAGTGTTGAAAAATATTAAGAGCCTGAAAATGTGTGAAAAATATGAAGAGCTTCAAAAGGTGTGGAAAATATGAAGAGCATGAAACCGTCTGAAAAATAGGAGGAGCATGAAATGGTGTTCAAAAACATGAAGAGACTGAAAACCTGTGAAAAATATGAAGAGCTTCAAAAGGTGTGGAAAATATGAGAAGCATGAAACGGTCTGAAAAATAGGAGGAGCATGAAACTGTGATGAAAAATATGAAGAGCCTGAAAAGGTGTGAAATACATGAATAGGTTCAGAACGTGTCAAAAATATGAGGAGCATGAAACGGTCTGAAAAATAGGAGGAGAATGAAGCGGTGTTGAAAAACATGAAGAGCCTGAAAAGGTGTGAAAAATATGAAGAGCTTCAAAAGGTGTCAAAAATATGAGGAGCATGAAACGGTCTGAAAAATAGGAGGAGCATGAAAAGGTGTTCAAAAACATGAAGAGCCTGAAAATGTGTGAAAATTATGAAGAGCTTCAAAAGGTGTGAAAAATATGAGGAGCATGAAGTGGTGTTCAAAAACATGAAGAGCTTGAATAGGTGTGAAATATACGAAGAGCTTCAAAAGGTGTGAAAAATAGGAGGAGCATGAAGCGGTGTTCAAAAACATGAAAAGCCTGAAAAGGTGTGAAATATATGAAAAGCTTCAAAAGGTGTCAAAAGTATGAGGAGCATGAAACGCGCTGAAAATAGGAGGAGGATGAAACCGTGTTGAAAAACATGAAGAGCATGAAAAGGTGTGGAAAATATGAAGAGCTTCAAAAGGTGTCAAAAATCTGAGGAGCATGAAACGGTCTGAAAAATAGGAGGAGCATGAATCGGTGTTCAAAAACATGAAGAGCCTGAAAAGGTGTGAAAAATATGAAGACCTTCAAAACGTGTCAAAAATATGAGAAGCTTGAAAAGGTGTTCAAAAACATGAAGAGCATGAAAATGTGTGAAAAATATGAAGAGTTTCAAATGATGTCAAAAATATGAGGATCATGAAACTGTCTGAAAAATAGGAGGAGCATGAAATGGTGTTCAAAAACATGAAGAGACTGAAAACCTGTGAAAATTATTAAGAGCTTCAAAAGGTGTGAAAAATATGAAGAGCTTCAAAAGGTGTGAAAAATATGAGGAGCATGAAACGGTCTGAAAAATAGGAGGAGCATGAAACTGTGTTGAAAAATATGAAGAGCCTGAAGGTGTGAAATGTATGTATAGGTTCAGAACGTGTCAAAAATCTGAGGAGCATGAAACGATCTGAAAAATAGGAGAAGATTGAAGCGGTGTTGAAAAACATGAAGAGCCTGAAAAGGTGTGAAAAATATGAAGAGTGTCAAAAGGTGTCAAAAATATGAGGAGCATGAAACGGTCTGAAAAATAGGAGGAGCATGAAAAGGTGTTCAAAAACATGAAGCGCCTGAAAATGTGTGAAAAATATGAAGAGCTTCAAAAGGTGTGAAAAATATGAGGAGCATGAAGTGGTGTTCGAAAACATGAAGAGCTTGAAAAGGTATGAAATATACTAAGAGCTTCAAAAGGTGTGAAAAATAGGAGGCGCAAAAAGCGGTGTTCAAAAACATGAAAAGCCTGATAAGGTGTGAAATATATGAAGAGCTTCAAAAGGTGTCAAAAGTATGAGGAGCATGAAACGGTCTGAAAATAGGAGGAGGATGAAAGGGTGTTGAAAAACATGAAGAGCAAGAAAAGGTGTGAAAAATATGAAGAGCTTCAAAAGGTGTCAAAAGTATGAGGAGCATGAAACGGTCTGAAAAATAGAAGGAGAATGAAGCGGTGTTGAAAAACATGAAGAGACTGAAAAGGTGTGAAAAATATGAAGAGCTTCAAAAGGTGTCAAAAATATGAGGAGCATGAAACGGTCTGAAAAATAGGAGGAGCATGAAAAGGTGTTCAAAAACATGAAGAGCCTGAAAATGTGTGAAAATTATGAAGAGCTTCAAAAGGTGTGAAAAATATGAGGAGCATGAAGTGGTGTTCAAAAACATGAAGAGCTTGAATAGGTGTGAAATATACGAAGAGCTTCAAAAGGTGTGAAAAATAGGAGGAGCATGAAGCAGTGTTCAAAAACATGAAAAGCCTGAAAAGGTGTGAAATATATGAAAAGCTTCAAAAGGTGTCAAAAGTATGAGGAGCATGAAACGGTCTGAAAAATAGAAGGAGCACGAATCGGTGTTTAAAAACATGAAGAGCCTGAAAAGATGTGAAAAAGATGAAGAGCTTCAAAAGGTGTCAAAAATATGAGGAGCATGAAACGGTCTGAAAAATAGGAGGAGCAAGAAACGGTGTTGAAAAATATGAAGAGCCTGAAAATGTGTGAAATATTGGAAGAGGTTCAAAAGGTGTCAAAAATATGAGGAGCTTGAAACGGCCTGAAAAATAGAAGGAGAATGAAGAGGTGTTGAAAAACATGAAGAGCCTGAAAAGGTTTGAAAAATATGAAGAGCTTCAAAAGGTGTCAAAAATATGAGGAGCGTGAAACGGTCTGAAAAATAGGAGGAGCATGAAGCAGTGTTGAAAAACATGAAGAGCATGAAAAGGTGTGAAATATATGAAGAGCTTCAAAAGGTGTCAAAATATGAGGAGCATGAAGCGTTGTTCAAAAACATGAAGAGCTTGAAAAGGTGTGAAATATATAAAGAGCTTCAAAAGGTGTGAAAAATAGGAGGAGCATGAAGCTTTGTTCAAAAACATGAAAAACCTGAAAAGGTGTGAAATATATGAAGAGCTTGAAAATGTGTCAAAAATATGACGAGAACGAAATGGTCTGAAAAATATGAGGAGCATGAAAGAGTCTGAAAATAGAAGGAGCATGAAACGGTGTTGAAAAACATGAAGAGCATGAAAAGGTGTGAAAAATATGAACAGCTTCAAAACGTGTCAAAAATATGAGGAGCTTGAAAAGGTGTTCAAAAACATGAAGAGCATGAAAATGTGTGAAAAATATGAAGAGCTTCAAAAGGTGTCAAAAATATGAGGAACATGAAACGGTCTGAAAAATAGGAGGAGCATGAAGTTTTGATGAAAAACATGAAGAGCCTGAAAAGGTGTGAAATGTATGAAGAGCTTCAACAGGTGTCGAAAATACGAGGAGCATGAAACGGTTTAAAAAAAAGGAGGAACATTAATTCTTGTTGAAAAGCATGAAGAGCCTGAAAATGTTTGAAAAATATGAAGAGCTTGAAAATGTGTCAAAAATATGACGAGAACGAAATGGTCTGAAAAATATGAGGAGCATGAAACGGTATTGAAAAACATGAAGAGAATGAAAAGTGTGAAATATATAAAGAGCTTCAAAAGGTGTCAAAAAAATGAGGAGCATGAAACGGTCTGAAAAATAGGAGGAGCATGAAGTTTTGATGAAAAACATGAAGAGCCTGAAAAGGTGTGAAATGTATGAAGAGCTTCAAAAGTGTGAAAAATATGCGGAGCATGAAACGGTCTGAAAAATAGGAGGAGCAAGAAACGGTGTTGAAAAACATGAAATGCATGAAAAGTTGTGAAAAATATGGAGAGCATCAAAGGGTGTCAAAAATATGAGGAGCATGAAACGGTCTGAAAATGAGGAGGAGCATGAAGCAGTGTTGAAAAAGTTGAAGAGCCTGAAAAGGTGTGACATATATGAAGAGCGTCAAAAGGTATAAAATATATGAGGAGCATGAAACGGTCTGAAAAATAGGAGGAGCATGAAGCAGTGTTGAAAACATGAAGAGCCTGAAAAGGTGTGAAATATATGAAGAGCTTCAAAAGGTGTCAGAAATATGAGGAGCATGAAACAGTCTGAAAAATAGGAGGAGCATGAAGCGGTGTTCAAAAACATGAAGAGCCTGGAATGGTGTGAAAAATATGAAGAGCCTCAAAACGTGTAAAAAATATGAGGAGCATGAAACGGTCTGAAAAATAGGAACAGCATGAAATGGTGTTCAAAAACATGAAGATCCTGAAAAGGTGTGAAAAATATGAAGAGCTTCAAAAGGTGTGAAATATATGAGGAGCATGAAATGGTCTGAAAAATAGGAGGAGCATGAAACGGTGTCCAAAAACATGAAGAGCCTGAAAATGTGTGAATAATATGAAGAGCTTCAAAAGGTGTGAAAATTACGAAGAACTTCAAAAGGTGTCAAAAATATGAGGAGCTTGAAACGGCCTGAAAAAAAGGAGGAGCATGAAGCGGTGTTGAAAAACATGAAGAGCCTGGAATGGTGGGAAAAATATGAAGAGCTCCAAAACGTGTCAGAAATATGAGGGGCATGAAACGGTCTGAAAAATAGGAGGAGCATGAAACGGTGTTGAAAAACATGAAGAGCCTGGAATGGTGGGATAAATATGAAGAGCCTCAAAACGTGTCAGAAATATGAGGGGCATCAAACGGTCTGAAAAATAGGAGGAGCATGAAACGGTGATCAAAAACATGAAGAGGCTGAAAATGTGTGAAAAATATTTAGAGCTTCAAAAGGTGTGAAATATACGAAGAGCTTCAAAATGTGTCAAAAATATGAGGAGCATGAAACGGTCTGAAAAATAGGAGGAGCATGAAGAGGTGTTGAAAAACATGAAGAGCCTGAAAAGGTGTGAAAAACATGAAGAGATCGAAAAGGTGTGAAATATATGAAGAGATTCGAAAGGTGTCAAATATATGAGGAGCATGAAACGGTCTGAAAAATAGGAGGTGCATGAAGCGATGTTCAAAAACATGAAGATCCTGAAAAGGTGTGAAATAAATGAAGAGCTTCAAAAGGTGTCAAAAATGTGAGGAGCATGAAACGGTCTGAAATATAGGAGGAGCATGAAGCGGTGTTGAAAAGCATGAAGAGCCAGAAAAGGTGTGAAATATATGAAGAGCTTCAAAAGGTGTCAAAAATATTAGGAGCATGAATCGGTCTGAAAAACAGGAGGAGCATGAAGCGGTCTTGAAGGACATGAAGAGCCTGAAAAGGTGTGAAAAGTATGAAGAGCTTCAAAAAAGTGTCAAAAATATGAGGAGCATGAAACGGTCTAAAAAATAAGAGGAGCATGAAGCAGTGTTGAAAAACTTGAAGAGCCTGAAAAGGTGTGAAAAATAGGAGGAGCTTCAAAATGTGTGAAAAATATGAGGCGCATGAAACGGTCTGAAAAATAGGAGGAGCATGAAGTGGTGTTGAAAAATATGAAGAGCCTGAAAAGGTGTGACAAATATGAAGAGTTTCAAAGGTGTCAAAAATATGAGGAACATGAAACGGTCTGAAAAATAGGAGGAGCATGAAACGGTGTTCAAAAACATGAAGAGCCAGAAAAGGTGTGAAAAATATGAAAGCTTCAAAAGGTGTCATAAATATGAGGAGCATGAAACGGTCTGAAAAATAGGAGGAGCATGAAACAGTGTTCAAAAACTTGATGAGTCTGAAAAGGTGTGAAAAATATGAAGAGCTTCAAAAGGTGTCAAAAATATGAGGAGCATGAAACGGTATGAAAAATAGGAGGAGAATGAGGCAGTGTTGAAAAACATGAAGGGCCTGAAAATGTGTGAAATATATGAAGAGCTTCAAAACGTGTCAAAAAGATGAGGAGCACAAAACGGTCTGAAAAATAGGAGGAGCATGAAGCGGTGTTGAAAAACATGAAGAGCCTGAAAAGGTGTAAAAACATGAAGAGCCTGAAACGGTTTGAAATATATGAAGAGCTTCAAAAGGTGTCAAAAATATGAGGAGCAGGAAACGGTCTGAAAAATAGGAGGAGCATGAAGCGGTGTTGAAAAACATGAAGAGCCTTAAAAGGTGTGAAAAACATGAAGAGTTTGAAAAGGTGTGAAATATATGAATAGCTTCAAAAGTTGTCAAAAATATGAGGAGTATGAAACGGTCTGAAAAAGAGGAGGAGCATGAAGCGGTATTGAAAGACATGAAGAGCGTGAAAAGGTGTGAAAAATATGAAGAGCTTCAAAAGGTGTCAAAAATATGAGGAGCATGAATCGGTCTAAAAAATAAGAGGAGCATGATGTGGTGTTGAAAAATTGAAGAGCCTGAAAAGGTGTGAAAATTATGAAGAGATTCAAAAGGTGTCAAAAATATGAGGAGCATGAAATGGCCTGAAAAATACGAGGAGAATGAATCCGTGTTCAAAATAATGAAGAGCCTGAAAATGTGGAAATATATGAAGTGCTTCAAAAGGTGTCAAAAATAGGAGGAGCATGAAACGGTCTGAAAAATAGGAGGAGCATGAAGAGGTGTTGAAAAACATGAAGAGCCTGAAAAGGTGTGAAAAACATGAAGAGATCGAAAAGGTGTGAAATATATGAAGAGATTCGAAAGGTGTCAAATATATGAGGAGCATGAAACGGTCTGAAAAATAGGAGGTGCATGAAGCGATGTTCAAAAACATGAAGATCCTGAAAAGGTGTGAAATAAATGAAGAGCTTCAAAAGGTGTCAAAAATGTGAGGAGCATGAAACGGTCTGAAATATAGGAGGAGCATGAAGCGGTGTTGAAAAGCATGAAGAGCCAGAAAAGGTGTGAAATATATGAAGAGCTTCAAAAGGTGTCAAAAATATTAGGAGCATGAATCGGTCTGAAAAACAGGAGGAGCATGAAGCGGTCTTGAAGGACATGAAGAGCCTGAAAAGGTGTGAAAAGTATGAAGAGCTTCAAAAAAGTGTCAAAAATATGAGGAGCATGAAACGGTCTAAAAAATAAGAGGAGCATGAAGCAGTGTTGAAAAACTTGAAGAGCCTGAAAAGGTGTGAAAAATAGGAGGAGCTTCAAAATGTGTGAAAAATATGAGGCGCATGAAACGGTCTGAAAAATAGGAGGAGCATGAAGTGGTGTTGAAAAATATGAAGAGCCTGAAAAGGTGTGACAAATATGAAGAGTTTCAAAGGTGTCAAAAATATGAGGAACATGAAACGGTCTGAAAAATAGGAGGAGCATGAAACGGTGTTCAAAAACATGAAGAGCCAGAAAAGGTGTGAAAAATATGAAAGCTTCAAAAGGTGTCATAAATATGAGGAGCATGAAACGGTCTGAAAAATAGGAGGAGCATGAAACAGTGTTCAAAAACTTGATGAGTCTGAAAAGGTGTGAAAAATATGAAGAGCTTCAAAAGGTGTCAAAAATATGAGGAGCATGAAACGGTATGAAAAATAGGAGGAGAATGAGGCAGTGTTGAAAAACATGAAGGGCCTGAAAATGTGTGAAATATATGAAGAGCTTCAAAACGTGTCAAAAAGATGAGGAGCACAAAACGGTCTGAAAAATAGGAGGAGCATGAAGCGGTGTTGAAAAACATGAAGAGCCTGAAAAGGTGTAAAAACATGAAGAGCCTGAAACGGTTTGAAATATATGAAGAGCTTCAAAAGGTGTCAAAAATATGAGGAGCAGGAAACGGTCTGAAAAATAGGAGGAGCATGAAGCGGTGTTGAAAAACATGAAGAGCCTTAAAAGGTGTGAAAAACATGAAGAGTTTGAAAAGGTGTGAAATATATGAATAGCTTCAAAAGTTGTCAAAAATATGAGGAGTATGAAACGGTCTGAAAAAGAGGAGGAGCATGAAGCGGTATTGAAAGACATGAAGAGCGTGAAAAGGTGTGAAAAATATGAAGAGCTTCAAAAGGTGTCAAAAATATGAGGAGCATGAAATGGCCTGAAAAATACGAGGAGAATGAAACCGTGTTCAAAATAATGAAGAGCCTGAAAATGTGGAAATATATGAAGTGCTTCAAAAGGTGTCAAAAATAGGAGGAGCATGAAACGATCTGAAAAATGGAGGAGCATGAAGCGGTGATGAAAAAAAAGAAGAGCATGAAATGGTTTGAAGAATATAAGGAGCTTCAAAAGGTATCAAAAATAGTAGTAGCATGAAACGGTGTTTAAAACTTGAAGAGCCTGAAAATGTGTAAAATATGAACAGCTTAAAAGGTGTCAAAATATGAGGAGCATGAAACAGTCTCAAAATAGGAGGAGCATGAAACGGTCTTGAAAAACATGAAGTGCCTGTAAAGGTGTGAAAAATATGAAGAGATAAAAAATGTGTCAAAAATATGAGAAGCATGAAACAATCTGAAAAATAGGAGGAGCATGAAATGGTGTTGAAAAACATGAAGAGCATGAAAAGGTGTGAAAAATATGAAGAGCTTCAAAAGGTGTGAAAAATATGAGGAGCATGAAAATGTCCTAAAAATAGGAGGAGCATGAAGCGGTGTTCAAAAACATGAAGAGCCTGAAAAGGTGTGAGCAATATGAAGAGCTTCAAAAGGTGTGAAAAATATGAGGAGCATGAAACGGTCTGAACAATAGGAGGAGAATGAAGCGGTGTTCAAAGACATGAAGAGCCTGAAAAGGTGTGAAAAATATGAAGAGCTTCAAAAGGAGTCAAAAATATGAGGAACATGAAACGGTCTGAAAAATAGGAGGAGCATGAAGTGGTGTTCAAAACATGGAGAGCCTGAAAAGCTGTGAAAAATATGAAGAGCTTCAAAAGTTGTCAAAAATATGAGGAGCATGATAAGGTTTGAAAAAAAAGAGGAGCATGAAACGGTGTTCAAAAACATGAAGAGCCTGAAAAGGTGTGAAAAATATGAAGAGCCTCAAAACCTGTCAAAAATATGAGGAACATGAATCGGTCTGAAAAATAGGAGGAGCTAGAAGTTGTGTTGAAAAACATGAAGAGCGTGAAAACATGTGAAAAATATGAAGAGCTTCAAAAGGTGTCAAAAATATGAGGAGCATGAAACAGTCGGAAAAATAGGGGGAGCATGAAGTGTGTTGAAAAACTTGAAGAGCCTGAAAAGGTGTGAAAAATATGAAGAGCTTCAAAAGGTGTCAAAAATATGAGGAGCATGAAACGGTCTAAAACATAGGAGCGACATGAAACGGTGTTCAAAAACATGAAGAGCCTGAAAATGTGTGAAAAATATGAAGAGCTTCAAAAGGTGTGAAATACATAAGGAGCATGAAACGGTCTGAAAAATAGGAGGAGCATGAAGCGGTGTTCAAAAACATGAAGAGCCTGAAAACGTGTGAAAAATATGAAGAGCTTCAAAAGGTGTGAAAATTATGAAGAGCTTCAAAATGTGTCAAAAATGAAATGAGCATGAAACGGTCTGAAAAAAAGGAGGAGCCTGAAGTGGTGGTGAAAAACATGAAGAGCATGAAAAGGTGTGAAATATATGAAGAGCTTCAAAAGCTATGAAAAATGAAAGAATCATGAAAACGTCTGAAAGATAGAAGGAGCATGAATTGGTGTTGAAAAACGTTAAGAGCCTGAAAAGAAGTTACAAATATAAAGAGCTTCAAAAGATGTCAGTAATATGAGGAGCATGAAACGGTCTGCAAAAAAGGAGGAGCATGAAGTGGTGTTGATAAACTTGAAGAGCCTGAAAAGGTGTGATAAATATGAAAAGCTTCAAAAGGTGTCAAAAATGAGATGAGCATGAAACGGTCTGAAAAATAGGAGGAGCATGAAGTGGAGTTGAAAAAATGAAGAGCCTGAAAAGGTGTGAAAAATATTAAGAGTATCAATAGGTGTCAAAAATATGAGGAGCATGAAACGGTCTGCAAAAAAGGAGGAGCATGAAGTGGTGTTGATAAACTTGAAGAGCTTGAAAAGGTGTGAAAAATATGAAAAGCTTCAAAAGGTGGCAAAAATATGAGGAGCATGAAACGGTCTGAAAATAAGAGGAGCATGAAGCGTTGTTCAAAAACATGAAGAGCCTGAAAAGGTGTGAAAAATATGAAGAGCTTCAAAATGTGTCAGAAATATGAGGAGCATGAAACGGTTTGAAAAATAGCAGGATCATGAAGCGGTGTTGAAAAACATGAAGAATCTGAAAACGTGTGAAAATATGAAGAGCTTCAAAAATATGAAAAATATGAAGAGCTTCAAAAGGTGTGAAAAATATGAAGAGCTTCAAAAGGTGTCAAAAATATGAGGAGAATGAAACGGTCTGCAAAATAGGAGGAGCATGAAAGGGTGTTCAAAAACATGAAGAGCCTGAAATCGTGTGAAAAATATGAAGAGCTTCAAAAGGTGTGTAAAATATGAGGAGCATGAAACGGTCTGAAAAATAGGAGGAGCATGAAGCTTTGTTGACAAAAATGAAGAACCTGAAAAGGTGTGAAAAATATGAAGAACTTCAAAAGGTGTCAAAAATTTGAGAAGCATGAAACGGTCTGAAAAATACGAGGAACATGAAGCGGTGTTGAAAAACATGAAGAGCCTGAAAAGGTGTGAAATAAATGAAGAGCTTCAAAACGTGCCAAAAATATGAGGAGCATGAAACGGTCAGAAAAATAGGAGGAGCATGAAGCGGTGTTGAAAAATATGAAGACCCTGAATAGGTGTGAAAAATATGAAGAGGTTCAAAAGGTGTCAAAAATATGAGGAGCATGAAACGGTCTGAATAAAAGGAGGAGCATGAAGCGGTGTTCAAAAACATGAAGAGCTTGAAAAGGTGTGAAAAATATGAAGAGCTTCAGAAGCTGTCAAATATATGACGAGCATGAAACGGTCTGAAATATCGGAGGAGCATTAAACGGTCTGAAAAATAGGAGGAGCATGAAACGGTGTTGAAAAACATGAAGAGCCTGAAAAGCTGTGAGCAATATGAAGAGCTTCAAAAGGTGTGAAAAATATGAGGAGCATGAAACGGTCTGAAAAATAGGAGGAGAATGAAGCGGTGTTCAAAGACATGAAGAGACTGAAAAGGTGTGAAATATATGAAGAGCTTCAAAAGGTGTCAAAAATATGAAGAACATGAAACGGTCTGAAAAATAGGAGGAGCATGAAGTGGTGTTCAAAACATGGAGAGCCTGAAAAGCTGTGAAAAATATGAAGAGCTTCAAAAGGTGTCAAAAATATGAGGAGCATGATAAAGTTTGAAGAAAAAGAGGAGCATGAAACGGTGTTCAAAAATATGAAGAGCCTGAAAAGGTGTGAAAAATATGAAGAGCCTCAAAACGTGTCAAAAATATGAAACATGAATCGGTCTGAAAAATAGGTGGAGCTAGAAGTTGTGTTGAAAAACATGAAGAGCGAGAAAACATGTGAAAAATATGAAGAGCTTCAAAAGGTGTGAAATATATGAGGAGCATGAAACGGTCTGAAAAATAGCAGGATCATGAAGCGGTGTTGAAAAACATGAAGAATCTGAAAACGTGTGAAAATATGAAGAGCTTCAAAAATATGAAAAATATGAAGAGCTTCAAAAGGTGTGAAAAATATGAAGAGCTTCAAAAGGTGTCAAAAATCGGAGGAGAATGAAACGGTCTGCAAAATAGGAGGAGCATGAAGCGGTGTTCAAAAATATGAAGAGCCTGAAATCGTGTGAAAAATATGAAGAGCTTCAAAAGGTGTGAAAAATATGAGGAGCATGAAACAGTCTGAAAATTAGAAGGAGCATTAAGCGGTGTTCCAAAATATGAAGAGCCTGAAAAGGTGTGAAAAATATGAAGAGCTTCAAAACGTGTCAAAAATATTAGGAGCATGAAACGGTCTGAAAAGTAGGAGGAGCATGAAGCGGTGTTGAAAAACATGAAGAGCCTGAAAAGGTGTGAGAAATATGAAGCGCTTCAAAAGGTGTCAAAAATATGAGGAGCATGAAATGGTCTGAAATTAATGAGGAGCATGAAGCGTGTTGAAAAACATGAAGAGCTTGAAAAGGTGTGTAAAATATGAAGACGTTCTAAAGGTGTCAAAAATATGAGGAGCATGAAACGGTCTTAAAAATACGAGGAGAATGAAGTGGTGTTGAAAAACATGAAGAGCCTGAAAAGGTGTGAACTATATGAAGAGCTTCAAAAGGTGTCGAATATATGAGGAGCATGAAACGGTCTGAAAAATAGGAGGATCATGAAACGGTGTTGAAAAACATGAAGAGCCTGAAAAGGTGTGAAAAATATGAAGAGCTTGAAAAGGTGTCAAAAATATGAGGAGCATGATACGGTCAGAAAAATAGGAGGAGCATGAAGCTGTGTTCAAAAACATGAAGAGCCTGAAAATGTGTGAAAAATATGAAGAGCTTCAAAAGTGTGAAAAATATGAAGAGCTTCAAAAGGTGTCAAAAATGGAATGAGCATGAAACGGTCTGAAAAATAGGAGGATCATGAAACGGTGTTGAAAAACATGAAGAGCCTGAAAAGTTGTGAAAAATATGAAGAGCTTCTAAAGGTTTCAAAAATGTGAGGAGCATGAAACAGTCTGAAAAATAGGAGAAGCATGAAGTGTTGTTGAAAAACATGAAGAGCCTGAAAAGTTGTGAAAAATATGAAGAGCTTCAGAAGGTGTGAAAAATATGAAGAGCTTCAAAAGGTGTCAAAAATGAGATGAGCATGACACGGTCTGAAAAATAGGAGGAGCATGAAATGGTGTTGAAAAAAATGAAGAGCTTGAATACGTGTGACATATATGAAGAGCTTCAAAAGGTGTCTAAAATATGAGGAGAACGAAACGGTCTGAAAAATAGGAGGAGCATGAAGCGGTGTTGAAAAACATGAAGAGCCTGAAAAGATGTTAGTAATATGAAGAGCTTCAAAAGGTGTCAAAAATATGAGGAGCATGAAACGGTCTAAAAAATAGGAGGAGCATGAAACAGTGATTAAAAACATGAAGAGCCTGAAAAGGTGTGAAAAATATGAAGAGATTCAAAAGATTTCAAAAATATGAGGAGCATGAAAAGGTCTGAAAAATAGAAGGAGCATGAAACAGTGATGAAAAATATGAAGAGCCTGAAAAGGTTGAAAAATATGGAGAGCTTCAAATGGTGTGAAATACATGAGGAGCATGAAACGGGCTGAAAATAGGAGAAGAATGCAGTGGTGTGGAAAAACATGAAGAGCCTGAAAAGGTGTGAAAAATATGAAGAGCTTCAAAAGGTGTGAAATACATGAGGTGCATGAAACTCTCTGAAAAATATAAGAAGCATGAAGTGCTGTTCAAAAACATGAAAAGTCTTAAAAGGTGTGAAAAATATGAATAGCTTCAAAAAGTGTGAAAAATATGAGGAGCATGAAACTGTCTGAAAAATAGGAGGAGCATGAAGCGCTGTTGAAAAACATGAAGAGCCTGAAAAGGTGTGAAAAATATGAAGAGCTTCAAAAGGTGTCAAAAATATGAGGAGCATGAAACGGTCTGAAAAATAGAAGGAGCATAAAGCGGTGTTCAAAAACATGAAGAGCCTGAAAAGGTGTGAAATATATGAAAAGCCTCAAAACGTGTCAAAATTATGAGGAGCATGAAACGGTCTGAAAAATAGGAGGATCATGAAACGGTGTTGAAACACATGAAGAGCCTGAAAAGGTGTGAAAAATCTGAAGAGCTTCCAAAGGTGTCAAAAATTTGAGGAGCATGAAACAGTCTGAAAAATAGGAGGAGCATGTAGCTGTGTTCAAAAACATCAAGAGACTGAAAAGGTGTGAAAAATATGAAGAGCTTCAAAAAGTGTGAAAAATATGAGGTTCATGAAACGATCTGAAAAATAGAAGCAGCAGGAAACTGTGTTGAAAAACATGAAGAGCCTGAAAAGGTGTGAAAAATATGAAGAGCTTAAAAAGGTGTGAAAAATATGAAGAGCTTCAAAATGTGTCAAAAATGAGATGAGCATGAAACGGTCTGAAAAATAGGAGGAGCATGAAGCGGTGTTAAAAACATGAAGAGCCCGAAAAGGTGTGAAAAATATGAAGAGCTTCAAAAGGTGTCAAAAATATGAATAGCATGAAAAGGTTTGCAAAAAAGAAGCATGAAGTGGTGCTGAAAAACATAAAGAGCCTGAAAAGGTGTGAAAAATATGAAAAGTTTCAAAAGGTGTCAAAAATATGAGGAGCATGAAACGGTCTGAAAAATAGGAGGAGCATGAAGTGGTGTTGAAAAACATGAAGAGCCTGAAAAGGTGTGAAAAATATGAAGAGCTTCAAACGGTGTCAAAAATATGAGGAGCATGAAACGGTCTGAAAAATAGGAAGAGCATGAAGCGGTGTTCAAAAACATGAAGAGCCTGAAAAGGTTTGAAAAATATGAAGAGCTTCAAAAGGTGTGAAAATTATGAAGAGCTTCAAAATGTGTCAAAAATGAGATGAGCATGAAACGGTCTGAAAAAAAGGAGGAGCATGAAGTGGTGGTGAAAAACATGAAGAGCATGAAAAGGTGTGAAATATATGAAGAGCTTCAAAAGCTATGAAAAATGAAAGAATCATGAAAACGTCTGAAAGATAGAAGGAGCATGAAGTGGTGTTGAAAAACGTTAAGAGCCTGAAAAGAAGTGACAAATATAAAGAGCTTCAAAAGGTGTCAGTAATATGAGGAGCATGAAACGGTCTGCAAAAAAGGAGGAGCATGAAGTGGTGTTGATAAACTTGAAGAGCCTGAAAAGGTGTGAAAAATATGAAAAGCTTCAAAAGGTGTCAAAAATGAGATGAGGATGAAACGGTCAGAAAAATAGAAGGAGCATGAAGTGGTGTTGAAAAAATGAAGAGCCTGAAAAGGTGTGAAAAATATTAAGAGCATCAATAGGTGTCAAAAATATGAGGAGCATGAAACGGTCTGCAAAAAAGGAGGAGCATGAAGTGGTGTTGATAAACTTGAAGAGCCTGAAAAGGTGTGAAAAATATGAAAAGTTTCAAAAGGTGTCAGAAATATGAGGAGCATGAAACCGTCTGAAAAATAGGAGGAGCATGAAGCGGTTTTGAAAAGCATGAAGAGCCTGAAAAGGTGTGAAAAATATGAAGAGCTTCAAAAAAATGTGAAAAATATGAAGAGCTTCCAAAGATGTGAAAAATATGCAGAGCTTCAAAAGGTGTGAAATATATGAGGAGCATGAAACGGTCTGAAAAATAGCAGGATCATGAAGCGTTGTTGAAAAACATGAAGAATCCGAAAACGTGTGAAAATATGAAGAGATTCAAAAATATGAAAAATATGAAGAGCTTCAAAAGGTGTGAAAAATATGAAGAGCTTCAAAAGGTGTCAAAAATATGAGGAGAATGAAACGGTCTGCAAAATAGGAGGAGCATGAAATGGTGTTCAAAAACATGAAGAGCCTGAAATTGTGTGAAAAATATGAAGAGCTTCAAAAGGTGTGTAAAATATGAGGAGCATGAAACGGTCTGAAAAATAGGAGGAGCATGAAGCTTTGTTGACCAAAATGATGAACCTGAAAAGGTGTGAAAAATATGAAGAGCTTCAAAAGGTGTCAAAAATTTGAGAAGCATGAAACGGTCGGAAAAATACGAGGAGCATGAAGCGGTGTTGAAAAACATGAAGAGCCTGAAACGGTGTGAAATAAATGAAGAGCTTCAAAACGTGTCAAAAAAATGAGGAGCATGAAACGGTCAGAAAAATAGGAGGAGCATGAAGCGGTGTTGAAAAATATGAAGACCCTGAATAGGTGTGAAAAATATGAAGAGGTTCAAAAGGTGTCAAAAATATGAGGAGCATGAAACGGTCTGAATAAAAGGAGGAGCATGAAGCGGTGTTCAAAAACATGAAGAGCTTGAAAATGTGTGAAAAATATGAAGAGCCTCAGAAGCTGTCAAATATATGAGGAGCATGAAACGGTCTGAAATATCGGAGGAGCATGAAACGGTATGAAAAATAGGAGGAGCATGAAACGGTGTTGAAAAACATGAAGATCCTGAAAAGGTGTGAAAAATAGGAGGAGCTTCAATAGGTGTCAAAAATATGAGGAGCATGAAAATGTCCTAAAAATAGGAGGAGCATGAAGCGGTGTTCAAAAACATGAAAAGCCTGATAAGGTATGAAATATATGAAGAGCTTCAAAAGGTGTCAAAAGTATGAGGAGCATGAAACGGTCTGAAAATAGGAGGAGGATGAAAGGGTGTTGAAAAACATGAAGAGCAAGAAAAGGTGTGAAAAATATGAAGAGCTTCAAAAGGTGTCAAAAATATGAGGAGCATGAAACGGTCTGAAAAATAGGAGGAGCAAGAAACGGTGTTGAAAAATATGAAGAGCCTGAAAATGTGTGAAATATAGGAAGAGGTTCAAAAGGTGTCAAAAATATGAGGAGCTTGAAACGGCCTGAAAAATAGAAGGAGAATGAAGAGGTGTTGAAAAACATGAAGAGCCTGAAAAGGTTTGAAAAATATGAAGAGCTTCAAATGGTGTCAAAAATATGAGGAGCATGAAACGGTCTGAAAAATAGGAGGAGCATGAAGCAGTGTTGAAAAACATGAAGAGCATGAAAATGTGTGAAATATATGAAGAGCTTCAAAAGGTGTCAAAAATATGAGGAGCATGAAGCGTTGTTCAAAAACATGAAGAGCTTGAAAAGGTGTGAAATATATAAAGAGCTTCAAAAGGTGTGAAAAATAGGAGGAGCATGAAGCTTTGTTCAAAAACATGAAGAACCTGAAAAGGTGTGAAATATATGAAGAGCTTGAAAATGTGTCAAAAATATGACGAGAACAAAATGGTCTGAAAAATATGAGGAGCATGAAAGAGTCTGAAAATAGAAGGAGCATGAAACGGTGTTGAAAAACATGAAGAGCATGAAAAGGTGTGAAAAATATGAACAGCTTCAAAACGTGTCAAAAATATGAGGAGCTTGAAAAGGTGTTCAAAAACATGAAGAGCATGAAAATGTGTGAAAAATATGAAGAGCTTCAAAAGGTGTCAAAAATATGAGGAACATGAAATGGTCTGAAAAATAGGAGGAGCATGAAGTTTTGATGAAAAACATGAAGAGCCTGAAAAGGTGTGAAATGTAGGAAGAGCTTCAACAGGTGTCGAAAATACGAGGAGCATGAAACGGTTTAAAAAAAAGGAGGAACATTAATTCTTGTTGAAAAGCATGAAGAGCCTGAAAATGTTTGAAAAATATGAAGAGCTTGAAAATGTGTCAAAAATATGACGAGAACGAAATGGTCTGAAAAATATGAGGAGCATGAAACGTTATTGAAAAACATGAAGAGAATGAAAAAGTGTGAAATACATAAAGAGCTTCAAAAGGTGTCAAAAAAATGAGTAGCATGAAACGGTCTGAAAAATAGGAGGAGCATGAAGTTTTGATGAAAAACATAAAGAGCCTGAAAAGGTGTGAAATGTATGAAGAGCTTCAAAAGTGTGAAAAATATGCGGAGCATGAAACGGTCTGAAAAATAGGAGGAGCAAGAAACGGTGTTGAAAAACATGAAATGCATGAAAAGTTGTGAAAAATATGGAGAGCATCAAAGGGTGTCAAAAATATGAGGTGCATGCAACGGTCTGAAAATGAGGAGGAGCATGAAGCAGTGTTGAAAAAGTTGAAGAGCCTGAAAAGGTGTGACATATATGAAGAGCGTCAAAAGGTGTAAAATATATGAGGAGCATGAAACGGTCTGAAAAATAGGAGGAGCATGAAGCAGTGTTGAAAACATGAAGAGCCTGAAAAGGTGTGAAATATATGAAGAGCTTCAAAAGGTGTCAAAATATGAGGAGCATGAAACGGTCTGAAAAATAGGAACAGCATGAAATGGTGTTCAAAAACATGAAGATCCTGAAAAGGTGTGAAAAATATGAAGAGCTTCAAAAGGTGTGAAAAATATGAGGAGCATGAAATGGTCTGAAAAATAGGAGGAGCATGAAACGGTGTCCAAAAACATGAAGAGCCTGAAAATGTGTGAATAATATGAAGAGCTTCAAAAGCTGTGAAAAATACGAAGAACTTCAAAAGGTGTCAAAAATATGAGGAGCTTGAAACGGCCTGAAAAAAAGGAGGAGCATGAAGCGGTGTTGAAAAACATGAAGAGCCTGGAATGGTGGGAAAAATATGAAGAGCCTCAAAACGTGTCAGAAATATGAGGGGCATGAAACGGTCTGAAAAATAGGAGGAGCATGAAACGGTGTTGAAAACATGAAGAGCCTGGAATGCTGGGAAAAATATGAAGAGCCTCAAAACGTGTCAGAAATATGAGGGGCATCAAACGGTCTGAAAAATAGGAGGAGCATGAAACGGTGATCAAAAACATGAAGAGGCTGAAAATGTGTGAATAATATTTAGAGCTTCAAAAGGTGTGAAATATACGAAGAGCTTCAAAATGTGTCAAAAATATGAGGAGCATGAAACGGTCTGAAAAATAGGAGGAGCATGAAGGGGTGTTGAAAAACATGAAGAGCCTGAAAAGGTGTGAAAAACATGAAGAGATCGAAAAGGTGTGAAATATATGAAGAGATTCAAAAGGTGTCAAATATATGAGGAGCATGAAACGGTCTGAAAAATAGGAGGTGCATGAAGCCATGTTCAAAAACATGAAGATCCTGAAAAGGTGTGAAATAAATGAAGAGCTTCAAAAGGTGTCAAAAATGTGAGGAGCATGAAACGGTCTGAAATATAGGAGGAGCATGAAGCGGTGTTGAAAAGCATGAAGAGCCTGAAAAGGTGTGAAATATATGAAGAGCTTCAAAAGGTGTCAAAAATATTAGGAGCATGAATCGGTCTGAAAAACAGGAGGAGCATGAAGCGGTCTTGAAGGACATGAAGAGCCTGAAAAGGTGTGAAAAGTATGAAGAGCTTCAAAAGGTGTCAAAAATATGAGGAGCATGAATCGGTCTAAAAAATAAGAGGAGCATGAACTGGGGTTGAAAAAATGAAAAGCCTGAAAAGGTGTGAAAATTATGAAGAGATTCAAAAGGTGTCAAAAATATGAGGAGCATGAAATGGCCTGAAAAATACGAGGAGAATGAAACCGTGTTCAAAATCATGAAGAGCCTGAAAATGTGGAAATATATGAAGTGCTTCAAAAGGTGTCAAAAATAGGAGGAGCATGAAACGATCTGAAAAATGGAGGAGCATGAAGCGGTGATGATAAAAAAGAAGAGCATGAAATGGTTTGAAGAATATAAGGAGCTTCAAAAGGTATCAAAAATAGTAGTAGCATGAAACGGTGTTTAAAACTTGAAGAGCCTGAAAATGTGTAAAATATGAACAGCTTAAAAGGTGTCAAAATATGAGGAGCATGAAACAGTCTCAAAATAGGAGGAGCATGAAACGGTCTTGAAAAACATGAAGTGCCTGTAAAGGTGTGAAAAATATGAAGAGATAAAAAATGTATCAAAAATATGAGAAGCATGAAACAATCTGAAAAATAGGAGGAGCATTAAATGGTGTTGAAAAACATGAAGAGCATGTAAAGGTGTGAAAAATATGAAGAGCTTCAAAAGATGTGAAAAATATGAGGAGCATGGAAATGTCCTAAAAATAGGAGGAGCATGAAGCGGTGTTCAAAAACATGAAGAGCCTGAAAAGGTGTGAGCAATATGAAAGGCTTCAAAAGGTGTGAAAAATATGAGGAGCATGAAACGGTCTGAACAATAGGAGGAGAATGAAGCGGTTTTCAAAGACATGAAGAGCCTGAAAAGGTGTGAAAAATATGAAGAGCTTCAAAAGGAGTCAAAAATATGAGGAGCATGATAAGGTTTGAAAAAAAAGAGGAGCATGAAACGGTCTGAAAAACAGGAGGAGCATGAAGTGGTGTTCAAAACATGGAGAGCCTGAAAAGCTGTGAAAAATATGAAGAGCTTCAAAAGGTTTCAAAAATATGAGGAGCATGATAAGGTTTGAAAAAAAAGAGGAGCATGAAACGGTGTTCAAAAACATGAAGAGCCTGAAAAGGTGTGAAAAATATGAAGAGCCTCAAAACATGTCAAAAATATGTGGAACATGAATCCGTCTGAAAAATAGGAGGAGCTAGAAGTTGTGTTGAAAAACATGAAGAGCGTGAAAACATGTGAAAAATATGAAGAGCTTCAAAAGGTGTCAAAAATATGAGGAGCATGAAACAGTCTGAAAAATAGGAGGAGCATGAAGTGTGTTGAAAAACTTGAAGAGCCTGAAAAGGTGTGAAAAATATGAAGAGCTTCAAAAGGTGTCAAAAGTATGAGGAGCATGAAATGGTCTAAAACATAGGAGCGACATGAAACGGTGTTCAAAAACATGAAGAGCCTGAAAATGTGTGAAAAATATGAAGAGCTTCAAAAGGTGTGAAATACATAAGGAGCATGTAACGGTCTGAAAAATAGGAGGAGCATGAAGCGGTGTTCAAAAACATGAAGAGCCTGAAAAGGTGTGAATAATATGAAGAGCTTCAAAAGGTGTCAAAAATATGAGAAACATGAAACGGTCTGGAAAATAGGAGGAGCATGAAACGGTGTGGAAAAACATAAAGAGCCTGAAAAAGTGTGAAAAATAGGAAGATCTTCAAAAGGTGTGAAAAATATGAGGAGCATGAAATGGTCTTAAAAATAAGAGGAGCATGAAGCAGTGTTGAAAAACATGAAGAGCCTGAAAACGTGTGAAAAATATGAAGAGCTTCAAAAGGTGTGAAAATTATGAAGAGCTTCAAAATGTGTCAAAAATGAAATGAGCATGAAACGGTCTGAAAAAAAGGAGGAGCCTGAAGTGGTGGTGAAAAACATGAAGAGCATGAAAAGGTGTGAAATATATGAAGAGCTTCAAAAGCTATGAAAAATGAAAGAATCATGAAAACGTCTGAAAGATAGAAGGAGCATGAATTGGTGTTGAAAAACGTTAAGAGCCTGAAAAGAAGTGACAAATATAAAGAGCTTCAAAAGATGTCAGTAATATGAGGAGCATGAAACGGTCTGCAAAAAAGGAGGAGCATGAAGTGGTGTTGATAAACTTGAAGAGCCTGAAAAGGTGTGAAAAATATGAAAAGCTTCAAAAGGTGTCAAAAATGAGATGAGCATGAAACGGTCTGAAAAATAGGAGGAGCATGAAGTGGTGTTGAAAAAATGAAGAGCCTGAAAAGGTGTGAAAAATATTAAGAGCATCAATAGGTGTCAAAAATATGAGGAGCATGAATCGGTCTGCAAAAAAGGAGGAGCATGAAGTGGTGTTGATAAACTTGAAGAGCCTGAAAAGGTGTGAAAAATATGAAAAGCTTCAAAAGGTGGCAAAAATATGAGGAGCATGAAACGGTCTGAAAAATAAGAGGAGCATGAAGCGTTGTTCAAAACATGAAGAGCCTGAAAAGGTGTGAAAAATATGAAGAGCTTCAAAAGGTGTCAGAAATATGAGGAGCATGAAACGGTTTGAAAAATAGCAGGATCATGAAGCGGTGTTGAAAAACATGAAGAATCTGAAAACGTGTGAAAATATGAAGAGCTTCAAAAATATGAAAAATATGAAGAGCTTCAAAAGGTGTGAAAAATATGAAGAGCTTCAAAAGGTGTCAAAAATATGAGGAGAATGAAACGGTCTGCAACATAGGAGGAGCATGAAAGGGTGTTCAAAAACATGAAGAGCCTGAAATCGTGTGAAAAATATAAAGAGGTTCAAAAGGTGTGTAAAATATGAGGAGCATGAAACGGTCTGAAAAATAGGAGGAGCATGAAGCTTTGTTGACAAAAATGAAGAACCTGAAAAGGTGTGAAAAATATGAAGAACTTCAAAAGGTGTCAAAAATTTGAGAAGCATGAAACGGTCTGAAAAATACGAGGAGCATGAAGCGGTGTTGAAAAACATGAAGAGCTTGAAAAGGTGTGAAATAAATGAAGAGCTTCAAAACGTGTCAAAAATATGAGGAGCATGAAACGGTCAGAAAAATAGGAGGAGCATGAAGCGATGTTGAAAAATATGAAGACCCTGAATAGGTGTGAAAAACATGAAGAGGTTCAAAAGGTGTCAAAAATATGAGGAGCATGAAACGGTCTGAATAAAAGAAGGAGCATGAAGCGGTGTTCAAAAACATGAAGAGCTTGAAAAGGTGTGAAAAATATGAAGAGCCTCAGAAGCTGTCAAATATATGAGGAGCATGAAACGGTCTGAAATATCGGAGGAGCATGAAACGGTCTGAAAAATAGGAGGAGGATGAAACGGTGTTGAAAAACATGAAGATCCTGAAAAGGTGTGAAAAATATGAGGAGCTTCAATAGGTGTCAAAAATATGAGGAGCCTGAAAATGTCCTAAAAATAGGAGGAGCATGAAGCGGTGTCAAAAACATGAAGAGCCTGAAAAGCTGTGAGCAATATGAAGAGCTTCAAAAGGTGTGAAAAATATGAGGAGCATGAAACGGTCTGAAAAATAGCAGGATCATGAAGCGGTGTTGAAAAACATGAAGAATCTGAAAACGTGTGAAAATATGAAGAGCTTCAAAAATATGAAAAATATGAAGAGCTTCAAAAGGTGTGAAAAATATGAAGAGCTTCAAAAGGTGTCAAAAATATGAGGAGAATGAAACGGTCTGCAAAATAGGAGGAGCATGAAGCGGTGTTCAAAAATATGAAGAGCCTGAAATCGTGTGAAAAATATGAAGAGCTTCAAAAGGTGTGAAAAATATGAGGAGCATGAAACGGTCTGAAAATTAGAAGGAGCATTAAGCGGTGTTCCAAAATATGAAGAGCCTGAAAAGGTGTGAGAAATATGAAGCGCTTCAAAAGGTGTCAAAAATATGAGGAGCATGAAACGGTCTGAAATTGATGAGGAGCATGAAGCGTGTTGAAAAACATGAAGAGCTTGAAAAGGTGTGTAAAATATGAAGAGGTTCTAAAGGTGTCAAAAATATGAGGAGCAAGTAACGGTCTTAAAAATACGAGGAGAATGAAGTGGTGTTGAAAAACATGAAGAGCCTGAAAAGGTGTGAACTATATGAAGAGCTTCAAAAGGTGTCGAATAATGAGGAGCATGAAACGGTCTGAAAAATAGGAGGATCATGAAACGGTGTTGAATAACATGAAGAGCCTGAAAAGGTGTGAAAAATATGAAGAGCTTGAAAAGGTGTCAAAAATATGAGGAGCATGATACGGTCAGAAAAATAGGAGGAGCATGAAGCTGTGTTCAAAAACATGAAGAGCCTGAAAATGTGTGAAAAATATGAAGAGCTTCAAAAGTGTGAAAAATATGAAGAGCTTCAAAAGGTGTCAAAAATGGAATGAGCATGAAACGGTCTGAAAAATAGGAGGATCATGAAACGGTGTTGAAAAATACGAAGAGCCTGAAAAGTTGTGAAAAATATGAAGAGCTTCTAAAGGTTTCAAAAATGTGAGGAGCATGAAACAGTCTCAAAAATAGGAGGAGCATGAAGTGTTGTTGAAAAACATGAAGAGCCTGAAAAGTTGTGAAAAATATGAAGAGCTTCTAAAGGTTTCAAAAATGTGAGGAGCATGAAACAGTCTGAAAAATATGAAGAGCATGAGTTGGTGTTGAAAAACATGAAGAGCCTGAAAAGCTGTGAAATATACGAAGAACTTCAAAAGATGTCAAATATATGCGGAGCATGAAACAGTCTGAAAAATAGGAGGAGCATGAAGCGGTGTTGAAAAACATGAAGAGCCTGAAAAGGTGTGAAAAATATGAGGAGCTTCAAAAGGTGTCAAAAATTTGAGGAGCATGAAACGGTCTGAAAAATAGGAGGAGGATGAAGCGGTGTTGAAAAACATGAAGAGCCTGAAAACGTGTGAAAAATATGAAGAGCTTCAGAAGGTGTGAAAAATATGAAGAGCTTCAAAAGGTGTCAAAAATGAGATGAGCATGACACGGTCTGAAAAATAGGAGGAGCATGAAGTGGTGTTGAAAAAAATGAAGAGCCTGAATACGTGTGACATATATGAAGAGCTTCAAAAGGTGTCTAAAATATGAGGAGAACGAAACGGTCTGAAAAATAGGAGTAGGATGAAGCGGTGTTGCAAAACATGAAGAGCCTGAAAAGGTGTTAGTAATATGAAGAGCTTCAAAAGGTGTCAAAAATATGAGGAGCATGAAACGGTCTAAAAAATAGGAGGAGCATGAAACAGTGATGAAAAACATGAAGAGCCTGAAAAGGTGTGAAAAATATGAAGAGATTCAAAAGATTTCAAAAAAATGAGGAGCATGAAAAGGTCTGAAAAATAGGAGGAGCATGAAACAGTGATGAAAAACATGAAGAGCCTGAAAAGGTGTGAAAAATATGGAGAGCTTCAAATGGTGTGAAATACATGAGGAGCATGAAACGGGCTGAAAATAGGAGAAGCATGCAGTGGTGTGGAAAAACATGAAGAGCCTGAAAAGGTGTGAAAAATATGAAGAGCTTCAAAAGGTGTGAAATACATGAGGTGCATGAAACTCTCTGAAAAATATAAGAAGCATGAAGTGCTGTTCAAAAACATGAAAAGTCTTAAAAGGTGTGAAAAATATGAATAGCTTAAAAAGGTGTGAAAAATATGAGGAGCATGATACTGTCTGAAAAATAGGAGGAGCATGAAGCGGTGTTCAAAAACATGAAGAGCCTGAAAAGTTGTGAAAAATATGAAAAGCTTCAAAAGGTGTCTAAAATGTGATGAGCATGAAACGGTCTGAAAAATAGGAGGAGCATAAAGCAGTGTTGAAAAACATGAAGAGCCTGAAAATGTGTGAGAAATATGAAGAGCTTCAAAAGGTGTCAAAAATATGAAGAGCATGAAACGGTCGGAAAAATAGGAGAAGCATGAAGCGGTGTTGAAAAACATGAAGAGCCTGAAAAGGTGTGAAAAATATGAAGAGCTTCAAAATGTGTCAAATATATGCGGAGCATTAAACGGTCTGAAAAATAGGAGGAGCATGAAGCGGATTTGAAAAATATGAAGAGCCTGAAAAGGTGTGAGAAATACGAAGAGTTTCAAAAGGTGTCAAAAATATGAGGAGCATGAAACGGTCTACAAAAAAGGAGGAGCATGAAGTGGTGTTGAAAAACATGAAGAGCCTGAAAAAGTGTGAAAAATATGAAAAGCTTCAAAAGCTGTCAAAAATATGAGGAGCATGAAACGGTCTGAAAAATAGGAGGAGCATGAAGCGGTGTTCAAAAACATGAAGAGCCTGAAAAGGTGTGAAAAATATGAAGAGCTTCAAAAGGTGTCAAATATATTAGGAGCCTGATACGGTCGGAAATTAAGAGGAGCATGAAGCGCTGTTCAAAAACATGAAGAGCCTGAAAAGTTGGGAAAAATATGAAAAGCTTCAAAAGGTGTCAAAAATGAGAGAGCTTGAAACTGTCTGAAAAATAGGAGGAGCATGAAGCGCTGTTGAAAAACATGAAGAGCCTGAAAAGGTGTGAGAAAAATGAAGAGCTTCAAAAGGTGTCAAAAATATGAGGAGCATGAAACGGTCTGAAAAATAGAAGGAGCATGAAGCGGTGTTCAAAAACATGAAGAGCCTGAAAAGGTGTGAAAAATACGAAGAGCTTCAAAAGGTGTCAAAATTATGAGGAGCATGAAATGGTCTGAACAATAGGAGGATTATGAAACGGTGTTCAAAAACATGAAGAGCCTGAAAAGGTGTGAAAAATATGAAGAGCTTCCAAAGGTGTCAAAAATTTGAGGAGCATGAAACAGTCTGAAAAATAGGAAGAGCATGTAGCTGTGTTCAAAAACATCAAGAGCCTGAAAAGGTGTGAAAAATATGAAGAGCTTCAAAAAGTGTGAAAAATATGAGGTTCATGAAACGGTCTGAAAAATAGAAGCAGCAGGAAAGTGTGTTGAAAAACATGAAGAGCCTGAAAAGGTGTGAAAAATATGAAGAGCTTAAAAAGGTGTGAAAAATATGAAGAGCTTCAAAATGTGTCAAAAATGAGATGAGCATGAAACGGTCTGAAAAATTGGAGGAGCAAGAAGCGGTGTTAAAAACATGAAGAGCCCGAAAAGGTGTGAAAAATATGAAGAGCTTCAAAAGTTGTCAAAATTATGAATAGCATGAAAAGGTTTGCAAAAAAGGAGCATGAAGTGGTGTTGAAAAACATGAAGAGCCTGAAAAGGTGTGAAAAATATGAAAAGTTTCAAAAGGTGTCAAAAATATGAGGAGCATGAAACGGTCTGAAAAAAAGGAGGAGCATGAAGTGGTGGTGAAAAA
The DNA here is from genome assembly GCF_033118175.1 of Dama dama. Classification (NCBI taxonomy): domain Eukaryota; kingdom Metazoa; phylum Chordata; class Mammalia; order Artiodactyla; family Cervidae; genus Dama; species Dama dama. Next base: position 432,639 of record NW_026870932.1, read on the forward strand.
CATGAAGAGCATGAAAAGGTGTGAAATATATGAAGAGCTTCAAAAGCTATGAAAAATGAAAGAATCATGAAAACGTCTGAAAGATAGAAGGAGCATGAAGTGGTGTTGAAAAACGTTAAGAGCCTGAAAAGAAGTGACAAATATAAAGAGCTTCAAAATGTGTCAGTAATATGAGGAGCATGAAAAGGTCTGCAAAAAAGGAGGAGCATGAAGTGGTGTTGATAAACTTGAAGAGCCTGAAAAGGTGTGAAAAATATGAAAAGCTTCAAAAGGTGTCAAAAATGAGATGAGCATGAAACGGTCTGAAAAATAGGAGGAGCATGAAGTGGTGTTGAAAAAATGAAGAGCCTGAAAAGGTGTGAAAAATATTAAGAGCATCAATAGGTGTCAAAAATATGAGGAGCATGAAACGGTCTGCAAAAAAGGAGGAGCATGAAGTGGTGTTGATAAACTTGAAGAGCCTGATAAGGTGTGAAAAATATGAAAAGTTTCAAAAGGTGTCAAAAATATGAGGAGCATGAAACGGTCTGAAAAATAAGAGGAGCAGGAAGCGGTGTTCAAAAACATGAAGAGCCTGAAAAGGTGTGAAAAATATGAAGAGCTTCAAAAGGTGTCAGAAATATGAGGAGCATGAAACCGTCTGAAAAATAGGAGGAGAATGAAGCGGTTTTGAAAAGCATGAAGAGCCTGAAAAGGTGTGAAAAATATGAAGAGCTTCAAAAAAATGTGAAAAATATGAAGAGCTTCCAAAGATGTGAAAAATATGAAGAGCTTCAAAGGGTGTGAAATATATGACGAACATGAAACGGTCTGAAAAATAGCAGGATCATGAAGTGTTGTTGAAAAACATGAAGAATCTGAAAACGTGTAAAAATATGAAGAGCTTCAAAAATATGAAAAATATGAAGAGCTTCAAAAGGTGTGAAAAATATGAAGAGCCTCAAAAGGTGTCAAAAATATGAGGAGAATGAAACGGTCTGCAAAATAGGAGGAGCATGAAATGGTGTTCAAAAACATGAAGAGCCTGAAATCGTGTGAAAAATATGAAGAGCTTCTAAAAGGTGTGTAAAATATGAGGAGCATGAAACGGTCTGAAAAATAGGAGGAGCATGAAGCTTTGTTGACAAAAATGAAGAACCTGAAAAGGTGTGAAAAATATGAAGAGCTTCAAAAGGTGTCAAAAATTTGAGAAGCATGAAACGGTCTGAATAAAAGGAGGAGCATGAAGCGGTGTTGAAAAACATGAAGAGCCTGAAAAGGTGTGAAAAATATGAAGAGCTTCAAAAGGTGTGAAATACATGAGGTGCATGAAACTCTCTGAAAAATATAAGAAGCATGAAGTGCTGTTCAAAAACATGAAAAGTCTTAAAAGGTGTGAAAAATATGAATAGCTTAAAAAGGTGTGAAAAATATGAGGAGCATGATACTGTCTGAAAAATAGGAGGAGCATGAAGCGGTGTTCAAAAACATGAAGAGCCTGAAAAGTTGTGAAAAATATGAAAAGCTTCAAAAGGTGTCTAAAATGTGATGAGCATGAAACGGTCTGAAAAATAGGAGGAGCATAAAGCAGTGTTGAAAAACATGAAGAGCCTGAAAATGTGTGAGAAATATGAAGAGCTTCAAAAGGTGTCAAAAATATGAAGAGCATGAAACGGTCGGAAAAATAGGAGAAGCATGAAGCGGTGTTGAAAAACATGAAGAGCCTGAAAAGGTGTGAAAAATATGAAGAGCTTCAAAATGTGTCAAATATATGCGGAGCATTAAACGGTCTGAAAAATAGGAGGAGCATGAAGCGGATTTGAAAAATATGAAGAGCCTGAAAAGGTGTGAGAAATACGAAGAGTTTCAAAAGGTGTCAAAAATATGAGGAGCATGAAACGGTCTACAAAAAAGGAGGAGCATGAAGTGGTGTTGAAAAACATGAAGAGCCTGAAAAAGTGTGAAAAATATGAAAAGCTTCAAAAGCTGTCAAAAATATGAGGAGCATGAAACGGTCTGAAAAATAGGAGGAGCATGAAGCGGTGTTCAAAAACATGAAGAGCCTGAAAAGGTGTGAAAAATATGAAGAGCTTCAAAAGGTGTCAAATATATTAGGAGCCTGATACGGTCGGAAATTAAGAGGAGCATGAAGCGCTGTTCAAAAACATGAAGAGCCTGAAAAGTTGGGAAAAATATGAAAAGCTTCAAAAGGTGTCAAAAATGAGAGAGCTTGAAACTGTCTGAAAAATAGGAGGAGCATGAAGCGCTGTTGAAAAACATGAAGAGCCTGAAAAGGTGTGAGAAAAATGAAGAGCTTCAAAAGGTGTCAAAAATATGAGGAGCATGAAACGGTCTGAAAAATAGAAGGAGCATGAAGCGGTGTTCAAAAACATGAAGAGCCTGAAAAGGTGTGAAAAATACGAAGAGCTTCAAAAGGTGTCAAAATTATGAGGAGCATGAAATGGTCTGAACAATAGGAGGATTATGAAACGGTGTTCAAAAACATGAAGAGCCTGAAAAGGTGTGAAAAATATGAAGAGCTTCCAAAGGTGTCAAAAATTTGAGGAGCATGAAACAGTCTGAAAAATAGGAAGAGCATGTAGCTGTGTTCAAAAACATCAAGAGCCTGAAAAGGTGTGAAAAATATGAAGAGCTTCAAAAAGTGTGAAAAATATGAGGTTCATGAAACGGTCTGAAAAATAGAAGCAGCAGGAAAGTGTGTTGAAAAACATGAAGAGCCTGAAAAGGTGTGAAAAATATGAAGAGCTTAAAAAGGTGTGAAAAATATGAAGAGCTTCAAAATGTGTCAAAAATGAGATGAGCATGAAACGGTCTGAAAAATTGGAGGAGCAAGAAGCGGTGTTAAAAACATGAAGAGCCCGAAAAGGTGTGAAAAATATGAAGAGCTTCAAAAGTTGTCAAAATTATGAATAGCATGAAAAGGTTTGCAAAAAAGGAGCATGAAGTGGTGTTGAAAAACATGAAGAGCCTGAAAAGGTGTGAAAAATATGAAAAGTTTCAAAAGGTGTCAAAAATATGAGGAGCATGAAACGGTCTGAAAAAAAGGAGGAGCATGAAGTGGTGGTGAAAAACATGAAGAGCATGAAAAGGTGTGAAATATATGAAGAGCTTCAAAAGCTATGAAAAATGAAAGAATCATGAAAACGTCTGAAAGATAGAAGGAGCATGAAGTGGTGTTGAAAAACGTTAAGAGCCTGAAAAGAAGTGACAAATATAAAGAGCTTCAAAATGTGTCAGTAATATGAGGAGCATGAAAAGGTCTGCAAAAAAGGAGGAGCATGAAGTGGTGTTGATAAACTTGAAGAGCCTGAAAAGGTGTGAAAAATATGAAAAGCTTCAAAAGGTGTCAAAAATGAGATGAGCATGAAACGGTCTGAAAAATAGGAGGAGCATGAAGTGGTGTTGAAAAAATGAAGAGCCTGAAAAGGTGTGAAAAATATTAAGAGCATCAATAGGTGTCAAAAATATGAGGAGCATGAAACGGTCTGCAAAAAAGGAGGAGCATGAAGTGGTGTTGATAAACTTGAAGAGCCTGATAAGGTGTGAAAAATATGAAAAGTTTCAAAAGGTGTCAAAAATATGAGGAGCATGAAACGGTCTGAAAAATAAGAGGAGCAGGAAGCGGTGTTCAAAAACATGAAGAGCCTGAAAAGGTGTGAAAAATATGAAGAGCTTCAAAAGGTGTCAGAAATATGAGGAGCATGAAACCGTCTGAAAAATAGGAGGAGAATGAAGCGGTTTTGAAAAGCATGAAGAGCCTGAAAAGGTGTGAAAAATATGAAGAGCTTCAAAAAAATGTGAAAAATATGAAGAGCTTCCAAAGATGTGAAAAATATGAAGAGCTTCAAAGGGTGTGAAATATATGACGAACATGAAACGGTCTGAAAAATAGCAGGATCATGAAGTGTTGTTGAAAAACATGAAGAATCTGAAAACGTGTAAAAATATGAAGAGCTTCAAAAATATGAAAAATATGAAGAGCTTCAAAAGGTGTGAAAAATATGAAGAGCCTCAAAAGGTGTCAAAAATATGAGGAGAATGAAACGGTCTGCAAAATAGGAGGAGCATGAAATGGTGTTCAAAAACATGAAGAGCCTGAAATCGTGTGAAAAATATGAAGAGCTTCTAAAAGGTGTGTAAAATATGAGGAGCATGAAACGGTCTGAAAAATAGGAGGAGCATGAAGCTTTGTTGACAAAAATGAAGAACCTGAAAAGGTGTGAAAAATATGAAGAGCTTCAAAAGGTGTCAAAAATTTGAGAAGCATGAAACGGTCTGAATAAAAGGAGGAGCATGAAGCGGTGTTGAAAAACATGAAGAGCCTGAAAAGGTGTGAAATAAATGAAGAGCTTCAAAACGTGTCAAAAAAATGAGGAGCATGAAACGGTCAGAAAAATAGGAGGAGCATGAAGCGGTGTTGAAAAATATGAAGACCCTGAATAGGTGTGAAAAATATGAAGAGGTTCAAAAGGTGTCAAAAATATGAGGAGCATGAAACGGTCTGAATAAAAGGAGGAGCATGAAGCGGTGTTCAAAAACATGAAGAGCTTGAAAATGTGTGAAAAATATGAAGAGCCTCAGAAGCTGTCAAATATATGAGGAGCATGAAACGGTCTGAAATATCGGAGGAGCATTAAACGGTCTGAAAAATACGAGGAGCATGAAACGGTGTTGAAAAACATGAAGATCCTGAAAAGGTGTGAAAAATAGGAGGAGCTCCAATAGGTGTCAAAAATATGAGGATCATGAAAATGTCCTAAAAATAGCAGGAGCATGAAGCGGTGTTCAAAAACATGAAGAGCCTGAAAAGGTGTGAGCAATATGAAGAGCTTCAAAAAGTGTGAAAAATATGAGGTTCATGAAACGGTCTGAAAAATAGAAGCAGCAGGAAACTGTGTTGAAAAACATGAAGAGCCTGAAAAGGTGTGAGCAATATGAAGAGCTTCAAAAAGTGTGAAAAATATGAGGTTCATGAAACGGTCTGAAAAATATAAGCAGCAGGAAACTGTGTTGAAAAACATGAAGAGCCTGAAAAGGTGTGAGCAATATGAAGAGCTTCAAAAAGTGTGAAAAATATGAGGTTCATGAAACGGTCTGAAAAATATAAGCAGCAGGAAACTGTGTTGAAAAACATGAAGAGCCTGAAAAGGTGTGAGCAATATGAAGAGCTTCAAAAAGTGTGAAAAATATGAGGTTCATGAAACGGTCTGAAAAATATAAGCAGCAGGAAACTGTGTTGAAAAACATGAAGAGCCTGAAAAGGTGTGAAAAATATGAAGACCTTCAAATCGTGTCAAAAATATGAGGAGCATGAAACGGTCTGAAAATTGGAGGAGCATGAAGCAGTGTTGAAAAACATGAAGACCCTGAAAAGGTGTGAAAAATATGAAGAGCTTCAAATCGTGACAAAAATATGAGGAGCATGAAACGGTCTGAAAATTGGAGGAGCATGAAGCGGTGTTGAAAAACATGAAGAGCCTGAAAAGGTGTGAAAAATATGAAGAGCTTCAAAAGGTGTCAAATATATGAGGAGCATGAAACGGTCTGAAAAATAGGAAGAGCCTGAAGTGGTATTCAAAAACATGAAGAGCCTGAAATGTTGTGAAAAACATGAAGAGCTTCAAATGGTGTGAAAAATACGAGGAGCATTAAACGGTTTGAAAAATAGGAGGAGCATAAAACGGTGTTCAAAAACAAGAAGAGCCTGAAAAGGTGTGAGAAATATGAAGAGCTTCAAAAGTTGTCAAAAATAGAGGGGGAATGAAACTATCTGAAAAATAGGAGGAGCATGAAGCGGTGTTGAAAAACATGAAGAGCCTGAAAAGGTGTGAAAAACATGAAGAGCTTCAATAGGTGTGATAAACATGAGGAACAAGAAGTGGTCTGAAAAATAGGAGGAGCATGAAGCAGTGTTCAAAAACATGAAGAGCCTGAAAAGGTGTGAAAAATGTGAAGAGCTTCAAAAGGTGTGAAATACAAGAGGAGCATGAAACGGTCTGAAAAAAAGGAGGAGCATAAAGCGGTGTTGAAAAACATGAAGAACCTGAAAAGGTGTGAAAAATATGAAGAACTTCAAAAGGTGCCAAAAATATGAGGAGCATGAAACGGTTTGAAATAAAGGAGGAGCATGAAACGGTCTGAAAAATAGGAGGAACATGAAACAGTGTTCAAAAACATGAAGAGCCTGAAAAGCTGTGAAATATATGAAGAGTTTCAAAAGGTGTGAAATACTTGAGGAGCAGGAAACAGTCTGAAAAATAGGAGGAGCATGAAGCAGTGTTGAAAAACATGAAGAGCCTGAAAAGCTGTGAAAAATATTAAGAGCTTCAAAAGGTGTCAAAAATATGAGGAGCATGAAAGGGTCTGGAAAATAGGAGGAGCATGAAACCGTGTTCAAAAACATGAAGAGCCTAAAAATGTGTGAAAAATATTAAGAGCTTCAAAAGATGTGAAATACATGAGGAGCATGAAACGGTCTGAAAAATAGGAGGAGCATGAAGCGGTGTTGAAAAACATGAAGAGCCTGAAAAGGTGTGAAATATATGAAGAGATTCAAAAGGTGTCAAAAATATGAGGAGCATGAAACGCTCTGAAAAATAGGAGGATCATGAAGCAGTGTTGAAAAACATGAAGAACCTGAAAAGGTGTGAAAAATATGAAGAGCTTCAAAAGGTGTGAAAATTATGAAGAGCTTCAAAGGTGTCAAAAATATGAGGAGCATGAAACGGTCTGAAAAATAGGAGGAGCATGAAGTGGCATTGAAAAACATGAAGAGACTGAAAAGGTGTGAAATATATGAAGAGCTTCAAAAGGTGTCAAAATTCTGAAGAGCTTCAAAGGTGTCAAAAATATGAGGAGCATGAAACGGTCTGAAAAATAGGAGGAGCATGAAACCGTGTTCAAAAACATGAAGAGCCTGAAAAGTTGTGAAAAATATGAAGAGCTTCAAACGGTTGGAAATATAGGAGGAGCATGAAACTGTCTTGAAAAACATGACGAGCCTGAAAAGGTAGATAAAATATGAAGAGCTTCAAAAGGTGTCAAAAATATGAGGAGCATGAAACGGTCTGAAAAATAGGAGAAGCATGAAGTGGTGTTGAAAATCATGAAGAGGCTGAAAACGTGTGAAAAATATGAAGAGCTTCAAAAGTTGTGAAAAATATGAAGAGCATCAAAAGGTGATAAAAATGAGATGAGCATGAAACGGTCTGAAAAATATGAGGAGCATGAAGCGGTCTGAAAAATAGGAGGAGCATGAAGCGGTGTTCAAAAACATGAAGAACCTGAAAAGGTGTGAAAAATATGAAGAGCTTTAAAAGGTGTGAAATATATGAGGAGCATGAAACGGTCTGAAAAACAGGACAAGCTTGAAACCGTGTTCAAAAACATGAAGAGCCTGAAAAGTTGTGAAAAATATGAAGAGCTTCAAACGGTTGGAAATATATGAGGAGCATGAAACCGTCTTGAAAAACATGACGAGCCTTAAAAGGTGGGTAAAATATGAAGAGCTTCAAAAGGTGTGAAATACATGAGGAGCATGAATCGGTCTGAAAAATAGGAGGAGCATGAAGTAGTGTTTAAAAACATGAAGAGACTGAATAGGTGTGAAAAATATGAAGAGCTTCAAAAGGTGTCAAAATATGAGGAGCATGAAACGGTCTGAACATAGGAGGAGTATGAATCGGTTTTGAAAAACATGAAGAGCCTGAAAATGTGTGAAAAATATGAAGATCTTCAAAACGTGTCAAAATATGAGGAGCATGAAACGGTCTGAAATGCAGGAGGATCATGAAGCCGTGTTGAAAAACATGGGGAGCCTGCAAAGGTGTGAAAAATATGAAGAGCTTCAAAAGGTTGAAAATACATGAGGAGCATGAAACGGTCTGGAAAATAGGACGAGCATGAAGCGGTGTTGAACACTTGAAGAGCCAGAAAAGGTGTGAAAAATATGAAGAGCTTCAATAAGTGTCAAAAATATGAAGAGCATGAAACGGTCTGAAAAATAGGAGGAGCATGAAGTGATGTTGAAAAACATGAAGAGCCTAAAAAGGTGTGAAAAATATGAAGAGCTTCAAAACGTGTCAAAAATATGAGGAGCATGAAACGGTCTGAAAAAGAGAAGGATCATGAAGCCGTGTTGAAAAACATGGGGAGCCTGAAAAGGTGTGAAAAATATGAAGAGCTTCAAAAGGTGTCAAAAATATGAGGAGCATGAAAGGGTCTGAAAAATAGGAGGAGAATGAAACGGTGTTTAAAATCATGAAGAACCTGAAAAGGTGTGAAAAATATGAAGAGCTTTAAAAGGTGTGAAATACATGAGGAGCATGAAACGGTCTGAAAAATAGGAGGAGCATGAAACCGTGTTCAAAAACATGAAGAGCCTGAAAAGTTGTGAAAAATATGAAGAGCTTCAAACGGTTGGAAATATATGAGGAGCATGAAACCGTCTTGAAAAACATGACGAGCCTGAAAAGGTGGGTAAAATATGAAGAGCTTCAAAAGTTGTGAAATACATGAGGAGCATGAATCGGTCTGAAAAATAGGAGGAGCATGAAGTAGTGTTTAAAAACATGAAGAGACTGAATAGGTGTGAAAAATATGAAAAGCTTCAAAAGGAGTGAAATATATTAGGAGCATGAAACTCTTGAAAAATAGGAGGAGCATGAAGTGGTGTTGAAAAACATGAAGAGCCTGAAAACGTGTGAAAAATATGAAGAGCTTCAAAAGTTGTGAAAAATATGAAGAGCATCAAAAGGTGATAAAAATGAGATGAGCATGAAACGGTCTGAAAAATATGAGGAGCATGAAGCAGTGTTGGAAAACATGAAGAGTCTGAAAAGGTGTGAAATATATTAAGAGCTTCAAAAGGTGTCAAAAATATGAGGAGCCTGAAACGGTCTGAAAAATAGGAGGAGCATGAAGCGGTGTTGAAAAACATGAAGAACCTGAAAAGGTGTGAAAAATATGAAGAGCTTCAAAAGGTGTCAAAACTATGAGGAGCATGAAACGGTCTGAAAAATAGGAGGAGCATGAAAGGGTGTTCAAATGCATGAAGAGCCTGAAAAGGTGTGAAAAATATGAAGAGCTTCAAAAGGTGTGAAATACATGAGGAACATGAAACGGTCTGGAAAATAGGATGAGCATGAAGTTGTGTTGAAAAACATGAAGAGACTGAAAAGGTGTGAAAAATATGAAAAGGTTCAAAAGGTGTGAAAAATATGACGAGTATGATACGGTCTGAAAAATAGGAGGAGCATGAAGCTCTGTTCAAAAACATGAAGATCCTGAAAAGTTGTGAAAAATATGGAAAGCTTCAAAACTTGTCAAAAATATGAGGAGCATGAAACATTCTGAAAAATAGGAGGATCATGAAGCGGTGTAGAAAATCATGAAGAGGCTGAAAAGGTGTGAAAAATATGAAGAGCTTCAAAACGTGTGAAATACATGAGGAGCATGGAAAAGTCAGAAAAATAGGAGGAGCATCAAGCGGTGTTCAAAACATGAAGAGACTGAAAAGGTGTGAAAAATATGAAGAGCTTCAAAAGGTGTGAAAAATAGGAGGAGCATGAAACGGGCTGAAAAATAGCAGGAGCATGAAGCGGTGTTCAAAAACATGAAGAGCCTGAAAATGTGTGAAAAATATGAAGAGCTTCAAAAGGTGTCAAAAATATGAGGAGCATGAAACGGTCTGAAAAATAGGAGGAGAATGAAACGGTGTTCAAAAACATGAAGAGCCTGAAAAAGTGTGAAAAATATGAAGAGCTTTATAAGGTGTGAAATACATGAGGAGCATGAAACGGTCTGAAAAATAGGAGGAGCATGAAACCGTGTTCAAAAACATGAAGAGCCTGAAAAGTTGTGAAAAATATGAAGAGCTTCAAACGGTTGGAAATATAGGAGGAGCATGAAACTGTCTTGAAAAACATGACGAGCCTGAAAAGGTAGATAAAATATGAAGAGCTTCAAAAGGTGTCAAAAATATGAGGAGCATGAAACGGTCTGAAAAATAGGAGAAGCATGAAGTGGTGTTGAAAAACATGAAGAGCCTGAAAACGTGTGAAAAATATGAAGAGCTTCAAAAGTTGTGAAAAATATGAAGAGCATCAAAAGGTGATAAAAATGAGATGAGCATGAAACGGTCTGAAAAATATGAGGAGCATGAAGCGGTGTTGGAAATCATCAAGAGTCTGAAAAGGTGTGAAATATATTAAGAGCTTCAAAAGGTGTCAAAAATATGAGGAGCATGAAACGGTCTGAAAAATAGGAGGAGCATGAAGCGGTGTTGAAAAACATGAAGAACCTGAAAAGGTGTGAAAAATATGAAGAGCTTCAAAAGGTGTCAAAACTATGAGGAGCATGAAACGGTCTGAAAAATAGGAGGAGCATGAAAGGGTGTTCAAATGCATGAAGAGCCTGAAAAGGTGTGAAAAATATGAAGAGCTTCAAAAGGTGTGAAATACATGAGCAACATGAAACGGTCTGGAAAATAGGATGAGCATGATGTTGTGTTGAAAACGATGAAGAGACTGAAAAGGTGTGAAAAATATGAAGAGGTTCAAAAGGTGTGAAATATATGACGAGTATGATACGGTCTGAAAAATAGGAGGAGCATGAAGCTCTGTTCAAAAACATGAAGAGCATGAAAAGGTGTGAATAATATGAAGAGCTTCTAAAGGTGTCAAAAATATGAGGAGCATGAAACGGCCTGAAAAATAGGCGGAGCATGAAGCGGTGTTGAAAAACATCAAGAGCCTGAAAAGTGTGAAAAATATGAAGAGCTTCAAAAGGTGTGAAAAATATGAGGAGCATGAAACGTTCTGAAAAATAGGAGGAGCATGAAGCGGTGTTTAAAAACATGAAGAGCCTGAAAAGTTGTGAAAAATATGAAGAGCTTCAAAAGGTGTCAAATATATGAGGAGCATGAAACGGTCTGAAAAATACGAGGAGCATGAAGCGGTGTTGAAAAACATGAAGAGCCTGAAAAGGTGTGAAAAATATGAAGAGCTTCAAAAGGTGTGAAATACATGAGGAGCATGAAACGATCTGAAAAATAGGAGGAGCATGAAGCGGTTTGGAAAAATATGAAGAGCCTGAAAAGGTGTGAAAAATATGAAGAGCTTCAAAATGTGTCAAAAATCTGAGGAGTATGTAAAGGTCCGAAAAATAGGAAGAGCATGAAGTAGTGTTCAAAAACATGAAGAGCCTGAAAAGTTGTGAAAAATATGAAGAGCTTCAAAAGGGGTGAAAAATATGAGGAGCATGAAACGTTCTGAAAAATATGAGGAGCATGAAGTGGTGTTGAAAAACATGAAGAGCCTGAAAAGGTGTGAAAAATATGAAGAGCTTCAAAAGGTGTCAAAAATGAGATGAGCATGAAACGGTCTGAAAAATAGGAGGAGCATGAAGTGCTGTTGAAAAAAATGAAGAGCCTGAAAAGGTGTGACATATATGAAGAGCTTCAAAAGGTGTCAAAATTATGAGGAGATTGATACGGTCTGAAAAATAGGAGGAGCATGAAGTGGTGTTGAAAAACATGAAGAGCCTGAATAGCTGTGAGAAATATGAAGACCTTCAAAAAGTGTCAAAAATATGAGGAGCATGAAACGGTCTGAAAAAGAGAAGGATCATGAAGCCGTGTTGAAAAACATGCGGAGCCTGAAAAGGTGTGAAAAATATGAAGAGCTTCAAAAGGTGTCAAAAATATGAGGAGCTTCAAAAGCTGTCAAAAATGAGATGAGCATGAAACGGTCTGAATAATAGGAGGAGCATGAAGCGGTGTTGAAAAAAATGAAGAGCCTGAAAAGGTGTGAAATATATGAAGAGCTTCAAAAAGTGTCAAAAATATGAGGAGCATGAAACGGTCTGAAAAATACGAGGAGCATGAAGCGGTGTTGAAAAACATGAAGAGCCTGAAAAGGTGTGAAAAATATGAAGAGCTTCAAAAGTTGTGAAACACATGAGGAGCATGAAACTATCTGAAAAATAGGAGGAGCATGAAGCGGTTTGAAAAAATATGAAGAGCCTGAAAAGGTGTGAAAAATATGAAGAGCTTCAAAAAGTGTCAAAAATCTGAGGAGTATGTAACGGTCTGAAAAATAGGAAGAGCATGAAGTAGTGTTCAAAAACATGAAGAGCCTGAAAAGGTGTGAAAAATATGAAGAGCTTCAAGAGGGGTGAAAAATATGAGGAGCATGAAACGTTCTGAAAAATAGGAGGAGCATGAAGTGGTGTTGAAAAACATGAAGAGCCTGAAAAGGTGTGAAAAATATGAAGAGCTTCAAAAGGTGTCAAAAATGAGATGAGCATGAAACGGTCTGAAAAATAGGAGGAGCATGAAGTGCTGTTGAAAAAAATGAAGAGCCTGAAAAGGTGTGACATATATGAAGAGCTTCAAAAGGTATCAAAATTATGAGGAGATTGATACGGTCTGAGAAATCGGAGGAGCATGAAGTGGTGTTGAAAAACATGAAGAGCCTGAATAGCTGTGAGAAATATGAAGACCTTCAAAAAGTGTCAAAAATACGAGGAGCATGAAACGGTCTGAAAAAGAGAAGGATCATGAAGCCGTGTTGAAAAACATGGGGAGCCTGAAAAGGTGTGAAAAATATGAAGAGCTTCAAAAGGTGTCAAAAATATGAGGAGCTTCAAAAGCTGTCAAAAATGAGATGAGCATGAAACGGTCTGAATAATAGGAGGAGCATGAAGCAGTGTTGAAAAAAATGAAGAGCGTGAAAAGGTGTGAAATATATGAAGAGCTTCAAAAAGTGTCAAAAATATGAGGAGCATGAAACGGTCTGAAAAATAGGAGGACCATGAAGCGGTGTTGAAAAACCTCAAGAGCCTGAAAAGGTGTGAAAAATATGAAGAGCTTCAAAAGGTGTCAAAAATATGAGGAGCATGAAACGGTCTGAAAATAGGAGGAGCATGAAACGGTGTTGAAAAACATGAAGAGCCTGAAAAGTTGTGAAAAATATGAAGACCTTCAAAAGGTGTGAATTATATGAGGAGCATGAAAAGTTCTGAAAAATAGGAGGAACATGAAGCGGTGTTCAAAAACATGAAGAGCCTGAAAAGGTGTGAAAAATATGCAGAGCTTCAAAAGGTGTCAAAATTATGAGGAGCATGATACGGTCTGAAAAATAGGAGGAGCATGAAGTGGTGTTGTAAAACATGTAGAGCCTGAAAAATTGGGAAAAATATGAAGAGCTTCAAAAGTTGTCAAATATATGAGGAGTATGAAACGGTCTGAAAAATAGGAGGAGCAGGAAGCGGTGTTCAAAAACATGAAGAGCCTGAAAAGGTGAGAAAAATATGAAGAGCTTCAAAAGGTGTCAAAAATATGAGGAGCATGAAACGGTCTGAAAAATAGGAGGAGCATGAAGTGGTGTTGAAAAATATGAAGAGCTTCAAAAGGTGTGAAAAATATGAAGAGCTTCAAAAGGTGTGAAAAATATGAAGAGCTTCAAAAGGTGTCAAAAATTAGATTAGCATGAACCGGTCTGAAAAATAGGAGGAGCATGAAGCGGTGTTGAAAAACCTCAAGAGCCTGAAAAGGTGTGAAAAATATGAAGAGCTTCAAAAGGTGTCAAAAATATGAGGAGCATGAAACGGTCTGAAAATAGGAGGAGCATGAAACGGTGTTGAAAAACATGAAGAGCCTGAAAAGTTGTGAAAAATATGAAGACCTTCAAAAGGTGTGAATTATATGAGGAGCATGAAAAGTTCTGAAAAATAGGAGGAACATGAAGCGGTGTTCAAAAACATGAAGAGCCTGAAAAGGTGTGAAAAATATGCAGAGCTTCAAAAGGTGTCAAAATTATGAGGAGCATGATACGGTCTGAAAAATAGGAGGAGCATGAAGTGGTGTTGTAAAACATGTAGAGCCTGAAAAATTGGGAAAAATATGAAGAGCTTCAAAAGTTGTCAAATATATGAGGAGTATGAAACGGTCTGAAAAATAGGAGGAGCAGGAAGCGGTGTTCAAAAACATGAAGAGCCTGAAAAGGTGAGAAAAATATGAAGAGCTTCAAAAGGTGTCAAAAATATGAGGAGCATGAAACGGTCTGAAAAATAGGAGGAGCATGAAGTGGTGTTGAAAAACATGAAGAGCCTGAAAAGGTGTGAAAAATATGAAGAGCTTCAAAAGGTGTGAAAAATATGAAGAGCTTCAAAAGGTGTCAAAAATTAGATTAGCATGAACCGGTCTGAAAAATAGGAGGAGCATGAAGCGGTGTTTAAAACTTGAACAGACTGAAAAGGTGTGAAAAATATGAAGAGCTTCAAAAAGTGTCCAAAATATGAGGAGCATGAATCGGTCTGCAAAATAGGAGGAGCAAGAAGCGGTGTTGAAAAACATGAAGAGCCTGAAAAGGTGTGAAAAATATGAAGAGCTTCAAAATTGTCCAAAATATGAGGAGCATGAATCGGTCTGCAAAATAGGAGGAGCAAGAAAAGGTGTTCAAAACATGAAGAGCCTGAAAATGTGTGAAAAATATGAAGAGCTTCAAAAGGTGTGAAATACATGAGGAGGATTAAACGGTCTGAAAAATAGGAGGAGCATGAAGCGGTGTTGAAAAACATGAAGAGCCTGAAAGGTGTGAAAAATATGAAGAGCTTCTAAAGGTGTCAAAAATATGAGGAGCATAAAACGGTCTTAAAAATACGAGGAGCATGAAGCGGTGTTTAAAACTTGAACAGACTGAAAAGGTGTGAAAAATATGAAGAGCTTCAAAAGGTGTCAAAATTAGATTAGCATGAAAGGGTCTAAAAAATAGGAGGAGCATGAAGTGGTGTTGAAAAACATGAAGAGCCTGAAAAGGTGTGAATTATATGAAGAGCTTCAAAAGGTGTCAAAAATATGAGGAGCATGAAACGGTCTGAAAAATACGAGGAGCATGAAACGGTGTTCAAAAACATGAAGAGCCTGAAAAGGTGTGCAAAATATGAAGAGCTTCGAAAGGTTTGAAATACATGAGGGGCACGAAACGGTGTTCAAAAACATGCAGAGACTGAAAAGGTGTGAAAAATATGAAGAGCTTCAAAAAGTGTCAAAAATTAGATTAGCATGAATGGGTCTGAAAAATAGGGTGAGCCTGAAGTTTTGTTGAAAAACATGAAGAGCTTGAAAAAGTGTGAAAAATATGAAGAGCTTCAAAAATAAAAAAATTATGAAGAGCTTCAAAAGGAGTGAAAAATATGAAGAGCTTCAAAAGATGTCAAAAATGAAATGAGCATGAAACGGTCTGAAAAATAGGAGGAGCATGAAGTGGTGTTGAAAATCATGAAGAGCCTGAAAAGGTGTGAAAAATATGCAGAGCTTCAAAGATGTCAAAAATATGAGGAGAATGAAACGGTCTGAAAAATACG
The DNA here is from genome assembly GCF_033118175.1 of Dama dama. NCBI lineage: Eukaryota > Metazoa > Chordata > Mammalia > Artiodactyla > Cervidae > Dama > Dama dama. Next base: position 448,005 of record NW_026870932.1, read on the forward strand.
AAGAGCATGAAGTGGTGTTGAAAAACATGAAGAGCCTGAAAATTGTGAAAAATATGAAGAGCTTCAAAAGGTGTGAAAAATATGAGGAGCATGAAACGGTCTGAAATATAGGAGGAGCATGAACCGGTGTTCAAAAACATGAAGACCCTGAAAAGGTGTGAAAAATATGAAGAGCTTCAAAAGATGTCAAAAATATGAGGAGTATGAAACGGTCTGAAAAATAGGAGGAGCATGAAGCGATGTTGAAGAACATGAAGAATCTGAAAAGGTGTGAAACATATGAAGAGCTTCAAAATGTGTGAAATACATGAGGAGCGTGAAACGATTTGAAAAATACGATGATCATGAATTGGTGTTGAAAAAAATGAAGAGCCTGAAAAGGTGTAAAATATCTGAAGAGCTTCAAAAGGTGTCAAAGATGTGAGGAGAATGAAACGGTCTGAAAAATAGGCGGAGCATGAAGCGGTGATCAAAAACATGAAGAGCCTGAAAAGGTGTGAATAATATGAAGAGCTTCTAAAGGTGTCAAAAATATGAGGAGCATGAAACGGTCTGAAAAATAGGAGGAGCATGAAGCGGAGTTTAAAAACATGAAGAGCCTGAAAAGTTGTGAAAAATATGAAGAGCTTCAAAAGGTGTCAAAAATATGAGGAGCATGAAATGGTCTGAAAAATACGAGGAGCATGAAACGGTGTTCAAAAACATGAAGAGCCTGAAAAGGTGTGCAAAATATGAAGAGCTTCGAAAGGTGTGAAATACATGAGGGGCACGAAACGGTGTTCAAAAACATGCAGAGAATGAAAAGGTGTGAAAAATATGAAGAGCTTCAAAAAGTGTCAAAAATTAGATTAGCATGAATGGGTCTGAAAAATAGGATGAGCCTGAAGTTTTGTTGAAAAACATGAAGAGCTTGAAAAAGTGTGAAAAATATGAAGAGCTTCAAAAATAAAAAAATTATGAAGAGCTTCAAAAGGAGTGAAAAATATGAAGAGCTTCAAAAGATGTCAAAAATGAAATGAGCATGAAACGGTCTGAAAAATAGGAGGAGCATGAAGTGGTGTTGAAAATCATGAAGAGCCTGAAAAGGTGTGAAAAATATGCAGAGCTTCAAAGATGTCAAAAATATGAGGAGAATGAAACGGTCTGAAAAATACGAAGAGCATGAAGTGGTGTTGAAAAACATGAAGAGCCTGAAAATTGTGAAAAATATGAAGAGCTTCAAAAGGTGTGAAAAATATGAGGAGCATGAAACGGTCTGAAATATAGGAGGAGCATGAACCGGTGTTCAAAAACATGAAGACCCTGAAAAGGTGTGAAAAATATGAAGAGCTTCAAAAGATGTCAAAAATATGAGGAGTATGAAACGGTCTGAAAAATAGGAGGAGCATGAAGCGATGTTGAAGAACATGAAGAATCTGAAAAGGTGTGAAACATATGAAGAGCTTCAAAATGTGTGAAATACATGAGGAGCGTGAAACGATTTGAAAAATACGATGATCATGAATTGGTGTTGAAAAAAATGAAGAGCCTGAAAAGGTGTAAAATATCTGAAGAGCTTCAAAAGGTGTCAAAAATGTGAGGAGAATGAAACGGTCTGAAAAATAGGCGGAGCATGAAGCGGTGATCAAAAACATGAAGAGCCTGAAAAGGTGTGAATAATATGAAGAGCTTCTAAAGGTGTCAAAAATATGAGGAGCATGAAACGGTCTGAAAAATAGGAGGAGCATGAAGCGGAGTTTAAAAACATGAAGAGCCTGAAAAGTTGTGAAAAATATGAAGAGCTTCAAAAGGTGTCAAAAATATGAGGAGCATGAAACGGTCTTAAAAATAGGAGGAGGATGAAGCGGTGTTCAAAAACTTGAAGAGGATGAAAAGCTGTGAAAAATATGAAGAGCTTCTAAAGGTGTCAAAAATATGAGGAGCATGAAACGGTCTTAAAAATAGGAGGAGGATGAAGCGGTGTTCACAAACTTGAAGAGGATGAAACGTGTGAAAAATATGAAGAGCTTTAAAAGGTGTCAAAAATATGAGGAGCATGAAAAGGTGTGAAAAATATGAAGAGTCTCAAAACGTGTCAAAAATATGAGGAGTATGAAAAGGTATGATAAATAGCAAGAGCATGAACCGGTGTTGAAAAACATGAAGAGTCTGAAATCGTGTGAAAAATATGAAGAGCTTCAAAAATGTGAAAAATATGAAGAGCTTAAAAGATGTGAATAATATGCAAAGCTTCAAAAGATGTCAAAAATGAGATGAGCATGAAACGGTCTGAAAAATAAGAGGGGCATGAAGTCGTGTTCAAAACTATGAAGAGCCTCAAAAGGTGTGAAAAATATGAAGTGCTTCAAAAGGTGTGAAAATTATGAGGAGCATGATACGGTCTGAAAAAGAGGAGGAGCATGAAGCGGTGTTCAAAAACATGAAGAGCCTGAAAAGGTGTGAGAAATATGAAGAGCTTCAAAAGGTGTGAAAATTATGAGGAGCCTGAAACGGTCTGAAAAATAGGAGGAGCGTGAAGCGGTGTTCAAAAACATGAAGAGCCTGAAAAGCTGTGAAAAATATGCAAAGCTTCAAAAGGTGTCAAAACTGAGATGATCATGAAACAGTCTGAAAAATAGGAGGAGCATGAAGCGGTGTTGAAAAACATGAAGCGCCTGAAAAGGTGTGAGAAATATGAAGAGCTTCAAAAGGTGTTAAAATTATGAGGAGCATGAAACGTTCTGAAAATTAGGAGGAGGATGAAGCGGTGTTGAGAAACATGAAGAGTCTGAAAAGGTGTGAAAATATGAAGACCTTCAAAAATATGAAAAATATGAAGAGCTTCAAAAGGTGTGAAAAACATGAAGAGCTTCAAAAGGTGTCAAAAATGAGATGAGAATGAAACGGTCTGAAAAATAGGAGGAGCATGAAGCGGTGTTGTAAATCATGAAGAGCCTGAAAAGGTGTGAAAAATATGAAGAGTTTGAAAAGGTGTAAAAATCAGATGAGCATGAAACGCTCTGAAAAATAGGAGAAGCATGAAGTGGTGTTGAAAAAAATGAAGAGCATGAAAAGGTGTGAAATATATGAAGAGCTTCAAAAGGTGTCAAATATATGAGGAGCATGAAACGGTCTGAAAAATAGGAGGATCATGAAATGGTGTTGAAAAACATGAAGAGCCTGAAAAGGTGTGAAAAATATGAAGAGCCTCAAAACGTGTCAAAAATATGAGGAGCATGAAACGGTATGATAAATAACAGGAGCATGAACCGGTGTTGAAAAACATGAAGAGTCTGAAATCGTGTGAAAAATATGAAGAGCTTCAAAAGATATGAAAAATATGCAAAGCTTCAAAAGTTGTCAAAAATGAGATGAGCATGAAACGGTCTGAAAAATAAGAGGAGCATGAAGGCGTGTTCAAAAATATGAAGAGCCTGAAAAGGTGTGAAAAATATGAAGAGTTTTAAAAGGTGTGAAAAATATGAAGACCTTGAAAAGGTGTGAAAAAAGAAATGAGCATGAAAAGGTCTGACAAATAGGAGGAGCATGAAGCGGTGTTGAAAATCATGAAGAGCCTGAAAAGGTGTGAAAAATATGAAGAGCTTCTAAAGATGTGAAAAAGAAATGAGCATGAAAAGGTCTGAAAAATAGGAGGAGCATGAAGCGGTGTTGAAAATCATGAAGAGCCTGAAACGGTGTGAAAAATATGAAGAGCTTCAAAAGGTGTGAAATACATGAAGAGCATGAAACTCTCTGAAAAATAGAAGGAGCATGAAGTGGTGTTGAAAAACATGAAGAGCCTGAAAAGGTGTGAAAAATATGAAGAGCTTCAAAAAGTGTCCAAAATATGAGGAGCATGAATCGGTCTGCAAAATAGGAGGAGCAAGAAGCGGTGTTGAAAAACATGAAGAGCCTGAAAAGGTGTGAAAAATATGAAGAGCTTCAAAATTGTCCAAAATATGAGGAGCATGAATCGGTCTGCAAAATAGGAGGAGCAAGAAAAGGTGTTCAAAACATGAAGAGCCTGAAAATGTGTGAAAAATATGAAGAGCTTCAAAAGGTGTGAAATACATGAGGAGGATTAAACGGTCTGAAAAATAGGAGGAGCATGAAGCGGTGTTGAAAAACATGAAGAGCCTGAAAGGTGTGAAAAATATGAAGAGCTTCTAAAGGTGTCAAAAATATGAGGAGCATAAAACGGTCTTAAAAATACGAGGAGCATGAAGCGGTGTTTAAAACTTGAACAGACTGAAAAGGTGTGAAAAATATGAAGAGCTTCAAAAGGTGTCAAAATTAGATTAGCATGAAAGGGTCTAAAAAATAGGAGGAGCATGAAGTGGTGTTGAAAAACATGAAGAGCCTGAAAAGGTGTGAATTATATGAAGAGCTTCAAAAGGTGTCAAAAATATGAGGAGCATGAAACGGTCTGAAAAATACGAGGAGCATGAAACGGTGTTCAAAAACATGAAGAGCCTGAAAAGGTGTGCAAAATATGAAGAGCTTCGAAAGGTGTGAAATACATGAGGGGCACGAAACGGTGTTCAAAAACATGCAGAGACTGAAAAGGTGTGAAAAATATGAAGAGCTTCAAAAAGTGTCAAAAATTAGATTAGCATGAATGGGTCTGAAAAATAGGATGAGCCTGAAGTTTTGTTGAAAAACATGAAGAGCTTGAAAAAGTGTGAAAAATATGAAGAGCTTCAAAAATAAAAAAATTATGAAGAGCTTCAAAAGGAGTGAAAAATATGAAGAGCTTCAAAAGATGTCAAAAATGAAATGAGCATGAAACGGTCTGAAAAATAGGAGGAGCATGAAGTGGTGTTGAAAATCATGAAGAGCCTGAAAAGGTGTGAAAAATATGCAGAGCTTCAAAGATGTCAAAAATATGAGGAGAATGAAACGGTCTGAAAAATACGAAGAGCATGAAGTGGTGTTGAAAAACATGAAGAGCCTGAAAATTGTGAAAAATATGAAGAGCTTCAAAAGGTGTGAAAAATATGAGGAGCATGAAACGGTCTGAAATATAGGAGGAGCATGAACCGGTGTTCAAAAACATGAAGACCCTGAAAAGGTGTGAAAAATATGAAGAGCTTCAAAAGATGTCAAAAATATGAGGAGTATGAAACGGTCTGAAAAATAGGAGGAGCATGAAGCGATGTTGAAGAACATGAAGAATCTGAAAAGGTGTGAAACATATGAAGAGCTTCAAAATGTGTGAAATACATGAGGAGCGTGAAACGATTTGAAAAATACGATGATCATGAATTGGTGTTGAAAAAAATGAAGAGCCTGAAAAGGTGTAAAATATCTGAAGAGCTTCAAAAGGTGTCAAAGATGTGAGGAGAATGAAACGGTCTGAAAAATAGGCGGAGCATGAAGCGGTGATCAAAAACATGAAGAGCCTGAAAAGGTGTGAATAATATGAAGAGCTTCTAAAGGTGTCAAAAATATGAGGAGCATGAAACGGTCTGAAAAATAGGAGGAGCATGAAGCAGAGTTTAAAAACATGAAGAGCCTGAAAAGTTGTGAAAAATATGAAGAGCTTCAAAAGGTGTCAAAAATATGAGGAGCATGAAATGGTCTGAAAAATACGAGGAGCATGAAACGGTGTTCAAAAACATGAAGAGCCTGAAAAGGTGTGCAAAATATGAAGAGCTTCGAAAGGTGTGAAATACATGAGGGGCACGAAACGGTGTTCAAAAACATGCAGAGAATGAAAAGGTGTGAAAAATATGAAGAGCTTCAAAAAGTGTCAAAAATTAGATTAGCATGAATGGGTCTGAAAAATAGGATGAGCCTGAAGTTTTGTTGAAAAACATGAAGAGCTTGAAAAAGTGTGAAAAATATGAAGAGCTTCAAAAATAAAAAAATTATGAAGAGCTTCAAAAGGAGTGAAAAATATGAAGAGCTTCAAAAGATGTCAAAAATGAAATGAGCATGAAACGGTCTGAAAAATAGGAGGAGCATGAAGTGGTGTTGAAAATCATGAAGAGCCTGAAAAGGTGTGAAAAATATGCAGAGCTTCAAAAGGTGTCAAAAATATGAGGAGAATGAAACGGTCTGAAAAATACGAAGAGCATGAAGTGGTGTTGAAAAACATGAAGAGCCTGAAAATTGTGAAAAATATGAAGAGCTTCAAAAGGTGTGAAAAATATGAGGAGCATGAAACGGTCTGAAATATAGGAGGAGCATGAACCGGTGTTCAAAAACATGAAGACCCTGAAAAGGTGTGAAAAATATGAAGAGCTTCAAAAGATGTCAAAAATATGAGGAGTATGAAACGGTCTGAAAAATAGGAGGAGCATGAAGCGATGTTGAAGAACATGAAGAATCTGAAAAGGTGTGAAACATACGAAGAGCTTCAAAATGTGTGAAATACATGAGGAGAGTGAAACGATTTGAAAAATACGATGATCATGAATTGGTGTTGAAAAAAATGAAGAGCCTGAAAAGGTGTAAAATATCTGAAGAGCTTCAAAAGGTGTCAAAGATGTGAGGAGAATGAAACGGTCTGAAAAATAGGCGGAGCATGAAGCGGTGATCAAAAACATGAAGAGCCTGAAAAGGTGTGAATAATATGAAGAGCTTCTAAAGGTGTCAAAAATATGAGGAGCATGAAACGGTCTGAAAAATAGGAGGAGCATGAAGCGGAGTTTAAAAACATGAAGAGCCTGAAAAGTTGTGAAAAATATGAAGAGCTTCAAAAGGTGTCAAAAATATGAGGAGCATGAAACGGTCTTAAAAATAGGAGGAGGATGAAGCGGTGTTCAAAAACTTGAAGAGGATGAAAAGCTGTGAAAAATATGAAGAGCTTCTAAAGGTGTCAAAAATATGAGGAGCATGAAACGGTCTTAAAAATAGGAGGAGGATGAAGCGGTGTTCACAAACTTGAAGAGGATGAAACGTGTGAAAAATATGAAGAGCTTTAAAAGGTGTCAAAAATATGAGGAGCATGAAAAGGTGTGAAAAATATGAAGAGTCTCAAAACGTGTCAAAAATATGAGGAGTATGAAAAGGTATGATAAATAGCAAGAGCATGAACCGGTGTTGAAAAACATGAAGAGTCTGAAATCGTGTGAAAAATATGAAGAGCTTCAAAAATGTGAAAAATATGAAGAGCTTAAAAGATGTGAATAATATGCAAAGCTTCAAAAGATGTCAAAAATGAGATGAGCATGAAACGGTCTGAAAAATAAGAGGGGCATGAAGTCGTGTTCAAAACTATGAAGAGCCTCAAAAGGTGTGAAAAATATGAAGTGCTTCAAAAGGTGTGAAAATTATGAGGAGCATGATACGGTCTGAAAAAGAGGAGGAGCATGAAGCGGTGTTCAAAAACATGAAGAGCCTGAAAAGGTGTGAGAAATATGAAGAGCTTCAAAAGGTGTGAAAATTATGAGGAGCCTGAAACGGTCTGAAAAATAGGAGGAGCGTGAAGCGGTGTTCAAAAACATGAAGAGCCTGAAAAGCTGTGAAAAATATGCAAAGCTTCAAAAGGTGTCAAAACTGAGATGATCATGAAACAGTCTGAAAAATAGGAGGAGCATGAAGCGGTGTTGAAAAACATGAAGCGCCTGAAAAGGTGTGAGAAATATGAAGAGCTTCAAAAGGTGTTAAAATTATGAGGAGCATGAAACGTTCTGAAAATTAGGAGGAGGATGAAGCGGTGTTGAGAAACATGAAGAGTCTGAAAAGGTGTGAAAATATGAAGACCTTCAAAAATATGAAAAATATGAAGCGCTTCAAAAGGTGTGAAAAATATGAAGAGCTTCAAAAGGTCTCTAAAATGAGATGAGCATGAAACTGTCTGAAAAATAGGAGGAGCATGAAGCGGTGTTGAAAATCAGGAAGAGCCTGAAAAGGTGTGAAAAATATAAAGAGCTACAAAAGGAGTCAAAAATATGAGGAGCATGAAACGGTCTGAAAAATAGGAGGAGCATGAAGCTATTTTCAAAAACATGAAGAGCGTGAAAGGTGTGAAAAATATGAAGAGCTTCAAAAGGTGTGAAAAATATGAGGAGCATGAAACGGTCTGAAAATTAGGAGGAGCATGAAGTGGTGTTCGAAAACATGAAGAGCCTGAAAAGGTGTGAAAAATATGAAGAGCTTAAAAAGGTGTCAAATATATGAGGAGCATGAAACGGTCTGAAAAATAGGAGGAGCATGAAACGGTGTTCAAAAACATGAAGAGCCTGAAAAGGTGTGAAAAATATGAAGAGCTTCAAAACGTGTCAAAAATATGAGGAGCATGAAACGGTCTCAAAAATAGAAGCAACATGAGCGGTGTTCAAAAACATGAAGAGCCTGAAAAGGTGTGAAAATTATGAAGAGATTCAAAAGGTGTGAAATACATGAGGAGGATTAAACCGTCTGAAAAATAGGAGGAGCATGAAGCGGTGTTGAAAAATGTGAAGAGCCTGAAAAGGTGTGAAAATATGAAGAGCTTCAAAAATATGAAAAATATGAAGAGCTTCAAAAGGTGTGACAAATATGAGGAGCAAGAAATGGTCTGAAAAATAGGAGGATTATGAAACGGTGTTCAAAAAGAAGAAGAGCCTGAAAAGGTGTGAAAAATAGTAAAAGCCTCAAAAAGTGTCAAAAATATGAGGAGCATGAAACGGTCTGAAAAATAGGAGGAGCATGAAGCTATTTTCAAAAACATGAAGAGTCTGAAAACGTGTGAAAATAAGAAGAGCTTCAAAAATATGAGAAATATGAAGAGCTTCAAAATGTATCAAAATGAGATGAGCATGAACCGGTCTGAAAAATAGGAGGAGCACGAAGTGGGGTTGAAAAAATGAAAAGTCTGAAAAGGTGTGAAATATATGAAGTGCTTCAAAGGTTTCAAAAATATGAGGAGAATGAAACGGTCTGAAAAATAGGAGGAGCATGAAGTGGTGTTGAAAAACATGAAGAGCCTGAAAACGTGTGAAAAATATGAAGAACTTCAAAAACTGTGAAAAATATGAAGAGTTTCAAAAGGTGTGAAAAAAGAGATGAGCATGAAAAGGTCTGAAAAATAGGAGGAGCATGAAGCGGTGTTGAAAATCATGAAGAGCCTGAAAAGTTGTGAAAAATATGAAGAGTTTCAAAAGGTGTGAAAAAAGAGATGAGCATGAAACGGTCTGAAAAACAGGAGGAGAATGAAGTGGAGTTGAAAATCATCAAGAGCATGAAAAGGTGTGAAAAATATGAAGAGCTTCAAAAGGTGTCAAAAAGGGATGAGCATCAAAAGGGCTGAAAAATAGCAGGAGCAAGAAGTGGTGTTGAAAAAAATGAGAAGCCTGAAAAGGTGTGAAATATATGAAGAGCTTCAAAAGGTGTGAAATACATGAGGAGCATGAAACTCTCTGAAAAATAGATGGAGGATGAAGTGTTGTTGTAAAACACGAAGAGCCTGAAAATGTGTGAAAAATATGAAGAGTTTCAAAAGGTGTCCAAAATTTGAGGAGCATGAAACGGTCTGAAAAATAGGAGGAGCATGAAGCGATGTTGAAAAACATGAAGAGCCTGAAAAGGTGTGAAAAATATGAAGAGCTTCAAAAGGTGTCCAAAATATGAGGAGCATGAAACGGTATGAAAAACAGGAGGAGCATGAAGCGGTGTTTAAAAACATGAAGAGCCTGAAAAGCTGTGAGAAATATGAAGAGCTTCAAAAGGTGTCAAAAATATGAGGAGCATGAAACGGTCTGAAAAATAGGAGGAGCATGACGCCGTGTTCAAAAGCATGAAGAGCCTGAAAAGGTGTGAAAAATATGAGGAACTTCAAACGGTGTGAAATACATGAGGAGCATTAAACGGTCTGAAAAATAGGAGGAGCATGAAGCGGTGTTGAAAAACATGAAGAGCCTGAAAACGTGTGAAAAATATGAAGAGCTTCAAAATGTGTGAAAAATATGAAGAGCTTCAAAAGGTGTCAAAATGAGATGAGAATGAAACGGTCTGAAAAACAGGAGGAGCATGAAGTGGTGTTGAAAAAAATGAAGAGCCTGAAAAGGTGTGAAATATATGAAGAGCTTCAAAAGGTGTGAAAAATATGAGGAGAACGAAACGGTGTGAAAAATAGGAGGAGCATGGAGTGGGGTTGAAAAACATGAAAAGCCTGAAAAGCTGTGAGAAATATGAAGAGCTTCAAAAGGTGTGAAAAATATGAAGAGCTTCAAAAGGTTTCAAAAATATGAGGAGAATGAAACGGTCTGCAACATAGGAGGAGCATGAAATGGGGTTCAAAAACATGAAGAGTCTTAAAAGGTGTAAAAAATATGAAGTGTTTCAAAAGGTGTGAAATACATGAGGAGGAATAAACGGTCTGAAACATTGGAGGAGCATGAAGCTGTGTTGAAAAACATGAAGAGCCTGAAAACGTGTGAAAAATATGAACAGCTTCAAAAGGTGTGAAAAATATGAAGAGCTTCAAAAAGTGTCAAAAATTAGATGAGCATGAAACGGTCTGAAAAATAGGAGTAGCATGAAGTGGTGTTGAAAAATATGAAGAGCCTGAAAAGGTGTGAAAAATATGAAGAGCTTCAAAATGTGTGAAAAATATGAAGAGCTTCAAAAGGTGTCAAAATGAGATGAGCGTGAAACGGTCTGAAAAATAGGAGGAGAATGAAGCGGTGTTGAAAAACATGAAGAGCCTGAAAACGTGTGAAAAATATGAAGAGCTTCAAAATGTGTGAAAAATATGAAGAGCTTCAAAAGGTGTCAAAATGAGATGAGCGTGAAACGGTCTGAAAAATATGAGAAGCATGAAACGGTCTGAAAAATATGAGGAGCATGAAGCGGTCATCAAAAACAGGAAGAGCCTGAAAAGGTGTGAAAAATATGAAGAGCTTCAAAAGGTGTGAAAAATATGAGGAGCATGAAACGGTCTGAAAAATAGTAGGAGCATGAAACGGTGTTCAAAAACATGAAGAGCATGAAAAGATGTGAAAAATATGAAGAGCTTCAAAAGGTGTCAAACATATGAGAAGCATGAAACGGTCTGAAAAATAGGAGGAGCATGAAACGGTGTTGAAAAACATGAAGAGCCTGAAATGGTGTGAAAATGTGAAGAGCTTCAAAATGTCTCAAAAATATGAGGAGCCTGAAAAGGTCTGAAAAATAGGAGGAACATGAAACGGTGTTGAAAAACATGAAGAGCCTGAAAAGACGTGAAAAATATGAAGAGCTTCAAAAGGTGTCAAAAATATGAGGAGCATAAAACGGTCTAAAAAATAGGAGGAGCATGAAGTGGTCGTCAAAAACAGGAAGAGCCCGAAAAGGTGTGAAAAATATGAAGAGCTTCAAAATGTGTCAAAAATATGAGGAGCATGAAACTGTCTGAAAAATAGGAGGAGCATGAAGCGGTGTTGAAAAACATGAAGAGCCTGAAAAGGTGTGAAATATATGAAGAGCTTCAAAAGATTTCAGAAATGAGAGGAGCATGAAACGGTCTGAAAAATAGGAGAAGCATGAAGCGGTGTTGAAAAACATGAAGAGCCTGAAAAGGTGTGAAAAATATGAATATTTCAAAAGATGTGAAAAATATGAAGAACTTCAAAAGCTGTCAAAAATGAGATGAGCATGAAACGGTCTGAAAAATAGGAGAAGCATGAAGTGGTGTTGAAAAACATGAAGAGCCTGAAAAGGTGTGAAAAATATGAAGAGCTTCAAAAAATGTCAAAAATATGAGGAGCATGAAATGGTCTGAAAAATAGGAGCAGCATGAAACGGTGTTCAAAAACATGAAGAGCCTTTAAAGGTGTGAAAAATAGGACAAGCCTCAAAACGTTTCAAAAATATGAGGAGCATGAAACGGTCTGAAAAATAATAGGAGTATGAAGCGGTGTTGAAAAACATGAAGAGTCTGAAAAGGTGTGAAAAATATGAAGAGCTTCAAAAGGTATAAAATATATGAGGAGCATGAAACGGTCTGAAAAAATATGAGGAGCATGAAGCTATGTTGAAAAATATGAAGAGCTTGAAAAGCTTTGAAATATATGAAGAGCTTCAAAAGGTGTGAAATACATGAGGAGCATGAAACGGTCTGAAAAAAAACAGGAGCATGAAGCGGTGTTGAAAAACATGAAGAGCCCGAAAAGATGTGAAAAATATGAAGAGCTTCAAAAGGTGTCAAAATTATGAGGAGCATGAAACGGTCTGAAAAATAGGAGGAGCATGAAACGGTGTTGAAAAACATGAAGAGCCCGAAATGGTGTGAAAATGTGAAGAGCTTCAAAATGTGTCAAAAATATGAGGAGCCTGAAAAGGTCTGAAAAATAGTAGGAGCATGAAACGGTGTTGAAAAACATGAAGAGCCTGAAAAGACGTGAAAAATATGAAGAGCTTCAAAAGGTGTCAAAAATATGAGGAGCATAAAACGGTCTAAAAAATAGGAAGAGCATGAAGTGGTCGTCAAAAACAGGAAGAGCCCGAAAAGGTGTGAAAAATATGAAGAGCTTCAAAATGTGTCAAAAATATGAAGAGCTTCAAAAGGTGTCAAAATGAGATGAGCGTGAAACGGTCTGAAAAATATGAGAAGCATGAAACGGTCTGAAAAATATGAGGAGCATGAAGCGGTCATCAAAAACAGGAAGAGCCTGAAAAGGGGTGAAAAATATGAAGAGCTTCAAAAGGTGTGAAAAATATGAGGAGCATGAAACGGTCTGAAAAATAGGAGGAGCATGAAACGGTGTTCAAAAACATGAAGAGCATGAAAAGATGTGAAAAATATGAAGAGCTTCAAAAGGTGTCAAACATATGAGAAGCATGAAACGGTCTGAAAAATAGGAGGAGCATGAAACGGTGTTGAAAAACATGAAGAGCCTGAAATGGTGTGAAAATGTGAAGAGCTTCAAAATGTCTCAAAAATATGAGGAGCCTGAAAATGTCTGAAAAATAGGAGGAACATGAAACGGTGTTGAAAAACATGAAGAGCCTGAAAAGACGTGAAAAATATGAAGAGCTTCAAAAGGTGTCAAAAATATGAGGAGCATAAAACGGTCTAAAAAATAGGAGGAGCATGAAGTGGTCGTCAAAAACAGGAAGAGCCCGAAAAGGTGTGAAAAATATGAAGAGCTTCAAAATGTGTCAAAAATATGAGGAGCATGAAACTGTCTGAAAAATAGGAGGAGCATGAAGCGGTGTTGAAAAACATGAAGAGCCTGAAAAGGTGTGAAATATATGAAGAGCTTCAAAAGATTTCAGAAATGAGAGGAGCATGAAACGGTCTGAAAAATAGGAGAAGCATGAAGCAGTGTTGAAAAACATGAAGAGCCTGAAAAGGTGTGAAAAAATATGAATATTTCAAAAGATGTGAAAAATATGAAGAACTTCAAAAGCTGTCAAAAATGAGATGAGCATGAAACGGTCTGAAAAATAGGAGAAGCATGAAGTGGTGTTGAAAAACATGAAGAGCCTGAAAAGGTGTGAAAAATATGAAGAGCTTCAAAAAATGTCAAAAATATGAGGAGCATGAAATGGTCTGAAAAATAGGAGCAGCATGAAACGGTGTTCAAAAACATGAAGAGCCTTTAAAGGTGTGAAAAATAGGACAAGCCTCAAAACGTGTCAAAAATATGAGGAGCATGAAACGGTCTGAAAAATAATAGGAGTATGAAGCGGTGTTGAAAAACATGAAGAGTCTGAAAAGGTGTGAAAAATATGAAGAGCTTCAAAAGGTATAAAATATATGAGGAGCATGAAACGGTCTGAAAAATATGAGGAGCATGAAGCTATGTTGAAAAATATGAAGAGCTTGAAAAGCTTTGAAATATATGAAGAGCTTCAAAAGGTGTGAAATACATGAGGAGCATGAAACGGTCTGAAAAAAAACAGGAGCATGAAGCGGTGTTGAAAAACATGAAGAGCCCGAAAAGATGTGAAAAATATGAAGAGCTTCAAAAGGTGTCAAAATTATGAGGAGCATGAAACGGTCTGAAAAATAGGAGGAGCATGAAACGGTGTTGAAAAACATGAAGAGCCCGAAATGGTGTGAAAATGTGAAGAGCTTCAAAATGTGTCAAAAATATGAGGAGCCTGAAAAGGTCTGAAAAATAGTAGGAGCATGAAACGGTGTTGAAAAACATGAAGAGCCTGAAAAGACGTGAAAAATATGAAGAGCTTCAAAAGGTGTCAAAAATATGAGGAGCATAAAACGGTCTAAAAAATAGGCAGAGCATGAAGTGGTCGTCAAAAACAGGAAGAGCCCGAAAAGGTGTGAAAAATATGAAGAGCTTCAAAATGTGTCAAAAATATGAGGAGCATGAAACTGTCTGAAAAATAGGAGGAGCATGAAGCGGTGTTGAAAAACATGAAGAGCCTGAAAAGGTGTGAAATATATGAAGAGCTTCAAAAGATTTCAGAAATGAGAGGAGCATGAAACGGTCTGAAAAATAGGAGAAGCATGAAGCGGTGTTGAAAAACATGAAGAGCCTGAAAAGGTGTGAAAAATATGAATATTTCAAAAGATGTGAAAAATATGAAGAACTTCAAAAGCTGTCAAAAATGAGATGAGCATGAAACGGTCTGAGAAATAGGAGAAGCATGAAGTGGTGTTGAAAAACATGAAGAGCCTGAAAAGGTGTGAAAAATATGAAGAGCTTCAAAAAATGTCAAAAATATGAGGAGCATGAAATGGTCTGAAAAATAGGAGCAGCATGAAACGGTGTTCAAAAACATGAAGAGCCTTTAAAGGTGTGAAAAATAGGACAAGCCTCAAAACGTGTCAAAAATATGAGGAGCATGAAACGGTCTGAAAAATAATAGGAGTATGAAGCGGTGTTGAAAAACATGAAGAGTCTGAAAAGGTGTGAAAAATATGAAGAGCTTCAAAAGGTATAAAATATATGAGGAGCATGAAACGGTCTGAAAAATATGAGGAGCATGAAGCTATGTTGAAAAATATGAAGAGCTTGAAAAGCTTTGAAATATATGAAGAGCTTCAAAAGGTGTGAAATACATGAGGAGCATGAAACGGTCTGAAAAAAAACAGGAGCATGAAGCGGTGTTGAAAAACATGAAGAGCCTGAAAAGATGTGAAAAATATGAAGAGCTTCAAAAGGTGTCAAAATTATGAGGAGCATGAAACGATCTGAAAAATAGGAGGAGCATGAAGCGGTGGTCAAAAAAATGAAAAGCTTGAAAAGGTGTGAAAAATATGAAGAGCTTCAAAAGGTGTCAAAAATATGAGGAGCATGATTGGAATGAAAAAGAGGAGCAGCATGAAGCGGTGTTGAAAAACATGAAGAGCCTGAAAACGTGTGAAATATATGAAGAGCTTCAAAAGGTGTTAAAAATACGAGGAGCATGAAACGGTCTGAAATATAGCAGGAGCATGAAGCGGTGTTGAAAAGCATGAAGAGCTTGAAAAGGTGTGAAAAATATGAAGAGTTTCAAAAGGTGTGAAATACATGAGGAGCAAGAAACGGTCTGAAAAATAGGAGAAGCATGAAGCGGTGTTGAAAAACATGAAGAGCCTGAAAAGGTGTGGAAAATATGAACAGCTTCAAAAGGTGTGAAATACATGAGGAGCAAGAAACGGTCTGAAAAATAGGAGAAGCATGAAGCGGTGTTGAAAAACATGAAGAGCCTGAAAAGGTGTGAAAAATATGCATATTTCAAAAGGTGTGAAAAATATGAAGAGCTTCAAAATGTGTCAAAAATATGAGGAGCATGAAACTGTCTGAAAAATAGGAGGAGCATGAAGTGGTGTTGAAAAACATGAAGTGCCTGAAAAGGTGTGAAAAACATGAAGAGCTTCAAAAGGTGTCAAAAATATGAGGAGCATGAAACGGTCTGAAAATTAGGAGGAGCCTGAAGCTGTGTTCAAAAACATGAAGAGCCTGAAAAGGTGTGAAAAATATGAAGAGCCTCAAAACGTGTCAAAAATATGAGGAGTATGAAACGGTCTGGAAATTAGCAGGAGCATGAAGCGGTGTTGAAAGACATGAAGAGCCTGAAAACGTGTGAAAAATATGAAGAGCTTCAAAAATGTGAAAAATATGAACAGCTTCATAAGGTGTGAAAAATATGAAGAGCCTCAAAAGTTGTCAAAAATGAGATGAGCATGAAACGGTGTGAAAAATAGGAGGAGCATGAAGCGGTTTTAAAATTCATAAAGAGCCGAAAAAGGTTTGAAAAATATGAAGAGCTTCAAAAGGTGTCAAAAATATGAAGAGCTTCAAAAGTTGTGAAAAATATGAGGAGCATGAAACGGTCTGAAAAACAGGAGGAGCATGAAGCAGTGTTCAAAAACATGAAGAGCCTGAAAAGGTGTGAAAAATATGAAGAGCTTCTAAAGGTGAGAAAAATATGAAGAGCTTCAAAAGGTGTCAAAAATTAGATTAGCATGAAAGGGTCTGAAAAATAGGAGGAGCATGAAGTGATGTTGAAAAACATGAAGAGCCTGAGAAGGTGTGAAATATATGAAGAGCTTCAAAAGGTGTGAAAAATATGAAGAGCTTCAAAAGTTGTGAAAAATATGAGGAACATGAAACGGTCTGAAAAACAGGAGGAGCATGAAACGGGGTTCAAAAACATGAAGAGCCTGAAAAGGTGTGAAAAATATGAAGAGCTTCAAAAGATTTCAGAAATGAGAGGAGCATGAAACGGTCTGAAAAATAGGAGAAGCATGAAGCGGTGTTGAAAAACATGAAGAGCCTGAAAAGGTGTGAAAAATATGAATATTTCAAAACATGTGAAAAATATGAAGAACTTCAAAAGCTGTCAAAAATGAGATGAGCATGAAACGGTCTGAGAAATAGGAGAAGCATGAAGCGGTGTTGAAAAACATGAAGAGCCTGAAAAGGTGTGAAAAATATGAATATTTCAAAAGATGTGAAAAATATGAAGAAATTCAAAAGCTGTCAAAAATGAGATGAGCATGAAACGGTCTGAGAAATAGGAGAAGCATGAAGTGGTGTTGAAAAACATGAAGAGCCTGAAAAGGTGTGAAAAATATGAAGAGCTTCAAAAAATGTCAAAAATATGAGGAGCATGAAATGGTCTGAAAAATAGGAGCAGCATGAAACGGTGTTCAAAAACATGAAGAGCCTTTAAAGGTGTAAAAAATAGGACAAGCCTCAAAACGTGTCAAAAATATGAGGAGCATGAAACGGTCTGAAATATAGCAGGAGCATGAAGCGGTGTTGAAAAGCATGAAGAGCTTAAAAAGGTGTGAAAAATATGAAGAGCTTCAAAAGGTGTTAAAAATACGAGGAGCATGAAACGGTCTGAAATATAGCAGGAGCATGAAGCGGTGTTGAAAAGCATGAAGAGCTTGAAAAGTTGTGAAAAATATGAAGAGGTTCAAAAGGTGTGGAATACATGAGGAGCATGAAACGATCTGAAAAATAGGAGGAGCATGAAGGAGTGTTGAAAAACATGAAGAGCCTGAAAAGATGTGAAAAATATGAAGAGCTTCAAAAGGTGTCAAAATAATGAGGAGCATGAAACGATCTGAAAAATAGGAGGAGCATGAAGCGGTGTTCAAAAACATGAAAAGCCTGAAAAGGTGTGAAAAATATGAAGAGCTTCAAAAGGTGTTAAAAATACGAGGAGCATGAAACGGTCTGAAATATAGCAGGAGCATGAAGCGGTGTTGAAAAGCATGAAGAGCTTGAAAAGGTGTGAAAAATATGAAGAGCTTCAAAAGGTGTCAAAAATATGAAGAGCTTCCAAAGGTGTCAAAAATGAGATGAGCATGAAACGGTCTAAAAACTAGGAGGAGCATGAAGTGGTGTGGAAAAACATAAAAAGCCTGAAAAGGTTTGAAAAATATGAAGAGTTTCAAAAGGTGTGAAATACATGAGGAGCAAGAAACGGTCTGAAAAATAGGAGAAGCATGAAGCGGTGTTGAAAAACATGAAGAGCCTGAAAAGGTGTGAAAAATATGAAGAGCTTCAAAAGGTGTGAAATACATGAGGAGCATGAAACGGTCTGAAAAATAGGAGTAGCATGAGACCGTGTTGAAAAACATGAAGAGCCTGAAAAGATGTGAAAAATATGAAGAGCTTCAAAAGGTGTCAAAAGTATGAGGAGCATGAAACGATCTGAAAAATAGGAGGAGCATGAAGCGGTGTTCAAAAACACGAAAAGCCTGTAAAAGTGTGAAAAATATGAAGAGCTTCAAAAGGTGTCAAAAATATGAGGAGCATGAATCGGTATGAAAAAGAGGAGGAGCATGAAGCGGTGTTCAAAAACATGCAGAGTCTGAAAAAGTGTGAATAATATGAAGAGCTTCAAAAGGTGTCAAAAATATGAGGAGCATGAATCGGTAGGAAAAAGAGGAGGAGCATGAAGCGGTGTTGAAAAACATGTAGAGCCTGAAAAAGTGTAAAAAATATGAGGAGCTTCAAAAGATGTGAAAAATATGAACAGCTTCAAAAGGTGTCAAAAATGAGATGAGCATGAAGCGGTCTGAAAAAAGGAGGAGCATGATGCGGTGAGCAAAAAAATGAAGAGCCTGAAAAGGTGTGAAAAATATGAAAATCTTCAAAAGGTGTCAAAAATATGAGGAGCATGAAACGATCTGAAAAATAAGAGGAGCATGAAGTGGTGTTGAAAAACATGAAGTGCCTGAAAAGGTGTGAAAAACATGAAGAGCTTCAAAAGGTGTCAAAAATATGAGGAGCATGATTGGAATGAAAAAGAGGAGCAGAATGAAGCGGTGTTGAAAAACATGAAGAGCCTGAAAACGTGTGAAAAAATATGAAGAGCTTCAAAAGGTGTTAAAAATACGAGGAGCATGAAACGGTCTGAAATATAGCAGGAGCATGAAGCGGTGTTGAAAAGCATGAAGAGCTTGAAAAGGTTTGAAAAATATGAAGA
Organism: Dama dama; assembly: GCF_033118175.1. Classification (NCBI taxonomy): domain Eukaryota; kingdom Metazoa; phylum Chordata; class Mammalia; order Artiodactyla; family Cervidae; genus Dama; species Dama dama. Next base: position 466,791 of record NW_026870932.1, read on the forward strand.
GCTTCAAAAGGTGTCAAAAATATGAAGAGCTTCCAAAGGTGTCAAAAATGAGATGAGCATGAAACGGTCTTAAAACTAGGAGGAGCATGAAGTGGTGTGGAAAAACATGAAAAGCCTGAAAAGGTTTGAAAAATATGAAGAGTTTCAAAAGGTGTGAAATACATGAGGAGCAAGAAACGGTCTGAAAAATAGGAGTAGCATGAGACGGTGTTCAAAAACATGAAGAGGCTAAAAAGGTGTGAAAAATATGAAGAGCTTCAAAAGGTGTGAAAAATATGAGGAGCATGAAACGGTCTGAAATATTAGCGGAGCATGAAGAGGTGTTCAAAAATATGAAGAGCCTAAAAAGTGTGAAAAATATGAAGAGCTTCAAAAGGTGTTAAAAATATGAGGAGCATGAAACGGTCTGAAAAATAGGAGGAGCATGAAGAGGTGTTAAAAAACATGAAGAGCCTGAAAAGTTGTGAAAAATTGAAGAGCTTCAAAATGTGTCAAAAATATGAGGACCATGAAACGGTCTGAAAAATAGGAGGAGCATGAAGTGTTGTTAAAATGCATGAAGAGCCTGAAAAGGTGTGGAAAATATGAAGAGCTTCAAAATGTGGCAAAAATATGAGGAGCATGAAACGGTCTGTAAAATAGGAGGAGCATGAAACGTTGTTCAAAAACATGAAGAGCCTAAAAAGGTGTGAAAATTAGTAAGAGCTTCGAAAGGTGTGAAAAATATGAGGAGCATGAAAAGGTCTGAAAAATAGGAGGAGCATGAAGTGGTGTTGAAAAACATGAAGAGCCTGAAAACGTGTGAAAAATATGAGGAGATTCAAAAGATGTCAAAAATATGAGGAGCATGAAGCGGTCCGAAAAATAGGAAGAGCATGAAGCGGTGTTGAAAACATTAAGAGCCTGAAAAGGTGGGAAATATATAAAGAGCTTGAAAAGGTGTCAAAAATATGAGGAGCATGAAACGGTGTGAAAAATAGGAGAAGCATGAAGTGATGTTGAGAAACCTGAAGAGACTGAAAAGGTGTGAAAAATATGAAGAGCTACAAAAGATGTGAAATATATGAGGAGCCTGAAATGATCTGAAAAATAGGAGGAGCATGAAACGGTGTTGAAAAACATGAAGAGCCTGAAAAGGTGTGAAAATTATGAAGACCATCAAAATGTGTCAAAAAAAAATGAGGAGCATGAAATGGTGTTCAAAAACATGAAGAGCCTGAAAAGGTGTGAAAAATATTAAGATCTTCAAAAGGTGTCAAAAATATGAGGAGCATGAAACGATCTGAAAAATAGGAGTAACATGAAGCACGGTTGAAAAACATCAAGAGCCTGAAAAGGTGTGAAAAATATGGACAGCTTCAAAATGTGTCAAAAATATGAGGAGCATGAAACAGTCTGAAAAATAGGAGGAGCATGAAGCGGTGTTGAAAAACATGAAGAGCCTGAAAAGGTGTGAAAAATATGAAGAGCATTAAAAGGTGTCAAAAATATGAGGAGCATGAAACGGTCTGAAAAAAAGGAGGAGTATGAAGCGGATTGAAAACATGAAAAGCCTGAAAATGTGTGAAAAATATGAAGAGCTTCCAAAGGTGTGAAAAATATGAATAGCTTCGAAATGTGTCAATAATGAGAGGAGCATGAAACGGTGTGAAAAATAGGAGGAGCATGAAGCGGTGTGCAAAAAGATGAAGAGCCTGAAAAGGTGTGAAAAATATGAAGAGCTTCAAAAGGTGTCAAAAATTAGATGAGCAAGAAAAGGTCTGAAAAATAGGAGGAGCATGAAACGGTGTTGAAAAACGTGAAGAGCCTGAAAAGGTGTGAAAAATATCAAGAGCTTCAAAACGTGTGAAAATTATGAGGAGCATGAAACGGTCTGAAAAACAGGAGGAGCATGAAGCGGTGTTGAAAAACATGAAAAGCCTCAAAAGGTGTGAAAAATATGAAGAGCTTCTAAAGGTGTCAAAAATATGAGGAGCATGAAACGGTCTGAAAAATAGGAGTAGCAAGAAGCGGTGTTGAAAAACATGAAGAGCCTGAAAAGGTGTGAAAAATATGAAGAGCTTCAAAAGCTGTGAAAAATATCAAGAGCTTCAAAAAGTGTCAAAAATGAGATGAGCATGAAAGGGTCTGAAAAATAGGAGGAGCAAGAAGCGTTTTTGAAAAACATGAAGAGCCTGAGAAGGTGTGAAAAATATGAAAAGCTTCAAAGGATGTCAAAAATATGAGGAGCATGAAACGGTTTGAAATATAGGAGGAGCATGAAGCGGTGTTCAAAAACATGAAGAGCCTGAAAAGGTGAGAAATATATGAAGAGCTTCAAAAGGTGTCAAAAATATGAGGAGCATGAAACGGTCTGAAAAATAGGAGGATCATGAAGCAGTGTTCAAAAAAATGAAGAGCCTGAAAAGATGTGAAAAATATGAAGAGCTTCAAAATGTGTGAAAAATATGAGGAGCATGAAACGGTCTGCAAACATCGAGTAGCATGAAGTGGTGGTGAAAAACATGAAGAGACTGAAAAGGTGTGAAAAATATGAAAAGCTTCAAAAGACGTCCAAAATATGAGGAGCATGAAATGGTCTGAAATATAGGAGGATCATCAAGCGGTGTTCAAAAACATGAAGAGCCTGAAAAGGTGAGAAAAATATGAAGACCTTCAAAAGGTGTCAAAAATATGAGGAGCATGAAACGGTCTGAAAAATAGGAGGAGGATGAAGCGGTGTTCAAAAACATGAAAAGCCTGAAAAGGTGTGAAAAATATGAAGAGCTTCAAAAGGTGTGAAAGATATGAGCAGCATGAAACGGTCTGAAAAATAGGAGGAGCATGAAGCGGTTTTAAAATTCATAAAGAGCCGAAAAAGGTTTGAAAAATATGAAGAGCTTCAAAAGGTGTCAAAAATATGAAGAGCTTCAAAAGTTGTGAAAAATATGAGGAGCATGAAACGGTCTGAAAAACAGGAGGAGCATGAAGCAGTGTTCAAAAACATGAAGAGCCTGAAAAGGTGTGAAAAATATGAAGAGCTTCTAAAGGTGAGAAAAATATGAAGAGCTTCAAAAGGTGTCAAAAATTAGATTAGCATGAAAGGGTCTGAAAAATAGGAGGAGCATGAAGTGATGTTGAAAAACATGAAGAGCCTGAGAAGGTGTGAAATATATGAAGAGCTTCAAAAGGTGTGAAAAATATGAAGAGCTTCAAAAGTTGTGAAAAATATGAGGAACATGAAACGGTCTGAAAAACAGGAGGAGCATGTAACGGGGTTCAAAAACATGAAGAGCCTGAAAAGGTGTGAAAAATATGAAGAGCTTCAAAAGATTTCAGAAATGAGAGGAGCATGAAACGGTCTGAAAAATAGGAGAAGCATGAAGCGGTGTTGAAAAACATGAAGAGCCTGAAAAGGTGTGAAAAATATGAATATTTCAAAACATGTGAAAAATATGAAGAACTTCAAAAGCTGTCAAAAATGAGATGAGCATGAAACGGTCTGAGAAATAGGAGAAGCATGAAGCGGTGTTGAAAAACATGAAGAGCCTGAAAAGGTGTGAAAAATATGAATATTTCAAAAGATGTGAAAAATATGAAGAACTTCAAAAGCTGTCAAAAATGAGATGAGCATGAAACGGTCTGAGAAATAGGAGAAGCATGAAGTGGTGTTGAAAAACATGAAGAGCCTGAAAAGGTGTGAAAAATATGAAGAGCTTCAAAAAATGTCAAAAATATGAGGAGCATGAAATGGTCTGAAAAATAGGAGCAGCATGAAACGGTGTTCAAAAACATGAAGAGCATTTAAAGGTGTAAAAAATAGGACAAGCCTCAAAACGTGTCAAAAATATGAGGAGCATGAAACGGTCTGAAATATAGCAGGAGCATGAAGCGGTGTTGAAAAGCATGAAGAGCTTGAAAAGGTGTGAAAAATATGAAGAGCTTCAAAAGGTGTTAAAAATACGAGGAGCATGAAACGGTCTGAAATATAGCAGGAGCATGAAGCGGTGTTGAAAAGCATGAAGAGCTTGAAAAGTTGTGAAAAATATGAAGAGGTTCAAAAGGTGTGGAATACATGAGGAGCATGAAACGATCTGAAAAATAGGAGGAGCATGAAGGAGTGTTGAAAAACATGAAGAGCCTGAAAAGATGTGAAAAATATGAAGAGCTTCAAAAGGTGTCAAAATAATGAGGAGCATGAAACGATCTGAAAAATAGGAGGAGCATGAAGCGGTGTTCAAAAACATGAAAAGCCTGAAAAGGTGTGAAAAATATGAAGAGCTTCAAAAGGTGTTAAAAATACGAGGAGCATGAAACGGTCTGAAATATAGCAGGAGCATGAAGCGGTGTTGAAAAGCATGAAGAGCTTGAAAAGGTGTGAAAAATATGAAGAGCTTCAAAAGGTGTCAAAAATATGAAGAGCTTCCAAAGGTGTCAAAAATGAGATGAGCATGAAACGGTCTAAAAACTAGGAGGAGCATGAAGTGGTGTGGAAAAACATAAAAAGCCTGAAAAGGTTTGAAAAATATGAAGAGTTTCAAAAGGTGTGAAATACATGAGGAGCAAGAAACGGTCTGAAAAATAGGAGAAGCATGAAGCGGTGTTGAAAAACATGAAGAGCCTGAAAAGGTGTGAAAAATATGAAGAGCTTCAAAAGGTGTGAAATACATGAGGAGCATGAAACGGTCTGAAAAATAGGAGTAGCATGAGACCGTGTTGAAAAACATGAAGAGCCTGAAAAGATGTGAAAAATATGAAGAGCTTCAAAAGGTGTCAAAAGTATGAGGAGCATGAAACGATCTGAAAAATAGGAGGAGCATGAAGCGGTGTTCAAAAACACGAAAAGCCTGTAAAAGTGTGAAAAATATGAAGAGCTTCAAAAGGTGTCAAAAATATGAGGAGCATGAATCGGTATGAAAAAGAGGAGGAGCATGAAGCGGTGTTCAAAAACATGCAGAGTCTGAAAAAGTGTGAATAATATGAAGAGCTTCAAAAGGTGTCAAAAATATGAGGAGCATGAATCGGTAGGAAAAAGAGGAGGAGCATGAAGCGGTGTTGAAAAACATGTAGAGCCTGAAAAAGTGTAAAAAATATGAGGAGCTTCAAAAGATGTGAAAAATATGAACAGCTTCAAAAGGTGTCAAAAATGAGATGAGCATGAAGCGGTCTGAAAAAAGGAGGAGCATGATGCGGTGAGCAAAAAAATGAAGAGCCTGAAAAGGTGTGAAAAATATGAAAATCTTCAAAAGGTGTCAAAAATATGAGGAGCATGAAACGATCTGAAAAATAAGAGGAGCATGAAGTGGTGTTGAAAAACATGAAGTGCCTGAAAAGGTGTGAAAAACATGAAGAGCTTCAAAAGGTGTCAAAAATATGAGGAGCATGATTGGAATGAAAAAGAGGAGCAGAATGAAGCGGTGTTGAAAAACATGAAGAGCCTGAAAACGTGTGAAAAAATATGAAGAGCTTCAAAAGGTGTTAAAAATACGAGGAGCATGAAACGGTCTGAAATATAGCAGGAGCATGAAGCGGTGTTGAAAAGCATGAAGAGCTTGAAAAGGTTTGAAAAATATGAAGAGCTTCAAAAGGTGTCAAAAATATGAAGAGCTTCCAAAGGTGTCAAAAATGAGATGAGCATGAAACGGTCTAAAAACTAGGAGGAGCATGAAGTGGTGTGGAAAAACATGAAAAGCCTGAAAAGGTTTGAAAAATATGAAGAGTTTCAAAAGGTGTGAAATACATGAGGAGCAAGAAACGGTCTGAAAAATAGGAGTAGCATGAGACGGTGTTCAAAAACATGAAGAGGCTAAAAAGGTGTGAAAAATATGACGAGCTTCAGAAGGTGTGAAAAATATGAAGAGCTTCAACAGGTGTCAAAGATTAGATGAGCATGAAACGGTCTGAAAAATTGGAGGAGCAAGAAGTAGTGTTGAAAAAAATGAAGAGCCTGAAAAGGTGTGAAAAATATGAAAAACTTCAAAAGGTGTCAAAAATATGAGGAGCATGAAACGGTCTGAAAAATAGGTGGAGCATGAAACGGTGATCAAAAACATGAAGAGCCTGAAAAGGTGTGAAAAATATGAAGAGATTCAAAAGGTGTGAAATACATGAGGAGCATGAAACGGGCTGAAAAATAGGAGAAGCATGAAGGGGTGTGGAAAAACATGAAGAGCCTGAAAATGTTTGAAAAATATGAAGAGCTTCAAAAGGTGTGAAATACATGAGGAGCTTGAAACTTTCTGAAAAACAGAAATAGCATGAAACGGTGTTGAAAAACATGAAGAGCCTGAAAACGTGTGAAAATATGAAGAGATTCAAAAGGTGTGAAAAATATGAAGAGCTTCAAAAGGTGTGAAAAATTTGAAGAGCTTCAAAAGGTGTCAAAATGAAATGAGCATGAAACGGTCTGAAAAATAGGAGGAGCATGAAGCGGTGTTGAAAATCATAAAGAGCCTGAAAAGTTGTGAAATATATGAAGAGCTTCAAAAGTTGTGAAAAATTTGAAGAGCTTCAAAAGGTGTCAAAATGAGATGAGCATGAAACGGTGTGAAAAATAGGAGGAGCATTAAGTGGTGTTGAAAAAAATGAAAAGCTGGAAAGGTGTGAAAAATATTCAGAGCTTCAAAATGTGTCAAATATATGAGGAGCATGAAACGGTCTGAAAAATAGGAGGAGCATGAAACGGTGATTAAAAACATGAAGAGTCTGAAAAGGTGTGAAAAATATGAAGAGCTTCAAAAGGTGTGAAATACATGAGGAGCATGAAACAGGCCGAAAAACAGGAGAAGCATGAAGTGGTGTGGAAAAACATGAAGAGCCTGAAAAGGTGTGAAAAATATGAAGAGCTTCAAAAGGTGTGAAAACATGAGGAGCATGAAACGGTCTGAAAAATAGGAGAAGCATGAAGTGGTGTTGAAAAACATGAAGAGCCTGAAAAGCTGTGAAAAATATGAAGAGCTTCAAAAGGTGTGAAATATATGAGGAGCATGAAACAGGCCGAAAAATAGGAGAAGCATGAAGTGGTGTGGAAAAACATGAAGAGCCTAAAAAGTTGTGAGAAATATGAAGAGCTTCAAAAGATGTGAAATACATGCGGAGCATGAAACTCTCTGAAAAATAGGAGGAGCATGAAGCGGTGTTCAAAAATATGAAGAGCCTAAAAAGTTGTGAGAAATATGAAGAGCTTCAAAAGGTGTCAAAAATGAGATGAGCATGAAACGGTCTGAAAATAGGAGGAGCATGAAGCGGTATTGAAAAACATGAAGAGCCTAAAAAGTTGTGAAAAATATGAAAAGCTTCAAAAGTGGTCAAAAATGAGAAGAGCATGAAACGGTCTGAAAAATAGGAGGATCATGTAACGGTGTTGAAAAACATGAAGAGCTTGAAAATGTGTGAAATATATGAAGAGCTTCTAACAGTGTCAAAAATATGAGGAGAATGAAAGCGTCTGAAAAATAGGAGGAGCATGAAGCGGTGTTGAAAAACATGAAGAGCCTGAAGGTGTGAAAAATATGAAGAGCTTCAAAAGGTGTCAAAAATATGAGGAGCATGGAACGGTCTGAAAAATAGGAGGATCATGAAGCAGTGTTCAAAAACATGAAAAACCTGAAAAGGTGTGAAAAATATGAAGAGCTTCAAAAGGTGTCAAAAATATGAGGAGCATGAAACGGTCTGAAAAATAGGAGGATCATGAAGCGGTGTTCAAAAACATGAAAAACCTGAAAAGGTGTGAAAAATATGAAGAGCTTCAAAAAGTGTCAAAAATATGAGGATCAAGAAACGTTCTGAAAAATAGGAGAAGCACTAACCAGTGTTCAAAAACATGAAGAGCCTGAAAAGGTGTGAAAAATATGAAGAGCTTCAAAAGGTGTGAAATACATGAGGAGCATGAAACGGGTTGAAAAATAGGAGAAGCATGAAGTGGTGTGGAAAAACATGAAGAGCCTGAAAAGGTGTGAAAAATATGAAGAGTTTCAAAAGGTGTGAAATACATGAGGAGCATGAAACTCTCTGAAAAATAAGAGGAGCATGAAGCGGGGTTCAAAAACATGAAGAGCCTGAAAATTTGTTAAAAACATGAAAAGCTTCAAAACGTGTCAAAAATGAGATGAGCATGAAAAGGTCTTAAAAATAGGAGGATCATAAAACGGTGTTGAAAAACATGATGAGCCTGAAAACGTGTGAAAAATATGAAGAGCTTCAAAAGGTGTCAAAAATGATATGAGCATGAAACGGTCTGAAAAATAAGAGGAGCATGAAGCGGTGTTGAAAAACATGAAGAGCCTGAAAAGGTGTGAAAAATATGAAGAGCTTCAAAAGGTGTCAAAAATATGAGGAGCATGAAACGGTCTGAAAAATAGGCGGAGCATGAAGCGGTGTTGAAAAACATGAAGAACCTGAAAAGTTGTGAAAAATATGAAGAGCTTCAAAAGGTGTGAAATATATGAGGAGCATGAAACGGGCTGAAAAATAGGAGAAGCATGAAGTGGTGTGGAAAAAGATGAAGAGCCTGAAATGGTGTGAAAAATATGAAGACCTTCAAAATGTGTGAAGTACATGAGGAGCATGAAACTCTCTGAAAAATAGGAGGAGCATGAAGCGGTGTTCAAAAACATGAAGAGCCTGAACAGGTGTGAAAAATATGAAGAGCTTCAAAAGGTGTGAAATATATGAAGAGCTTCAAAAGGTGTCAAAAATGAGATGAGCATGAAACGGTCTGAAAAATAGGAGGAGCATGAAACGGTGATCAAAAACATGAAGAGCCTGAAAAGTTGTGAAAAATATGAAGAGATTCAAAAGGTGTGAAATACATGAGGAGCATGAAACGGGCTGAAAAATAGGAGAAGCATGAAGGGGTGTGGAAAAACATGAAGAGCCTGAAAATGTTTGAAATATATGAAGAGCTTCAAAAGTTGTCAAAAATATAAGGAGCATGAAACGGTGTGAAATATAGGAGGAGCATGAAAAGGTGTTAAAAAACATGAAGATCCTCAAAAGGTGTGAAACATATGAGGAGCATGAAACGGTATGAAAAGTAGGAAGAGCATGAAGTGGTGTTGAAAAACATGAAGAGCCTGAAAAGGTGTGAAAAATATGAAGAACTTCAAAAGGCGTCAAAAAAATAAGGAGCATGAAACGTTCTGAAAAATAGGAGGAGCATGAAGTGGTGTTGAAATACATGAAGAGCCTGAAAAGGTGTGAAAAATATGAAGAACTTCAAAAGGTGTCAAATATATGAGGACCATGAAACGGTCTGAAAAATAGGAGGATCATGAAACGGTGTTCAAACACTTGAAGAGCCTGGAAAGGTGTGAAAAATATGAAGAGCTTCAAAAAGGTGTCAAAAATATGAGGAGGGTGAAAGGGTCTGAAAAACATGAGGAGCAAGAAACTGTTTTCAAAAACATGAAGAGCCTCAACAGGTGTGAAAAATATGAAGAGCTTCAAACTGTGTCAAATATATGAGAAACAAGAAATGGTATGAAAAATAGGAGGAGCATGAAGTGGTGTTGAAAACCATGAAGAGCCTGAAAAAGGTGTGAAACATATGAGGAGCATGAAACGGTTTGAAAAATAGGCGGAGCATGAAGCGGTGTTGAAAAACATGAAAAGCCTGAAAAGGTGTGAAAAATATGAAGAGCTTCAAAAGGTCTCAAAAATATGAGGAGCATGAAACGGTCTGAAAAATAGGAGGAGCATGAAGCGGTGTTGAAAAACATGAAGAGCCTGAAAAGCTGTGAAAATTATGAAAAGCTTCAAAAGGTCTCAAAAATATGAGGAGCAAGAAACGGTCTGAAAAATAGGAGGAGCATTAAACGGTGTTCAAAAATATGAGGAGCAAGAAACGGTCTGAAAAATAGGAGGAGCATTAAATGGTGTTCAAAAATATGAGGAGCAAGAAACGGTCTGAAAAATAGGAGGAGCATGAAGTGGTGTTCAAAAACATGAAAAGCCTGAAAAGGTGTGAAATATATGAAGAGCTTCAAAAGGTGTCAAAAATATGTGGAGCACGAAACGGTCTGAAAAAATAGGAGGAGCATGAAGTGGTGTTGAAAAATATGAAGAGCTTCTAAAATTGTCAAAAATATCAGGAGCATGAAACGGTCTGAAACATAGGAGGAGCATGAAGTGGTGTTGAAAAACATGAAGAGCCTGAAAAGGTGTGAAAAATATGAAGAGCTTCAAAAATGTGACAAATATGAAGAGCTTCAAAAGGGGTGAAAAATATGAAAGCTTCAAAATGTTTCAAAAATGAGATGAGCATGAAACGGTTTGAAAAATAGGAGGAGCATGAAGTGGTGTTGAAAAAAAAGAAGAGACTGAAAAGGTGTGAAAAATATGAGGATCATCAAAAGGTGTCAAAAATATGAGGAGCATGAAAAGGTCTGCAAAAAGGAGGAGCATGAAGTGGTGTTGAAAAACTTGAAGAGCCTGAAAATTTGTGAAAAATATGAAAAGCCTCAAAACCTGTCAAAAATATGAGGAGCATGAAACCGTCTGAAAAATAGCAGGAGCATGAAGCGGTGTTGAAAAACATGAAGAGTCTGAAAACGCGTTAAAAAATGAAGAGCTTCAAAAATATGAAAAATATGAAGAGCTTCAAAATGTGTGAAAAATATGAAGAGCTTCAAAAGGTGTAAAAAGTGAGATGAGCATGAAACGGTCTGAAAAATCCGAGGAGCATGAATCGGTGTTGAAAATCATGAAGAGCCTGAAAAGGCGTGAAAAATATGAACGACTTCAAAAGATGTGAAATATATGAAGAGCTTCAAAAGGTGTCAAAAATATGAGGAGCATGAAATGTTTTGAAAAATAGGAGGAGCATGAAGTGGTGTTGAAAAACATGAAGAGCCTGAAAAGGTGTGAAATATAGGAAGAGCTTCAAAAGGTGTCAAAAATATGAGGAGAATGAAACGGTCTGAAAAATAGGAGGAGCATGAAGAGTTGTTAAGAAACATGAAGAACCTGAAAAGGTGTGAAAAATATGAAGAGCTTCAAAAGGTGTCAAAAATATGAGAAGCATGGAACGGTTTGAAAAAGAGGAGGAGCATGAAGCGGTGTTGAAAAACATGAAGAGCCTGAAAATGTGTGAACAATATGAAGAGCTTCAAAAGGTGTGAAAAATATGAAGAGCTTCCAAAGGTGTCAAAAATGAGATGAGCATGAAACGGTCTGAAAAATAGGAGGAGCATGAAGTGGTCGTGAAAATCATGAAGTGCCTGAAAAGGTGTGAAATATATGAAGAGCTTCAAAAGTTGTGAAAAAATGAGGAGGTTCAAAAGGTGTCAAAAATATGAGGAGCATGAAACGGTCTGAAAAATAGGAGGAGGATGAAACGATGTTCAAAAACATGAAGAGCCTGAAAAGGTGTGAAAAATATGAAGAGCTTGAAAATGTGTGAAATACATGAGGAGCCTGAAGCGGTCTGAAAAATAGGAGGAGCATGAAACGATGTTGAAAAACAGGAAGAGCCTGAAAATGTGTGAACAATATGAAGAGCTTCAAAAGGTGTCAAAAATATGAGGAGCATGAAACAGTCTGAAAAATAGGAGGAGCATGAAGCCATGTTGAAAAACATGAAGAGCCTGAAAAGGTGTAAAAAAGAAGAAGAGCTTCAAAACGTGTCAAAAATATAAGGAACATGAAACGGTCTGAAAAATAGGAGGAGCATGAAGTGGTGTTGAAAATCATGAAGATCCTGAAAAGCTGTGTAAGATATGAAGAGCTTCAAAAGGTGTGAAATACATGAGGAGCATGAAACGATCTGAAGAATAGGAGGAGGATGGTAGCGGTGTTCAAAAACATGAAGAGCATGAAAATGTGTGAAAAATATGAAGGGCTTCAAAAGGTGTGAAAAATATGAAGACCTTAAAATGTGTCAAAAATGAGAAGAGCATGAAACGGTCTGAAAAATAGGTGGAGCATGATGTGGTGTTGAAAAACATGAAGAGCCTGAAAAGTTGCGAAAAATATGAAGACCTTCAAAAGGTGTCAAAAATATGAGGAGCATGAAACGGTCTGAAAAATAGGAGGAGCATGAAACGGTGTTCAAAAACACGAAGAGCCTGAAAAGCTGTGAAAAATATGAAGAGCCTCAAGGTGTGAAATACTTAAGGAGCATGAATCGGTCTGAAAAATAGGAGGAGCATGAAGCGGTGTTGAAAAACATGAAGAGCCTGAATAAGTGTGTAATATATGAAGAGCTTCAAAAGTTGTGAAAAATATGAAGAGCTTCAAAAGGTGGGAAATACATGAGGGCCATGAAACGGTCTGAACAATAGGAGGAGCATGAAGCGGTGTTGAAAAACATGAAGAGCCTGAAAAGTTGCGAAAAATATGAAGACATTCAAAAGGTGTCAAAAATATGAAGAGCTTCAAAAAGTGCGAAAAATGAGATGAGCATGAAACGGTCTGAAAAATAGGTGGAGCATGAAGTGCTGTTAAAAAACATGAAGAGCCTCAAAAGGTTTGAAATACTTGAGGAGCATGAATCGGCCTGAAAAATAGGAGGAGCATGAAGCGGTGTTGAAAAACATGAAGAGCCTCAAAAGGTGTGAAAAATATGAAGAGCTTCAAAAAGTGTCAAAAATGAGATGAGCATGAAATGGTCTGAAAAGAAGGAGGAGCAAGAAGTGGTATTGAAAAACATGAACAGCCTGAAAAGGTGTGAAATATATGAAGAGATTCAAAAGGTGTCAAAAATATGAGGAATACGTAACGGTTTGGAAAATAGGACGAGCATGAAGTGGTGTTGAAAAACATGAGGAGCCTGAAAAGATGTGAAAAATACGAAGAGCTTCAAAAGGTGTCCACCATATGAGGAGCATGAAACTGTCTGACAAATAGGAGGAGCATGAAGTGGTGCTGTAAAACATGAAGAGCCGAAAAGGTGTGAAAAATATGAAAAGCTTCAAAAGATGTCATAAATATGGGGAGCATGAAACGGTCTGAAAAATTGGAGGATCATGAAGCGGTGTTGAAAAACATGAAGAGCCTGAAAAGGTGTGAAAAATATGAAGAGCTTCAAAAGGTGTCAAAGATATGAGGAGCATGAAACGGTCTGAAAAATAGGAGGAGCATGATACGGCGTTGAAAAACATATAGAGCCTGAAAAGGTGTGAAAAATATGAAGAGCTTCAAAAGGTGTCAAAAATATGAGGAGCATGAAACGGTCTGAAAAATAGGAGGAGCATGAAACGGTGTTCAAAAACATGAAGAGCCTGAAAAGGTGTGAAAAATATGAAGAGCATGAAAATGTGTGAAAAATATGAGGAGAATGAAACTGTGTTCAAAAACATGAAAATCCTGAAAAGTTGTGAAAAATATGAAGAGCTTCAAAACGTCTCAAAAACATGATGATCATGAAACAGTCTGAAAATAGAAGGAGCCTGAAGCGGTGTTCAAAAACATGAAGAACCTGAAAAGGTGTGAATAATATGAAGAGCTTCAAAAGGTGTCAAAAATATGAGGAGCATGAAACGGTCTGAAAAATAGGAGAAGCATGAAACGGTGTTGAGAAACATGAAGAGCCTGAAAAGGTGTGAAAAATATGAAGAGCATGAAAAGGTGTGAAAAATATGCGGAGCAAGAAACTGTGCTCAAAAACATGAAGAGCCTGAAAAGGTGTGAAAAATATGAAGAGCTTCAAAAGGTGTCAGAAATATGAGGAGCAAGAAACGGTCTGAAAATTAGGAGGAGAATGAAGCCGTTTTCAAAAACTTGAAGAGCCTGAAATGGTGTGAAAAATATGAAGAGCTTCAAAAGGTGTCAAAGATATGAGGAGCATGAAACGGTCTGAAAAATAGGAGGAGCATGATACGGCGTTGAAAAACATAAAGAGCCTGAAAAGGTGTGAAAAATATGAAGAGCTTCAAAAGGTGTCAAAAATATGAGGAGCATGAAACGGTCTGAAAAATAGGAGGAGCATGAAACGGTGTTCAAAAACATGAAGAGCCTGAAAAGGTGTGAAAAATATGAAGAGCATGAAAAGGTGTGAAAAATATGAGGAGAATGAAACTGTGTTCAAAAACATGAAAATCCTGAAAAGTTGTGAAAAATATGAAGAGCTTCAAAACGTCTCAAAAACATGAGGATCATGAAACAGTCTGAAAATAGAAGGAGCCTGAAGCGGTGTTCAAAAACATGAAGAACCTGAAAAGGTGTGAATAATATGAAGAGCTTCAAAAGGTGTCAAAATATGAGGAGCATGATACGGTTTAAAAATAGGAGGAGCATGAAACGGCGTTGAAAACATGAAGATCCTGAAAAGTTGTGAAAAATATGAAGAGCTTCAAAAGGTGTCAAAAATACGACGAGCATGAAACGCTCTAAAAAATAGGAGGAGCATGAAACGGTGTTGAAAAACAGGAAGAGGCAGAAAAGGTGTGAAAGACATGAAGAGCTTCAAAAGGTGTCAAAAACATGAGGAGCATGAAACGGTCTGAAAAGTAGGAGGAGCATGAATCGGTGTTAAAGAACATGAAGAGCCTGACAAGGTGTGAAATATATGAAGAGCTTCAAAAGGTGTCAAAAATATGAGGAGCATGAAACGATCTGAAAAATAGGAGGAGAATGAAGTGGTTTTCAAAAACATGAAGAGCCTGAAAAGTTGTGAAAAATAGGAAGAGCTTCAAAAGTTGTCAAAAATATGAGGAGCATGAAACGGTGTGAAAAATAGGAGGAGCATGGATTTGTGTTGAAAAATAAGAAGAGCCTGAAAAGGTATGTAAAATATGAAGAGCTTCAAAAGGTGTCAAAATATGAGCAGCATGAAACGGTCTGAAAAACAGGAGGAGCATGAAACAGTGTTCAAAAACATGAAGAACCAGGAAAGGTGTGAAAAATATGAAGAGATTCAAAAGGTGTCAAAAATATGAGGAGCATGAAACGGTCTAAAAAATAAGAGGAGCATGAAGTGGTGATGCAAAACAAGAAGACCACGAAAAGGTGTGAAAAATATGAAGTGCTTCAAAAGGTGTCAAAAATAAGAGAAGCATGAAACGGTCTGAAAAATAGGAGGAGCATGAATCAGTGTTGAAAAACATGAAGAGCCTGAAAAGCTGTGAAATATATGAAGAGCTTCAAAAGATGTCAAAAATATTAAGAGCATGAAACGGTCTGAAAAATAGGAGGAGCATGCAGCGGTGTTGAAAACCATGATGAGCCTGAAAACGTGTGAAAAATATGAAGAGTTTCAAAAGGTGTCAAATATATAGGAGCATGAAACTGTCTGAAAAATAGGAGGAGCATGATACGGCGTTGAAAAACATAAAGAGCCTGAAAAGGTGTGAAAAATATGAAGAGCTTCAAAAGGTGTCAAAAATATGAGGAGCATGAAACGGTCTGAAAAATAGGAGGAGCATGAAACGGTGTTCAAAAACATGAAGAGCCTGAAAAGGTGTGAAAAATATGAAGAGCATGAAAATGTGTGAAAAATATGAGGAGAATGAAACTGTGTTCAAAAACATGAAAATCCTGAAAAGTTGTGAAAAATATGAAGAGCTTCAAAACGTCTCAAAAACATGAGGATCATGAAACAGTCTGAAAATAGAAGGAGCCTGAAGCGGTGTTCAAAAACATGAAGAACCTGAAAAGGTGTGAATAATATGAAGAGCTTCAAAAGGTGTCAAAAATATGAGGAGCATGAAACGGTCTGAAAAATAGGAGAAGCATGAAACGGTGTTGAGAAACATGAAGAGCCTGAAAAGGTGTGAAAAATAGGAAGAGCATGAAAAGGTGTGAAAAATATGCGGAGCAAGAAACTGTGCACAAAAACATGAAGAGCCTGAAAAGGTGTGAAAAATATGAAGAGCTTCAAAAGGTGTCAGAAATATGAGGAGCAAGAAACGGTCTGAAAATTAGGAGGAGAATGAAGCCGTTTTCAAAAACTTGAAGAGCCTGAAATGCTGTGAAAAATATGAAGAGCTTCAAAAGGTGTCAAAGATATGAGGAGCATGAAACGGTCTGAGAAATAGGAGGAGCATGATACGGCGTTGAAAAACATAAAGAGCCTGAAAAGGTGTGAAAAATATGAAGAGCTTCAAAAGGTGTCAAAAATATGAGGAGCATGAAACGGTCTGAAAAATAGGAGGAGCATGAAACGGTGTTCAAAAACATGAAGAGCCTGAAAAGGTGTGAAAAATATGAAGAGCATGAAAATGTGTGAAAAATATGAGGAGAATGAAACTGTGCTCAAAAACATGAAGAGCCTGAAAAGGTGTGAAAAATATGAAGAGCTTCAAAAGGTGTCAAAGATATGAGGAGTATGAAACGGTCTGAAAAATAGGAGGAGCATGATACGGCGTTGAAATACATAAAGAGCCTGAAAAGGTGTGAAAAATATGAAGAGCTTCAAATGGTGTCAAAAATATGAGGAGCATGAAACGGTCTGAAAAATAGGAGGAGCATGAAACGGTGTTCAAAAACATGAAGAGCCTGAAAAGGTGTGAAAAATATGAAGAGCATGAAAATGTGTGAAAAATATGAGGAGAATGAAACTGTGTTCAAAAACATGAAAATCCTGAAAAGTTGTGAAAAATATGAAGAGCTTCAAAACGTCTCAAAAACATGAGGATCATGAAACAGTCTGAAAATAGAAGGAGCCTGAAGCGGTGTTCAAAAACATGAAGAACCTGAAAAGGTGTGAATAATATGAAGAGCTTCAAAAGGTGTCAAAATATGAGGAGCATGATACGGTTTAAAAATAGGAGGAGCATGAAACGGCGTTGAAAACATGAAGATCATGAAAAGTTGTGAAAAATATGAAGAGCTTCAAAAGGTGTCAAAAATACGACGAGCATGAAACGCTCTAAAAAATAGGAGGAGAATGAAACGGTGTTGAAAAACAGGAAGAGGCAGAAAAGGTGTGAAAGACATGAAGAGCTTCAAAAGGTGTCAAAAACATGAGGAGCATGAAACGGTCTGAAAAGTAGGAGGAGCATGAATCGGTGTTAAAGAACATGAAGAGCCTGACAAGGTGTGAAATATATGAAGAGTTTCAAAAGGTGTCAAAAATATGAGGAGCATGAAACGATCTGAAAATTAGGAGGAGAATGAAGTGGTTTTCAAAAACATGAAGAGCCTGAAAAGTTGTGAAAAATAGGAAGAGCTTCAAAAGTTGTCAAAAATATGAGGAGCATGAAACGGTGTGAAAAATAGGAGGAGCATGGATTTGTGTTGAAAAATAAGAAGAGCCTGAAAAGGTATGTAAAATATGAAGAGCTTCAAAAGGTGTCAAAATATGAGCAGCATGAAACGGTCTGAAAAACAGGAGGAGCATGAAACAGTGTTCAAAAACATGAAGAACCAGGAAAGGTGTGAAAAATATGAAGAGATTCAAAAGGTGTCAAAAATATGAGGAGCATGAAACGGTCTAAAAAATAAGAGGAGCATGAAGTGGTGATGCAAAACAAGAAGACCACGAAAAGGTGTGAAAAATATGAAGCGCTTCAAAAGGTGTCAAAAATAAGAGAAGCATGAAACGGTCTGAAAAATAGGAGGAGCATGAATCAGTGTTGAAAAACATGAAGAGCCTGAAAAGCTGTGAAATATATGAAGAGCTTCAAAAGATGTCAAAAATATTAAGAGCATGAAACGGTCTGAAAAATAGGAGGAGCATGCAGCGGTGTTGAAAACCATGATGAGCCTGAAAACGTGTGAAAAATATGAAGAGTTTCAAAAGGTGTCAAATATATAGGAGCATGAAACTGTCTGAAAAATAGTATGAGAATGAAACGGTTTTGAAAAAGATGAAGAGCATGAAAACCTGTGAAAAATATGATGAGCTTCAGAAGGTGTCAAAAATATGAGGAACATGAAACGGTGTTCAAAAACATGAAGAGCCTGAAAAGGTGTGAAAAATATGAAGAGCTTCAAAAGGTGTCAAAAATATGAGGAGCATTAAACGGTCTGAAATATAGGAGGAGCATGAAGTGGTGTTCAAAAACGTGAAGAGCCTGAAAAAGTGTGAAAAATATGAAGAGCTTCAAGAGGTGTCAAAAATATGAGGAGCATGAAACGGTCTGAAAAATAGGAGAAGCATGAAACGGTGTTGAGAAACATGAAGAGCCTGAAAAGGTGTGAAAAATATGAAGAGCATGAAAAGGTGTGAAAAATATGCGGAGCATGAAACTGTGCTCAAAAACATGAAGAGCCTGAAAAGGTGTGAAAAATATGAAGAGCTTCAAAAGGTGTCAAAGATATGAGGAGTATGAAACGGTCTGAAAAATAGGAGGAGCATGATACGGCGTTGAAATACATAAAGAGCCTGAAAAGGTGTGAAAAATATGAAGAGCTTCAAAAGGTGTCAAAAATATGAGGAGCATGAAACGGTCTGAAAAATAGGAGGAGCATGAAACGGTGTTCAAAAACATGAAGAGCCTGAAAAGGTGTGAAAAATATGAAGAGCATGAAAATGTGTGAAAAATATGAGGAGAATGAAACTGTGTTCAAAAACATGAAAATCCTGAAAAGTTGTGAAAAATATGAAGAGCTTCAAAACGTCTCAAAAACATGAGGATCATGAAACAGTCTGAAAATAGAAGGAGCCTGAAGCGGTGTTCAAAAACATGAAGAACCTGAAAAGGTGTGAATAATATGAAGAGCTTCAAAAGGTGTCAAACATAAGAGGAACATGAAACGGTGTTCAAAAACATGAAGAGCCTGAAAAGGTGTGAAAAATATGAAGAGCTTCAAAAGGTGTCAAAAATATGAGGAACATGAAACGGTGTTCAAAAACATGAAGAGCCTGAAAAGGTGTGAAAAATATGAAGAGATTCAAAGGGTGTCAAAAATATGAGGAGTATGAAACGGTCTGAAAAATAGGAGGAACATGAAACGGTGTTCAAAAACATGAAGAGCCTGAAAAGGTGTGAAAAATATGAAGAGCTTGAAAAGGTGGCAAAAATATGAAAAGCATGAAACGGTCTGAAAAATAGGAGGAGCATTAAGCTGTGTTGAAATTCAGGAAGAGCATGAAAAGGTGTGAAATATATGAAGAGCTTCAAAAGGTGTCAAAAATATGAGGAGCATTAAACGTTCTGAAAAATAGGAGGAGCATGAAGTGGTGTTCAAAAACTTGAAGAGCCTGAAAAGGTGTGAAAAATATGAAGAGCTTCAAAAGGTGTCAAAAATATGAGGAGCATGAAACGGTCTGAAAAATAGGAAGAGCATGAAATGGTGTTCAAAAACATGAAGAGCCTGAAAAGGTGTGAAATATATGAAGAGCTTCAAAAGCTGTCAAAAATATGAAGAGCATGAAACGGTCTGAAAAATAGGAGGAGCATGAAATGGTGTTCAAAAACATGAAGACTAGGAAAGGTGTGAAAAATATGAAGAGCTTCAAAAGGTGTCAAAAATATGAGGAGCATGAAACGGTCTGAAAAATAGGAGGAGCATTATGGAGTGTTGAGAAACATGAAGATCCTGAAAAGCTGTGAATAATATGAAAAGCTTCAAAAGGTGTGAAAAATATGCGGAGCAGGAAACGGTCTTAAAAATAGGAGGAGCATGAAGCGCTGTTGAGAAACATGAAGAGGCTGAAAAGGTGTGAAATATATGAAGAGCTTCAAAAGGTGTCAAAAATATGAGGAGCATGAAACGGTCTGAAAAATAGGAGGAGCATGATACGGTGTTGAGAAACATGAAGAGCCTGAAAAGGTGTGAAAAATATGAAGAGCATGAAAAGGTGTGAAAAATATGCGGAGCATGAAACTGTGTTCAAAAACATGAAGAGCCTGAAAAGTTATTCAAAATATGAAGAGCTTCAAAAGGGGTCAAAAATATGAGGAGCATGAAACGGTCTGAAAAATAGGAGGAACATGAAACGGTGTTCCAAAACATGAAGAGCCTGAAAAGGTGTGAAAAATATGAAGAGTTTCAAAAGGTGTCAAAAATATGAGGAGCAAGTAACTGTCTGAAAATTAGGAGGAGCATGAAGCCGTGTTCAACATCTTCAAGAGCATGAAATGGTGTGAAAAATATGAAGAGCTTCAAAAGGTGTCAAAGATATGAGGAGCATGAAACGGTGTTCAAAAACATCAAGAGCCTGAAAAGGTTTGAGAAATATGAAGAGCTTGAAAAGGTGGCAAAAATATGAAGAGCATGAAACGGTCTGAAAAATAGGAGGAGCATTAAGCTGTGTTGAAATTCAGGAAGAGCATGAAAAGGTGTGAAATATATGAAAAGCTTCAAAAGGTGTCAAAATATGAGCA
Organism: Dama dama; assembly: GCF_033118175.1. Lineage (NCBI taxonomy): Eukaryota > Metazoa > Chordata > Mammalia > Artiodactyla > Cervidae > Dama > Dama dama. Next base: position 486,980 of record NW_026870932.1, read on the forward strand.
GCATGAAACGGTCTGAAAAACAGGAGGAGCAAGAAACAGTGTTCAAAAACTTGAAGAACCAGGAAAGGTGTGAAAAATATGAAGAGCTTCAAAAGGTGTCAAAAATATGAGGAGCATGAAACGGTCTAAAAAATAAGAGGAGCATGAAGTGGTGATGCAAAACAAGAAGACCCTGAAAAGGTGTGAAAAATATGAAGCGCTTCAAAAGGTGTCAAAAATAAGAGAAGCATGAAACGGTCTGAAAAATAGGAGGAGCATGAATCAGTGTTGAAAAACATGAAGAGCCTGAAAAGCTGTGAAATATATGAAGAGCTTCAAAAGATGTCAAAAATATTAAGAGCATGAAACGGTCTGAAAAATAGGAGGAGCATGCAGCGGTGTTGAAAACCATGAAGAGCCTGAAAACGTGTGAAAAATATGAAGAGTTTCAAAAGGTGTCAAATATATAGGAGCATGAAACTGTCTGAAAAATAGTATGAGAATGAAACGGTTTTGAAAAAGATGAAGAGCATGAAAACCTGTGAAAAATATGATGAGCTTCAGAAGGTGTCAAAAATATGAGGAACATGAAACGGTGTTCAAAAGCATGAAGAGCCTGAAAAGGTGTAAAAAATATGAAGAGCTTCAAAAGGTGTCAAAAATATGAGGAGCATTAAACGGTCTGAAATATAGGAGTAGCATGAAGTGGTGTTCAAAAACGTGAAGAGCTTGAAAAGGTGTGAAAAATATGAAGAGCTTCAAAAGGTGTCAAAAATATGAGGAGCATGAAACGGTCTGAAAAATAGGAGGAGCATGAAACGGTGTTCAAAAACATGAAGAGCCTGAAAAGGTGTGAAAAATATGAAGAGCATGAAAATGTGTGAAAAATATGAGGAGAATGAAACTGTGTTCAAAAACATGAAAATCCTGAAAAGTTGTGAAAAATATGAAGAGCTTCCAAACGTCTCAAAAACATGAGGAGCATGAAACAGTGTGAAAATAGAAGGAGCCTGAAGCGGTGTTCAAAAACATGAAGAACCTGAAACGGTGTGAATAATATGAAGAGCTTCAAAAGGTGTCAAAATATGAGGAGCATGATACGGTCTAAAAATAGGAGGAGCATGAAACGATGTTGAAAACATGAAGAGCCTGAAAAGGCGTGAAATATATGAAGAGCTTCAAAAGGTGTAAAAAATACGACGAGCATGAAACGCTCTAAAAAATAGGAGGCGCATGAAACGGTGTTGAAAAACAGGAAGAGGCAGAAAAGGTGTGAAAGACATGAAGAGCTTCAAAAGGTGTCAGAAACATGAGGAGCATGAAACAGTCTGAAAATAGAAGGAGCCTGAAGCGGTGGTCAAAAACATGAAGAACCTGAAAAGGTGTGAATAATATGAAGAGCTTCAAAAGGTGTCAAAAGATGAGCAGCATGAAACGGTCTAAAAATAGGAGGAGCATGAAACGGTGTTGAAAACATGAAGAGCCTGAAAAGGTGTGAAAAATATGAAGAGCTTCAAAAGTTGTCAAAAATATGAGGAGCAAGAAACGGTCTGAAAATTAGGAGGAGCATGAAGCCGTGTTCAACAACTTGAAGAGCCTGAAATGGTGTGAAAAATATGAAGAGCTTCAAAAGGTGTCAAATATATGACGAGCATTAAATGGTATGAAAAATAGGAGGAGCATGTAACGGTGTTCAAAAACATGAAGAGCCTGAAAGGTATGAAAAATATGCAGAGCTTCAAAACGTCTCAAAAACATGAGGAGCATGAAACGGTCTCAAAAAAGGAGGAGTATGCAACGGTGTTCAAAAACATGAAAATCCTGAAAAGGTGTGAAAAATATGAAGAGCATGAAAATGTGTGAAAAATATGAGGAGAATGAAACTGTGTTCAAAAACATGAAAATCCTGAAAAGGTGTGAAAAATATGAAGAGCTTCAAAACGTCTCAAAAACATGAGGAGCATAAAACAGTCTGAAAATAGAAGGAGCCTGAAGCGGTGTTCAAAAACATGAAGAACCTGAAAAGGTGTGAAAAATATGAAGAGCTTCAAAAGGTGTCAAACATAAGAGGAACATGAAAAGGTGTTCAAAATCATGAAGAGCCTGAAAAGGTGTGAAAAATATGAAGAGCTTCAAAAGGTGTCAAAAATATGAGGAACATGAAACGGTGTTCAAAAACATGAAGAGCCTGAAAAGGTGTGAAAAATATGAAGAGATTCAAAGGGTGTCAAAAATATGAGGAGTATGAAACGGTCTGAAAAATAGGAGGAGCATGAAACGGTGTTCAAAAACATCAAGAGCCTGAAAAGTTTTGAAAAATATGAAGAGCTTGAAAAGGTGGCAAAAATATGAAGAGCATGAAATGGTCTGAAAAATAGGAGGAGCATTAAGCTGTGTTGAAATTCGGGAAGAGCATGAAAAGGTGTGAAATATATGAAGAGCTTCAAAAGGTGTCAAAAATATGAGGAGCATGAAACGATCTGAAAACAGGAGGAGAATGAAATGGTTTTCAAAAACATGAAGAGCCTGAAATGTTGTGAAAAATAGGAAGAACTTCAAAAGTTGTCAAAATTATGAGGAGCATGAAACGGTGTGAAAAATAGGAGGAGCATGAATTTGTGTTGAAAACTATGAAGAGCCTGAAAAGGTATGAAAAATATGAAGAGCTTCAAAAGGTGTCAAAATATGAGCAGCATGAAACGGTCTGAAAAACAGGAGGAGCATGAAACAGTGTTCAAAAACATGAAGAACCAGGAAAGGTGTGAAAAATATGAAGAGCTTCAAAAGGTGTCAAAAATATGAGGAGCATGAAACGGTCTAAAAAATAAGAGGAGCATGAAGTGGTGATGCAAAACAAGAAGACCCTGAAAAGGTGTGAAAAATATGAAGCGCTTCAAAAGGTGTCAAAAATAAGAGAAGCATGAAACGGTCTGAAAAATAGGAGGAGCATGAATCAGTGTTGAAAAACATGAAGAGCCTGAAAAGGTGTGAAATATATGAAGAGCTTCAAAAGATGTCAAAAATATTAAGAGCATGAAACGGTCTGAAAAATAGGAGGAGCATGCAGCGGTGTTGAAAACCATGAAGAGCCTGAAAAGGTGTGAAAAAAATGAAGAGCTTCAAAAGGTGTGAAATATATAGGAGCATGAAACTGTCTGAAAAATAGGAGGAGCATGAAACGGTGTTCAAAAACATGAAGAGCCTGAAAACCTGTGAAAAATATGATGAGCTTCAGAAGGTGTCAAAAATATGAGGAACATGAAACGGTGTTCAAAAACAGGAAGAGCATGAAAAGGTGTGAAAAATATGAAGAGCTTCAAAAGGTGTCAAAAATATGAGGAGCATTAAACGGTCTGAAATATAGGAGGAGCATGAATTGGTGTTCAAAAACGTGAAGAGCCTGAAAAGGTGTGAAAAATATGAAGAGCTTCAAAGGTGTCAAAAATATCAGGAGCATGAAACGGTCTGAAAAATAGGAGGAGCATGAAACGGTGTTGAAAAATATGAAGAGCCTGAAAAGGTGTAAAAAATATGAAGAGCTTCAAAGGTGTCAAAAATATCAGGAGCATGAAACGGTCTGAAAAATAGGAGGAGCATGAAACGGTGTTCAAAAACATGAAGAGCCTCAAAACGTACAAAAAATAGGAAGAGCTTCAAAACGTCTCAAATATATGAGGTGCATGAAACGGTCTGAAAAAAGGAGCATGAAACCGTGTTCAACAACGTGAAGAGCCTTAAAAGGTGTGAAAAATATGAAGAGCTACAAAAAGTGTCAAAAACATGAGGAGCATGAAAAGTTCTGTAAAATATGCGGAGCATGAAGCGGTGTTCAAAAACCTGAAGAGCCTGAAAAGGTGTGAAAAATATGAAGAACTTCAAAACGTGTCAAAAATATGAGGAGCATGAAACGGTCTGAAAAATAGGAGGAGCAAGCAAAGGTGTTGAAAACCATGAAGAGCCTGAAAAGGTGTGAAAAATATGAAGAGCTTCAAAAAGTGTGAAATACATGAGGAGCATGAAACTGTTTGAAAAATAGGATGAGATTGATGCGGTGTTCAAAAACATGAAGAGACTGAAAAGGTGTGAAAAATATGAAGAGCTTCAAAACGTGTGAAAAATATGAGGAGCATGAAACAGTCTGAAAAATAGGAGGAGCATGATGCAGTGTTGTAAAACATGAAGAGCCTGAAAAGGTGTGAAAAATATGAAGAGCTTCAGAAGGTGTGAAAAATAGGAGGAGCATGAAGCAGTCTGAAAAATATGAGGAGCATGAAACGGTGTTGAAAAACATGAAGAGCCTGAAAAGATGTGAAAAATTTGAAGAGCTTCAAAAGGTGTGAAAAATAAGAAGAGCTTCTAAAGGTGTAAAAAATGAGATGAGCATGAAACGGTCTGAAAAAAAAGAGGAGCATGAAACATTGTTCAAAAACATGAAGAGCCTGAAAAGATGTGAAAAATTTGAAGAGCTTCAAAAGGTGTGAAAAATATGAAGAGCTTCTAAGGTGTAAAAAATGAGATGAGCATGAAACGGTCTGAAAAAAAAGAGGAGCATGAAACATTGTTCAAAAACATGAAGAGCCTGAAAAGATGTGAAAAATATGAAGAGCTTCAAAAGGTGTGAAATACATGAGGAGCAATAAACGGTGTGAAAAATAGGAGGAGCATGAAGCGGTGTTAAAAAATATGAAGAGCCTGAAAATTTGTGAAAAATAGGAAGAGCTTCAAAATGTGTGAAAAATATGAGGAAAATGAAACGGTCTGAACAATACGAGGAACATGAAGCGGTGTTCAAAAACATGAAGGGCGTGAAAAGGTGTGAAAAATATTAAGAGCTTCAAAAGGTGTCAAAAATATGAGGAGCATGAAACGGTCTGTAAAATAGGAGGAGCATGAAGCGGTGTTCAAAAACATGAAGATACTGGAAAGGTGTGAAAAATATGAAGAACTTCAAAAGATGGGAAAATATGAGGAGCATGAAAAGGTCTGATAAATACGAGCAGCATGAGGCGGTGTTGAAAAACATGAAGAGCCTGAAAAGGTGTGAAAAATATGAAGGGCTTCAAAAGGTGTGAAAAATATGAGGAGCATGAAACGGTCTGAAAAATAGGAAGAGCATGAACGGTGTTCAAAAACATGAAGAGCCTGAAAAGGTGTGAAAAGTAAGAAGAGCTTCAAAAGCTTCAAAAATATGAGGAGCATGAAACGGTCTGAAAAATAGAAGGAGAATGAAGCGGTGTTGAAAAACATGAATAGCCTGAAAAGGTGTGCAAAATATGAAGAGCTTCAAAAGGTGTGAAAAATATGAGGAGCATGAGACGGTCTGAAAAATAGGAGTAGCATGAAGCGGTGTTGAAAAACATGAAGATCCTGAAAAGCTGTGAAAAATATGAAGAGCTTGAAAAGGTGTGAAAAATATGAGGAGCATGAAACCGTTTGAAAAATTGGAGGAGCATGAAGCGGTGTTCAATAATATGAAGAGCCTGAAAATGTGTGAAAAATATGAAGAGCTCCAAAAGTTGTCAAAATTATGAGGAGCATGAAACCGTCTCAAAAATAGAAGGAGCGTGAAGCAAGATGTGAAAAACACGAAGAGTTTCAAAAGGTGTGAAAAATATGAGGAGCATGAAAAGGTCTGAAAAATAGGAGGAGCATGAAACGGTGTTCAAAAATATGAAGAGCCTGAAAGGTGTGAAAAATATGAAGAACTTCAAAAGGTGTCAAAACTATGAGGAGCATGAAACGGCCTGAAAAATATGAGGAGCATGAAGTGGTGTTGAAAAACATGAAGAGCATGAAAAGGTGTGAAAAATATGAAGAGCTTCAAAAGGTGTCAAAAATATGAAGAGCATCAAAAGGTTTCAAAAATGACCTGAGCATGAAACGGTCTGAAAAATATGAGGAGCATGAAATGGTGTTGAAAAACATGAAGAGCCTGAAAAGGTGTGAAAAATAGGAGGAGCTTCAAAAGGTGTCAAAAATATGAGGAACATGAAACGGTCTGAACATACGAGGAGCATGAAGCGGTGTTCAAAAACATGAAGAGCCTGAAAATGTGTGAAAAATATGAAGAGCTTCAAAACGTGTGAAAAATGAGATGAGCATGAAACGGTCTGAAAAATAGGAGGAGCATGAAGCGGTGTTCAAAAACATGAAGAGCCTGAAAAAGTGTGAAAAATATGAAGAGCTTCAAAAGGTGAGCAAAATATGAAGAGCTTCAAGAGGTGTAAAAAATGAGATGACCATGAAACGGTCTGCAAAATAGGAGGAGCATGAAACGGTCTGAAAAATAGGAGGGGCATGAAGCGTTGTTGAAAAACATGAAGAGCTTGAAAATGTGTGAAAAATATGAAGAGCTTCAAAAAGTGTCAAAAATATGAGGAGCATGAATCGGTCTGAAAAATTGGAGGAGCATGAAGTGCAGTTAAAAAACATGAAAAGCCTGAAAACATGTGAAAAATATGAAGAGCTTCAAAAGGTGTCAAAAATAGGAGGAGCATGAAGCATTGTTGAAAAACATGAAGAGCCTGAAAACATGTGAAATATATGAAGAGCTTCAAAAGGTGTGAAAAATAGGAGGAGCATGAAGCGTTGTTGAAAATCTTGAAGTGCCTGAAAAGGTGTGAAATATATAATGAGCTTCAAAAGGTGTGAAAAATATGAGGAGCATGAAACGGTCTGAAGAATAGGAGGAGCATGAAGCGGTGTTGAAAAACATGGACAGCCTGAAAAGCTGTGAAAAATATGAAGAGCTTCAAAATTGTCAAAAATATGAGGAGCATGAAACGGTCTGAAAATTGGAGGAGCATGACGTGGTGTTGAAAAACATGAAGAGCCTGAAAAGTTGTGAAATACATGAAGAGCTTCAAAAGGTGTCAAAAATATGAGGAGCATGAAACAGTCTGAAAAATATGAGGATCATGAAGCGGTTGTGAAAAACATGAAAAGCCTGAAAATGTGTGAAAAATATGAAGAGCATCACAAGGTGTGAAAAATATGAAGAGCTTCAAAAGGTGTCAAATATATGAGGAGCATGAAACGGTCTGAAAAAAAGGAGGAGAATGAAACGTTGTTCAAAAGATGAAGAGCCTGAATAGGTGTGAAAAGTATGAAGAGCTTCAAAAGGTGTGAAATATATGAGGAGCATGAAACGGTCTGAAAAATAGAAGGAGCATCAAGCTGTGTTGAAAAATATGAAGAGCCTGAAAAGGTGTGAAAAATATGAAGAGCTTCAAAACGTGTCAAAAATATGAGGAACATGAAACGGTCTCAACAATAGGAGGAGCATGAAGTGGTATTGAAATTCATGAAGAGCCTCAAAAGGTGTGTAAATATGAAGAGCTTGAAAAGGTGTGAAATACATGAGGAGCATGAGACGGTCTGAAAAATAGGAGGAGCATGAAGCGGTGTGGAAAACATGAAGAGCTTGAAAAGGTGTGAAATACATGAAGAGCTCCAAAAGGTTGAAAAATATGATGAGCTTCAAAAGCTGTCAAAAATGAGATGAACATGAAACGGTCTGAAAAATAGGAGGAGCATGAAGTTGTGTTGACAAACATAAAGGGCCTGAAAAAGTGTCAAATATATGAAGAGCTTCTAAAGGTGTGAAAAATATGAGGAGCTTCAAAAGGTGTCAAAAATATGAGGAGCATGAAATGGTCAGAAAAATAGGAGGAGCAGGAAATGGTGTTCAAAACATGAAGGGCCAGAAATGGTGTGAAAATTATGAAGAGATTCAAAAGGTGTGAAAAATATGAGGAGCATGAAACGGTCTGAAAAAGAAGAGGAGCATGAAGAGGTGTTGAAAAACATGAAGAGCCTTAAAAGGTGTGAAAAATATGAAGAGCTTCAAAAGGTGTCAAAAATATGAGGAGCATGAGACGGTCTGAAAAATAGGAGGAGCATGACGGGGTTCAAAAACATGAAGAGCCTGAAAAGGTGAGAAAAATATGAAGAGTTTCAAAAGATGTGAAAAATATGAAGAGCTTCAAAAGCTCTCAAAAATTAAATGAGCATGAAACGGTCTGAAAAATAGGAGGAGAATGAAGATGTGTTGAAAAACATGAAGAGACTGAAAATGTGTAAAAAATATGAAGAGCTTCAAAAGGTGTGAAAAATATGAGGAGCTTCAAAAGGTGTCAAAAATATGAGGAGCATGAAATTGTCTGAAAAATAGGAGCAGAATGAAACGGTGTTCAAAAACATGAAGAGCCTGAAAAGGTGTGAAAAATATGAAGAGCTACAAAAGGTGTGAAAAATATGAGGAGCATGAAACGGTCTGAAAACGAAGAGGAGCAAGAAGCGGTGTTGAAAAAGATTAAGAGCCTGAAAACGTTTGAAAAATATGAAGAGCTTCAAAAGGTGTGGAAAATATGAAGAGCTTCGAAATGTGTCAAAATTGAGATGAGTATGAAACGGTCTGAAAAATAGGAGGAGCATGAAGTGTTGTTGAAAAACATGAAGATCCTGAAAATGTGTGAAATATATGAAGAGCTTCAAAATGTGTCAGAAATGAGAGAAGCATGAAACGGTCTGAAAAATAGGATGAGCAAGAAGGGGTGTTGAAAAACATGAAGAGCCTGAAAACGTTTGAGAAATATTAAGAGCTTCAAAAGGTGTGAAAAATATGAAGAGCTTCAAAAGTTGTTAAAAATGAGATGAGCATGACACAGTTTGAAAAATAGGAGGAGCATGAAACCGTGTTCAAAAACATGAAGAGCCTAAAAATGTTAAAAAATATGAAGAGCTTCAAAAGGTGTGAAATACATAAGATGCATGAAACGGTCTGAAAAATAGGAGGAGAATGAAGCTGTGTTCAAAAACATGAGAGCCTGAAAATGTGTGAAAAATATCAAGAGCTTCAAAAGGTGTGAAATACATGAGGTGCATGAAAAGATCTGAAAAATAGGAGAAGCATGAAGCGGTGTTTAAAAACATGAAGAGCCTGAAAAGGTGTGAAAAATATGAAGACCTTCAAAATGTGTGAAAATTATGAGGAGCATGAAACGGTCAGAAAAATAGGAGGAGCATGAAGCAGTGTTCAAAAACATGAAGATCCTGAAAAGGTGAGAAATATATGAAAAGCTTCAAAGTTTTCAAAAATATGAGGAGCATGAAACGGTGTGAAAAATAGGAGGAGCATGAAGTGGTGTTGAAAAACATGAAGAGCCTGAACAGGTTGAAATATATGATGAGCTTCAAAAGGTGTCAAAATTGAGATGAGCATGAAACGGTCTGAAAAATAGGAGGAGCATGAAGTGGTGTTGAAAAACATGAAGAGCCTGAACAGGTTGAAATATATGAAGAGCTTCAAAAGCTGTCAAAAAAATGAGGAGCATGAAACGGTCTGAAAAATAGGAGGAGCATGAAGTGGTGTTGAAAAACATGAAGATCCTGAAAATGTGTGAAATATATGAAGAGCTTCAAAATGTGTCAGAAATGAGAGAAGCATGAAACGGTCTGAAAAATAGGAGGAGCATGAAGCAGTGTTGAAAAACATGAGGAGCCTGAGAACTTGTGAAAAATATGAAGAGCTTCAAAAGGTGTCAAAAATGAGATGAGCATGAAACGGTCTGAAAAATAGGAGGAGCATGAAGTGGTGTTGAAGTAAATGAAGAGCCTGAAAAGGTGTGAAATATATGAAGAGCTGCAAAAGGTGTCAAAAATATGAGGAGAATGAAACGGTTTGAAAAATAGGAGGATCATGAAGCAGTGTTGAAAAACATGAAGAGTCTGAAAAGGTGTGAAAGATATGAACAGTTTCTAAAGATGTCAAAAATATGAGGAGCATGAAACGGTCTGAAAAATAGGAGGAGCATGAAGTGGTGTTGAACAAAATGAAGAGCCTGAAAAAGGTGTGAAAATTATGAGGAGAATGAAACGGTCTGAAAAATAGGAGGAGCATGAAACGGACTGAAAAATAGGAGTAGCATGAAGTGGTGTTCAAAAACATGAAGAGCCTGAAAAGGTGTGAAATATATGAAGGGCTTCAAAAGGTGTCAAAAATGTGTGGAGCACGAAACGGTCTGAAAAATAGGAGGAGCATGAAGTGGTGTTGAAAAACATGAAGAGCCTGACAAGGTGTGAAAAATATGAAGAGCTTCAAAAGGTGTGAAATACATGAGGAGCATGAAACGGTCTGAAAAATAGGAGGATCATGAAGCGGTGTTGAAAAATATGAAGAGCCTGAAAACGTGTGAAAAATATGAAGAGCTTCAAAAGCTTTCAAAAATATGAGGAGCATGAAACGGTCTCAAAAATAGGAGCAGCATGAAGTGGTGTTGAAAAACATGAAGAGCCTGAAAATGTGTGAAGAATATGAAGACCTGCAAAAGTTGTGAAAAATAGGAGGAGCATGGAGTGGTGTTGAAAAACATGAAGAGCCTGAAAAGGTGTGAAAAATATGAAGAGCTTCAAAAGGTGTCAAAAATATGAGGATCATGAAACGGTCTGAAAAATAGGAGGAGCATGAAGCGGTGTTCAAAAACATGAAGAGTCTTAAAGTTGTGAAAAATATGAAGAACTTCAAAAGGATTGAAATGTATGAGGACCATGTAACGGTCTGAAAAATAGGAGCTGCATGAAGCTGTGCTCAAATACATGAAGAGCCTGAAAAGGTGTGAAAACTATGAGGAGCTTCAAATAATGTGAAATACATGAGGAGCATGAAATGGTCTGAAAAATAGGAGGAGCATGAAGCGGTGTTGAAAATCATGAAGAGCCTGAAAAGGTGTGAAAAATATGAAGAGCTTCAAAAGGTGTAAAAAATATGAGGAGCATGATACGTTCTCAAAAATAGGAGGAGCATGAATCAGTGATCAAAAACATGAAGAGCTTCAAAAGGTGTGAAAAATATGAAGAGCTTCAAAAGGTGTGAATAATGAGAGGGGCATGAAACGGTCTGTAAAATAGGAGGAGCATGAAGCGGTGTTGAAAAACATGAAGAGCCTGAAAAGGTGTGAAAAATATGAAGAGCTTAAAAAGGTGTCAAAATTATGAGGAGCATTAAACGGTCTGAAAAATAGGAGGAGCATGAAGCTATGTTCAAAAACATGAAGAGCCAGAAAAGGTGTGAAAAATATGAAGAGCTTCAAAAAGTGTCAAAAATATGAGGAGCAAGAAACGGTCTGAAAAATAGGAGTAGCATGAAACGATCTGAAAAATAGGAGGAGCATGAAGCTGTGTTGAAAAACATGAAGAGCCTGAAAAGGTGTGCAAAATATGAAGAGCTTCAAAAGGTGTAAAAAATGAGATGAGCATGAAACGATGTGAAAAATAGGAGGTGCATGAAGCTGTGTTCAAAAACATGAAGAGCCTGAAAAGGTGTGAAACATATGAAGAGCTTTAAAAGGTGTGAAAAATTTGAGCAGCATGAAACGGTCTGAAAAATAGGAGGAGCATGAAGTGGAGCTGAAAAACATGAAGAGCCTGAAAAGTTGTGGAAAAATAGGAGGACCTTCAAAATGTGTCAAATATATGAGGAGAATGAAACGGTCTGAAAAATAGGAGGAGCATTAAACGGTGTGGAAAAACATGAAGAGCCTGAAAAGGTGTGGAAAAATAGGAAGAGCTTCAAAATGTGTCAAATATATGAGGAGAATGAAACGGTCTGAAAAATAGGAGGAGCATGAAACGGTCTGAAAAATAGGAGGAGCATTAAACGGTGTGGAAAAACATGAAGAGCCTGAAAAGGTGTGGAAAAATAGGAAGAGCTTCAAAATGTGTCAAATATATGAGGAGCATGAAACGGTCTGAAAAATAGGAAGAGCATGAAACGGTCTGAAAAATAGGAGGATCATGAAGCGGTGTTGAAAATCGTGAAGAGCCTGAAATGGTGTGAAAAATGTGAAGAGCTTCAACAGGTGTCAAAAACTTGAGGAGAATGAAACGGTCTGAAAAATAGGAGGAGCATGAAGCTGTGTTCAAAAACATGAAGAGCCAGAAAAGGTGTGAAAAATATGAAGAGCTTCAAAAGGTGTCATTATATGAGGAGCATGAAACAGTCTGAAAAATAGGAGGAGCATGAAGCGGTGTTGAAAAACATGACGAGACTGAAAAATATGAAGAGCTTCAAAAAGTGTCAAAAATATGAGGAGCAAGAAACGGTCTGAAAAATAGGAGTAGCATGAAACGATCTGAAAAATAGGAGGAGCATGAAGCTGTGTTGAAAAACATGAAGAGCCTGAAAAGGTGTGCAATTATGAAGAGCTTCAAAAGGTGTAAAAATTAGATGAGCATGAAACGGTCTGAAAAATAGGAGGAGCATGAACTGGTGCTGAAAAACATGAAGAGCATGAAAAGGTGGAAAAATATGAAAAGCTTTAAAAGGTGTGAAAAATATGACGAGCATGAAACGGTCTGAAAAATAGGAGGAGCATGAAGCTGTGTTCAAAAACATGAAGAGCCAGAAAAGGTGTGAAAAATATGAAGAGCTTCAAAAAGTGTCAAAAATATGAGGAGCAAGAAACGGTCGGAAAATAGGAGGAGCATGAAACGATGTGAAAAATAGGAGGTGCATGAAGCTGTGTTCAAAAACATGAAGAGCCTGAAAAGGTGTGAAACATATGAAGAGCTTTAAAAGGTGTGAAAAATTTGAGCAGCATGAAACGGTCTGAAAAATAGGAGGAGCATGAAGTGGAGCTGAAAAACATGAAGAGCCTGAAAAGGTGTGAAATATATGAAGAGCTTCAAAAAGTGTCAAAAATATTAGGAGCAGGAAACGGTGTGAAAAATAAAAGCAGCATAAAACGGTGATCAAAAACATGAAGAGCCTGAAAAGGTGTGAAAAATATGAAGAGCTTAAAAAGGTGTGAAATACATGAGGAGCATGAAACGGCCTGAAAAATAGGAAGAGCATGAAGTTGGGCTCAAAAACATGAAGAGCCTGAAAAGGTGTGAAAAATATGAAGAGCTTCAAAAGGTGTCAAAATTATGAGGAGCAGGAAACGGTCTGAAAAATAGGAGGAGCATGTAACGGTGTTGAAAAACATGAAGAGTCTGAAAACGTGTCAAAAATATGAAGAGCTTCAAAAGGTGTGAAATACATGAGGAGCATGAAACGGTCTGAAAAATAGGAGGAGCATGAAACGGTCTGAAAAATAGGAGGAGCATGAAACAGTGTTGAAAAACATGAAGAGCCTGAAAAGCTGTGAAAAATATGAAGAGCTTCAAAAGGTGTCAAATATATGAGGAGCTTGAAACGGTCTGAAAAATAAGAGTAACATGAAACGGTCTGATAAATAGTAGGAGCATGAAGCGGTGTTCAAAAACATGAAAAGCCTGAAAAGGTGTGAAAAATATGAAGAGCTTCAAAAGGTGTCAAAAATATGAAGAGCATCAAAGGGTCTGAAAAATAGGAGGAGCATGAAGTGGTGTTCAAAAACATGAAGAGCCTGAAAAGGTGTGAAAAATATGAGGAGCATGAAACGGTCTAAAATATAGGAGGAGCATGAATTGGTGTTGAAAAACATGAAGATCATGAAAAGGCGTGAAAAATATGAAGAGCTGCAAAATGTGTGAAAAATATGAGGAGCATGAAATGGTGTTCAAAAACATGAAAAGTTGTGAAAAATATGAAGAGCTTCAAAAGGTGTTAAAAATATGAGGAGCATGAAACGGTCTTAAAAATAGGAGGAGCATGAAACGGTGTTCAAAAATATGAAAGGCCTGAAAAGGTTTGAAAAATATGAAGAGCTTCAAAAGGTGTCAAAAATATGAGTAGCATGAGACGGTCTGAAAAATAGGAGGAGCATGAAGCGATGTTGAAAAACATGAAGCGCATGAAAAGGTGTGAAATACATGAAGAGCTTCAAAAGATGTCAAAAATAATAGGAGCATGAAACGTTCTGAAAAATAGAAGGAACATGAAGCGGTGTTCAAAAGCATGAAGAGCCTGAAAAGGTGTGAAAAATATGAAGAGCTTCAAAACGTGTGAAAAATATGAGGAGTATGAAACGGTCTGAAAAATAGGAGGATCATGAAGCGGTGTTCAAAAACTTGAAGAGCCTGAAAATATATGAAATATATGAGGAGCATGAAACGGTCTGAAAAATAGGAGGAACATGAAGCGGAGTTCACAAAAATGAAGAGCCTGAAAAGGTGGAAAAAATATGAAGAGCTTCAAAAGGTGTCAAAAATTTGAGGAGCATGAAACGGTCTGAAAAATAGGAGCGTGAAGCGGTATTCGAAAACATGAAGAGTTGAAAAGGTGTGAAAAATATGAAGAGCTTCAAAAGTTGTGAAAAATATGAAAAGCATGAAACAGTTTGAAAAATAGGAGAAGCATGAAACGGTGTTCAAAAACATGAAGAGCCTGAAAAGCTGTGAAAAATATGTACAGCTTCTAAAGGTGTGAAATAAATGAGGAGCATGAAACGGTGTGAAAAATAGGAGGAGCATGAAGCAGTGTTCAAAAACATGAAGAACCGGAAAAGATGTGAAAAATATGAAGAGCTTCATAAGGTGTGAAAATTATGAGGAGCATGAAACGGTTTGAAAAATAGGAGGAGCATGAAAGGGTGTTCAAAAACATGAAGTGCCTGAAAAGGTGTGAAAAATATGAAGAGCTTCAAAAGGTTGGAAATACATGAGGAGCATGAAACGGTCTGGCAAAAAGGACGAGCATGAAGCGGTGTTGAAAAACATGAAGAGCCTGAAAAGGTGGGTAAAATATGAAGAGCTTCAAAAGGTGTCAAAATATGAGGAGCATGAAACTGTCTGAAATATAGGAGGAGCATGAAAAGGTGTTAAAAAACATGCAGAGCTTCAAAAGGTGTAAAACATATGAGGAGCGGGAAACGTTCAGAAAAATACGAGGAGCATGAAACGATGTTAAAAAACATGAAGAGCGTCAAACGGTGTGAAACATATGAAGAGCTTCAAAGGTGTCAAAAATGAGATGAGCATGAAATGGTCTAAAGATAGGAGGAGCATGAAGCGGTGTTGAAAAACATGAAGAGCCTGAAAACGTGTGAAATATATGAAGAGTTTCAAAAGGTGTCAAAAATATGAGGAGCATGAAACTGTGTGAAAAATAGGAGGATCACAAGTGGTGTTCAAAAACATGAAGAGCCTGAAAAGGTGTGAAAATTTTGAGGAGATTCAAAAGGTGTCATAAATATGAGGAGAATTAATAGGTCTGAAAAATATGAGGAGCATGAAGTGGTGTTGAAAAACATGAAGAGCCTGAAAAAGTGTGAAAAATATGAAGAGCTTCAAAAGGTGTCAAAAATATGACGAGCATGATTCAGTTTGAACAATAGGAGGAGCATGAAGTGGTGTTGAAAATCATGAAGAACGTGAAAAGTTGTGAAATATATGAAGAGCTTCCAAAGGTGTCAAAAATATGTGTAGATTGTAACGGTCTGAATAATAGGAGGAGCATGAAGCACTGTTGAAAAACATTAAGAGCCTGAAAATGTGTGAAATATATGAAGAGCTTCAAAAGGTGTCAAAAATATGAGGAGGATGAAACGGTCTGAAAAGTAGGAGGAGCATGAAACGTTGTTGAAAAACATGAAGAGCCTGAAAAGGTGTGAAAAATATGAAGATCTTCAAAATGTGTGAAAAATATGAGTAGCATGAAACGGTCTGAAAAATAGGAGGGGCATGAAGCGGGTTTGAAAAAATTGAAGAGCCTGAAAATGTGTGAAATATATGAAGAGGTTCAAAAGGTGTCAAAAATATGAAGAGCATCAAAGGGTCTGAAAAATAGGAGGAGCATGAAGTGGTGTTCAAAAACATGAAGAGCCTGAAAAGGTGTGAAAAATATGAGGAGCATGAAACGGTCTAAAATATAGGAGGAGCATGAATTGGTGTTGAAAAACATGAAGATCATGAAAAGGCGTGAAAAATATGAAGAGCTGCAAAATGTGTGAAAAATATGAGGAGCATGAAATGGTGTTCAAAAACATGAAAAGTTGTGAAAAATATGAAGAGCTTCAAAGGTGTTAAAAATATGAGGAGCATGAAACGGTCTTAAAAATAGGAGGAGCATGAAACGGTGTTCAAAAATATGAAAGGCCTGAAAATGTTTGAAAAATATGAAGAGCTTCAAAAGGTGTGAAAATTATGAGGAGCATGAAACGGTATGAAAAATAGGAGGAACATGAAGCGTTCTTGAAAAACGTGAAGAGCCTGAAAAGGTTTGAAAAATGGGAAGAGCTTCAAAAGGTGTCAAAAATATGAGTAGCATGAGACGGTCTGAAAAATAGGAGGAGCATGAAGCGATGTTGAAAAACATGAAGCGCATGAAAAGGTGTGAAATATATGAAGAGCTTCAAAAGATGTCAAAAATAATAGGAGCATGAAACGTTCTGAAAAATAGAAGGAACATGAAGCAGTGTTCAAAAGCATGAAGAGCCTGAAAAGGTGTGAAAAATTGGAAGAGTTCAAAAGGTGTGAAAAATATGAGGAGTATGAAACGGTCTGAAAAATAGGAGGATCATGAAGCGGTGTTCAAAAACTTGAAGAGCCTGAAAATATGTGAAATATATGAGGAGCATGAAATGGTCTGAAAAATAGGAGGAACATGAAGCGGAGTTCACAAAAATGAAGAGCCTGAAAAGGTGGAAAAAATATGAAGAGCTTCAAAAGGTGTCAAAAATTTGAGGAGCATGAAACGGTCTGAAAAATAGGAGCGTGAAGCGGTGTTCGAAAACATGAAGTGTTGAAAAGGTGTGAAAAATATGAAGAGCTTCAAAAGTTGTGAAAAATATGAAAAGCATGAAACAGTCTGAAAAATAGGAGAAGCATGAAACGGTGTTCAAAAACATGAAGAGCCTGAAAAGCTGTGAAAAATATGTACAGCTTCTAAAGGTGTGAAATAAATGAGGAGCATGAAACGGTGTGAAAAATAGGAGGAGCATGAAGCAGTGTTCAAAAACATGAAGAACCGGAAAAGATGTGAAAAATATGAAGCGCTTCATAAGTAGTCAACATATGAGGAGCATGAAACTGTCTGAAATATAGGAGGAGCATGAAAAGGTGTTAAAAAACATGCAGAGCTTCAAAAGGTGTAAAACATATGAGGAGCGGGAAACGTTCAGAAAAATACGAGGAGCATGAAACGATGTTTAAAAACATGAAGAGCTTCAAAAGGTGTGAAACATATGAAGAGCTTCAAAAGGTGTCAAAAATGAGATGAGCATGAAATTGTCTGAAAGATAGGAGGAGCATGAAGCGGTGTTGAAAAACATGAAGAGCCTGAAAAGGTGTGAAAAATATGAAGAGCTTCAAATGGTGTGAAATACATGAGGAGCTTGAAACGGTCTGAAAAATAGGAGGAGCATGAAATCTTGTTGAAAAACATGAAGAGCCTGAAAAAGTATGAAAATTATGAAGAGCTTCAAAAGGTGTGAAATATATGAAGAGCTTCAAAATGTGTCAAAAATGAGATGAGCATGAAATGGTCTGAAAGATAGGAGGGGCATGAAGCGGTGTTGAAAAACATGAAGATCCTGAATAGGTGTGAGAAATATGAAGATCTTCAAAATGTGTCAAAAATATGAGGAGCCTGAAACGGTCTCAAAAATAGGAGGAGCATGAAACGGTCTGAAAAATAGGAGGAGCATGAAGCTGTGTTCAATAACATGAAGAGCCAGAAAAGGTGTGGAAAATATGAAGAGCTTCAAAAAGTGTCAAAAATATGAGGAGCAAGAAACGGTCGGAAAATAGGAGGAGCATGAAACGATCTGAAAAAAAGGAGGAGCATGAAGCTGTGTTCAAAAACCTGAAGAGCCAGAAAAGGTGTGGAAAATATGAAGAGCTTCAAACGGTGTAAAAAATTTGAGCAGCATGAAACGGTCTGAAAAATAGGAGGAGCATGAAGTGGAGCTGAAAAACATGAAGTGCCTGAAAAGGTGTGCAAAATATGAACAGCTTCAAAAGGTGTAAAAAATGAGATGAGCATGAAACGGTCAGAGAAATAGGAGGAGCATGAACTGGTGCTGAAAAACCTGAAGAGTCTGAAAAGGTGTGAAAAATATGAAGAGCTTCAAAAGGTGTGAAAAATATGAGGAGCATGAAACGGTCTGAAAAATAGGAGGAGCATGGATCGGTGTTCAAAAACATGAAGAGCCTGAAAAGGTATGAAAAATATGAAGAGCTTCAAAATGTGTCAAATATATGAGGAGAAAGAAACGGTCTGAAAAAAAGGAGGAGCATGAAGCGGTGTTCAAACACATGAAGAGTCTGAAAAGGTGTGAAAAATATGAAGAGCTTCAAAAGCTGTCAAAAATGACATGAGCAGGAAACGGTCTGAAAAAAAGCAGGAGCATGAAGCGTTGTTGAAAATCTTGAAGAGCTTGAAAATGTGTGAAAAATATGAAGAGCTTCAAAAGGTTTCAAAAATATGAGGATCATGAAACGGTCTGAAAAATAGGAGCAACATGAAATGGTCTGAAAAATAAGAGGAGCATGAAATGGGGTTGAAAAACAGGAAGAGCCTGAAAATGTGAGAAAAATATGAAGAGCTTCAAAAAGTGTAAAAAATGAGAGCAGCATGAAACGGTCTGAAAAAGAGGAGGAGCATGAAGTGGAGCTGAAAAACATGAAGTGCCTGAAAATGTGTGCAAAATATGAAGAGCTTCAAAAGGTGTAAAAAATGAGAGCAGCATGAAACGGTCTGAAAAATAGGAAGAGCATGAAACGGTCTGAAAAATAGGAGGATCATGAAGCGGTGTTGAAAATCGTGAAGAGCCTGAAATGGTGTGAAAAATGTGAAGAGCTTCAACAGGTGTCAAAAACTTGAGGAGAATGAAACGGTCTGAAAAATAGGAGGAGCATGAAGCTGTGTTCAAAATCATGAAGAGCCAGAAAAGGTGTGAAAAATATGAAGAGCTTCAAAAAGTGTAAAAAATATGAGGAGCAAGAAACGGTCTGAAAAATAGGAGTAGCATGAAACGATCTGAAAAATAGGAGGAGCATGAAGCTGTGTTGAAAAACATGAAGAGCCTGAAAAGGTGTGCAAAATATGAAGAGCTTCAAAAGGTGTAAAAAATGAGATGAGCATGAAACGGTCTGAAAAATAGGAGGAGCATGAACTGGTGCTGAAAAACATGAAGAGCATGAAAAGATATGAAAAATATGAAGATCTTTAAAAGGTGTAAAAAATATGACGAGCATGAAACGGTCTGAAAAATAGGAGGAGCATGAAGCTGTGTTCAAAAACATGAAGAGCCAGAAAAGGTGTGAAAAATATGAAGAGCTTCAACAAGTGTCAAAAATATGAGGAGCAAGAAACGGTCGGAAAATAGGAGGAGCATGAAACGATCTGAAAAATAGGAGGAGCATGAAGCTGTGTTCAAAAACATGAAGAGCCTGAAAAGGTGTGAAAAATATGAAGAGCTTCAAAAGGTGTCAAAAATATGAGGAGAATGAAACGGTCTGAAAAATAGGCGGAGCATGAAACGGTGTTCAAAAACATGAAGAGCCTGAAATGGTGTGAAAAATATGAAGAGCTTTAAAAGGTGTGAAAAATTTGAGCAGCCTGAAACGGTCTGAAAAATAGGAGGAGCATGAAGTGGAGCTGAAAAACATGAAGAGAATGAAAAGTTGTGGAAAAATTGGAGGAGCTTCAAAATGTGTCAAATATATGAGGAGAATGAAACGGTCTGAAAAATAGGAGGAGCATTAAACGGTGTGGAAAAACATGAAGAGCCTGAAAAGGTGTGGAAAAATAGGAAGAGCTTCAAAATGTGTCAAATATATGAGGAGAATGAAACGGTCTGAAAAATAGGAGGAGCATGAAACGGTCTGAAAAATAGGAAGAGGATGAAACGGTCTGAAAAATAGGAGGATCATGAAGCGGTGTTGAAAATCGTGAAGAGCCTGAAAAGGTGTGAAAAATGTGAAGAGCTTCAACAGTTGTCAAAAACTTGAGGAGAATGAAACGGTCTGAAAAATAGGAGGAGCATGAAGCTGTGTTGAAAAACATGAAGAACCTGAAAAGGTGTGAAAAATATAAAGAGCTTCAAAAAGTGTAAAAAATGAGAGCAGCATGAAACGGTCTGAAAAATAGGAGGAGCATGAACTGGTGCTGAAAAACATGAAGAGCCTGAAAAGGTGTGAAAAATATGAAGAGCTTTAAAAGGTGTGAAAAATATGACGAGCATGAAACGGTCTGAAAAATAGGAGGAGCATGAAGCGGTGTTCAAAAACATGAAGAGCCAGAAAAGGTGTGAAAATTATGAAGAGCTTCAAAAGCTGTCAAAAATGACATGAGCAGGAAACGGTCTGAAAAAAAGAAGGAGCATGAAGCGTTGTTGAAAATCTTGAAGAGCTTGAAAAGGTGTGAAAAATATGAAGAGCTTCAAAAAGTGTAAAAAATGAGAGCAGCATGAAACGGTCTGAAAAAGAGGAGGAGCATGAAGTGGAGCTGAAAAACATGAAGTGCCTGAAAATGTGTGCAAAATATGAAGAGCTTCAAAAGGTGTAAAAAATGAGATGAGCATGAAACGGTCTGAGAAATAGGAGGAGCATGAACTGGTGCTGAAAAACCTGAAGAGCCTGAAAAGGTGTGAAAAATATGAAGAGCTTCAAAAGGTGTGAAAAATATGAGGAGCATGAAACGGTCTGAAAAATAGGAGCAGCATTGATCGGTGTTCAAAAACATGAAGAGCCTGAAAAGGTATGAAAAATATGAAGAGCTTCAAAAAGTGTCAAATATATGAGGAGAAAGAAACGGTCTGAAAAAAAGGAGGAGCATGAAGCGGTGTTCAAAAACATGAAGAGCCTGAAAAGGTGTGAAAAATATGAAGAGGTTCAAAAGGTGTCAAAAATATGAGGAGCATGAAACTTTCTGAAAAATAGGAGGATCATGAAACCGTGTTCAAAAACATGAAGATCCTGAAAAGGTGTGAAAAATATGAAGAGCCTTAAAAAATGTCAAAAATATGAGGAGTATGTAACGGTCTGAAAAATAGCAGGAGCATGAAGCGGTGTTGAAAAACATGAAGAGCCTGAAAAGGTGTGAAAAATATGAAGAGCTTCAAAAGGTGTGAAAAATATGAAGAGCTTCAAAAGGTGTCAAAAATATGAGGAGAATGAAACGGTCTGAAAAATAGGCGGAGCATGAAACGGTGTTCAAAAACATGAAGAGCCTGAAAAGGTGTGAAAAATATGAAGAGCTTCAAAACGTGGCAAAATATGAGGAGCATGAAAGGGTCTGAAAAATAGGAGGAGCAAGAAGCGGTGTTGAAAAACATGAAGAGCCTGAAAATGTGTGAAAAATATGAAGAGCTTCAAAAGGTGTGAAAAATATGAAGAGCTTCAAAAGCTGTCAAATGAGATGAGCATGAAACGGTCTGAAAAATAGCAGGAGCATGAAGCGGTGTTCAAAAACATGAAGAGCCTGAAAAGGGGTGAAAAATATGAAGAGCTTAAAAAGGTGTCAAAATTATGAGGAGCATTAAACGGTCAGAAAAATAGGAGGAGCATGAAGCTGTGTTCAACAACATGAAGAGAGTGAAAAGGTGCGAAAAATATGAAGAGCCTGAAAAGGTTTGAAAAATATGAAGAGCTTCCAAAGGTGTCAAAAATTAGATGAGCATGAAACGGTCTGAAAAATAGGAGGAGCATTAAACGGTGTGGAAAAACATGAAGAGCCTGAAAAGGTGTGGAAAAATAGGAGGAGCTTCAAAATGTGTCAAATATATGAGGAGAATGAAACGGTCTGAAAAATAGGAGGAGCATGAAACGGTCTGAAAAATAGGAAGAGCATGAAACGGTCTGAAAAATAGGAGGATCATGAAGCGGTGTTGAAAATCGTGAAGAGCCTGAAATGGTGTGAAAAATGTGAAGAGCTTCAACAGGTGTCAAAAACTTGAGGAGAATGAAACGGTCTGAAAAATAGGAGGAGCATGAAGCTGTGTTCAAAAACATGAAGAGCCAGAAAAGGTGTGAAAAATATGAAGAGCTTCAAAAAGTGTCAAAAATATGAGGAGCAAGAAACGGTCTGAAAAATAGGAGTAGCATGAAACGATCTGAAAAATACGAGGAGCATGAAGCTGTGTTGAAAAACATGAAGAGCCTGAAAAGGTGTGCAAAATATGAAGAGCTTCAAAAGGTGTAAAAATTAGATGAGCATGAAACGGTCTGAAAAATAGGAGGAGCATGAACTGGTGCTGAAAAACATGAAGAGCATGAAAAGGTGGAAAAATATAAAGAGCTTTAAAAGGTGTGAAAAATATGACGAGCATGAAACGGTCTGAAAAATAGGAGGAGCATGAAGCTGTGTTCAAAAACATGAAGAGCCAGAAAAGGTGTGAAAAATATGAAGAGCTTCAAAAAGTGTCAAAAATATGAGGAGCAAGAAACGGTCGCAAAATATGAAGAGCATGAAACGATGTGAAAAATAGGAGGTGCAAGAAGCTGTGTTCAAAAACATGAAGAGCCTGAAAAGGTGTGAAAAATATGAAGAGCTTTAAAATGTGTGAAAAATCTGAGCAGCATGAAACGGTCTGAAAAATAGGAGGAGCATGAAGTGGAGCTGAAAAACATGAAGAGCCTGAAAAGTTGTGGAAAAATAGGAGGAGCTTCAAAATGTGTCAAATATATGAGGAGAATGAAACGGTCTGAAAAATAGGAGGAGCATTAAACGGTCTGAAAAATAGGAAGAGGATGAAACGGTCTGAAAAATAGGAGGATCATGAAGCGGTGTTGAAAATCGTGAAGAGCCTGAAAAGGTGTGAAAAATGTGAAGAGCTTCAACAGGTGTCAAAAACTTGAGGAGAATGAAACGGTCTGAAAAATAGGAGGAGCATGAAGCTGTGTTGAAAAACATGAAGAGCCTGAAAAGGTGTGAAAAATATGAAGAGCTTCAAAAAGTGTAAAAAATGAGAGCAGCATGAAACGGTCTGAAAAAGAGGAGGAGCATGAAGTGGAGCTGAAAAACATGAAGTGCCTGAAAATGTGTGCAAAATATGAAGAGCTTCAAAAGGTGTAAAAAATGAGATGAGCATGAAACGGTCTGAAAAATAGCAGGAGCATGAAGCGGTGTTGAAAAATACGAACAGCCTGACAAGGTGTGAAAATTATGAAGAGCTTCAAAAGATGTGAAAAATATGAAGAGCTTCAAAAGGTCTCAAAAATATGAGGAGAATGAAAAGGTCTGAAAAATAGGCGGAGCATGAAATGGTGTTCAAAAACAAGAAGAGCCTGAAAAGGTGTGAAAAATATGAAGAGCTTCAAAACGTGTCAAAAATATGAGGAGCATGAAACGGTCTGATAAAGAGGAGGAGCAAGAAGCGGTGTTGAAAAACATGAAGAGCCTGAAAATGTATGAAAAATATGAAGAGCTTCAAAAGGTCTCAAAAATATGAGGAGCATGAAACGGTCTGAAAAATAGGAGGAGCATGAAACGGTCTGAAAAATAGGAGGAGCATGAAACAGTGTTGAAAAACATGAAGAGCCTGAAAAAGTGTGAAAAACATGAAGAGCCTGAAAATGTGTGAAAAATATGAAGAGCTTCAAGAGGTTTGAAAAATATGAGGAGCATGAAACGGTCTGAAAAATAGGAGGAGCATGAAGCGGTGTTGAAAAACATGAAGAGCCTGAAATGACGTCAAAATTAGGAAGAGCTTCAAAAGGTGTCAAAAATATGAGGAGCAAGAAAAGGTCTGAAAAATAGGAGGAGCATGAAACGGTGTTCAAAAACATGAAGAGCCTGAAAAGGTGTGAATAATATGAAGAGATTCAAAAGGTGTGAAAAATATGAAGAGGTTCCAAAGGAGTCAAAAATGAGATGAGCATGAAACGGTCTGAAAAATAGGAGGAGCATGAAGTGGTGTTGAAAAACATGAAGTGCCTGAAAAGGTGTGAAATATATGAAGAGCTTCAAAAGGTGTGAAAAATAAGAGGAGCATCAAAAGGTGTCAAAAATATGAGGAGCCTGAAACGGTCTGAAAAATAGGAGGATCATGAAACGGTGTTCAAAAACATATAGAGCCTGAAGATGTGTAAAAAATATGAAGAGCTTCAGAAGGACTGAAATACATGAGGAGCATGGAACGTCTGAAAATACGAGGAACATGAAGCGGTTCTCAAAAACATGAAGATCCTGAAAAGGTGTGAAAATTATGAAGAGCTTCAAAAGGTGTCAAAAATATGAGAAGCATGAAACGGTCTGAAAAATAGGAGGAGCATGAAGCGATGTATAAAAACATGACGAGCCTGAAAGGTGTGAAGAATATGAAGAGCTTCAAAACGTGTCACAAATATGAGGAGCATGAAAAGGTTTGAAAAATAGGAGGAGCTTGAAACGGTGCTCAAAAAAATGAAGAGCCTGAAAAGGTGTGAAAAATATGAAGAGCTTCAAAAGGTGTCAAAAATATGAGGAGCATGTAACTGTCTGAAATATAGGAGGAACAAGAAGCGGTGTTCAAAAACATGTAGAGCCTGAAAAGGTGTGAAAAATATGAAGAGCTTCAAAAGGTTTCAAAAATATGAGGAAATGACACGGTCTGAAAAATTGGAGGAACATGAAGCGGTGATCCATAACATGTAGAGCCTGAAAAGGTGAGAAAAATATGAAGAGCTTCAAAATGTGTGAAAAATATGAAGAGCTTCAAAAGGTGTAAAAAATGAGATGAGTATGAAACGGTCTGAAAATTAGGAGGGTCATGAGGTGGTGTTGAAAAACATGAAGAGCCTGAAAAGGTGTGAAATATATGAAGAGCTTCAAAAGGTGTCAAAATTATGAGGAGCATGAAACGGTCTGAAAATAGGAGGAGCATGAAGCGGTGTTCAAAAACATGAAGAGCCTGAAAAGGTGTGAAAAATATGAAGAGCTTCCAAAGGTTTCAAAAATATGAGGAGCATGAAACGGTCTGAAATATAGGAGGAGCATGAAACGGTGTTCAAAAACATGAAGAGACTGAAAAGGTGTGAAAAATATGATGAGCTTCAAAAGGTGTGAAAAATATGAGGAGCATGAAACGGTCTGAAAAATAGGAGGAGCAAGAAGCTGTGTTCAAAAACATGAAGGCCTGAAAATGTGTGAAATATATGAAGAGCTTCAAAAGGTGTGAAATATATGAGGATCATGAAACGGTCTGAACAATAGGAGGAGCATGAAGCGGTGTTCAAAAACATGAAGAGCCTGAAAAGGTGTGAAAAATATGAAGAGCTTCAAAAGATGTAAAAAATATGAGGAGCATGAAGCAGTGTTGAAAAAAATGAAGAGCATGAAAAGGTGTGAAGAATATGAAGAGCTTCAAAATGTGTGAAAAAAATGAAGAGCTTTCAAAGTTGTTCAAATATGAGATGAGCATGAAACGGTTTGAAAAATAGGAGGAGCATGAAGTGGCTTTGAAAAACATGAAGAGCCTGAAAAGGTGTGAAATATATGAAGAGCTTCAAAAGGTGTCAAAAATATGAGGAGACCTAAATGGTCTGAAAAATATGAGGAGCAAGAAGCTGTGTTCAAAAACCTGAGAGCCTGAAACGGTGTGAAATATATGAAGAGCTGCAAAACGTGTCAAAAATATGAAGAGCATGAACCGATCTGCAAAATAGGAGAAGCATGAAACGGTGTTCAAAAACATGAGGATCCTGAAAAGGTGTGAAAAATATGAAGACCTTCAAAAGGTGTCAAAAATATGAAGAGCATGAATCGGTCTGAAAAATCGGAGGAGCCTGAAATGATGTTCCAAAACATTAAAGGTTGAAAAGGTGTGAAAATATGAAGAGCTTCAAAACGTGTCAAAAATATGAGAAGCTTGAAACGGTCTCAAAAATAGGAGGACCATGAAGCGGTGTTGAAAAATATGAAGAGCCTGAAAACGTGTGAAAAATATGAAGAGCTTCAAAAGGTTTGAAAAATATGAAAAACTTCAAAAGGTGTCAAAAATGACATGAGCATGTAAAGGTCTGAAAATTAGGACGAGCATGAAGTGGTGTTCAGAAACATGAAGAGCCTGAAAAGGAGTGAAATATATGAAGAGCTTCAAAGGTGTCAAAAATATGAGGAGCCTGAAACGGTCTGAAAAATAGGAGGACCATGAAGCGGTGTTGAAAAACATGAAGAGCCTGAAAAGGTGTGAAAAATATGAAGAGCTTCAAAAGATGTCAAAAATATTAGGAGCATTAAACGGTCTGAAATATAGGAGGAGCATGTAGCAGTGTTCAAAAACATGAAGAGACTGAAAAGGTGTGAAAAATATGAAGAGCTTCAAAAGGTGTCTAAAATATGAGGAGCATGAAACGGTCTGAAATATAGGAGGAGCATGAAACGGTGTTCAAAAACATGAAGAGACTGAAAAGGGTTGAAAAATATGATGAGCTTCAAAAGGTGTCAAAAATAGGAGGAGCATGAAACGGTCTGAAAAATAGGAGGAGCATGAAGCGTTGTTGAAAAACATCAATAGGCTGAAAAGGTGTGAAAAATAAGAAGAGCTTCAAAAGGTGTCAAAAATATGAAGCGCTTCAAACGGTGTCAAAAATGAGAGTAGCATGAAATGGTCTGAAAAATAGGAAGAGCATGAAACGTTGTTCAAAAATATGAAGAGCCTGAAGAGGTGTGAAAAATATGAAGAGCTTCAAAAGGTTTGAAATACATGAGGAGCATGAAACGGTCTGAAAAATAGGAGGAGCATGAAGCTGTGTTCAAAAACATGAGAGCCTGAAAAGGTGTGAAAAATATGAAGAGCTTCAAAAATTGTCAAAAATATGAGGAGCATGATACGGACAAAAAATAGGAGGAGCTTGAAACGGTGTTCAAAAACATGAAGAGCCTGGAAAGGTGTGAAAAATATGAAGAGCCTCAAAACGTGTCAAATATATGAGGAGCATGAACCGGTCTGAAAAATAGGAGGAACATGAAGCGGTGTTGAAAAACATGAAGAGCCTGAAAAAGGGTGAAAAACATGAAGAGCCTGAAAATGTGTGAAAAATATGAAGAGCTTCAAGAGGTGTGAAAAATATGAGGAGCATGAAACGGTCTGAAAAATAGGAGGAGCATGAAGCGGTGTTGAAAAACATGAAGAGCCTGAAATGACGTCAAAATTAGGAAGAGCTTCAAAAGGTGTCAAAAATATGAGGAGCAAGAAAAGGTCTGAAAAATAGGAGGAGCATGAAACGGTGTTCAAAAACATGAAGAGCCTGGAAAGGTGTGAAAAATATGAAGAGCCTCAAAACGTGTCAAATATATGAGGAGCATGAACCGGTCTGAAAAATAGGAGGAACATGAAGCGGTGTTGAAAAACATGAAGAGCCTGAAAAAGGGTGAAAAACATGAAGAGCCTGAAAATGTGTGAAAAATATGAAGAGCTTCAAGAGGTGTGAAAAATATGAGGAGCATGAAACGGTCTGAAAAATAGGAGGAGCATGAAGCGGTGTTGAAAAACATGAAGAGCCTGAAATGACGTCAAAATTAGGAAGAGCTTCAAAAGGTGTCAAAAATATGAGGAGCAAGTAAAGGTCTGAAAAATAGGAGGAGCATGAAACGGTGTTCAAAAACATGAAGAGCCTGAAAAGGTGTGAATAATATGAAGAGATTCAAAAGGTGTGAAAAATATGAAGAGGTTCCAAAGGAGTCAAAAATGAGATGAGCATGAAACGGTCTGAAAAATAGGAGGAGCATGAAGTGGTGTTGAAAAACATGAAGTGCCTGAAAAGGTGTGAAATATATGAAGAGCTTCAAAAGGTGTGAAAAATAAGAGGAGCATCAAAAGGTGTCAAAAATATGAGGAGCCTGAAACGGTCTGAAAAATAGGAGCAGCATGAAACGGTGTTCAAAAACATATAGAGCCTGAAGATGTGTAAAAAATATGAAGAGCTTCAAAAGGACTGAAATACATGAGGAGCATGGAACGTCTGAAAATACGAGGAACATGAAGCGGTTCTCAAAAACATGAAGATCCTGAAAAGGTGTGAAAATTATGAAGAGCTTCAAAAGGTGTCAAAAATATGAGGAGCATGAAACGGTCTGAAAAATAGGAGGAGCATAAAGCGATGTATAAAAATATGACGAGCCTGAAAGGTGTGAAGAATATGAAGACCTTCAAAATGTGTCACAAATATGAGGAGCATGAAAAGGTCTGAAAAATAGGAGGAGCTTGAAACGGTGCTCAAAAACATGAAGAGCCTGAAAAGGTGTGAAAAATATGAAGAGCTTCAAAAGGTGTCAAAAGTATGAGGAGCATGTAACTGTCTGAAATATAGGAGGAACAAGAAGCGGTGTTCAAAAACATGTAGAGCCTGAAAAGGTGTGAAAAATATGAAGAGCTTCAAAAGGTTTCAAAAATATGAGGAGCATGACACGGTCTGAAAAATTGGAGGAACATGAAGCGGTGATCAATAACATGTAGAGCCTGAAAAGGTGAGAAAAATATGAAGAGCTTCAAAATGTGTGAAAAATATGAAGAGCTTCAAAAGGTGTAAAAAATGAGATGAGTATGAAACGGTCTGAAAATTAGGAGGGGCATGAGGTGGTGTTGAAAAACATGAAGAGCCTGAAAAGGTGTGAAATATATGAAGAGCTTCAAAAGGTGTCAAAATTATGAGGAG
The DNA here is from genome assembly GCF_033118175.1 of Dama dama. NCBI lineage: Eukaryota > Metazoa > Chordata > Mammalia > Artiodactyla > Cervidae > Dama > Dama dama. Next base: position 515,459 of record NW_026870932.1, read on the forward strand.
CATGAAACGGTCTGAAAATAGGAGGAGCATGAAGCGGTGTTCAAAAACATGAAGAGCCTGAAAAGGTGTGAAAAATATGAAGAGCTTCCAAAGGTTTCAAAAATATGAGGAGCATGAAACGGTCTGAAATATAGGAGGAGCATGAAACGGTGTTCAAAAACATGAAGAGACTGAAAAGGTGTGAAAAATATGATGAGCTTCAAAAGGTGTGAAAAATATGAGGAGCATGAAACGGTCTGAAAAATAGGAGGAGCAAGAAGCTGTGTTCAAAAACATGAAGGCCTGAAAATGTGTGAAATATATGAAGAGCTTCAAAAGGTGTGAAATATATGAGGATCATGAAACGGTCTGAACAATAGGAGGAGCATGAAGCGGTGTTCAAAAACATGAAGAGCCTGAAAAGTTGTGAAAAATATGAAGAGCCTCAAAAGATGTAAAAAATATGAGGAGCATGAAGCGGTGTTGAAAAAAATGAAGAGCATGAAAAGGTGTGAAAAATATGAAGAGCTTCAAAATGTGTGAAAAAAATGAAGAGCTTTCAAAGTTGTTCAAATATGAGATGAGCATGAAACGGTCTGAAAAATAGGAGGAGCATGAAGTGGCTTTGAAAAACATGAAGAGCCTGAAAAGGTGTGAAATATATGAAGAGCTTCAAAAGGTGTCAAAAATATGAGGAGCACTAAATGGTCTGAAAAATAGGAGGAGCATGAAGCGGTGTTGAAAAACGTGAAGAGCCTGAAAAGTTGTGAAAAATATGAAGAGCTTCAAAAGATGTCAAAATTAACGGGACCATGAAACGGTCTGAAAAATAGGAGGAGCATGAAGCGGTGTTGACAAACATGAAGAGCCTGAAAAGGTATGAAAAATATGAAGAGCTTCAAAAGGTATGAAAAATATGAAGAGCATCAAAAGGTGTCAAAACGAGATGAGCATGAAATGGTCTGAAAAATAGGAGGAGCATGAAGTGGTGTTCAAAAAAATGAAGAGCCTGAAAAGGTGTGAAATATATGAAGAGCTTCAAAAGGTGTCAAAATTATGAGGAGCATGAAACGGTCTGAAAAATAGGAGGAGCATGAAGCGTTGTTGAAAAACATCAATAGGCTGAAAAGGTGTGAAAAATAAGAAGAGCTTCATAAGGTGTCAAAAATATGAAGCGCTTCAAACGGTGTCAAAAATGAGAGTAGCATGAAATGGTCTGAAAAATAGGAAGAGCATGAAACGTTGTTCAAAAATATGAAGAGCCTGAAAAGGTGTGAAAAATATGAAGAGCTTCAAAAGGTTTGAAATACATGAGGAGCATGAAACGGTCTGAAAAATAGGAGGAGCATGAAGCTGTGTTCAAAAACATGAGAGCCTGAAAAGGGGTGAAAATTATAAACAGCTTCAAAAGGTGTGAAATACATGACGAGCATGAAACGGCCTGAAAAATAGGAGGAGAATAACGCGGTGTTCAAAAACATGAAGAGCCTGAAAATGTGTGAAAAATATGAAGAGCTTCAAGACGTGTGAAAAATATGGGAGCATGAAACGGTCTCAAAAATAGGAGGACCATGAAGCGGTGTTGAAAAACATGAAGAGCCTGAAAACGTTCGAAAAATATGAAGAGCTTCAAAAGGTGTGAAAAATATGAAAATCTTCAAAAGTTGTCAAAGATGACATGAGCATGTAACGGTCTGAAAAATAGGACGAGCTTGAAGTGGTGTTCAGAAACATGAAGAGCCTGAAAAGGAGTGAAATATATGAAGAGCTTCAAAGGTGTGAAAAGTATGAGGAGCATGAAACGGTCTGAAAAATAGGAAGAGCATGAAGCGTGTTGAAAAACATGAATAGGCTGAAAAGGTGTGAAAAATAAGAAGAGCTTCAAAAGGTGTCAAAAAATATGAAGCGCTTCAAACGGTGTCAAAAATGAGAGTAGCATGAAACGGTCTGAAAAATAGGAGGACCATGAAGCTGTGTTCAAAAACATGAGAGCCTGAAAAGGGGTGAAAAATATAAAGAGCTTCAAAAGGTGTGAAATACATGACGAGCATGAACCGGTATGAAAAATAGGAGGAAAATGAAGCGGTGTTCAAAAACATGAAGAGCCTGAAAATGTGTGAAAAATATGAAGATCCTTAAAAGGTGTGAAAAATATGAAGAGCTTAAAAAGGTGTAAAAAATGAGATGAGTATGAAACGGTCTGAAAAATAGGAGGAGTATGAAGTGGTGTTGAAAAACATGAAGAGCCTGAAAACGTGTGAAATATATGAAGAGCTTCAAAAGCTGTCAAAATTATGAGGAGCATGAAACGGTCTGAAAATAGGAGGAGCATGAAGCTGTGTTCAAAAACATGAACAGCCCGAAAAGGTGTGAAAAATATGAAGAGCTTCAAAAGGTGTCAAAAATATGAGGAGCATGAAGCGGCGTTGAAAAATATGAAGAGCATGAAAAGGTGTGAAAAATATGAAGAGATTCAAAAGGTGTGAAAAATATGAAAAGTTTCCAAAGTTGTCAAATATGAGATGAGCATGAAACGGTCTGAAAAATAGGAGGAGCATGAAGTGGTGTTGAAAAACATTAAGAGCATGAAAAGGTGTGACAATTATGAAGCGCTTCAAAAGGTGTCAAAATTATGGGGAGCATTAAACGGTCTGAAAAATAGGAGGAGCATGAAGCAGTGTTGAAAAACAGGAAGCGCCGGAAAAGATGTAAAAAATATGAAGAGCTTCAAAATGTGTCAAAAATATGAGGAGCATGAAATGGTCTGAACAAGAGGAGGAGCCTGAAAAGGAGTTCAAAAACATGAAGAGCCTGAAAAGATGTCAAAAATATGAAGAGCTTCAAAAGGTGTCAAAAATATGAATTGCATGAAACCATCTGAAAAAAAGGAGGAGCATGAAACGGTCTGAAAAAATGGAGGAGCATGAAATGGTGTTGAAAAACATGAAGAGCCTGAAAATGTGTGAAACATATGAAGAGCTTCAAAAGGTGTCAAAAATATGAGGAGCATGAAACGGTCTGAAAAATAGGAGGAGCATGAAGCAGTGTTGAAAAACAGGAAGCGCATTAAAAGGTGTGAAAAATATGAAGAGCTTCAAAAGGTGTCAAAAATAGGAGGAGCATGAAATGGTCTGAACAAGAGGAGGAGCCTGAAAAGGAGTTCAAAAACATGAAGAGCCTGAAAAGATGTGAAAAATATGAAGAGCTTCAAAAGGTGTCAAAAATATGAGGAGCATGAAACGGTCTGAAAAATAGGAGGAGCATGAACCGGTGTTGAAAAACAGGAAGCGCCTGAAAAGGTGTGAAAAATATGAAGATCTTCACAAGGTGTCAGAAATACAAGGAGCATGAAACGGTCTCAAAAATAGGAGGAGCATGAAAGGGTGTTGAAAAACATGAACAGCATGAAAAGCTTTCAAACATATGAAGAGCTTGACAACGTGTCAGAAAAACGAGGAGCATGAAACGGTCTTAAAAATATGAGGAGCATGAAACGGTGTTCAAAAACATGAAAACCCTGAAAAGTTGTGAAATCTATGAAGAGCTTCAAAATATGTTAAATATTGGAGGAGCATGAAACGGTCTGAAAAATATGAGGAGCAAGAAACGGTGTGAAAAATATGAAGAGCTTCAAAAGGTGTCAAAATAATGAGGAGCATGACACGGTCAGAAATATAGGAGGAGGATGATGCGGATTTGAAAAACATGAAGAGCCTGAAAAGGTGTGACAAATATGAAGCGCTTCAAAAGGTGTCAAAATTATGGGGAGCAATAAACGGTCTGAAAAACAGGACGAACATGAAATGGTGTTGAAAAATATGAAGAGCATTAAAAGGTGTGAAAAATATGAAGAGCTTCAAAAGGTGTCAAAAATATGAGGAGCATGAAACGGTGTTCAAAAACATGAAAAGCCTGAAAAGTTGTGAAAAATATGAAGAGCTTCAAAAGGTGTGAAAAATATGAGGAGCATGAAACGGTCTGAAAAATAGGAGGAGCATCAAATGGTGTTCAAAGACGTGAAGAGCATGAAAAGGTGTGCAATATAAGAAGAGCTTCAAAACGTGTCGAAAATATGAGGAGCATGAAACGGTCTGAAACATAGGAGGAGCATGAAGTGGTTTTGACAAACATGAAGAGCCTGAAAAGGTGTGAAAAATATGAAGAGCTTCAAAAGGTGTCAAAAATATGAGGAGCATGAAACGGTCTGAAAAATAGGAGGAGCATGAAGTGGTATTGAAAAACAGAAAGAGCCTGAAAAGGTGTGAAAAATATGAAGAGCTTCAAAAGGTGTCAAAAATATGTGGAGCATGAAACGGTTTAAAAAATAGGAGGAGCATAAAACGGTCTTCAAAAATATGAAGAGCCTGAAAAGGTGTGAAAAATATGAAGAGCTTCAAAAGGTGTCAAAAAAATGAGGAGCATGAAACGGTCTGAAAAATAGGAGGAGCATGAAGTGGTATTGAAAAACAGAAAGAGCCTGAAAAGGTGTGAAAAATATGAAGAGCTTCAAAAGGTGTCAAAAATATGAGGATCATGAAACGATTTAAAAAATAGAAGGAGCATGAAACGGTCTTCAAAAACATGAAGTGCCTGAAAAGGTGTGAAAAATATGAAGAGCTTCAAAATGTGTCAAAAATATGAGGACCATGAAACGGTCTGAAAAATAGGAGGAGCATGAAGTGGTATTGAAAATCATAAAGAGCCTGAAAAGGTGTGAAAAATATGAAGAGCTTCAAAAGGTGTCAAAAATATGAGGAGCATGAAACCGTGTTCAAAAACATGAAAAGCCTGAAAAGTTGTGAAATATATGAAGAGCTTCCAAAGGTGTCAAAAATATGAGGAGCATGAAACGGTCTGAAAAATAGGATTAGCATGAAACGGTGTTGAAAACGTGAAGAGCCTGAAAATGAGTGTAAAATATGAAGAGCTTCAAAAGGTGTTAAAAATATGAGGAGCATGAAACGGTCTGAAAAATAGGAGGAGCATGAAGTGGTGTTGAAAAACATGAAGAGCCTCAAAAGCTGAGAAGAATATGAAGAGCTTCAAAAGGTGTAAAAAATATGAGGAGCAAGAAACGGTCTGAAAAATAGGAGGAGCAAGAAACGGTTTTAACAAACATGAAGAGAGTGAAAAGGTGTGAAAAATATGAAAAGCTTCAAAAGGTATCAAAATATGAGGAGCATGAAACGGGCTGAAATATAGGAGGAGCATGAAGCGGTGAAGAAAAACATGAAGAGCGTGAAAACTTTTGAAAAATATGAAGAGCTTCAAAAGGTTTCACAAATATGAGGAGCATGAAATGGTCTGAACAAGAGGAGGAGCCTGAAAAGGAGTTCAAAAACATGAAGAGCCTGAAAAGGTGTGAAAAATATGAAGAGCTTCAAAAGGTGTCAAAAATATGAAGAGCATGAAACGGTCTGAAAATAAGAAGGAGCATGAAGCGGTGTTCAGAAACATGAAGAGCCTGAAAAGGTGTGAAAAATATGAGGAGCTTCAAATGGTGTCAAAAATATGAGGAGCATGAAACGGTCTGAAAAATAGGAGGAGCATGAAGGGGTGTTCAAAAACTTGAAGAGCCTGAAAAGTTGTGAAAAATATGAAGAGCTTCAAAAGGTGTCAAAAATATGAGGAGCATGAAACGGTCTGAAAAATAGGAGGAGAATGAAACGGTGTTCAAAAAGAAGAAGAGCCTGAAAAGGTGTGAAAAATATGAAGAGCTTCAAAAGGTGTAAAAATATGAGGAGCATGAAACGGTCTGAAAAATAAGAGGAGCATGAAGCGGTGTTGAAAAACATGAAGGGCCTGAAAAGGTGTCAAAAATATGAAGAGCTTCAAAATGTGTTAAATATATGAGGAGCATGAAACGGTCTGAAAAATAGGAGGAGCATGAAGCGGAGTTGAAAAACATGAAGAGCATGAAAAGGTGTGAAAAATATGAAGAGATTCAAAAAGTGTCAAAAACATGAGGAGCATGAAACAGTCTGAAAAATAGGATGAAAACGAAACTGTCTCGGAAAAGATGAAGAGCATGAAAAGGTTTGAAAAACATGAAGAGCCTGGAAAGGTGTGAAAAATATGAAGAGCCTCAAAACGTGTCAAATATATGAGGAGCATGAACCGGTCTGACAAATAGGAGGAACAGGAAGCGGTGTTGAAAAACATGAAGAGCCTGAAAAAGTGTGAAAAACATGAAGAGCCTGAAAATGTGTGAAAAATATGAAGAGCTTCAAGACGTTTGAAAAATATGAGGAGCATGAAACGGTCTGAAAAATAGGAGGAGCATGAAGCGGTGTTGAAAAACATGAAGAGCCTGAAATGACGTCAAAATTAGGAAGAGCTTCAAAAGGTGTCAAAAATATGAGGAGCAAGAAAAGGTCTGAAAAATAGGAGGAGCATGAAACGGTGTTCAAAAACATGAAGAGCCTGAAAAGGTGTGAATAATATGAAGAGATTCAAAAGGTGTGAAAAATATGAAGAGGTTCCAAAGGAGTCAAAAATGAGATGAGCATGAAACGGTCTGAAAAATAGGAGGAGCATGAAGTGCTGTTGAAAAACATGAAGTGCCTGAAAAGGTGTGAAATATATGAAGAGCTTCAAAAGGTGTGAAAAATAAGAGGAGCATCAAAAGGTGTCAAAAATATGAGGAGCCTGAAACGGTCTGAAAAATAGGAGGAGCATGAAACGGTGTTCAAAAACATATAGAGCCTGAAGATGTGTAAAAAATATGAAGAGCTTCAGAAGGACTGAAATACATGAGGAGCATGGAACATCTGAAAATACGAGGAACATGAAGCGGTTCTCAAAAACATGAAGATCCTGAAAAGGTGTGAAAATTATGAAGAGCTTCAAAAGGTGTCAAAAATATGAGAAGCATGAAACGGTCTGAAAAATAGGAGGAGCATGAAGCGATGTATAAAAACATGACGAGCCTGAAAGGTGTGAAGAATATGAAGAGCTTCAAAATGTGTCAAATATATGAGGAGAATGTTAAGTCTGAAAAATAGGAGGAGCATGAAGCAGTGTTGAAAAACATGAAGAGCATGAAAAGGTGTGAAAAATATGAAGAGCTTCAAAAGGTGTCAAAAATATGAGGAGCATGTAACTGTCTGAAATATAGGAGGAACAAGAAGCGGTGTTCAAAAACATGTAGAGCCTGAAAAGGTGTGAAAAATATGAAGAGCTTCAAAAGGTTTCAAAAATATGAGGAGCATGACACGGTCTGAAAAATTGGAGGAACATGAAGCGGTGATCAATAACATGTAGAGCCTGAAAAGGTGAGAAAAATATGAAGAGCTTCAAAATGTGTGAAAAATATGAAGAGCTTCAAAAGGTGTAAAAAATGAGATGAGTATGAAACGGTCTGAAAATTAGGAGGGGCATGAGGTGGTGTTGAAAAACATGAAGAGCCTGAAAAGGTGTGAAATATATGAAGAGCTTCAAAAGGTGTCTAAAATATGAGGAGCATGAAACGGTCTGAAATATAGGAGGAGCATGAAACGGTGTTCAAAAACATGAAGAGACTGAAAAGGTGTGAAAAATATGAAGAGCTTCAAAAGGTGTGAAAAATATGAGGAGCATGAAACGCTCTGAAAAATAGGAGGAGCAAGAAGCTGTGTTCAAAAACATGAAGGCCTGAAAATGTGTGAAATATATGAAGAGCTTCAAAAGGTGTGAAATATATGAGGATCATGAAACGGTCTGAACAATAGGAGGAGCATGAAGCGGTGTTCAAAAACATGAAGAGCCTGAAAAGGTGTGAAAAATATGAAGAGCTTCAAAAGATGTAAAAAATATGAGGAGCATGAAGCGGTGTTGAAAAAAATGAAGAGCATGAAAAGGTGTGAAAAATATGAAGAGCTTCAAAATGTGTGAAAAAAATGAAGAGCTTTCAAAGTTGTTCAAATATGAGATGAGGATGAAACGGTCTGAAAAATAGGAGGAGCATGAAGTGGCTTTGAAAAACATGAAGAGCCTGAAAAGGTGTGAAATATATGAAGAGCTTCAAAAGGTGTCAAAAATATGAGGAGCCCTAAATGGTCTGAAAAATATGAGGAGCAAGAAGCTGTGTTCAAAAACCTGAGAGCCTGAAACGGTGTGAAATATATGAAGAGCTGCAAAACGTGTCAAAAATATGAAGAGCATGAACCGATCTGCAAAATAGGAGAAGCATGAAACGGTGTTCAAAAACATGAGGATCCTGAAAAGGTGTGAAAAATATGAAGACCTTCAAAAGGTGTCAAAAATATGAAGAGCATGAATCGGTCTGAAAAATCGGAGGAGCCTGAAATGATGTTCCAAAACATTAAAGGTTGAAAAGGTGTGAAAATATGAAGAGCTTCAAAACGTGTCAAAAATATGAGAAGCTTGAAACGGTCTCAAAAATAGGAGGACCATGAGGCGGTGTTGAAAAATATGAAGAGCCTGAAAACGTGTGAAAAATATGAAGAGCTTCAAAAGGTTTGAAAAATATGAAAAACTTCAAAAGGTGTCAAAAATGACATGAGCATGTAAAGGTCTGAAAATTAGGACGAGCATGAAGTGGTGTTCAGAAACATGAAGAGCCTGAAAAGGAGTGAAATATATGAAGAGCTTCAAAGGTGTCAAAAATATGAGGAGCCTGAAACGGTCTGAAAAATAGGAGGACCATGAAGCGGTGTTGAAAAACATGAAGAGCCTGAAAAGGTGTGAAAAATATGAAGAGCTTCAAAAGATGTCAAAAATATTAGGAGCATTAAACGGTCTGAAAAATAGGAGGAGCATGTAGCGGTGTTCAAAAACATGAAGAGCCTGAAAAGGTGTGAAAAATATGAAGAGCTTCAAAAATTGTCAAAAATATGAGGAGCATGATACGGACAAAAAATAGGAGGAGCTTGAAACGGTGTTCAAAAACATGAAGAGCCTGGAAAGGTGTGAAAAATATGGAGAGCCTCAAAACGTGTCAAATATATGAGGAGCATGAACCGGTCTGAAAAATAGGAGGAACATGAAGCAGTGTTGAAAAACATGAAGAGCCTGAAAAAGGGTGAAAAACATGAAGAGCCTGAAAATGTGTGAAAAATATGAAGAGCTTCAAGAGGTTTGAAAAATATGAGGAGCATGAAACGGTCTGAAAAATAGGAGGAGCATGAAGCGGTGTTGAAAAACATGAAGAGCCTGAAATGACGTCAAAATTAGGAAGAGCTTCAAAAGGTGTCAAAAATATGAGGAGCAAGAAAAGGTCTGAAAAATAGGAGGAGCATGAAACGGTGTTCAAAAACATGAAGAGCCTGAAAAGGTGTGAATAATATGAAGAGATTCAAAAGGTGTGAAAAATATGAAGAGGTTCCAAAGGAGTCAAAAATGAGATGAGCATGAAACGGTCTGAAAAATAGGAGGAGCATGAAGTGGTGTTGAAAAACATGAAGTGCCTGAAAAGGTGTGAAATATATGAAGAGCTTCAAAAGGTGTAAAAAATAAGAGGAGCATCAAAAGGTGTCAAAAATATGAGGAGCCTGAAACGGTCTGAAAAATAGGAGGAGCATGAAACGGTGTTCAAAAACATATAGAGCCTGAAGATGTGTAAAAAATATGAAGAGCTTCAGAAGGACTGAAATACATGAGGAGCATGGAACGTCTGAAAATACGAGGAACATGAAGCGGTTCTCAAAAACATGAAGATCCTGAAAAGGTGTGAAAATTATGAAGAGCTTCAAAAGGTGTCAAAAATATGAGGAGCATGAAACGGTCTGAAAAATAGGAGGAGCATGAAGCGATGTATAAAAACATGACGAGCCTGAAAGGTGTGAAATATATGAAGAGCTTCAAAAGGTGTCAAAAATATGAGGAGCATGAAACGGTCTGAAAAATAGGAGGAGTATGAAGCGGTGTTGAAAAACGGAAGAGCCTGAAAAGGTGTGAAAAATATGAAGACTTTCAAAAGGTGTCAAAAATATGAGGAGCATGAAACGGTCTGAAAATAAACAGGAGCATGAAGCGGTGTTGAAAAACATTAAGAGCCTGAAAAGGTGTGAAAAATATGAAGAGCTTTAAAAGGTGGAAAAAATATGAGGAGCATGAAACGGTCTGAAAAATAGGAGGAGCATGAAACGGTGTTGAAAAATATGAAGAGCCAGAAAAGGTGTGAAAACTATGAAGAGCTTCAAAAGGTGTGAAAAATATGAAGAGTTTCAAAAGGTGTGAAAAATATTAAGAGCTTCAAAAGGTGTCAAAAATTAGAGGACCAAGAAACGGTCTGAAAAATAGGAGGATCATGAAGTGGTGTTGAAAAACATGAAGAGCCTGAAAACGTGTGAAATATATGAAAATCTCCAAAAGGTTTTAAAAAATATGAGGAGCATGAAACGGTCTGAAAAATAGGAGGAGCATGAAACGATGTTGAAAAAAATGAAGAGCCTGATAAGGTGTGAAAAATATGAAGAGCTTCAAAAGGTGTCAAAAATATCATTAGCATGAATGGGTCTGAAAGATAGGAGGAGCATGCAATGGTATTGAAAAACATGAACAGCCTGAAAAGGTGTGAAAAATATGAAGAGCTTCAAAAGGTGTCAAAAATATGAGGATCATGAAATGGTCTGAAATATAGGAGGAGTATGAAACGGTGTTGAAAAACATAAAGATCATGAAAAGGTGTGAAATATATGAAGAGCTTCAAAAGGTTTCAAAATTATTAGTCGCATGAAACGGGTAAAAAAAATAGGAGGAGAATGAGACGGTGTTGAAAAACATGAAGATCCTGAAAAGTTGTGAAATATATGAAGAGCTTCAAAAGGTTTCAAAAAAAGGAGGAGCATGAGACGGTGTTGAAAAAAATGAAGAGCATGAAAAGGTGTGAAAAATATGAAGAGGTTCAAAAGTTATCAAAAATATGAGGAGCATGAAAGGGACTGAAAATAGGAGGAGCATGAAACTTTGTATGTATACATTAAGAGCATGAAAAGGTGTGAAAAATTTGAAGAGCTGCAAAAGGTGTCAAAAATATGAGGAGCATGTAACGGTGTTGAAAAACATGAAGAGCATTAAAAGTGTGAAAAATATGAAGAGTTTCAAAAGGTGTCAAAAATATGAGGAGCATGGAACGGTCTCAAAAATAGTAGGAGCATGAGATGGTGTTGAAAAACATGAAGAACCTGAAAAGGCTGGAAATATATGAAGAGCTTTCAAGGTGTCAAAAATATGAGGAGCATGAAACGGTCTGAAAAATAGGAGGAGCATGAAACGGTGTTGAAAAACATGAAGAGCATGATAAGTGTTAAAAATATAAAGAGCTTCAAAAGGTGCCAAAATTTGAGGAGCATGAAACGTTCTGAAAAATAGGAGGAGCAAGAAACGGTCTGAAAAATAGGAGGAGCATGAAACCATGTTGAAAAACATGAAGAGCCTAAAAAGGTGTGAGAAATATGAATAGCTTCAATAAGTGTCAAAAATATTAGGAGCATGAAACGTCTGAAATATAGGAGGAGCATGAAGCGGTATTCAAATACATGAAGAGCATGAAAAGGTGTGCAAACTATTAAGAGCTTCAAAAGGAGTCAAATATACGAGGAACATGAAACGGTGTTAAAAAACATGAAAACAATTAAAAGTGTGAAAAATATAAAGAGCTTCAAAAGCTGTCAAAATTATGAGGAGCAAGAAACGGTCTGAAAAATAGAAGGAGCATGAAACGGTGTTGAAAAACATGAAGAGAATGAAAAGGTGTGAAAAATATGAAGAGCTTCAAAAGGTGTCAAAAATATGAGGAGCATGAAACGGTCTGAAAAACTGGAGGAGCATGAAAAAGTGTTGAAAAATATGAACAGCATGAAAAGGTGTGAAAAATATGAAAAGCTTCAAAAGGTGTCAAAAAAAAGAGGAGCATGAAACAGTCTGAAAAATAGGAACAGCATGAAACGGTGGTGAAAAACATGAAGAGCGTGAAAAGGTGTGAAAAATATGAAGAGCTTCAAAAGGTGTCAAAAATATGAGGAGCATGCAACTGTCTGAAAAATTGGAGGAGCATGAAACGGTGTTGAAAAACATGAAGAGCCTGAAAAGCAGTGAAAAATATTAAGTAAGAGCTTCTAAAGGTGTCAAAGTATGAGGAGCATGAAACGGTCAGAAATATAGAAGGAGCATGAAGCGGTTTTCAAAAATATGAAGAGCCTGAAAATGTGTGAAAAATATGAAGAGCTTCCAAAGGTGTGAAAAATATGAGGAGCATGAAACGGTCTGAAATATAGGAGGAGCATGAAGCGTTGTTGTAAAACATGAAGAGCCTGAAAATGTGTGAAAAATATGAAGAGCTTCAAAAGGTGTGAAAATATGAGGAGCATGAAATGGTCTGAAAAATAGGAGGAGCATAATACGGTGTTCAAGAACATGCAGAGCCTGAAAAGGTGTGAAATATATGAAGAGCTTCAAAAGGTGTCAAAAATATGAGGAGCATGAAACGGTCTGAAAAATATGAGGAGTATCAAACGGTGTTCAAAACCTGAAGAGCTTGAACAAGTGTGAAAAATATGAAGAGCTTCAAAAGCTGTCAAAAATATGAGGAGCAAGAAACGGTCTGAAAAATCGGAGGACCACGAAACGTTCTGAAAAATAGTAGGCCATTAAACGGTGTTGAAAAACATGAAGAGCATGAAAAGGTGTGAAAAACATGATGAGCGTCAAAAGGTGTCAAAAATATGATGAGCACGAAATGGCCTAAAAAATACGAGGAGCATGAAACGTTCTGAAAAGTAGGAAGAGCATGAAACGGTTTTGAAAAATATGAGGAGCGTCAAAAGGTGTGAAAAATACGAGGACCATTGAACGGTCTGAAAAATATGAGGAGCCTGAAACGATATGAAAAATAGGAGGAGCATGAAACGGTGTTGAAAAACATGAAGAACTTCAAAAGGTGTCAAACACATGAGGAGCATGAAACGGTCTGAAATATAGGAGGAGCATGAAACCGTTTTGAAAAACATGAAGAGCATGAAAGGGTGTGAAAAACATGAAGAGCTGCAAAAGGTGTCAAAAATATGAGGAGCATGAAACGCTCAAAAAATAGGAGGAACATGAGACGGCGTTGAAAATCAGGAAGAGCATGAAAAGGTGTGAAAAATATGAGGTGTTTTAAAAGGTGTCAAAAATATGAGGAGCATGAAACGGTGTTGAAAAAAAAAAGATCATGAAAAGGTGTGAAAAATATGAAGAGCTTCAAAAGGTGTCACATATATGAAGAACATGAAACGGTCTGAAAAATAAGAGGAGCATGAAACAGTCTGAAAAAAAGTAAGAGTATGAAACTGTGTTGAAAAACATGAAGAGCTTCAAAAGGTGTGAAATACATGAGGAGCATGAAACGGTCTGAAAAGTAGGAGGAGCATCAATTGGTGTTGAAGAATATGAAGATCCTGAAAAGTTGTGAAAAATATGAAGAGCTTCAAAAGCTGTCAAAATTATGAGGAGCATGAAACGGTCTGAAAAATAGGAGGAGCAAGAAGCGGTGTTGAAAAACCTGAAGAGACTGAAACGGTGTGAAATATATGAAGAGCTTCAAAAGGTGTCAAAAATATGAGGAGCATGAAACGATCTGAAAAATAGGAGGAGCATGAAGCAGTGTTCAAAAACAAGAATTGCCTGAAAAGGTGTGAAAAATATGAAGAGATTCAAAAGGTGTCTAATATTTGAGGAGCATGAAACGGTCTGAAAAATAGGAGGAGCATGAAGCGGTGTTGAAAAACATGAAGAGCCAGAAAGGTGTGAAATATATGAAGAGCTTAAAAAGTTGTGAAATATATAAGGAACCTGAAACGCTCTGAAAAACAGGAGGAGAATGAAGCGGTGTTGAAAAATATGAAGAGCCTGAAAAGTTGTGAAATATATGAAGAGCTTCAAAAGGTGTCAAAAATTTAAGGAGCATGAAACGTTCTGAAAAATTGGAGGAGCATGAAGCGGTGTTGAAAAATATGAAGAGCCTGAAAAGGTGTGAAATATATGAAGAGCTTAAAAAGGCGGGAAATATATGAGGAACCTGAAACGCTCTGAGAAAAAGGAGGAGAATGAATCGGTGTTGAAAAATATGAGGAGCCGGAAAAGGTGTGAAATATATGACGAGCTTAAAAAGGCATGAAATATATGAGGAACCTGAAACGCTCTGAGAAACAGGTGGAAAATGAAGCGGTGTTGCAGAATATGAAGAGCCTGAAAAGGTGTTAACAATATTAGGACCCTGAAACGGTCTGAAAAATAGGAGGCACATGAAGCGGTGTTGAAAAACATGAAGAGCCTGAAAAGTTGTGTAATATATGAAGAGCTTCAAAAGATGTGAAAAATATGAGGAGAATGATACGGGCTGAAAAAAAGGAGGAGCATGAAGCGGTGTTGAAAAACATGAACAGCCTGAAAAGGTGTGAAAAACATGAAGAACTTCAAAAGGTGTCAAAAATATGAGGAGCATGAAACGGCCTGAAAAATAAGAGGAGCATGAAGCGGTGTTCGAAAATATGAAGAGCCTGAAAGAGTGGGAAAAATATGAGGAGCATGAAACGGTCTGAAAAATAGGAGGAGCATGAAATCGTGTTCAAAAACAAGAGGAGCCTGAAAACATGTGAAAAATATAAAGAGCTTCAAAATGTGTGAAATACATGAGGAGCATGAAACGTTCTGGAAAATAGGAGGAGCATGAAGGGGTGTTGAAAAACATGAAGAGCCTGAAAAGGTGTGAAAAACATGAAGAGCTTCAATAGGTGTGATAAACATGAGGAACATGAAGTGGTCTGAAAAATAGGAGGAGCATGAAGCGGTGTTCAAAAACATGAAGAGCCTGAAAAGGTGTGAAAAATGTGAAGAGCTTCAAAAGGTGTGAAATACAAGAGGAGCATGAAACGGTCTGAAATAAAGGAGGAGCATGAAACGGTCTGAAAAATAAGAGGAACATGAAACAGTGTTCAAAAACATGCAGAGCCTGAAAAGCTGTGAAATATATGAAGAGTTTCAAAAGGTGTGAAATATATGAAGAGCTTCAAAAGGTGTGAAATACTTGAGGAGCAGGAAACAGTCTGAAAAATAGGAGGAGCATGAAACAGTGTTGAAAAACATGAAGAGCCTGAAAAGCTGTGAAAAATATTAAGAGCTTCAAAAGGTGTCAAAAATATGAGGAGCATGAAACGGTCAGGAAAATAGGAGGAGCATGAAGCGGTGTTGAAAAATATGAAGAGCCTGAAAAGCTGTGAAAAATATTAAGAGCTTCAAAAGGTGTCAAAAATATGAGGAGCATGAAACGGTCAGGAAAATAGGAGGAGCATGAAGCGGTGTTGAAAAACATGAAGAGCCTGAAAAGGTGTGAAGTACATGAAGAGCTTCAAAAGTTGTCAAAAATATGAGGAGCTTGAAAATGTATGAAAAATAGGAGGAGCATGAAGCGTTTTTGAAAAACATGAAGACCCTGAAAAGGTGTGAAAAATATGAAGAGCTTCAAAAGGTGTCAAAAATATGAGGAGCATGAACTGAACTGAAAAATAGGAGGAGCATGAAACGGTGTTCAAAAACATGAAGAGCCTGAAAAGGTGTGAAAAATATGAAGAGCTCAAAAGGTGTGAAATACATGAGGAGAATGAAACGGTCTGAAAAATAGGAGGAGCATGAAGCGGTGTTGAAAAACATGAAGAGCCTGAAAATGTGTGAAAAATATGAAGAGATTAAAAAGGTGTGAAAAATATGAAGAGCTTCAAATGGTGTCAAATATTAGATGAGCCTGAAACGTTGTGAAAAATAGGAGGAGCATGAAGTGGTGTTGAAAAAAATGAAAACCCTGAAAAGGTGTGAAATATATGAAGAGCTTCAAAAGGTGTGAGATGCATGAGGAGCATGAAACGGTCTGAAAAATAGGAGGAGCATGAAGCGATGTTCAAAAACATGAAGAGCCTGAATAGGTGTGAAAAATATGAAAAGCTTCAAAAGGTGTCAAAAATATGAGGAGCATGAAACGGTCTGAAAAATAGGAGAAACATGAAGCGGTGTTCAAAAACATGAAAAGCCTGAAAAGGTGTGAAATATATGAAGAGCTTGAAAAGGTGTCAAAAATATGAGGAGCATGAAACGGTCTGAAAAATAGGAGGAGCATGAAGCGGTGTTAAAAAACATGAAGAGCCTGAAAAGGTGTGCAAAATATGTAGAGTTTCCAAGGGTGTCAAAATGAGATGAGCATGAAACGTTCTGAAAAATAGGAGGAGAATGAAGAGGTGTTGAAAATCATCAAGAGCCTGAAAAGGTTAGAAAAATATGAAGAGCTTCAAAAGATGTCAAAAAGAGATGAGCATGAAAAGTTCTGAAAAATAGGAGGAGCATGAAGTGGTGTTGAAAAAAATGAAAACCCTGAAAAGGTGTGAAATATATGAAGAGCTTCAAAAGGTGTGAGATGCATGAGGAGAATGAAACGATCTGAAAAATACCAGGAACATGAAGCTGTGTTGAAAAACATGAAGTGTCTGAAAAGTGTGAAAATATGAAGAGCTTCAAAAATATGAAAAATATGAAGCGCTTCAAAAGGTGTGAAAAATATGAAGAGCTTCAAAAGGTGTCAAAAAGAGAAGAGCATGAAAAGGTCTGAAAAATAGGAGGAGCATGAAGTGGGGTTGAAAAAAATGAAGAGCCTGAAAAGGTGTGAAATATATGAAGAGCTTCAAAAGGTGTGAAAAATATGAGGAGAAAGAAACGGTGTGAAAAATAGGAGGAGCATGGAGTGGGGTTGAAAAACATGAAGAGCCTGAAAAGCTGTGAGAAATATGAAGAGCTTCAAAAGGTGTGAAAAATATGAAGAGCTTCAAAAGATTTCAAAAATATGAGGAGAATGAAACGGTCTGCAACATAGGAGGAGCATGAAATGGTGTTCAAAAACATGAAGAGCCTTAAAAGGTGTGAAAAATATGAAGTGATTCAAAAGGTGTGAAATACATGAGGAGGAATAAACGGTCTGAAACATAGGAGGAGCATGAAGCTGTGTTGAAAAACATGAAGAGCCTGAAAACGTGTGAAAAATATGAAGAGCTTCAAAAGGTGTGAAAAATATGAAGAGCTTCAAAAAGTGTCAAAAATTAGATGAGCATGAAACGGTCTGAAAAATAGGAGTAGCATGAAGTGGTGTTGAAAAATATGAAGAGCCTGAAAACGTGTGAAAAATATGAAGAGCTTCAAAATGTGTGAAAAATATGAAGAGCTTCAAAAGGTGTCAAAATGAGATGAGCATGAAACGGTCTGAAAAATAGGAGGAGAATGAAGCGGTGTTGAAAAACAAGAAGAGCCTGAAAACGTGTGAAAAATATGAAGAGTTTCAAAAGGTGTGAAATATATGAGGTGCAAGAAACGGTCTGAAAAATATTAGGAGCATGAAGCGGTGTTGAAAAACATGAAGAGCCTGAAAAGGTGTGAAAAATATTAAGAACTTCAAAAAGTGTCAAAAACATGAGGAGCATGAAACGGTCTGAAAAATAGGAGGAGCATGAAGCGGTGTTCACAAACATGAAGAGCCTGAAAAGGTGTGAAAAATATGAAGAGTTTCAAAAGGTGTGAAATATATGAGGTGCATGAAACGGTCTGAAAAATATTAGGAGCATGAATCGGTGTTGAAAAACATGAAGAGCCTGAAAAGGTGTGAAAAATATGAAGAGTTTCAAAAGGTGTGAAATATATGAGGTGCATGAAACGGTCTGAAAAATATTAGAAGCATGAATCGGTGTTGAAAAACATGAAGAGCCTGAAAAGGTGTGAAAAATATGAAGAGCTTCAAAAGGTGTCAAAAATATGAGGAGCATGAAACGGTGAAAAATAGGAGGAGCATGAAGCGGTGTTGAAAAACATGAACAGTCTGAAAAGGTGTGGAAAATATGTATAGCTTCAAAAGGTGTTAAATACATGAGGAGCATGAAACGGTCTGAAAAATAAGAGGAGCATGAAGCGGTGTTCAAAAACATGAAGAGCCTGAAAAGGTGTGAAAAATATGAAGAGCTTCAAAAGGTGTAAAAAATATGAGGAGCATGATATGGTTTGAAAAATAGGATTAGCATGAAGCGGTGTTTAAAACATGAAGAGCCTGAAAAGGTGTGAAAAATATGAAGAGCTTCAAAAGATGTCAAAAATATGAGGAGTATGAAACGGTCTGAAAAATAGGAGGAGCATGAAGCGGTGTTCAAAAACATGAAGAGCCTGAAAAGGTGTGAAAAATATGAAGAGCTTCAAAACGTGTCAAAAATATGAGGAGCATGAAACGGTCTCAAAAATAGAAGCAGCATGAAGCGGTGTTCAAAAACATGAAGATCCTGAAAAGGTGTGAAAAATATGAAGAGATTCAAAAGGTGTGAAATACATGAGGAGGATTAAACCGTCTGAAAAATAGGAGGAGCATGAAGCGGTGGTGAAAAATATGAAGAGCCTGAAAAGGTGTGAAAATATGAAGAGCTTCAAAAATATTAAAAATATGAAGAGCTTCAAAAGGTGTGACAAATATGAGAGGAAGAAATGGTCTGAAAAATAGGAGGATTATGAAACGGTGTTCAAAAACAAGAAGAGCCTGAAAAGGTGTGAAAAATAGTAAAAGCCTCAAAAAGTGTCAAATATATGAGGAGCATGAAACGGTCTGAAAAATTGCAGGAGCATGAAGTGGTGTTGAAAAACATGAAGAGTCTGAAAACGTGTGAAAATAAGAAGAGCTTCAAAAATATGAGAAATATGAAGAGCTTCAAAAGGTATCAAAATGAGATGAGCATGAACCGGTCTGAAAAATAGGAGGAGCATGAAGTGGGGTTGAAAAAATGAAAAGCCTGAAAAGGTGTGAAATATATGAAGTGCTTCAAAGGTTTCAAAAATATGAGGAGAATGAAACGGTCTGAAAAATAGGAGGAGCATGAAGTGGTGTTGAAAAACAAGAAGAGCCTGAAAACGTGTGAAAAATATTAAGACCTTCAAAAAGTGTGAAAAATATGAAGAGTTTCAAAAGGTGTGAAAAAAGAGATGAGCATGAAAAGGTCTGAAAAATAGGAGGAGCATGAAGCGGTGTTGAAAATCATGAAGAGCCTGAAAAGTTGTGAAAAATATGAAGAGCTTCAAAAGGTGTCAAAATGAGATGAGCATGAAACGGTCTGAAAAACAGGAGGAGAATGAAGTGGAGTTGAAAATCATCAAGAGCATGAAAAGGTGTGAAAAATATGAAGAGCTTCAAAAGTTGTCAAAAAGGGATGAGCATCAAAAGGGCTGAAAAATAGCAGGAGCAAGAAGTGGTGTTGAAAAAAATGAGAAGCCTGAAAAGGTGTGAAATATATGAAGAGCTTCAAAAGGTGTGAAATACATGAGGAGCATGAAACTCTCTGAAAAATAGATGGAGGATGAAGTGTTGTTGTAAAACATGAAGAGCCTGAAAAGGTGTGAAAAATATGAAGAGTTTCAAAAGGTGTCCAAAATATGAGGAGCATGAAACGGTCTGAAAAATAGGAGGAGCATGAAGCGATGTTGAAAAACATGAAGAGCCTGAAAAGGTGTGAAAAATATGAAGAGCTTCAAAAGGTGTCCAAAATATGAGGAGCATGAAACGGTCTGAAAAACAGGAGGAGCATGAAGCGGTGTTTAAAAACATGAAGAGCCTGAAAAGCTGTGAAAAATATGAAGAGCTTCAAAAGGTGTCAAAAATATGAGGAGCATGAAACGGTCGGAAAATAGGAGGAGCATGACGCCGTGTTCAAAAACATGAAGAGCCTGAATAGGTGTGAAAAATATGAGGAACTTCAAACGGTGTGAAATACATGAGGAGCATTAAACGGTCTGAAAAATAGGAGGAGCATGAAGCGGTGTTGAAAAACATGAAGAGCCTGAAAACTTGTGAAAAATATGAAGAGCTTCAAAAGGTGTGAAAAAGAGATGAGCATGAAAAGGTCTGAAAAATAGGAGGAGCATGAAGTGGTGTTGAAAAAAATGAAGAGCTTGAAAAGATGTGAAATATATGAAGAGCTTCAAAAGGTGTGAAAAATATGAGGAGTACAAAACGGTGTGAAATATAGGAGGAGCATGGAGTGGGGTTGAAAAACATGAAGAGCCTGAAAAGCTGTGAGAAATATGAAGAGCTTCAAAAGGTGTGAAAAATATGAAGAGCTTCAAAAGGTTTCAAAAATATGAGGAGAATGAAACGGTCTGCAACATAGGAGGAGCATGAAATGGTGTTCAAAAACATGAAGAGCCTTAAAAGGTGTGAAAAATATGAAGTGATTCAAAAGGTGTGAAATACATGAGGAGGAATAAACGGTCTGAAACATAGGAGGAGCATGAAGCTGTGTTGAAAAACATGAAGAGCCTGAAAACGTGTGAAAAATATGAAGAGCTTCAAAAGGTGTGAAAAATATGAGGAGTACAAAACGGTGTGAAATATAGGAGGAGCATGAAGTGGTGTTCAAAAACATGAAGAGCCTAAAAAGTTGTGAAAAATATGAAAAGCTTCAAAAGGTGTCAAAAATGAGATGAGCATGAAACGGTCTGAAAAATAGGAGGATCATGAAACGGTGTTGAAAGACATGAAGATCCTGAAAAGGCGTCAAAAATATGAAGAGTTTCAAAAGGTGTCAAAAATATGAGGAGCATGAAACGGTCTGAGAAATAGGAGGAGAATGTAGCTGTGTTCAAAAACTTGAAGAGCCTGAAAAGGTGTGAAAAATATGAAGAGCTTCAAAAGGTGTGAAAAATATGGAGAGCATGAAACGGTTTGAACAATAGAAGCAGCATGAAACGGTGTTGAAAAACATGAAGAGCATGAAAAGGTGTGAAAAATATGAAGAGATTCAAAAGGTGTCAAAAATATGAGGAGCATGAAACGTTCTGAAAAATAGGAGGAGCATGAAACGGTGATCAAAAACATGAAGAGCCTGAAAAGGTGTGAAAAATATGAAGAGCTTCAAAAGGGGTCAAAAATATGAGGAGCATGAAACGTTCTGAAAATTAGGAGGATCATGAGCGGTGTTCAAAAACATGAAGAGCCTGAAAAGGTGTGAAAAATAGTAAAAGCCTCACAAAGTGTCAAAAATATGAGGAGCATGAAACGGTCTGAAAAATTGCAGGAGCATGAAGTGGTGTTGAAAAACATGAAGAGTCTGAAAACGTGTGAAAATAAGAAGAGCTTCAAAAATATGAGAAATATGAAGAGCTTCAAAAGGTATCAAAATGAGATGAGCATGAACTGGTCTGAAAAATAGGAGGAACATGAAGTGGGGTTGAAAAAATGAAAAGCCTGAAAAGGTGTGAAATATGAAGTGCTTCAAAGGTGTCAAAAATATGAGGAGAATGAAACGGTCTGAAAAATAGGAGGAGCATGAAGTGGTGTTGAAAAACATGAAGAGCCTGAAAACGTGTGAAAAATATGAAGACCTTCAAAAAGTGTGAAAAAATGAAGAGTTTCAAAAGGTGTGAAAAAAGAGATGAGCATGAAAAGGTCTGAAAAATAGGAGGAGCATGAAGCGGTGTTGAAAATCATGAAGAGCCTGAAAAGGTGTGAAAAATATGAAGAGCTTCAAAAGGTGTCAAAATGAGATGAGCATGAAACGGTCTGAAAAACAGGAGGAGAATGAAGCGGTGTTGAAAATCATCAAGAGCATGAAAAGGTGTGAAATATATGAAGAGCTTCAAAAGGTGTGAAAAATATGAGGAGCATCAAAAGGTGTCAAAAATATGAGGAGCCTGAAACAGTCTGAAAAATAATATGAGCATGAAGTGTTGTTGAAAACATGAAGAGATTGAAATGTTGTGAAAAATATGAAGAGCTTCAAAAGGTGTCAAAATGAGATGAGCATGAACCGGTCTGAAAATTAGGAGGGGCATGAGGTGGTGTTGAAAAACATGAAGAGCCTGAAAAGGTGTGAAATATATGAAGAGCTTCAAAAGGTGTCCAAAATATGAGGAGCATGAAACGGTCTGAAAAATAGCAGGAGCATGAAGCGGTGTTGAAAAACATGAAGAGCCTGAAAAGGTGTGAAAAATATGAAGAGCTTCAAAGTTGTGAAAAATATGAAGAGCTTCAAAAGGTGTCAAAAATGAGATGAGTATGAACCGGTCTGAAAAATAGGAGGAGCATGAAGCGGTGTTGAAAAACATGAAGCGCCAGAAAAGGTGTGAAAAATATGAAGAGCTTCAAAAGGTGTCAAAAATATGAGGAGCATGAAACAGTCTGAAAAATAATATGAGCATGAAGTGTTGTTGAAAACATGAAGAGATTGAAATGTTGTGAAAAATATGAAGAGCTTCAAAAGGTGTCAAATATATGAGGAGCGTGAAACGGTCTGAAAAATAGGAGGAGCATGAAGTGTTTTTGAAAACATGAAGAGACTGAAAAGTTGTGAATAATATGAAGCGCTTCAAAAGGTGTCAAATATATGAGGAGGATGAAATGGTCTGAAAAATAGGAGGATCATGAAGCGGTGTTGAAAAAGTAGAAGAGCCTGAAAAGTTGTGAAAAACAGGAAGAGTTTCAAAAGGTGTCAAAAATATGAGGAGCATGAAACGGTCTGAAAAATAATAGGAGCCTGAAACGGAGTTGACAATCATGAAGAGCCTGAAAAGGTGTGAAAAATATGAAGAGATTCAAAAGGTGTCAAACATATGAGGAGCATGAAACAGTCTGAAAAACAGGATGAGCATGAAACGGTATTGAAAAAGATGAAGAGCAGGAAAAGTTGTGAAAAATATGAAGAGCTTAAAAAAGTGTTAAAAATATGAGGAGCATGTAACGGTCTGAAAAATAGAAGCAGCATGAAGCGGTGTTCAAAAACATGAAGAGCCTGAAAAGTGTGAAGAATATGAAGAGCTTGAAAAGGTGTCAAAAATATGAGGAGCGTGAAACGGTCTGAAAAATAAGAGGAGCATGAAGCGGTGTTGAAAAACATGAAGAGTCTGAAAACGTATGAAAAATATGAAGAGCTTCAAAAGATGTGAAAAATATGAAGAGCTTCAAAAGGTCTGAAATATATGAGGAGCATGAAACTGTCTGAAAAATAGGAGGTGCATGAAGTGGTGTTCAAAAACATGAAGAGCCTGAAAAGATGTGAAAAATATGAAGAGCTTCAAAAGGTGTCAAAAATATGAGGAGCATGAAACTGTCTGAAAAATAGGATGAGCATGAAACGGTTTTTAAAAAGATGAAGAGCATGAAAAGATGGGAAAAATATGTAGAGCTTCAAAAGGTGTCAAAATTATGAGAAGCATGAAACGGTCTGAAAAATAGGAGGAACATGAAGTGTTGTTGAAAAACATGAAGAGCCTGAAAAAGTGTGAAATATATGAAGAGCTTAAAAAGATCTGAAAAAAATGAGGAGCAGGAAACGGTCTGAAAAATATGAGGAGCATGAAAAGGTCTGAAAAATATGAGGAGCATGAAGCGGTCATCAAAAAAAGGAAGAGCCTGAAAAGGTGTGAAAAATATGAAGAGCTTCAAAAGGTGTGAAAAATATGAGGAGCATGAAACGGTGTTCAAAAACATGAAGAGCATGAAAAGATGTGAAAAATATGAAGAGCTTCAAAAGGTGTCAAAAATATGAGGAGCATGAAACTGTCTGAAAAATAGGAGGAGCATGAAGCGGTGTTGAAAAACATGAAGAGCCTAAAAAGGTGTGAAATATATGAAGAGCTTCAAAAGATTTCAGAAATGAGAGGAGCATGAAACGGTCTGAAAAATAGGAGAAGCATGAAGCGGTGTTGAAAAACATGAAGAGCCTGAAAAGGTGTGAAAAATATGAATATTTCAAAAGATGTGAAAAATATGAAGAACTTCAAAAGCTGTCAAAAATGAGATGAGCATGAAACGGTCTGAAAAATAGAGGAGCCTGAAGCTGTGTTCAAAAACATGAAGAGCCTGAAAAGGTGTAAAAAATATAAAGAGCTTCAAAAGGTGTCAAAAATATGAGGAGCATGGAACGGTCTGAAAAATAGTAGGAGCATGAAGCTGTGTTCAAAAACATGAAGAGCCTGAAAAGGTGTGAAAAATATGAAGAGCCTCAAAACGTGTCAAAAATATGAGGAGTATGAAACGGTCTGGAAATTAGCAGGAGCATGAAGCGGTGTTGAAAAACATGAAGAGCCTGAAAACGTGTGAAAAATATGAAGAGCTTCAAAAATGTGAAAAATATGAACAGCTTCATAAGGTGTGAAAAATATGAAGAGCCTCAAAAGTTGTCAAAAATGAGATGAGCATGAAACGGTGTGAAAAATAGGAGGAGCATGAAGCGGTTTTAAAATTCATATAGAGCCGAAAAAGGTTTGAAAAATATGAAGAGCTTCAAAAGGTGTCAAAAATATGAAGAGCTTCAAAAGTTGTGAAAAATATGAGGAGCATGAAACGGTCTGAAAAACAGGAGGAGCATGAAGCAGTGTTCAAAAACATGAAGAGCCTGAAAAGGTGTGAAAAATATGAAGAGCTTCAAAAGGTGAGAAAAATATGAAGAGCTTCAAAAGGAGTCAAAAATTAGATTAGCATGAAAGGGTCTGAAAATAGGAGGAGCATGAAGTGATGTTGAAAAACATGAAGAGCCTGAGAAGTTGTGAAATATATGAAGAGCTTCAAAAGGTGTGAAAAATATGAAGAGCTTCAAAAGTTGTGAAAAATATGAGGAGCATAAAACGGTCTGAAAAACAGGAGGAGCATGAAACGGGGTTCAAAAACATGAAGAGCCTGAAAAGGTGTGAAAAATATGAAGAGCTTCAAAAGGTGTGATATAGATGAGGAGCATGAAACGGTCTGAAAAATAGGAGGGCCATGAAGCGTTGTTCAAAAACATGAAGAGCCTGAAAAGGTGTGAAAAATATGAAGAGCTTCAAAAGGTGTCAAAATTATGAGGAGCATAACGGTCTAAAAAATAGGAGGAGCATGAAGTGGTGTTCAAAAACATGAAGAGCCTGAAAAGGTTTGAAAAATATGAAGAGCTTTAAAAGATGTGAAAATACGAAGAGCTTCAAAAGATGTGAAAAATACGAAGAGCTTCAAAAGGTGACAAAAATGTGATGAGCATGAAACGGTCTGAAAAATATGAGGAGCATGAAGCGGTGTTGGAAATCATGAAGAGTCTGAAAAGATGTGAAATATATGAAGAGCTTCAAAAGGTGTCAAAAATATGAGGAGCATGAAACGGTGATTAAAACATGACGAGCCTGAAAAGGTGTGAAAAATATGAAGAGCTTCAAAAGGTGTGAAATACATGAGGAGAATGAAACGGTCTGAAAAATAGGAGGAGCATTAACCAGTGTTCAAAAACATGAAGAGCCTGAAAAGGTGTGAAAAATATGAAGAGCTTCAAAAGGTGTCAAAAAAATGAAGAGCATGAAATGTTCTGAAAAATAGGAGGATCATGAAGCAGTGTTCAAAAACATGAAGAGCCTAAAAAGGTGTGTAAAATATGAAGAGCTTCAAAAGGTGTGAAAAATATGAGGAGCATGAAACGGTCTGAAAAATAGAAGCGGCATGAAATGGTGTTGAAAAACATGAAGAGCCTGAAAAGGTGTGAATAATATGAACAGCTTCAAAAGGTGTGAAATACAATAGGAGCATGAAACTCTCTGAAAAATAGGAGGAGCATGAAGTGGTGTTCAAAAACATGAAGAGCCTAAAAAGTTGTGAAAAATATGAAAAGCTTCAAAACGTGTCAAAAATGAGATGAGCATGAAACGGTCTGAAAAATAGGAGGATCATGAAACGGTGTTGAAAGACATGAAGAGCCTGAAAAGGCGTCAAAAATATGAAGAGTTTCAAAAGGTGTCAAAAATATGAGGAGCATGAAACGGTCTGAAAAATAGGAGGAGCATGTAGCTGTGTTCAAAAACATGAAGAGCCTGAAAAGGTGTGAAAAATATGAAGAGCTTCAAAAGGTGTGAAAAATATGGAGAGCATGAAACGGTGTGAACAATAGAAGCAGCATGAATCGGTGTTGAAAAACATGAAGAGCATGAAAAGGTGTGAAAAATATGAAGAGGTTCAAAAGGTGTCAAAAATATGAGGAGCATGAAACGTTCTGAAAATTAGGAGGATCATGAGCGGTGTTCAAAAACATGAAGAGCCTGAAAAGGTGTGAAAAATATGAAGAGCTTCAAAAGGTGTCAAAAATATGAGGAGCATGACGGTCTAAAAAATAGGAGGAGCATGAAGCGGTGTTCAAAAACATGAAGAGCCTGAAAAGGTTTGAAAAATATGAAGAGCTTTAAAAGATGTGAAAATACGAAGAGCTTCAAAAGATGTGAAAAATACGAAGAGCTTCCAAAGGTGACAAAAATGTGATGAGCATGAAACGGTCTGAAAAATATGAGGAGCATGAAGCGGTGTTGGAAATCATGAAGAGTCTGAAAAGATGTGAAATATATGAAGAGCTTCAAAAGGTGTCTAAAATATGAGGAGCATGAAACGGTGATTAAAACATGACGAGCCTGAAAAGGTGTGAAAAATATGAAGAGCTTCAAAAGGTGTGAAATACATGAGGAGCATGAAACGGTCTGAAAAATAGGAGGAGCATGAAGTGGTGTTGAAAAACATGAAGAGCCTGAAAAGGTGTGAAATATATGAAGAGCTTCAAAAGGTGTCAAAAATATGAGGAGCATGAAACGGTCTGAAAAATAGGAAGAGCATGAAGCAGTGTTCAAAAACATGAAGATCCTGAAAAGGTTTGAAAAATATGAAGAGCTTCAAAAGGTGTGAAAATTATGAAGAGCTTCAAAATGTGTCAAAAATGAGATGAGCATGAAACGGTCTGAAAAAAAAGGAGGAGCATGAAGTGATGGTGAAAAACATGAAGAGCATGAAAAGGTGTGAAAAATATGAAGAGCTTCAAAAGGTGTCAAAAATATGAGGAGCATGAAACGGTCTGAAAAATAGGAGGAGCATGAAGTGGTGTTGAAAAACATGAAGAGCCTGAAAAGGTGTGAAAAATATGAAGAGCTTCAAAAGGTGTCAAAAATATGAGGAGCAAGAAACGGTCTGAAAAATAGGAAGAGCATTAAGCAGTGTTCAAAAACATGAAGAGCCTGAAAAGGTTTGAAAATTATGAAGAGCTTCAAAAGATGTGAAAAATATGAAAAGCTTCCAAAGGTTTGAAATATATGAGTAGCATGAAACGGTCTGAAAAATAGCAGGATCATGAAGCGTTGTTGAAAAACATGAAGAATCTGAAAACGTGTGAAAATATGAAGAGCTTCAAAAGGTGTGAAAAATATGAAGAGCTTCAAAAGGTGTCAAAAATATGAGGAGAATGAAACGGTCTGCAAAATAGGAGGAGCATGAAATGGTGTTCAAAAACATGAAGAGCCTGAAATCGTGTGAAAAATATGAAGAGCTTCAAAAGGTGTGTAAAATATGAGGAGCATGAAACGGTCTGAAAAATAGGAGGAGCATGAAGCTTTGTTGACAAAAATGAAGAACCTGAAAAGGTGTGAAAAATATGAAGAGCTTCAAAAGGTGTCAAAAATTTGAGAAGCATGAAACGGTCTGAAAAATATGAGGAGCATGAAGCGGTGTTGAAAAAAGTGAAGAGCCTGAAAAGGTGTGAAATAAATGAAGAGCTTCAAAACGTGTCAAAAATATGAGGAGCATGAAACGGTCAGAAAAATAGGAGGAGCATGAAGCGGTGTTGCAATATATGAAGACCCTGAATAGGTGTGAAAAATATGAAGAGGTTCAAAAGGTGTCAAAAATATGAGGAGCATGAAACGGTCTGAATAAAAGGAGGAGCATGAAGCGGTGTTCAAAAACATGAAGAGCTTGAAAAGGTGTGAAAAATATGAAGAGCTTCAGAAGCTGTCAAATATATGACGAGCATGAAACGGTCTGAAATATCGGAGGAGCATGAAACGGTCTGAAAAATAGGAGGAGCATGAAACGGTGTTGAAAAACATGAAGATCCTGAAAAGGTGTGAAAAATAGGAGGAGCTTCAATAGGTGTCAAAAATATGAGGAGCATGAAAATGTCCTAAAAATAGGAGGAGCATGAAGCGGTGTTCAAAAACATGAAGAGCCTGAAAAGGTGTGAGTAATACGAAGAGCTTCAAAAGGTGTGAAACATATGAGGAGCATGAAACTGTCTGAAAAATAGGAGGAGCATGAAGCAGTGTTCAATAACATGAAGAGCCTGAAAAGGTGTGAAAAATATGTAGAGCTTCAAAAGGTATGATTACATGAGGAGTATGAAACGGTCTGGAAAATAGGAGGAGCATGAAGCGATGTTAAAAAACATAAAGAGGCTGAAAAAGTGTGAATAATATGAAGAGCTTCCAAAGGTGTCAAACATATGAGGAACATGAAACGGTCTGAAAAATAGGAGGAACATGAAGTGTTGTTGAAAAACATGAAGAGCCTGAAAAGGTGTGTAAAATATGAAGAGCTTCAAAAGGTGTGAAGTACATGAGGAACATGAAACGGTCTGAAAAATAAGAGGAGCATGAAGCGGTGTTGAAAAACATGAGGAGCCTGAAAAGGTGTGAATAATATGAAGAGCTTCAAAAGGTGTGAAATATATGAGGAGTTTCAAAAGGTGTCAAAAATATTAGGAGCATGAAACTATCTGAAAAATAGGAGGATCATGAAGCGGTGTTCAAAAACATGAAGTTGCTGAAAAGGTGTGAATAATATGAAGAGCTTCAAAAGGTGTGTAAAATATGAGGAGCATGAAACGGTCTGAAAAATAGGAGGAGCAAGAAGCTGTGTTCAAAAACATGAGAGCCTGAAAAGGTGTGAAAATATGAAGAGCTTCAAAAGGTGTGAAATACATGAGGAGCATGAAACGGTCTGAAAAATAGGAGTTGCATGAAGCGGTGTTCAAAACATGAAGAGGCTGAAAAGGTGTGAAAAATATGAAAAGCTTCAAAGGTGTGAAAAACATGAAGAGCTTCAAAACGTGTCAAAAATATCAGGAGCATGAAACGGTCTGGAAAATAGGATGAGCAGGAAGCGGTGGTTAAAAACATAAAGAACAGGAAACGTGTGAAAAATATGAAGACCTTCAAAAGGTGTGAAAAATATGAAGACCTTCAAAAGATGTCAAAAATGAGATGAGCATGAAACGGTCTGAAAAATAGAAGGATCATGAAGTGGTGTTCAAACAAATGACGAGGCTGAAAAGGTGTGAAATATATGAAGAGCTTCAAAAGGTGTCAAATATATGAGGAGCATGAAACGGTCTGAAAAATAGGAGGAGCATGAAGCGGTGTTCAAAAACATGAAGAGCCTGAAAAGGTGTGAAAAATATGAAGAGCTTCAAAAGGTATGAAATACATGAGGAGTATGAAACCGTCTTGAAAATAGGAGGAGCATGAAGCGGTGTTAAAAAACATGAAGAGGCTTAAAAGGTGTAAAAAATATGAAGAGCTACAAAAGGTGTCAAAAATATGAGAAGCATGAAACGGTCTGAAAAATAGGAGGAGCATGAAGCCGTGTTGAAAATAATGAAGAGGCTGAAAAGGTGTGAAAAATATGAAGAGCTTCCAAAGGTGTCAAAAATATGAGGAGCATGAGAAGTTCTGAAAAATAGGACGAGCCTGAAGCGGTGTTGAAACACATGAAGAGCCTGAAAAGGTGTGAAAAATACGAAGAGCTTCAAAAGGTGTGAAATACATGAGGAGCATGAAACTCTCTGAAAAATAGTAGGATCATGAAGTGGTGTTCAAAAATATGAACAGCCTGAAAAGGTGTGAAAAATATGAAGAGCTTCAAAAGGTGTGAAAAATATGAGGAGCATGATATGGTCGGAAAAATAGTAGGAGCATGAAGCGTTGTCCTAAAACATGAAGAGCCTGAAAAGGTGTGAAATACATGAAGAGCTTCAAAAGGTCTCAAAATTATGAGGAGTATGAAACGATCTGAAAAATAGGAGGAGCATGAAGCGGTGTTCAAAAACATGAAGAGACTGAAAAGTTCTGAAAAATATGAAGAGCTTCAAAAATATTAAAAATATGAAGAGCTTCAAAAGGTGTGAAATATATGAAGAGCTTCAAAGATGTCAAAAATTAGATGAGCATGAAACGGTCTGAAAAATAGGAGGAGCATGAAGTGGTGTTGAAAAACATGAAGAGCCTGAAAAGGTGTGAAATATATGAAGAGGTTCAAAAGGTGTGAAAAATATGAAGAACTTCAAAAGGTGTCAAAAATATGAAGAGCATGAAACGGTATGAAATATAGGAGGAGCATGAAACGGATTTCAAAAACATGAAGAGCCTGAAAAGGTGTGAAAAATATGAAGAGCTTCACAAGGTGTGAAATACATGAGGAGCATGAAACGGTCTGAAAAATACGAGGAGCATGAAGCGGTGTTGAAAAACATGAAGAGCCTGAAAAGGTGTGAAAAATACGCAGAGCTTCAAAAGTTGTGAAATACATGAGTACCATGAAACGTTCTGAAAAATAAAAGGAGCATGAAGCGGTGTTGAAAAACATGAAGAGCCTGAAAAGGTTTGAAAAATATGAAGAACTTCAATAGTTGTGAAAAAAAGGAGGAGCATGAAGCATTGTTCAGGAACATGAAAAGCGTGAAAATGCGTGAAAAATCTGAAGAGCTTCAAAGGTGTGAAAAATATGAGGAGCATGAAATGGTCTGAAAAATAGGAGGAGCATGTATTGTTGTTGAAAAACATGAAGAGACTGAAAAGGTGTGAAAAATATGAAGAGCTTCAAAAGGTGTCAAAAATATGACGAGCATGAAACTTTCTGAAAAATAGGAGGAGCATGAAGCGGTGTTCAAAAACATGAAGAGCCTGAAAAGGTGTGAAAATTATGAAAAGCTTCAAAAGCTGTGAAATACATGAGGAGCAGGTAAATTTCTGAAAAATAGAAGGAGCATGAGGCGGTGTTGAAAAATATGAAGAGCCTGAAAAGGTGTGAAAAATATGAAGAGCTTCAAAAGGTGCCAAAAATATGAGGAGCATGAAACGGTCTGAAAAATAGGAGGAGCATGAAACGGTGTTAAAAAACATAAAGAGCCTGAAATTGTGTCAAAAATATGAAGAGTTTCAAAAGGTGTGAAAAATAGGAGGAGCTTGAAGCGGTGTTCAAAAACATGAAAAGCCTGAAAAGGTGTGAAAATATGAAGAGCTTCAAAAGGTGTGAAAAATATGAGGAGCATGAAGCGGTGTTCAAAAACATGAAAAGCCTGAGAAGGTGTGAAAATATGAAGAGCTTCAAAAGATGTCAAAAATATGAGGAGCATGAAACGGTCTGAAAAACAGGAGGAGCATTAAAGGGTGTTCAAAAACATGAAGAGCCTGAAAAGGTGTGAAAAATATGAAGACCTTCAAAAGGTGTCAAAAATATGAGGAGCATGAAATGGTCTGAAAAATAGGAGGAGCATGAAGCGGTGTTGAAAAACATTTAGAGACTGAAAACGTGTGAAAAACAAGAAGAGTTTCAAAAGGTGTGAAAAATATGAAGAGATTCAAAGGTGTCAA
Source organism: Dama dama (assembly GCF_033118175.1). Taxonomy (NCBI): domain Eukaryota; kingdom Metazoa; phylum Chordata; class Mammalia; order Artiodactyla; family Cervidae; genus Dama; species Dama dama. Next base: position 546,839 of record NW_026870932.1, read on the forward strand.
AAATATGAGGAGCATGAAACGGTCTGAAAAATAGGAAGAGCAAGAAGCGGTGCTGAAAAACATGAAGAGCATGAAAAGGTGTGAAAAATATGAAGAGCTACAAAGGTGTCAAATATACGAGGAGCATGAAACGGTCTGAAAATATGAGGAGCAGGAAGCGGTGCTCTAAAACATGAGGAGCCTGAAAAGATGTGAAATATATGAAGAGCTTCAAAATGTGTGAAAAATATGAGGAGAATTAAAAGGTCTGAAAAATAGGAGGAGCATGAAGAGGTGTTGAATAATATGAAGAGCATGAAAAGGTGTGAAAAATATGAAAAGTTTCAAAACGTGTCAAAAATATGAGGAGCATGAAACGGTGTGAAAAATAGGAGGAGCATGAGTCATTGTTGAAAAACATGAAATGCCTGAAAAGGTGTGAAAAACATGAAGAGACTGAAAAGGTGTGAAATATATGAAGAGCTTCAAAAAGTGTGAAAAATATGAGGAGCATGAAACGTTCTGAAGAATTGGAGGAGCATGAAGCGGTGTTGAAAAACATGAAGAGACTGAAATGATGTGAAAAATATGAAGAGCTTCAAAAGGTGTCAAAAATACGGGGACCATGAAAAGGTCTGAAAAATAGGAGGAGCATGAACTGTTGTTGAAAAACATGAAGAGCTTGAAAAAGTGTGAAATATATGAAGAGTTTCAAAAAGTGTGAAAAATATAGGGAGCTTAAAACGTGTCAAAAATATGAGGAGCATGAAGCGGTCTGAAAAATAGGAGGAGCATGAAACAGCATTCAAAACTTGAAGAGCTTGAAAAGGTGTGAAAAATATGAAGAGCTTCAAAAGGTGTGAAATACATGAGGAACATGAAACGGTTTGAAAAATAGGGGGAGCTTGAAGCGGTGTTCAAAAACATGAAGAGCCTGAAAAGGTGTGAAAAACCTGAGGAACTTCAAAATGTGTCAAATATATGAGGAGCATGAAACGGTCTGAAAAATAGGAGGAGCATGAAACGGTGTTCAAATACATGAAGAGCCTGAAAAGGTGTGAAAAATATGAAGAGCTTCAAAAGGTGTGAAAAATATGAAGAGCTTCAAAAGCTGTAAAAAATGAGCATGAAACGGTGTGAAAAATAGGAGGAGCATGAAGCGGTGTTCAAAAACATGAAGAGCCTGAAAAGCTGTGAAAAATATGAAGAGCCTGAAGAGGTGTGAAAAATATGAAGAGCTTCAAAAGGTGTGACAAATATGAGGAGCATGAAACGGTCTGAAAAATAAGAGGAGCAAGAAGCGGTGTTGAAAAACATGAAGAGCTTCAAAAGTTGTGAAAAATATGAAAAATTTCAAAAGCTGTCAAAAATGAGATGAGTTGAAACGGTCTGAAAAATAGGCGGAGCATGAAACGGTCTGAAAAATAGGAGGAGCATGAAACGGTGTTCAGGAACATGAAGAGCCTGAAAAGCTTCGAAAAATATGAAGAGCTTCAAAGGTGTGAAAAATATGAAGAGCTTCAAAATGTGTGGAATACATGAGGAGCATGAAACGGTCTGAAAAATAAGAGGAGCGTGAAGCGGTGTTCAAAAACATGAAGAGCCTGAAAAGGTGTGAAATATATGAAGAGATTCAAAAGGTTTCAAAAATATGAGGAGCATGAAACGCTCAGAAAAGTAGGAGGATCATGAAGCGATGTTGAAAAACATGAAAAGCCTGAAAAGGTGTGAAAAATATGAAGAGTTTCAAAAGGTGTCAAAAATATGAGGAGCATGAAACGTTCTGAAAAATAGGAGGAGCAAGAAATCGTGTTCAAAAACATGAGGAGCCTGAAAACGTGTGAAAAATATAAAGAGCTTCAAAATGTGTGAAATACATGAGGAGCATGAAACGGTCTGAAAAATAGGAGGAGCATGAAGCGGTGTTGAAAAACATGAAGAGCCTGAAAAGGTGTGAAAAATGTGAAGAGCTTCAAAAGTTGTGAAATACAAGAGGAGCATGAAACGGTCTGAAAAAAAGGAGGAGCATAAAGCGGTGTTGAAAAGCATGAAGAACCTGAAAAGTTGTGAAAAATATGAAGAACTTCAAAAGGTGCCAAAAATATGAGGAGCATGAAACGGCTGAAATACAGGAGGAGCATGACACGGTCTGAAAAATAGGAGGAGCATGAAACGGTGTTCAAAAACATGAAGAGCCTGAAAAGCTGTGAAATATATGAAGAGTTTCAAAAGGTGTGAAATATATGAAGAGCTTCAAAAGGTGTGAAATACATGAGGAGGAGGAAACAGTCTGAAAAATAGGAGGAGCATGAAGTGGTGTTCAAAAACATGAAGAGCCTGAAAAGGTGTGAAATATATGAAGAGATTCAAATGGTGTCAAAAATATGAGGAGCATGAAACGCTCTGAAAAATAGGAGGAAAATGAAGCGGTGTTGAAAAACATGAAGAGCCTGAAAAGGTCTGAAAAATATGAAGAGCTTCAAAAGGTGTCAAAAATATGAGGAGCATGAAACGGTGTGAAAAATAGGAGGAGCATGAAGTGGTGTTGAAAAACATGAAGAGCCTGAAAAGGTGTGTGTAATATGAAGAGCTTCAAAAGGTGTGATCAATATGAGGAGCATGAAGCGGTCGGTAAAATAGGAGGAGCATGAAGCGGTGTTCAAAAACATGAAGAGCCTGAAAAGGTGTGAAAAATGTGAAGAGCTTCAAAACTTGTGAAATACAAGAGGAGCATGAAACGGTCTGAAAAATAGGAGGAGCATGAAGCGGTTTTGAAAAACATGAAGAACTTGAAAAGGTGTGAAAAATATGAAGAACTTCAAAAGGTGCCAATAATATGAGGAGCATGAAACGGTCTGAAAAATAGGAGGGGCATGAAGCGGTGTTCAAAAACATGAAGAGACTGAAAAGTTCTGAAAAATATGAAGAGCTTCAAAAATATTAAAAATATGAAGAGCTTCAAAAGGTGTGAAATATATGAAGAGCTTCAAAGATGTCAAAAATTAGATGAGCATGAAACGGTCTGAAAAATAGGAGGAGCATGAAGTGGTGTTGAAAAACATGAAGAGCCTGAAAAGGTGTGAAATATATGAAGAGGTTCAAAAGGTGTGAAAAATATGAAGAACTTCAAAAGGTGTCAAAAATATGAAGAGCATGAAACGGTATGAAATATAGGAGGAGCATGAAACGGAGTTCAAAAACATGAAGAGCATGAAAAGGTGTGAAAAATATGAAGAGCTTCACAAGGTGTGAAATACATGAGGAGCATGAAACGGTCTGAAAAATAGGAGGAGCATGAAGCGGTGTTCAACAACATGAAGAGCCTGAGAAGGTGTGAAAAATACGCAGAGCTTCAAAAGTTTTGAAATACATGAGTACCATGAAACGTTCTGAAAAATAAAAGGAGCATGAAGCGGTGTTGAAAAACATGAAGAGCCTGAAAAGTTGTGAAAAATATGAAGAACTTCAATAGTTGTGAAAAATAGGAGGAGCATGAAGCATTGTTCAGGAACATGAAAAGCGTGAAAATGCATGAAAAATCTGAAGAGCTTCAAAGGTGTGAAAAATATGAGGAGCATGAAATGATCTGAAAAATAGGAGGAGCATGTATTGGTGTTGAAAAACATGAAGAGCCTGAAAAGGTGTGAAAAATATGAAGAGCTTCAAAAGGTGTCAAAAATATGACGAGCATGAAACGTTCTGAAAAATAGGAGGAGCATGAAGCGGTGTTCAAAAACATGAAGAGCCTGAAAAGGTGTGAAAATTATGAAAAGCTTCAAAATCTGTGAAATACATGAGGAGCAGGTAAAGTTCTGAAAAATAGAAGGAGCATGAGGCGGTGTTGAAAAATATGAAGAGCCTGAAAAGGTGTGAAAAATATGAAGAGCTTCAAAAGGTGCCAAAAATATGAGGAGCATGAAACGGTCTGAAAAATAGGAGGAGCATGAAACGGTGTTAAAAAACATAAAGAGCCTGAAATTGTGTCAAAAATATGAAGAGTTTCAAAAGGTGTGAAAAATAGGAGGAGCTTGAAGCGGTGTTCAAAAACATGAAAAGCCTGAAAAGGTGTGAAAATATGAAGAGCTTCAAAAGGTGTGAAAAATATGAGGAGCATGAAGCGGTGTTCAAAAACATGAAAAGCCTGAGAAGGTGTGAAAATATGAAGAGCTTCAAAAGATGTCAAAAATATGAGGAGCATGAAACGGTCTGAAAAACAGGAGGAGCATTAAAGGGTGTTCAAAAACATGAAGAGCCTGAAAAGGTGTGAAAAATATGAAGACCTTCAAAAGGTGTCAAAAATATGAGGAGCATGAAACGGTCTGAAAAATAGGAGGAGCATGAAGCGGTGTTGAAAAACATTTAGAGACTGAAAACGTGTGAAAAACAAGAAGAGTTTCAAAAGGTGTGAAAAATATGAAGAGATTCAAAGGTGTCAAAAATATGAGGAGCATGAAACGGTCTGAAAAATAGGAAGAGCAAGAAGCGGTGCTGAAAAACATGAAGAGCATGAAAAGGTGTGAAAAATATGAAGAGCTACAAAGGTGTCAAATATACGAGGAGCATGAAACGGTCTGAAAATATGAGGAGCAGGAAGCGGTGCTCTAAAACATGAGGAGCCTGAAAAGATGTGAAATATATGAAGAGCTTCAAAATGTGTGAAAAATATGAGGAGAATTAAAAGGTCTGAAAAATAGGAGGAGCATGAAGAGGTGTTGAATAATATGAAGAGCATGAAAAGGTGTGAAAAATATGAAGAGTTTCAAAACGTGTCAAAAATATGAGGAGCATGAAACGGTGTGAAAAATAGGAGGAGCATGAGTCATTGTTGAAAAACATGAAATGCCTGAAAAGGTGTGAAAAACATGAAGAGACTGAAAAGGTGTGAAATATATGAAGAGCTTCAAAAAGTGTGAAAAATATGAGGAGCATGAAACGTTCTGAAGAATTGGAGGAGCATGAAGCGGTGTTGAAAAACATGAAGAGACTGAAATGATGTGAAAAATATGAAGAGCTTCAAAAGGTGTCAAAAATACGGGGACCATGAAAAGGTCTGAAAAATAGGAGGAGCATGAACTGTTGTTGAAAAACATGAAGAGCTTGAAAAAGTGTGAAATATATGAAGAGTTTCAAAAAGTGTGAAAAATATGGGGAGCTTAAAACGTTTCAAAAATATGAGGAGCATGAAGCGGTCTGAAAAATAGGAGGAGCATGAAACAGCATTCAAAACTTGAAGAGCTTGAAAAGGTGTGAAAAATATAAAGAGCTTCAAAAGGTGTGAAATACATCAGGAACATGAAACGGTTTGAAAAATAGGGGGAGCTTGAAGCGGTGTTCAAAAACATGAAGAGCCTGAAAAGGTGTGAAAAACCTGAAGAACTTCAAAATGTGTCAAATATATGAGGAGCATGAAACGGTCTGAAAAATAGGAGGAGCATGAAACGGTGTTCAAATACATGAAGAGCCTGAAAAGGTGTGAAAAATATGAAGAGCTTCAAAAGGTGTGAAAAATATGAAGAGCTTCAAAAGCTGTAAAAAATGAGCATGAAACGGTGTGAAAAATAGGAGGAGCATGAAGCGGTGTTCAAAAACATGAAGAGCCTGAAAAGCTGTGAAAAATATGAAGAGCCTGAAGAGGTGTGAAAAATATGAAGAGCTTCAAAAGGTGTCAAAAATATGAGGAGCATGAAACCCTTTGAAAAATAGGAGGAGCATGAAGCGGTGTTGAAAAACATGAAGAGCCTGAAAAGGTGTGAAAAATATGAAGAGCTTCAAAAGGTGTGACAAATATGAGGAGCATGAAACGGTCTGAAAAATAAGAGGAGCAAGAAGCGGTGTTGAAAAACATGAAGAGCTTCAAAAGTTGTGAAAAATATGAAAAATTTCAAAAGCTGTCAAAAATGAGATGAGTTGAAACGGTCTGAAAAATAGGCGGAGCATGAAACGGTCTGAAAAATAGGAGGAGCATGAAACGGTGTTCAGGAACATGAAGAGCCTGAAAAGCTTCGAAAAATATGAAGAGCTTCAAAAGGTGTGAAAAATATGAAGAGCTTCAAAATGTGTGGAATACATGAGGAGCATGAAACGGTCTGAAAAATAAGAGGAGCGTGAAGCGGTGTTCAAAAACATGAAGAGCCTGAAAAGGTGTGAAATATATGAAGAGATTCAAAAGGTTTCAAAAATATGAGGAGCATGAAACGCTCAGAAAAGTAGGAGGATCATGAAGCGATGTTGAAAAACATGAAAAGCCTGAAAAGGTGTGAAAAATATGAAGAGTTTCAAAAGGTGTCAAAAATATGAGGAGCATGAAACGTTCTGAAAAATAGGAGGAGCAAGAAATCGTGTTCAAAAACATGAGGAGCCTGAAAACGTGTGAAAAATATAAAGAGCTTCAAAATGTGTGAAATACATGAGGAGCATGAAACGGTCTGAAAAATAGGAGGAGCATGAAGCGGTGTTGAAAAACATGAAGAGCCTGAAAAGGTGTGAAAAATGTGAAGAGCTTCAAAAGTTGTGAAATACAAGAGGAGCATGAAACGGTCTGAAAAAAAGGAGGAGCATAAAGCGGTGTTGAAAAGCATGAAGAACCTGAAAAGTTGTGAAAAATATGAAGAACTTCAAAAGGTGCCAAAAATATGAGGAGCATGAAACGGCTGAAATACAGGAGGAGCATGACACGGTCTGAAAAATAGGAGGAGCATGAAACGGTGTTCAAAAACATGAAGAGCCTGAAAAGCTGTGAAATATATGAAGAGTTTCAAAAGGTGTGAAATATATGAAGAGCTTCAAAAGGTGTGAAATACATGAGGAGGAGGAAACAGTCTGAAAAATAGGAGGAGCATGAAGTGGTGTTCAAAAACATGAAGAGCCTGAAAAGGTGTGAAATATATGAAGAGATTCAAATGGTGTCAAAAATATGAGGAGCATGAAACGCTCTGAAAAATAGGAGGAAAATGAAGCGGTGTTGAAAAACATGAAGAGCCTGAAAAGGTCTGAAAAATATGAAGAGCTTCAAAAGGTGTCAAAAATATGAGGAGCATGAAACGGTGTGAAAAATAGGAGGAGCATGAAGTGGTGTTGAAAAACATGAAGAGCCTGAAAAGGTGTGTGTAATATGAAGAGCTTCAAAAGGTGTGATCAATATGAGGAGCATGAAGCGGTCGGTAAAATAGGAGGAGCATGAAGCGGTGTTCAAAAACATGAAGAGCCTGAAAAGGTGTGAAAAATGTGAAGAGCTTCAAAACTTGTGAAATACAAGAGGAGCATGAAACGGTCTGAAAAATAGGAGGAGCATGAAGCGGTTTTGAAAAACATGAAGAACTTGAAAAGGTGTGAAAAATATGAAGAACTTCAAAAGGTGCCAATAATATGAGGAGCATGAAACGGTCTGAAAAATAGGAGGGGCATGAAGCGGTGTTCAAAAACATGAAGAGACTGAAAAGTTCTGAAAAATATGAAGAGCTTCAAAAATATTAAAAATATGAAGAGCTTCAAAAGGTGTGAAATATATGAAGAGCTTCAAAGATGTCAAAAATTAGATGAGCATGAAACGGTCTGAAAAATAGGAGGAGCATGAAGTGGTGTTGAAAAACATGAAGAGCCTGAAAAGGTGTGAAATATATGAAGAGGTTCAAAAGGTGTGAAAAATATGAAGAACTTCAAAAGGTGTCAAAAATATGAAGAGCATGAAACGGTATGAAATATAGGAGGAGCATGAAACGGAGTTCAAAAACATGAAGAGCATGAAAAGGTGTGAAAAATATGAAGAGCTTCACAAGGTGTGAAATACATGAGGAGCATGAAACGGTCTGAAAAATAGGAGGAGCATGAAGCGGTGTTCAACAACATGAAGAGCCTGAGAAGGTGTGAAAAATACGCAGAGCTTCAAAAGTTTTGAAATACATGAGTACCATGAAACGTTCTGAAAAATAAAAGGAGCATGAAGCGGTGTTGAAAAACATGAAGAGCCTGAAAAGGTGTGAAAAATATGAAGAACTTCAATAGTTGTGAAAAATAGGAGGAGCATGAAGCATTGTTCAGGAACATGAAAAGCGTGAAAATGCATGAAAAATCTGAAGAGCTTCAAAGGTGTGAAAAATATGAGGAGCATGAAATGATCTGAAAAATAGGAGGAGCATGTATTGGTGTTGAAAAACATGAAGAGCCTGAAAAGGTGTGAAAAATATGAAGAGCTTCAAAAGGTGTCAAAAATATGACGAGCATGAAACGTTCTGAAAAATAGGAGGAGCATGAAGCGGTGTTCAAAAACATGAAGAGCCTGAAAAGGTGTGAAAATTATGAAAAGCTTCAAAATCTGTGAAATACATGAGGAGCAGGTAAAGTTCTGAAAAATAGAAGGAGCATGAGGCGGTGTTGAAAAATATGAAGAGCCTGAAAAGGTGTGAAAAATATGAAGAGCTTCAAAAGGTGCCAAAAATATGAGGAGCATGAAACGGTCTGAAAAATAGGAGGAGCATGAAACGGTGTTAAAAAACATAAAGAGCCTGAAATTGTGTCAAAAATATGAAGAGTTTCAAAAGGTGTGAAAAATAGGAGGAGCTTGAAGCGGTGTTCAAAAACATGAAAAGCCTGAAAAGGTGTGAAAATATGAAGAGCTTCAAAAGGTGTGAAAAATATGAGGAGCATGAAGCGGTGTTCAAAAACATGAAAAGCCTGAGAAGGTGTGAAAATATGAAGAGCTTCAAAAGATGTCAAAAATATGAGGAGCATGAAACGGTCTGAAAAACAGGAGGAGCATTAAAGGGTGTTCAAAAACATGAAGAGCCTGAAAAGGTGTGAAAAATATGAAGACCTTCAAAAGGTGTCAAAAATATGAGGAGCATGAAACGGTCTGAAAAATAGGAGGAGCATGAAGCGGTGTTGAAAAACATTTAGAGACTGAAAACGTGTGAAAAACAAGAAGAGTTTCAAAAGGTGTGAAAAATATGAAGAGATTCAAAGGTGTCAAAAATATGAGGAGCATGAAACGGTCTGAAAAATAGGAAGAGCAAGAAGCGGTGCTGAAAAACATGAAGAGCATGAAAAGGTGTGAAAAATATGAAGAGCTACAAAGGTGTCAAATATACGAGGAGCATGAAACGGTCTGAAAATATGAGGAGCAGGAAGCGGTGCTCTAAAACATGAGGAGCCTGAAAAGATGTGAAATATATGAAGAGCTTCAAAATGTGTGAAAAATATGAGGAGAATTAAAAGGTCTGAAAAATAGGAGGAGCATGAAGAGGTGTTGAATAATATGAAGAGCATGAAAAGGTGTGAAAAATATGAAGAGTTTCAAAACGTGTCAAAAATATGAGGAGCATGAAACGGTGTGAAAAATAGGAGGAGCATGAGTCATTGTTGAAAAACATGAAATGCCTGAAAAGGTGTGAAAAACATGAAGAGACTGAAAAGGTGTGAAATATATGAAGAGCTTCAAAAAGTGTGAAAAATATGAGGAGCATGAAACGTTCTGAAGAATTGGAGGAGCATGAAGCGGTGTTGAAAAACATGAAGAGACTGAAATGATGTGAAAAATATGAAGAGCTTCAAAAGGTGTCAAAAATACGGGGACCATGAAAAGGTCTGAAAAATAGGAGGAGCATGAACTGTTGTTGAAAAACATGAAGAGCTTGAAAAAGTGTGAAATATATGAAGAGTTTCAAAAAGTGTGAAAAATATGGGGAGCTTAAAACGTTTCAAAAATATGAGGAGCATGAAGCGGTCTGAAAAATAGGAGGAGCATGAAACAGCATTCAAAACTTGAAGAGCTTGAAAAGGTGTGAAAAATATAAAGAGCTTCAAAAGGTGTGAAATACATCAGGAACATGAAACGGTTTGAAAAATAGGGGGAGCTTGAAGCGGTGTTCAAAAACATGAAGAGCCTGAAAAGGTGTGAAAAACCTGAAGAACTTCAAAATGTGTCAAATATATGAGGAGCATGAAACGGTCTGAAAAATAGGAGGAGCATGAAACGGTGTTCAAATACATGAAGAGCCTGAAAAGGTGTGAAAAATATGAAGAGCTTCAAAAGGTGTGAAAAATATGAAGAGCTTCAAAAGCTGTAAAAAATGAGCATGAAACGGTGTGAAAAATAGGAGGAGCATGAAGCGGTGTTCAAAAACATGAAGAGCCTGAAAAGCTGTGAAAAATATGAAGAGCCTGAAGAGGTGTGAAAAATATGAAGAGCTTCAAAAGGTGTCAAAAATATGAGGAGCATGAAACCCTTTGAAAAATAGGAGGAGCATGAAGCGGTGTTGAAAAACATGAAGAGCCTGAAAAGGTGTGAAAAATATGAAGAGCTTCAAAAGGTGTGACAAATATGAGGAGCATGAAACGGTCTGAAAAATAAGAGGAGCAAGAAGCGGTGTTGAAAAACATGAAGAGCTTCAAAAGTTGTGAAAAATATGAAAAATTTCAAAAGCTGTCAAAAATGAGATGAGTTGAAACGGTCTGAAAAATAGGCGGAGCATGAAACGGTCTGAAAAATAGGAGGAGCATGAAACGGTGTTCAGGAACATGAAGAGCCTGAAAAGCTTCGAAAAATATGAAGAGCTTCAAAAGGTGTGAAAAATATGAAGAGCTTCAAAATGTGTGGAATACATGAGGAGCATGAAACGGTCTGAAAAATAAGAGGAGCGTGAAGCGGTGTTCAAAAACATGAAGAGCCTGAAAAGGTGTGAAATATATGAAGAGATTCAAAAGGTTTCAAAAATATGAGGAGCATGAAACGCTCAGAAAAGTAGGAGGATCATGAAGCGATGTTGAAAAACATGAAAAGCCTGAAAAGGTGTGAAAAATATGAAGAGTTTCAAAAGGTGTCAAAAATATGAGGAGCATGAAACGTTCTGAAAAATAGGAGGAGCAAGAAATCGTGTTCAAAAACATGAGGAGCCTGAAAACGTGTGAAAAATATAAAGAGCTTCAAAATGTGTGAAATACATGAGGAGCATGAAACGGTCTGAAAAATAGGAGGAGCATGAAGCGGTGTTGAAAAACATGAAGAGCCTGAAAAGGTGTGAAAAATGTGAAGAGCTTCAAAAGTTGTGAAATACAAGAGGAGCATGAAACGGTCTGAAAAAAAGGAGGAGCATAAAGCGGTGTTGAAAAGCATGAAGAACCTGAAAAGTTGTGAAAAATATGAAGAACTTCAAAAGGTGCCAAAAATATGAGGAGCATGAAACGGCTGAAATACAGGAGGAGCATGACACGGTCTGAAAAATAGGAGGAGCATGAAACGGTGTTCAAAAACATGAAGAGCCTGAAAAGGTGTGTGTAATATGAAGAGCTTCAAAAGGTGTGATCAATATGAGGAGCATGAAGCGGTCGGTAAAATAGGAGGAGCATGAAGCGGTGTTCAAAAACATGAAGAGCCTGAAAAGGTGTGAAAAATGTGAAGAGCTTCAAAAGTTGTGAAATACAAGAGGAGCATGAAACGGTCTGAAAAATAGGAGGAGCATGAAGCGGTTTTGAAAAACATGAAGAACTTGAAAAGGTGTGAAAAATATGAAGAAATTCAAAAGGTGCCAATAATATGAGGAGTATGAAACGGTCTGAAAAATAGGAGGGGCATGAAGCGGTGTTCAAAAACATGAAGAGACTGAAAAGTTCTGAAAAATATGAAGAGCTTCAAAAATATTAAAAATATGAAGAGCTTCAAAAGGTGTGAAATATATGAAGAGCTTCAAAGATGTCAAAAATTAGATGAGCATGAAACGGTCTGAAAAATAGGAGGAGCATGAAGTGGTGTTGAAAAACATGAAGAGCCTGAAAAGGTGTGAAATATATGAAGAGGTTCAAAAGGTGTGAAAAATATGAAGAACTTCAAAAGGTGTCAAAAATATGAAGAGCATGAAACGGTATGAAATATAGGAGGAGCATGAAACGGAGTTCAAAAACATGAAGAGCATGAAAAGGTGTGAAAAATATGAAGAGCTTCACAAGGTGTGAAATACATGAGGAGCATGAAACGGTCTGAAAAATAGGAGGAGCATGAAGCGGTGTTCAACAACATGAAGAGCCTGAGAAGGTGTGAAAAATACGCAGAGCTTCAAAAGTTGTGAAATACATGAGTACCATGAAACGTTCTGAAAAATAAAAGGAGCATGAAGCGGTGTTGAAAAACATGAAGAGCCTGAAAAGGTGTGAAAAATATGAAGAACTTCAATAGTTGTGAAAAATAGGAGGAGCATGAAGCATTGTTCAGGAACATGAAAAGCGTGAAAATGCGTGAAAAATCTGAAGAGCTTCAAAGGTGTGAAAAATATGAGGAGCATGAAATGGTCTGAAAAATAGGAGGAGCATGTATTGGTGTTGAAAAACATGAAGAGCCTGAAAAGGTGTGAAAAATATGAAGAGCTTCAAAAGGTGTCAAAAATATGACGAGCATGAAACGTTCTGAAAAATAGGAGGAGCATGAAGCGGTGTTCAAAATCATGAAGAGCCTGAAAAGGTGTGAAAATTATGAAAAGCTTCAAAAGCTGTGAAATACATGAGGAGCAGGTAAAGTTCTGAAAAATAGAAGGAGCATGAGGCGGTGTTGAAAAATATGAAGAGCCTGAAAAGGTGTGAAAAATATGAAGAGCTTCAAAAGGTGCCAAAAAAATGAGGAGCATGAAACGGTCTGAAAAATAGGAGGAGCATGAAACGGTGTTAAAAAACATAAAGAGCCTGAAATTGTGTCAAAAATATGAAGAGTTTCAAAAGGTGTGAAAAATAGGAGGAGCTTGAAGCGGTGTTCAAAAACATGAAAAGCCTGAAAAGGTGTGAAAATATGAAGAGCTTCAAAAGGTGTGAAAAATATGAGGAGCATGAAGCGGTGTTCAGAAACATGAAAAGCCTGAGAAGGTGTGAAAATATGAAGAGCTTCAAAAGATGTCAAAAATAAGAGGAGCATGAAACGGTCTGAAAAACAGGAGGAGCATTAAAGGGTGTTCAAAAACATGAAGAGCCTGAAAAGGTGTGAAAAATATGAAGACCTTCAAAAGGTGTCAAAAATATGAGGAGCATGAAACGGTCTGAAAAATAGGAGGAGCATGAAGCGGTGTTGAAAAACATTTAGAGACTGAAAACGTGTGAAAAACAAGAAGAGTTTCAAAAGGTGTGAAAAATATGAAGAGATTCAAAGGTGTCAAAAATATGAGGAGCATGAAACGGTCTGAAAAATAGGAAGAGCAAGAAGCGGTGCTGAAAAACATGAAGAGCATGAAAAGGTGTGAAAAATATGAAGAGCTACAAAGGTGTCAAATATACGAGGAGCATGAAACGGTCTGAAAATATGAGGAGCATGAAGCGGTGCTCTAAAACATGAGGAGCCTGAAAAGATGTGAAATATATGAAGAGCTTCAAAATGTGTGAAAAATATGAGGAGAATTAAAAGGTCTGAAAAATAGGAGGAGCATGAAGAGGTGTTGAATAATATGAAGAGCATGAAAAGGTGTGGAAAATATGAAGAGTTTCAAAACGTGTCAAAAATATGAGGAGCATGAAATGGTGTGAAAAATAGAAGGAGCATGAGTCATTGTTGAAAAACATGAAATGCCTGAAAAGGTGTGAAAAACATGAAGAGACTGAAAAGGTGTGAAATATATGAAGAGCTTCAAAAAGTGTGAAAAATATGAGGAGCATGAAACGTTCTGAAAAATTGGAGGAGCATGAAGCGGTGTTGAAAAACATGAAGAGACTGAAATGATGTGAAAAATATGAAGAGCTTCAAAAGGTGTCAAAAATACGGGGACCATGAAAAGGTCTGAAAAATAGGAGGAGCATGAACTGGTGTTGAAAAACATGAAGAGCTTGAAAAAGTGTGAAATATATGAAGAGTTTCAAAAAGTGTGAAAAATATGGGGAGCTTAAAACGTGTCAAAAATATGAGGAGCATGAAGCGGTCTGAAAAATAGGAGGAGCATGAAACAGCATTCAAAACTTGAAGAGCTTGAAAAGGTGTGAAAAATATGAAGAGCTTCAAAAGGTGTGAAATACATGAGGAACATGAAACGGTTTGAAAAATAGGAGGAGCTTGAAGCGGTTTTCAAAAACATGAAGAGCCTGAAAAGGTGTGAAAAACCTGAAGAACTTCAAAATGTGTCAAATATATGAGGAGCATGAAACGGTCTGAAAAATAGGAGGAGCATGAAACGGTGTTCAAATACATGAAGAGCCTGAAAAGGTGTGAAAAATATGAAGAGCTTCAAAAGGTGTGAAAAATATGAAGAGCTTCAAAATGTGTGGAATACATGAGGAGCATGAAACGGTCTGAAAAATAAGAGGAGAGTGAAGCGGTGTTCAAAAACATGAAGAGCCTGAAAAGGTGTGAAATATATGAAGAGATTCAAAAGGTTTCAAAAATATGAGGAGCATGAAACGCTCAGAAAAGTAGGAGGATCATGAAGCGATGATGAAAAACATGAAAAGCCTGAAAAGGTGTGAAAAATATGAAGAGCTTCAAAAGGTGTCAATAATATGAGGAGCATGAATCGTTCTGAAAAATAGGAGGAGCAAGAAATCGTGTTCAAAAACATGAGGAGCCTGAAAACGTGTGAAAAATATAAAGAGCTTCAAAATGTGTGAAATACATGAGGAGCATGAAACGGTCTGAAAAATAGGAGGAGCATGAAGCGGTGTTGAAAACATGAAGAGCCTGAAAAGGTGTGAAAAATGTGAAGAGCTTCAAAAGTTGTGAAATACAAGAGGAGCATGAAACGGTCTGAAAAAAAGGAGGAGCATAAAGCGGTGTTGAAAAGCATGAAGAACCTGAAAAGTTGTGAAAAATATGAAGAACTTCAAAAGGTGCCAAAAATATGAGGAGCATGAAACGGCTGAAATACAGGAGGAGCATGACACGGTCTGAAAAATAGTAGGAGCATGAAACGGTGTTCAAAAACATGAAGAGCCTGAAAAGCTGCGAAATATATGAAGAGCTTCAAAAGGTGTGAAATACATGAGGAGCAGGAAACAGTCTGAAAAATAGGAGGAGCATGAAGTGGTGTTCAAAAACATGAAGAGCCTGAAAAGGTGTGAAATATATGAAGAGATTCAAAAGGTGTCAAAAATATGAGGAGCATGAAACGCTCTGAAAAATAGGAGGATAATGAAGCGGTGTTGAAAAACATGAAGAGCCTGAAAAGGTCTGAAAAATATGAAGAGCTTCAAAAGGTGTCAAAAATATGAGGAGCATGAAATGGTGTGAAAAATAGGAGGAGCATGAAGTGGTGTTGAAAAAAATGAAGAGCCTGAAAAGGTGTGAGTAATATGAAGAGCTTCAAAAGGTGTGATCAATATGAGGAGCATGAAGCGGTCGGTAAAATAGGAGGAGCATGAAGCGGTGTTCAAAAACATGAAGAGCCTGAAAAGGTGTGAAAAATGTGAAGAGCTTCAAAAGTTGTGAAATACAAGAGGAGCATGAAACGGTCTGAAAAATAGGAGGAGCATGAAGCGGTTTTGAAAAACATGAAGAACTTGAAAAGGTGTGAAAAATATGAAGAACTTCAAAAGGTGCCAATAATATGAGGAGCATGAAACGGTCTGAAAAATAGGAGGGGCATGAAGCGGTGTTCAAAAACATGAAGAGCCTAAAAAGGTGTGAAAAATATGAGGAGCTTCAAAAGCTGTGAAATACATGAGGAAAATGAAACGGTCTGAAAAAAGGTAGGAGCATGAAACGGTATTCAAAACATGAAGTGCTTGAAAAGGTGTGAAAAATATGAAGAGCTTCAAAAGGTGTGAAAAATATGAGGAGCTTCACAAGTTGTCAAAAATATGAGGAGCATGAAACGGTCTGAAAAATAGGAGGAACATTAACTGGTGTTGAAAAACATGAAGAGCCTGAAAAGTTGTGAAAAATATGAAGAGCTTCAACAGGTGTCAAAAATATGAGGAGCATGAAACGTTCTGAAAAATAGGAGGAGCATGAAACGGTATTCAAAACATGAAGAGCTTGAAAAGGTGTGATAAATGTGAAGAGCTTCAAAACCTGTCAAAAGTATGAGGAGCATGAAATGGTCTGAAAAGTATGAGGAGCATGAAGCAGTGTTGAAAAACATGAAGAGCCTGAAAAGTTGTGAAATATATGAAGAGCTTCAAAAGGTGTCAAAAATATCAGGAGAGAAACGGTGTTCAAAAACGTGAAGAGCCTGAAAAGGTGTGAAAAATACGAAGAGATTCAAAAGATTTCAAAAATAGGAGGAGCCTGAAACGGTGTTGAAAAACATGAAGAGCATGAAAAAGTGTGAAAAATATGAAGAGCTTCAAAAGGTGTCAAAAATATGAGGAGCATGAAACGGTCCGAAATATAGGAGATGCATGAAGAAGTGTTGAAAAACATAAAGACTCTGAAAAGGTGTGAAAAATATGAAGAGCTTCAAAAGGTGTCAAAAATATGAGGAGTATGAAAAGGTCTGAAAAATAGGAGGAGCATGAAGCGGTGTTGAAAAACATGAAAAGCCTGAAAAGGTGTGAAAAATATGAAGAGCTTCAAAAGGTGTGAAAATTATGAAGAGCTTCAAAAGGGTGAAAAATATGAGGAGCATGAAACGGTCTGAAAAATAGGAGAAGCATGAAGCGTTGTTGAAAAACATGAACAGCCTGAAAAGGTGTGAAAAATATGAAGAGCTTCAAAAGGTGTGAAATACATGAGGAGCATGAAACGGTCTGAAAAATAGGAGGAGCATGAAGCGGTGTTCAAAAACATGAAGAGCCTGAAAAGCTGTGAAAAATATGAAGAGCCTGAAAAGGTGTGAAAAATATGAAGAGCTTCAAAAGGTGTCAAAAATATGAGGAGCATGAAACCTTTTGAAAAATAGGAGGAGCATGAAGCGGTGTTGAAAAACATGAAGAGCCTGAAAAGGTGTGAAAAATATGAAGAGCTTCAAAGGTGTGACAAATATGAGGAGCATGAAAAAGTCTGAAAAATAAGAGGAGCAAGAAGCGGTGTTGAAAAACATGAAGAGCTTCAAAAGTTGTGAAAAATATGAAAAATTTCAAAATCTGTCAAAAATGAGATGAGTTGAAACGGTCTGAAAAATAGGCGGAGCATGAAACGGTCTGAAAAATAGGAGGAGCATGAAACGGTGTTCAGGAACATGAAGAGCCTGAAAAGCTTCGAAAAATATGAAGAGCTTCAAAAGGTGTGAAAAATATGAAGAGCTTCAAAATGTGTGGAATACATGAGGAGCATGAAACGGTCTGAAAAATAAGAGGAGCGTGAAGCGGTGTTCAAAAACATGAAGAGCCTGAAAAGGTTTGAAATATATGAAGAGATACAAAATGTTTCAAAAATATGAGGAGCATGAAACGCTCAGAAAAGTAGGAGGATCATGAAGCGATGTTGAAAAACATGAAAAGCCTGAAAAGTTGTGAAAAATATGAAGAGTTTCAAAAGGTGTCAAAAATATGAGGAGCATGAAACGTTCTGAAAAATAGGAGGAGCAAGAAATCGTGTTCAAAAACATGAGGAGCCTGAAAACGTGTGAAAAATATAAAGAGCTTCAAAATGTGTGAAATACATGAGAAGCATGAAACGGTCTGAAAAATAGGAGGAGCATGAAGCGGTGTTGAAAAACATGAAGAGCCTGAAAAGGTGTGAAAAATGTGAAGAGCTTCAAAAGTTGTGAAATACAAGAGGAGCATGAAACGGTCTGAAAAAAAGGAGGAGCATAAAGCGGTGTTGAAAAACATGAAGAACCTGAAAAGTTGTGAAAAATATGAAGAACTTCAAAAGGTGCCAAAAATATGAGGAGCATGAAATGGCTGAAATACAGGAGGAGCATGAAACTGTCTGAAAAATAGGAGGAGCATGAAACGGTGTTCAAAAACATGAAGAGCCTGAAAAGCTGTGAAATATATGAAGAGTTTCAAAAGGTGTGAAATATATGAAGAGCTTCAAAAGGTGTGAAATACATGAGGAGCAGGAAACAGTCTGAAAAATAGGAGGAGCATGAAGTGGTGTTCAAAAACATGAAGAGCCTGAAAAGGTGTGAAATATATGAAGAGATTCAAAAGGTGTCAAAAATATGAGGAGCATGAAACGCTCTGAAAAATAGGAGGATAATGAAGCGGTGTTGAAAAACATGAAGAGCCTGAAAAGGTCTGAAAAATATGAAGAGCTTCAAAAGGTGTCAAAAATATGAGGAGCATGAAATGGTGTGAAAAATAGGAGGAGCATGAAGTGGTGTTGAAAAAAATGAAGAGCCTGAAAAGGTGTGAGTAATATGAAGAGCTTCAAAAGGTGTGATCAATATGAGGAGCATGAAGCGGTCGGTAAAATAGGAGGAGCATGAAGCGGTGTTCAAAAACATGAAGAGCCTGAAAAGGTGTGAAAAATGTGAAGAGCTTCAAAAGTTGTGAAATACAAGAGGAGCATGAAACGGTCTGAAAAATAGGAGGAGCATGAAGCGGTTTTGAAAAACATGAAGAACTTGAAAAGGTGTGAAAAATATGAAGAACTTCAAAAGGTGCCAATAATATGAGGAGCATGAAACGGTCTGAAAAATAGGAGGGGCATGAAGCGGTGTTCAAAAACATGAAGAGCCTAAAAAGGTGTGAAAAATATGAGGAGCTTCAAAAGCTGTGAAATACATGAGGAAAATGAAACGGTCTGAAAAAAGGTAGGAGCATGAAACGGTATTCAAAACATGAAGTGCTTGAAAAGGTGTGAAAAATATGAAGAGCTTCAAAAGGTGTGAAAAATATGAGGAGCTTCACAAGTTGTCAAAAATATGAGGAGCATGAAACGGTCTGAAAAATAGGAGGAACATTAACTGGTGTTGAAAAACATGAAGAGCCTGAAAAGTTGTGAAAAATATGAAGAGCTTCAACAGGTGTCAAAAATATGAGGAGCATGAAACGTTCTGAAAAATAGGAGGAGCATGAAACGGTATTCAAAACATGAAGAGCTTGAAAAGGTGTGATAAATGTGAAGAGCTTCAAAACCTGTCAAAAGTATGAGGAGCATGAAATGGTCTGAAAAGTATGAGGAGCATGAAGCAGTGTTGAAAAACATGAAGAGCCTGAAAAGTTGTGAAATATATGAAGAGCTTCAAAAGGTGTCAAAAATATCAGGAGAGAAACGGTGTTCAAAAACGTGAAGAGCCTGAAAAGGTGTGAAAAATACGAAGAGATTCAAAAGATGTCAAAAATAGGAGGAGCCTGAAACGGTGTTGAAAAACATGAAGAGCCTGAAAAGGTGTGAAAAATACGAAGAGATTCAAAAGATGTCAAAAATAGGAGGAGCCTGAAACGGTGTTGAAAAACATGAAGAGCATGAAAAAGTGTGAAAAATATGAAGAGCTTCAAAAGTTGTCAAAAAGATGACGAGGATTAAACGGTCTGAAAAATAGGAGGAGCATGAAGCGGTGTTGAAAAACATGAAGAGCCTTAAAAGGTGTGAAGTACATGAAAAGCTTCAAAAGTTGTCAAAAATATGAGGAGCATGAAAATGTATGAAAAATAGGAGGAGCATGAAGCGTTTTTGAAAAACATGAAGACCCTGAAAAGGTATGAAAAATATGAAGAACTTCAAAAGTTGTCAAAAATATGAGGAGCATGAACTGGACTGAAAAATAGGAGGAGCATGAAACGGTGTTCAAAAACATGAAGAGCCTGAAAAGGTGTGAAAAATATGAAGAGCTCAAAAGGTGTGAATACATGAGGAGAAAGAAACGGTCTGAAAAATTGGAGGAGCATGAAGCGGTGTTGAAAAACATGAAGTGCCTGAAAAGCTGTGAAAAATATGAAGAGCTTCAAAAGGTGTGAAAAATATGAAGAGCTTCCAAAGGTGTCAAAAATATGAGGAGTATGAAAAGGTCTGAAAAATAGGAGGAGCATGAAGCGGTGTTGAAAAACATGAAAAGCCTGAAAAGGTGTGAAAAATATGAAGAGCTTCAAAAGGTGTGAAAATTATGAAGAGCTTCAAAAGGGTGAAAAATATGAGGAGCATGAAACGGTCTGAAAAATAGGAGAAGCATGAAGCGGTGTTGAAAAACATGAAGAGCCTGAAAAGGTGTGAAAAATATGAAGAGCTTCAAAAGGTGTGAAAAATATGAGGTGCCGGAAACGGTCTGAAAAATAGGAGGAGCATGAAGCTTTGTTGAAAAACATGAAGAGCCTGAAAAGGTGGGAAATATATGAAGAGCTTCAAAAGGTGTCAAAAATATGAGGAGCATGAAACGGTCTGAAAAATAGGAGGAGCATGAAGTGGTGTTCAAAAACATGAAGAGCCAGAAAATGTGTGAAATATATGAAGAGCTTCAAAAGGTGGCAAATATATGAGGAGCATGAAACGGTCTGAAAAATAGGAGGAGCATGAAACAGTGTTCAAAAATATGAAGAGCCTGAAAATCTGTGAAAAATATGAAGAGCTTCAAAAGGTTTAAAAAATATGAAGAGCTTCAAAAGCTGTGAAATAGATGAGGAGCATGAAACGGTCTGAAAAATAGGAGGAGCATGAAGCGGTGTTCCAAAACATGAAGAGCTTGAAAAGGTGTGAAATATATGAAGAGATTCAAAAGGTGTCAAAAATATGAGGAGCATGAAACGCTCTGATTAATAGGAGGATCATGAAGCGGTGTTGAAAAACATGAAAAGCCTGAAAAGGTGTGAAAAATATGAAGAGTTTCAAAAGGTGTCAAAAATATGAGGAGCATGAAACTGTCTGAAAAACAGGAAGAGCATGAAACCGTGTTCAAAAACATGAAGAGCTTGAAAAGGTGTGAAAAATATGGAGAGCTTCAAAAGATGTGAAATACATGAGAAGCATGAAACGGTCTAAAAAATAGGAGGAGCAAGAAGCGGTGTTGAAAAACATGAAGAGCCTGAAAACGTGTGAAAAATATGAAGAGCTTCAAAAGGTGTGAAAAATATGAGGAGAAATAAACGGTCTGAAAAATAGGAGGAGCATGAAGCTTTGTTGAAAAACAGGAAGAGCCTGAAAAGGTGGGAAATATATGAAGAGCTTCAAAATGTGTCAAATATATGAGGAGAATGTTAAGTCTGAAAAATAGGAGGAGGATGAAGCATTGTTGAAAAACATGAAGAGCATGAAAAGGTGTGAAAAATATGAAGAGCTTCAAAAGGTGTGAAAAATATGAGGAGCATGAAACGGTCTGAAAATTAGGAGGAGCATGAAATCGTGTTCAAAAACATGAGGAGCCTGAAAACATGTGAAAATTATAAAGAGCTTCAAAATGTGTGAAATACATGAGGAGCATGAAACGGTCTGAAAAATAGGAGGAGCATGAAGGGGTGTTGAAAAACATGAAGAGCCTGAAAAGGTGTGAAAAACATGAAGAGCTTCAATAGGTGTGATAAACATGAGGAACAAGAAGTGGTCTGAAAAATAGGAGGAGCATGAAGCGGTGTTCAAAAACATGAAGAGCCTGAAAAGGTGTGAAAAATGTGAAGAGCTTCAAAAGGTGTGAAATAAAAGAGGAGCATGAAACGGTCTGAAAAAAAGGAGTAGCATAAAGCGGAGTTGAAAAACATGAAGAACCTGAAAACGTGTGAAAAATATGAAGAACTTCAAAAGGTGACAAAAATATGAGGAGCATGAAACGGTCTGAAATAAAGGAGGAGCATGAAACGGTCTGAAAAATAGGAGAAGCATGAAGCGGTGTTGAAAAACATAAAGAGCCTGAAAAGGTGGGAAATATATGAAGAGCTTCAAAAGGTGTCAAAAATATGAGGAGCATGAAACGGTCTGAAAAAATAGGAGGAGCATGAAGCTTTGTTAAAAAACAGGAAGAGCCTGAAAAGGTGGGAAATATATGAAGAGCTTCAAAAGGTGTCAAAAATATGAGGAGCATGAAACGGTCTGAAAAAATAGGAGGAGCATGAAGCTTTGTTAAAAAACAGGAAGAGCCTGAAAAGGTGGGAAATATATGAAGAGCTTCAAAAGGTGTCAAAAATATGAGGAGCATGAAACGGTCTGAAAAAATAGGAGGAGCATGAAGTGGTGTTGAAAAACATGAAGAGCCAGAAAAGGTGTGAAATATATGAAGAGCTTCAAAAGGTGTCAACAATATGAGAAGCATGAAACGGTCTGAAAAATAGGAGGAGCATGAAACGGTGTTCAAAAACATGAAGAGCCTGAAAAGGTGTGAAATATATGAAGAGATTCAAAAGGTGTCAAATATATGAGGAGCATGAAACGCTCTGAAAAATAGGAGGATCATGAAGCAGTGTTGAAAAACATGAAGAACCTGAAAAGGTGTGAAAAATATGAAGAGTTTCAAAAGGTGTGAATATTATGAAGAGCTTAAAAGGTGTCAAAAATATGAGGAGCATGAAACGGTCTGAAAAATAGGAGGAGCATGAAGTGGCATTGAAAAACATGAAGAGACTGAAAAGGTGTGAAATATATGAAGAGCTTCAAAAGGTGTCAAAATTCTGAAGAGCTTCAAAGGTGTCAAAAATATGAGGAGCATGAAACGGTGTTCAAAAACATGGAAAGCAAGAAAAGGTGTGAAAAATATGAAGAGCTTCAAAAGGTGTCAAAAATATGAGGAGCATGAAACGCTCTGAAAATAGGAGGAAAATGAAGCGGTGTTGAAAAACATGAAGAGCTTTAAAAGGTTTGAAAAATATGAAGAGCTTCAAAAGGTGTCAAAAATAGGAGGAGCATGAAGCGTATGAAAAATAGGAGGAGCATGAACCGGTGTTTAAAAACATGAAGAGCCTGAAAAGGTGTGAAAATATGAAGAGTTTGAAAATGTGTGAAAATATGAGGAGCAGGAAACGGTCTGAAAAATAGGAGCATGAAGTGGTGTTGAAAACCATGAAGAGCCTGAAAAGGTGTGACAATATGAAGAGCTTCAAAAGGTGTGAAAAATATGAGGAGCATGAAGCGGTCTGTAAAATAGGAGGAGCATGAAGCGGTGTTGAGAAACATGGAGAGCCTGAAAAGGTGTGAAAAATATGAAGAGCTTCAAAAGGTGTGAAATACATGAGGAGCGTGAAACGGTCTGAAAAATAGCAGGAGCATGAAGCGGTGTTGAGAAACATGGAGAGCCTGAAAAGGTGTGAAAAATATGAAGAGCTTCAATAGGTGTGAAATACATGAGGAGCATGAAACGGTCTGAAAAATAGGAGGAGCATGAAGCGGTGTTCAAAAACATGAAGAGCATGAAAAGGTGTGAAAAATATGAAGAGCTTCAAAAGGTGTCAAAAAATGAGGAGCATGAAACGGTCTGAAAAATAGGAAGAGCATGAAGCGGTGTTGAAAAACATGAAGAGCCTGAAAAGGTGTGAAAAATATGAAGAGCTTCAAAAGGTGTCAAAAATATGAGGAGCATGAAACGGTCTGAAAATGGGAGGAGCATGAAGCGATGTTGAAAAACATGAAGAGCCTGAAAAAGTGTGAAAAACATGAAGAGCTTAAAAGTTGTGAGAAATATGAAGAGCTTCAAAAGGTGTCAAAAATGAGACGAGCATGAAATGGTCTGGAAAATAGGACTAACATGAAGCGGTGTTGAAAAACATGGGGAGCCTGAAAAGGTGTGAAAAATATGAAGAGCTTCAAAAGGTGTCAAAAATATGAGGAGCATGTAACGGTCTGAAAAATAGGAGGAGAAAGAAACGGTGTTCAAAAACATGAAGAGCCTGAAAAGGTGTGAAAAATATGAAGAGCTTTAAAAGGTGTGAAATACATGAGGAGCATGAAACGGTCTGAAAAATAGGAGGAGCATGAAACCGTGTTCAAAAACATGAAGAGCCTGGAAAATTGTGAAAAATATGAAGAGCTTCAAACGGTTGGAAATACATGAGGAGCATGAAACGCTGTTGAAAAACATGAAGAGCCTGAAAAGGCGGGTAAAATATGAAGAGCTTCAAAATGTGTCAAATATATGAGGAGCATGAAACGGTCTGAAAAATAGGAGGAGCATTAAACGGTGTTCAAAAACATGAAGAGCCTGAAATGGTGTGAAATATGAAGAGCTTCAAAAGGTGTCAAAAATAGGAGGAGCATGAAACAGTCTTAAAAATAGGAGGAGCATGAAGCGGTGTCAAAAACATGAAGACCCTGAAAAGGTGTGAAAAATATGAAGAGCTTCAAAAGGTTTAAAAAATATGAGGAGCATGAAACGGTCTGAAAAATAGGAGGAACATGAAGCGGTGTCCAAAAACATGAAGAGCCTGAAAAGGTGTGAAAAATATGAAGAGCTTCAAAAGGTGTTAAAAAAAATGAAGAGCTTCAAAATGTGTCAAAAATATGAGGAGCATGAAAAGATCTGAAAAATAGGAGCAGCATGAAACGGTGTTCAAAGACATGGAGAGCCTGAAAAGGTGTGAAAAATAGGAGGAGCTTCAAAACGTGTCAAAAATATGAGGAGCATGAAACGATCTGAAAAATAGGATGAGCAAGAAGCGGTGTTGAAAAAAATGAAGAGCCTGAAAACGTTTGAAAAATATGAAGAGCTTCAAAAGGTGTGGAAAATATGAAGAGCTTCAAAATGTGTCAAAAGTGAGATGAGCATGAAATGGTCTGAAAAATAGGAGGAGCATGAGGGGTGTTGAAAAACATGAAGAGCCTGAAAATGTGTGAAATATATGAAGAGCTTCAAAAGTTGTCAGAAATGATAGAAACATGAAACGGTCTGAAAAATAAGATGAGCAAGAAGGGGTGTTGAAAAACATGAAGAGCGTGAAAACGTTTGAGAAATATGAAGAGATTCAAAAGGTGTGAAAATTATGAAGAGCTTCAAAAGGTGTTAAAAATGAGATTAGCATGAAACAGTCCGAAAAATAGGAGGAGCCTGAAATCGTGTTCAAAAACATGAAGAGCATGAAAAGGTGTGAAAAATATGAAGAGCTTCAAAAGCTGTCAAAAATATAAGGAGCATGAACCGGTCTGAAAATAGGAGGAGCATGAAGCGGTGTTGAAAAACATGAAGAGCCTGAAAAGGTGTGAAAAATATGAAGAGCTTCAAAAGGTGTCAAAAATATGAGGAGCATGAAACGGTCTGAAAAATAGGAGGAGCATGAAACGGTCTGAAAAATGGGAGGAGCATGAAGCGGTGTTGAAAAACATGAAGAGCCAGAAACAGTGTGAAAAACATGAACAGCTTAAAAGTTGTGAGAAATATGAAGAGCTTCAAAAGGTGTCAAAAATGAGACGAGCATGAAAAGGTCTGGAAAATAGGACGAGCATGAAGCGGTGTTGAAAACATGAAGAGCCAGAAAAGGTGTGAAAAATATGAAGAGGTTCAAAAAGTGTCAAAAATATGAAGAGCATGAAACGGTCTGAAAAATAGGAGGAGCATGAAGTTATGTTGAAAAACATGAAGAGCCTAAAAAGGTGTGAAAAATATGAAGAGCTTCAAAACGTGTCAAAAATATGAGGAGCATGAAACGGTCTGAAAAAGAGAAGGATCATGAAGCCGTGTTGAAAAACATGGGGAGCCTGAAAAGGTGTGAAAATTATGAAGAGCTTCAAAAGGTGTCAAAAATATGAGGAGCATGAAACGGTCTGAAAAATAGGAGGAGAATGAAACGGTGTTCAAAAACATGAAAATCCTGAAAAGTTGTGAAAAATATGAAAAGCTTCAAAAGTTGTCAAAAAATATGAGAAGCATGAAACATTCTGAAAAATAGGAGGATCATGAAGCGGTGTTCAAAATCATGAAGAGGCTGAAAAGGTGTGAAAAATATGAAGCGCTTCAAAACGTGTGAAATACATGAGGAGCATGGAAAAGTCTGAAAAATAGGAGGAGCATCAAGCGGTGTTAAAAAACATGAAGAGCCTGAAAAGGTGTGAAAAATTGAAGAGCTTCAAAAGGTGTGAAAAATAGGAGGAGCATGAAACGGGCTGAAAAAGAGCAGGAGCATGAAACGTTGTTCAAAAACATGAAGAGCCTGAAAAGGTGTGAAAAACCTGAAGAACTTCAAAATGTGTCAAATATATGAGGAGGATGAAACGGTCTGAAAAATAGGAGGAGCATGAAACGGTGCTCAAAAACATGAAGAGCCTGAAAAAGTGTGAAAAATATGAAGAGCTTTATAAGGTGTGAAATACATGAGGAGCATGAAACGGTCTGAAAAATAGGAGGAGCATGAAACCGTGTTCAAAAACATGAAGAGCCTGAAAAGTTGTGAAAAATATGAAGAGCTTCAAAAGGTTGGAAATACATGAGGAGCATGAAACGGTGTTGAAAAACATGAAGAGCCTGAAAACGTGTGAAAAATATGAAGAGCTTCAAAAGGTGATAAAAATGAGATGAGCATGAAACGGTCTGAAAAACATGAGGAGCATGAAGCGGTGTTGGAAATCATGAAGAGTCTGAAAAGGTGTGAAATATATTAAGAGCTTCAAAAGGTGTCAAAAATATGAGGAGCATGATACGGTCTGAAAAATAGGAGGAGCATAAAGCGGTGTTGAAAAACATGATAAACCTGAAAAGGTGTGAAGAATATGAAGAGCTTCAAAAGATGTCAAAACTATGAGGAGCATGAAACGGTCTGAAAAATAGGAGGAGCATGAAAGGGTGTTCAAATGCATGAAGAGCCTGATAAGGTGTGAAAAATATGAAGAGCTTCAAAAGGTGTAAAATAAATGAGGAACATGAAACGGTCTGTAAAATAGGATGAGCATGAAGTTGTGTTGAAAAACATGAAGAGACTGAAAAGGTGTGAAAAATATGAAGAGCTTCAAAAAGTGTGAAAAATAGGAGGAGCATGAAACGGGCTGAAAAATAGCAGGAGCATAAAGCGGTGTTCAAAAACATGAAGAGCCTGAAAAGGTGTGAAAAATATGAAGAGCTTCAAAAAATGTCAAAAATGAGATGAGCATGAAACGATCTGAAAAATAGGAGCAGCATGAAACGGTGTTCAAAAACATGAAGAGCCTGAAAAGGTGTGAAAAATATGAAGAGCTTCAAAACGTGTCAAAAATATGAGGAGCATGAAACGGTCTGAAAAATAGGAGGAGCAAGAAGCGGTGTTGAAAAAGATTAAGAGCCTGAAAAAGTTTGAAAAATATGAAGAGCTTCAAAAGGTGTGGAAAATATGAAGAGCTTCAAAATGTGTCAAAAGCTAGATGAGTATGAAACGGTCTGAAAAATAGGAGGAGCATGAAGTGGTGTTGAAAAACATGAAGAGCCTGAAAATGTGTGAAATATATGAAGAGCTTCAAAATGTGTCAGAAATGAGAGAAGCATGAAACGGTCGGAAAAATAGGATGAGCAAGAAGGGGTGTTGAAAAACATGAAGAGCCTGAAAACGTTTGAGAAATATGAAGAGCTTCAAAAGCTGTGAAAAATATGAAGAGCTTCAAAAGTTGTTAAAAATGAGATGAACATGACACAGTTTGAAAAACAGGAGGAGCATGAAACAGTGTTCAAAAACATGAAGAGCCTAAAAAGGTTGAAAAATATGAAGAGCTTCAAAAGGTGTGAAAAATATGAGGAGCATAAAACGGTCTGAAAAATAGGAGAAGCATGAAGTGGTGTTGAAAAACATGAAGAGTCTGAAAACGTGTGAAATATATGAAGAGCTTCAAAAGGTGTCAAAAGTATGAGGAGCATCAAACGGTCTGAAAAATAGGAGGAACACAAGTGGTGTTCAAAAACATGAAGAGCCTGAAAAGGTGTGAAAAACATGAAGAGATTCAAAAGGTGTCAAAAATATGAGGAGCATGAATCGGTGTTGGAAAACATGAAGAGCCTGAAAATGTGTGAAAAATATGAAGAGCTTCAAAAGTTGTCAAAAATATGAGGAGCATGAAACGCTCTGAAAAATAGGAGAAGCATGAAGCGGTGTTGAAAAACATGAAGAACATGAAAAGGTGTGAAAAATATGAAGAGATTCAAAAGGTGTCAAAAATATGAGGAGCATGAAACGATCTGAAAAATAGGAGGAGCATGAAGCGGTGTTCAAAAACATGAAGAGCATGAAAAGGTGTGAAAAATATGAAGAGCTTCAAAAGGTGTCAAAAATATGAGGAACATGAAACGGTCTGAAAAATAGGAAGAGCATGAAGCGGTGTTGAAAATCATGAAGAGCCTGAAAATGTGTGAAAAATATGAAGAGCTTCAAAAGGTGTCAAAAATATGAGGAGCATGAAACGGTCTGAAAATTAGGAGGAACATGAAGCGGTGTTCAAAAACATGAAGAGCCTGAAAACGTGTGAAAAACATGAAGAGCTTAAAAGTTGTGAGAAATATGAAGAGCTTCAAAAGGTGTCAAAAATGAGACGAGCGTGAAACGGTCTGGAAAATAGGACGAGCAAGAAGCAGTGTTGAAAAACATGGGGAGCCTGAAAAGGTGTGAAAAATATGAAGAGCTTCAAAAGGTGTCAAAAATATGAGGAGCATGAAATGGTCTGAAAAATAGAAAGAGCATGAAGCGGAGTTCAAAAACATGAAGAGCCTGAAGTTGTGTGAAAAATATGAAGAGCTTCAAAAGGTGTCAAAATGACATGAGCATGAAACGGTCTGAAAAATAGGAGGAGCATGAAGTGGTGTTGAAAAACATGAGGAGCAGGAAAAGGTGTGAAATATATGAAGAGCTTCAAAAGGTGTCAAAAATATGAGGAGAATGAAATGGTCTGCAAAATAGGAGGAGCATGAAATGGTGTTCAAAAACATGAAGATCCTGAAAAGGGGTGAAAAATATGAAAAGTTCAAAAGGTGTCAAAAATATGAGGAGCATGAATAGGTCTGAAAAATAGGAGGAGCATGAAGCGGTATTCAAAAACATGAAGAGCCTGAAAAGGTGTTAAAAATATGAAGAGCTTCTCAAGGTGTCAAAAATATGAGGAGCATGAAACGGTCTGAAAAACAGGAGTAGCATGAAGTGGTGTTGAATAACATCAAGAGCCTGAAAAGGTGTGAAAAATATGTAGAGCTTCATAAGGTGTGAAATTCATGAGGAGCATGAAACGATCTGAAAAATATGAGAAGCATGAAGTGGTGTGGAAAAACATGAAGAGCCTGAAAAGGTGTGAAAAATATGAAGAGCTTCAAATGGTGTCAAAAATATGAGAAGAGTGAAACGGTCTGAAAGATAGATGCGGCATGAAATGGTGTTGAAAAACATGAAGAGCCTGAAAAGTTGTGAAAAATATGAAGAGCTTCAAAAGGTGTGAAATATATGAGGACCATGAAACGGGCTGAAAAATAGAAGCATGAAGTGGTGTGGAAAATCATGAAGAGCCTGAAAAGGTGTGAAAAATATGAAGAGCTTCAAAAGGAGTGAAATATATTAGGAGCATGAAACTCTTGAAAAATAGGAGGAGCATGAAGCGGTGTTCAAAAACATGAAGAGCCTAAAAAGTTGTGAAAAATATGAAAAGTTTCAAAAGGTGTCAAAAATGAGATGAGCATGAAACGGTCTGAAAAATAGGAGGATCATGAAACGGTGTTGATAAACATGAAGAGCCTGAAATGGTGTGAAAAATATGAAGAGTTTCAAAAGTTGTCAAAAATGAGATGAGCATGAAACGGTCTGAAAAATAGGAGGAGCATGAAGCTGTGTTCAAAAATATGAACAGCCTGAAAAGGTGTGAAAAATATGAAGAGCTTCAAAAGGTGTGAAAAATATGAGGAGCATGAAACGTACTGAAAAAGAAGCAGCATGAAACGGTGTTGAAAATCATGAAGAGCCTGAAAAGGTGTGAAAAATATGAAGAGCTTCAAAAGGTGTGAAAAAATATGAGGAGCATGAAACGGCCTGAAAAATAGAAGCAGCATGAAACGATGTTGAAAAATATGAAGAGCCTGAAAAGGTGGGAAAAATATGAAGAGCTTCAAAAGGGGTCAAAAATATAAAGAGCATGAAACGGTCTGTAAAATAGGAGGTTCATGAAGCGGTGTTCAAAATCATGAAGAGCCTGAAAACGTGTGAAAAATATGAAGAGCTTCAAAAGGTGTCAAAAATATGAGGAGCATGAAACGTTCTGAAAAATAGGAGGAGCATGAAACGGTGATCAAAAACATGAGGAGCCTGAAAAGGTGTGAGAAATATGAAGAACTTCAAAAGGTGCAAAATTCATGAGAGCATGAAACGGTCTGAAAAATATGACAAGCATGAAGTGGTGCGGAAAAACATGAAGAGCCTGAAAAGGTGTGAAAAATATGAAGAGCTTCAAATTGTGTCAAAAATATGAGAAGCATGAAACGGTCTGAAAGATAGGAGGAGCATGAAACGGTGATCAGAAACATGAAGAGCCTGAAAAGGTGTGAAAAATATGAAGAGCTTTAAAAGGTGTTAAAAATATGAGGAGCATGAAACGGTCTGAAAAATAGGAGGATTATGAAACGGTGTTCAAAAACATGAAGAGCCTTAAAAGGTGGGAAAAATATGAAGAGCCTCAAAACGTGTCAAAAATATGAGGAGTATGAAACGGTATGATAAATAGCAGGAGCATGAACCGGTGTTGAAAAACATGAAGAGTCTGAAATCGTGTGAAAAATATGAAGAGCTTCAAAAATGGGAAAAAGATGAAGAGCTTCAAACGATGTGAATAATATGCAAAGCTTCAAAAGATGTCAAAAATGAGATGAGCATGAAACGGTCTGAAAAATAAGAGGGGCAAGAAATCGTGTTCAAAAATATGAAGAGCCTGAAAAGGTGTGAAAAATATGAAGAGCTTCAAAAGGTGTGAAAAATATGAGGAGCATGATACGGTCTGAAAAATAGGAGGAGCATGAATCGGTGTTCAATAACATGAACAGCCTGAAAAGGTGTGGAAAATATGTGTAGCTTCAAAAGGTTTTAAATACATGAGGAGCATGAAACTGTCTGAAAAATAAGATTAGCATGAAGCAGTGTTCAAAAACATGAAGAGCCTGAAAAGGTGTGAAAAATATTAAGAACTTCAAAAAGTGTCAAAAATATGAGGAGCATGAAACGGTCTGAAAAATAGGAGGAGCATGAAACGGTGTTCAAAAACATGAAGAGCCTTAAAAGGTGTGAAAAATATGAAGTGATTCAAAAGGTGTCCAAAATATGAGGAGCATGAAACGGTCTGAAAAATAGAAGCGGCATGAAATGGTCTTGAAAAACATGAAGAGCCTGAAAAGGTGTGAATAATATGAAGAGCTTCAAAACGTGTGAAATACATGAGGAGCATGAAACAGGTTGAAAAATAGGAGAAGCATGAAATGGTGTGGAAAAACATGAAGAGCCTGAAAAGGAGTGAAAAATATGAACAGCTTAAAAAGGTGTGAAATACAATAGGAGCATGAAACTCTCTGAAAAATAGGAGGAGCATGAAGTGGTGTTCAAAAACATGAAGAGCCTAAAAAGTTGTGAAAAATATGAAAACCTTCAAAAGGTGTCAAAAAATAGATGAGCATGAAACGGTCTGAAAAATAGGAGGATCATGAAACGGTGTTGAAAGACATGAAGATCCTGAAAAGGCGTCAAAAATATGAAGAGCTTCAAAAGGTGTGAAAAATATGGAGTGCATGAAACGGTTTGAACAATAGAAGCAGCATGAAACGGTGTTGAAAAACATGAAGAGAATGAAAAGGTGTGAAAAATATGAAGAGGTTCAAAAGGTGTCAAAAATATGAGGAGCATGAAACGTTCTGAAAAATAGGATGAGCATGAAACGGTGATCAAAAACATGAAGAGCCTGAAAAGGTGTGAAAAATAGTAAAAGCCTCACAAAGTGTCAAAAATATGAGGAGCATGAAACGGTCTGAAAAATTGCAGGAGCTTGAAGTGGTGTTGAAAAACATGAAGAGTCTGAAAACGTGTGAAAATAAGAAGAGCTTCAAAAATATGAGAAATATGAAGAGCTTCAAAAGGTATCAAAATGAGATGAGCATGAACCGGTCTGAAAAATAGGAGGAGCATGAAGTGGGGTTGAAAAAATGAAAAGCCTGAAAAGGTGTGAAATATATGAAGTGCTTCAAAGGTGTCAAAAATATGAGGAGAATGAAACGGTCTGAAAAATAGGAGGAGCATGAAGCGGTGTTGAAAATCATGAAGAGCCTGAAAACGTGTGAAAAATATGAAGACCTTCAAAAAGTGTGAAAAATATGAAGAGTTTCAAAAGGTGTGAAAAAAGAGATGAGCATGAAAAGGTGTGAAAAATAGGAGGAGCATGAAGCGGTGTTGAAAATCATGAAGAGCCTGAAAAGGTGTGAAAAATATGAAGAGCTTCAAAAGGTGTCAAAATGAGATGAGCATGAAACGGTCTGAAAAACAGGAGGAGAATGAAGCGGTGTTGAAAATCATCAAGAGCATGAAAAGGTGTGAAAAATATGAAGAGCTTCAAAAGGTGTCAAAAAGGGATGAGCATGAAAAGGTCTGAAAAATAGGAGGAGCAAGAAGTGGTGTTGAAAAAAATGAGAAGCCTGAAAAGGTGTGAAATATATGAAGAGCTTCAAAAGGTGTGAAATACATGAGGAGCATGAAACTCTCTGAAAAATAGAAGGAGCATGAAGTGTTGTTGTAAAACATGAAGAGCCTGAAAAAGTGTGAAAAATATGAAGAGCTTCAAAAGTTGTCCAAAATATGAGGAGCATGAAACGGTCTGAAAAATAGCAGGAGCATGAAGCGGTGTTGAAAACCATGAAGAGCCTGAAAAGGTGTGAAAAATATGAAGAGCTTCAAAAGGTGTCCAAAATATGAGGAGCATGAAACGGTCTGAAAAATAGCAGGAGCATGAAGCGGTTTTGAAAAACATGAAGAGCCTGAAACGGTGTGAAAAATATGAAGAGCTTCAAAGTTGTGAAAAATATGAAGAGCTTCAAAAGGTGTCAAAAATCAGATGAGTATGAACCGGTTTGAAAAATAGGAGGAGCATGAAGCGGTGTTGAAAAACATGAAGCGCCAGAAAAGGTGTGAAAAATATGAAGAGCTTCAAAAGGTGTCAAAAATATGAGGAGCATGAAAGAGCCTGAAAAATAATATGAGCATGAAGTGTTGTTGAAAACATGAAGAGATTGAAATGTTGTGAAAAATATGAAGAGCTTCAAAAGGTGTCAAATATATGAGGAGCGTGATACGGTCTGAAAAATAGGAGGAGCATGAAGTGTTTTTGAAAACATGAAGAGACGGAAAAGTTGTGAATAATATGAAGCGCTTCAAAAGGTGTCAAATACATGAGGAGGATGAAATGGTCTGAAAAATAGGAGGATCATGAAGCGGTGTTGAAAAAGTAGAAGAGCCTGTAAAGTTGTGAAAAACAGGAAGAGTTTCAAAAGGTGTCAAAAATATGAGGAGCATGAAACGGTCTGAAAAATAATAGGAGCATGAAACGGTGTTGACAATCATGAAGAGCCTGAAAAGGTGTGAAAAATATGAAGAGATTCAAAAGGTGTCAAACATATGAGGAGCAAGAAACAGTCTGAAAAACAGGATGAGCATGAAACGGTATTGAAAAAGATGAAGAGCAGGAAAAGGTGTGAAAAATATGAAGAGCTTAAAAACGTGTCAAAAATATGAGGAGCATGAAACGGTCTGAAAAATAGAAGCAGCATGAAGCGGTGTTCAAAAACATGAAGAGCCTGAAAAGTGTGAAGAATATGAAGAGCTTGAAAAGGTGTCAAAAATATGAGGAGCGTGAAACGGTCTGAAAAATAAGAGGAGCATGAAGCGGTGTTGAAAAACATGAAGAGTCTGAAAACGTATGAAAAATATGAAGAGCTTCAAAAGATGTGAAAAATATGAAGAGCTTCAAAAGGCGTCAAAAATATGAGGAGCATGAAACGGTCTGAAATATAGGAGAGGCATGAAGTTGTGTTGAAAAATATGAAGAGCCTGAAAAGGTGTGAAATATATGAAGAGCTTGAAAAGGTCTGAAATATATGAGGAGCATGAAACTGTCTGAAAAATAGGAGGTGCATGAAGTGGTGTTCAAAAACATGAAGAGCCTGAAAAGATGTGAAAAATATGAAGAGCTTCAAAAGGTGTCAAAAATATGAGGAGCATGAAACTGTCTGAAAAATAGGATGAGCATGAAACGGTTTTTAAAAAGATGAAGAGCATGAAAAGATGGGAAAAATATGTAGAGCTTCAAAAGGTGTCAAAATTATGAGAAGCATGAAACGGTCTGAAAAATAGGAGGAACATGAAGTGTTGTTGAAAAACATGAAGAGCCTGAAAAAGTGTGAAATATATGAAGAGCTTCAAAAGATCTGAAAAAAATGAGGAGCAGGAAACGGTTTGAAAAATATGAGGAGCATGAAACGGTCTGAAAAATATGAGGAGCATGAAGCGGTCATCAAAAACAGGAAGAGCCTGAAAAGGTGTGAAAAATATGAAGAGCTTCAAAAGGTGTGAAAAATATGAGGAGCATGAAACGGTGTTCAAAAACATGAAGAGCATGAAAAGACGTGAATAATATGAAGAGCTTCAAAAGGTGTCAAACATATGAGAAGCATGAAACGGTCTGAAAAATAGGAGGAGCATGAAACGGTGTTGAAAAACATGAAGAGCCTGAAATGGTGTGAAAATGTGAAGAGCTTCAAAATGTGTCAAAAATATGAGGAGCCTGAAAAGTTCTGAAAAATAGTAGGAGCATGAAACGGTGTTGAAAAACATGAAGAGCCTGAAAAGATGTGAAAAATATGAAGAGCTTCAAAAGGTGTCAAAAATATGAGGAGCATAAAACGGTCTAAAAAATAGGAGGAGCATGAAGTGGTCGTCAAAAACAGGAAGAGCCCGAAAAGGTGTGAAAAATATGAAGAGCTTCAAAATGTGTCAAAAATATGAGGAGCATGAAACTGTCTGAAAAATAGGAGGAGCATGAAGCGGTGTTGAAAAACATGAAGAGCTTGAAAAGGTGTGAAATATATGAAGAGCTTCAAAAGATTTCAGAAATGAGAGGAGCATGAAACGGTCTGAAAAATAGGAGAAGCATGAAGCGGTGTTGAAAAACATGAAGAGCCTGAAAAGGTGTGAAAATTATGAATATTTCATAAGATGTGAAAAATATGAAGAACTTCGAAAGCTGTCAAAAATGAGATGAGCATGAAACGGTCTGAGAAATAGGAGAAGCATGAAGTGGTGTTGAAAAACATGAAGAGCCTGAAAAGGTGTGAAAAATATGAAGAGCATCAAAAAATGTCAAAAATATGAGGAGCATGAAATGGTCTGAAAAATAGGAGCAGCAAGAAACGGTGTTCAAAAACATGAAGAGCCTTTAAAGGTGTGAAAAATAGGACAAGCCTCAAAACGTGTCAAAAATATGAGGAGCATGAAACGGTCTGAAAAATAATAGGAGCATGAAGCGGTGTTGAAAAACATGAAGAGTCTGAAAAGGTGTGAAAAATATGAAGAGCTTCAAAAGGTATAAAAAATATGAGGAGCATGAAACGGTCTGAAAAATATGAGGAGCATGAAGCTATGTTGAAAAATATGAAGAGCTTGAAAAGCTTTGAAATATATGAAGAGCTTCAAAAGGTGTGAAATACATGAGGAGCATGAAACGATCTGAAAAATAGGAGGAGCATGAAACGGTGTTCAAAAACATGAAGAGCCTGAAAAGGTGTGAAAAATATGAA
Source organism: Dama dama (assembly GCF_033118175.1). Classification (NCBI taxonomy): domain Eukaryota; kingdom Metazoa; phylum Chordata; class Mammalia; order Artiodactyla; family Cervidae; genus Dama; species Dama dama. The sequence continues at coordinate 582,259 of NW_026870932.1, forward strand.
GAGATTCAAAAAATGTCAAAAATATGAAGAGCATGAAATGGTCTGAAAAATAGGAGCAGCATGAAACGGTGTTCAAAACATGAAGAGCCTGAAAAGGTGTGAAAAATATGAAGACGTTCAAAAGGTGTGGAATACATGAGGAGCATGAAACGGTCTGAAAAAAAACAGGAGCATGAAGCGGTGTTGAAAAACATGAAGAGCCTGAAAAGATGTGAAAAATATGAAGAGCTTCAAAAGGTGTCAAAAATATGAGGAGCATGATTGGAATGAAAAAGAGGAGCAGCATGAAGCGGTGTTGAAAAACATGAAGAGCCTAAAAACGTGTGAAAAATATGAAGAGCTTCAAAAGGTGTTAAAAATACGAGGAGCATGAAACGATATGAAATATAGCAATAGCATGAAGCGGTGTTGAAAAGCATGAAGAGCTTGAAAAGGTGTGAAAAATATGAAGAGCTTCAAAAGGTGTCAGAAATATGAAGAGCTTCAAAAGTTGTCAAAAATGAGATGAGCATGAAACGGTCTAAAAACTAGGAGGAGCATGAAGTGGTGTGGAAAAACATGAAAAGCCTGAAAAGGTTTGAAAAATATGAAGAGTTTCAAAAGGTGTGAAATACATGAGGAGCAAGAAACGGTCTGAAAAAAAGGAGAAGCATGAAGCGGTGTTGAAAAACATGAAGAGCCTGAAAAGGTGTGAAAAATATGAAGAGCTTCAAAAGGTGTGAAATACATGAGGAGCATGAAACGGTCTGAAAAAAAGGAGTAGCATGAGACGGTGTTGAAAAACATGAAGAGCCTGAAAAGATGTGAAAAATATGAAGAGCTTCAAAAGGTGTCAAAATTATGAGGAGCATGAAACGATCTGAAAAATAGGAGGAGCATGAAGCGGTGTTCAAAAACACGAAAAGCCTGTAAAAGTGTGAAAAATATGAAGAGCTTCAAAAGGTGTCAAAAATATGAGGAGCATGAATCGGTATGAAAAAGAGGAGGAGCATGAAGCGGTGTTCAAAAACATGCAGAGTCTGAAAAGGTGTGAAAAATATGAAGAGCTTCAAAAGGTGTCAAAAATATGAGGAGCATGAATCGGTATGAAAAAGAGGAGGAGCATGAAGCGGTGTTGAAAAACATGAAGAGCCTGAAAAAGTGTAAAAAATATGAAGAGCTTCAAAAGATGTGAAAAATATGAACAGCTTCAAAAGGTGTCAAAAATGAGATGAGCATGAAGCAGTCTGAAAAAAGGAGGAGCATGATGCGATGTGCAAAAACATGAACAGCCTGAAAAGGTGTGAAAAATATGAAAATCTTCAAAAGGTGTCAAAAATATGAGGACCATGAAACGGTCTGAAAAATAGGAGGAGCATGAAGTGGTGTTGAAAACCATGAAGTGCCTGAAAAGGTGTGAAAAACATGAAGAGCTTCAAAAGGTGTCAAAAATATGAGGAGCATGAAACGGTCTGAAAAATAGGAGGAGCCTGAAGCTGTGTTCAAAAACATGAAGAGCCTGAAAAGGTGTAAAAAATATGAAGAGCTTCAAAAGGTGTCAAAAATATGAGGAGCATGGAACGGTCTGAAAAATAGGAGGAGCATGAAGCTGTGTTCAAAAACATGAAGAGCCTGAAAAGGTGTGAAAAATATGAAGAGCCTCAAAAGTTGTCAAAAATGAGATGAGCATGAAACGGTGTGAAAAATAGGAGGACCATGAAGCAGTTTTAAAATTCATAAAGAGCCGAAAAAGGTTTGAAAAATATGAAGAGATTCAAAAGGTGTCAAAAATATGAAGAGCTTCAAAAGTTGTGAAAAATATGAGGAGCATGAAACGGTCTGAAAAACAGGAGGAGCATGAAGCAGTGTTCAAAAACATGAAGAGCCTGAAAAGGTGTGAAAAATATGAAGAGCTTCAAAAGGTGAGAAAAATATGAAGAGCTTCAAAAGGTGTCAAAAATTAGATTAGCATGAAAGGGTCTGAAAAATAGGAGGAGCATGAAGTGATGTTGAAAAACATGAAGAGCCTGAGAAGGTGTGAAATATATGAAGAGCTTCAAAAGGTGTGAAAAATATGAAGAGCTTCAAAAGTTGTGAAAAATATGAGAAGCATAAAACGGTCTGAAAAACAGGAGGAGCATGAAACGGGGTTCAAAAACATGAAGAGCCTGAAAAGGTGTGAAAAATATGAAGAGCTTCAAAAGGTGTGATATACATGAGGAGCATGAAACGGTCTGAAAAATAGGAGGAGCATGAAGCGGTGTTGAAAATCATGAAGAGCCTGAAAAGTTGTGAAAAATATGAAGAGCTTCAAAAGGTGTCAAAATGAGATGAGCATGAAACGGTCTGAAAAACAGGAGGAGAATGAAGCGGTGTTGAAAATCATCAAGAGCATGAAAAGGTGTGAAAAATATGAAGAGCTTCAACAGATGTGAAAAATATGCAAAGCTTCAAAAGGTGTCAAAAATGAGATGAGCATGAAACGGTCTGAAAAATAAGAGGAGCATGAAGTCGTGTTCAAAAATATGAAGAGCCTGAAAAGGTGTGAAAAATATGAAGAGCTTCAAAAGGTGTGAAAAAGATGAAGACCTTGAAAAGGTGTGAAAAAAGAAATGAGCATGAAAAGGTCTGAAAAATAGGAGGAGCATGAAGCGGTGTTGAAAATCATGAAGAGCCTGAAAAGGTGTGAAAAATATGAAGAGCTTCAAAAGGTGTGAAATACATGAAGAGCATGAAACTCTCTGAAAAATAGAAGGAGCATGAAGTGGTGTTGAAAAACACGAAGAGCATGAAAAGGTGTGAAAAATACGAAGAGCTTCAAAAGGTGTCCAAAATATGAGGAGCATGAAATGGTCTGAAAAATAGGAGGAGCATGAAGCGGGGTTGAAAAACATGAAGAGCCTGAAAAGGTGTGAAAAATATGAAGAGCTTCAAAATTGTCCAAAATATGAGTAGCATGAATCGGTCTGCAAAATAGGAGGAGCAAGAAACGGTGTTCAAAACATGAAGAGCCTGAAAATGTGTGAAAAATATGAAGAGCTTCAAAAGGTGTGAAATACATGAGGAGGATTAAACGGTCTCAAAAATAGGAGGAGCATGAAGCGGTGTTGAAAAACATGAAGAGCCTGAAAGGTGTGAAAAATATGAAGAGCTTCTAAAGGTGTCAAAAATATGAGGAGCATAAAACGGTCTTAAAAATACGAGGAGCATGAAGTGGTGTTGAAAAACATTAAGAGGCTGAAAAGGTGTGAAATATATGAAGAGCTTCAAAAAGTGTAAAATATATGAGGAGTATGAAACGGTCTGAAAGATAGGAGGATCATGAAATGGTGTTGAAAAACATGAAGAGCCTGAAAAGGTGTGAAAAATATGAAGAGCTACAAAAGGTGTCAAAAATATGAGGAGCATGAAACGGTCTGAAAAATAGGAGGAGCATGAAGCTATTTTCAAAAACATGAAGAGCGTGAAAGGTGTGAAAAATATGAAGAGCTTCAAAAGGTGTGAAAAATATGAGGAGCATGAAACGGTCTGAAAATTAGGAGGAGCATGAAGTGGTTTTCAAAAACATGAAGAGCCTGAAATGGTGTGAAAAATATGAAGAGCTTAAAAAGGTGTCAAATATATGAGGAGCATGAAACGGTCTGAAAAATAGGAGGAGCATGAAGCTATTTTCAAAAACATGAAGAGCATGAAAGGTGTGAAAAATATGAAGAGCTTCAAAAGGTGTGAAAAATATGAGGAGCATGAAACGGTCTGAAAATTAGGAGGAGCATGAAGTGGTGTTCAAAAACATGAAGAGCCTGAAAAGGTGTGAAAAATATGAAGAGCTTAAAAAGGTGTCAAATATATGAGGAGCATGAAACGGTCTGAAAAATAGGAGGAGCATGAAACGGTGTTCAAAAACATGAAGAGCATGAAAAGGTGTGAAAAATATGAAGAGCTTCAAAACGTGTCAAAAATATGAGGAGCATGAAACGGTCTCAAAAATAGAAGCAGCATGAAGCGGTGTTCAAAAACATGAAGAGCCTGAAAAGGTGTGAAAAATATGAAGAGATTCAAAAGGTGTGAAATACATGAGGAGGATTAAACCGTCTGAAAAATAGGAGGAGCATGAAGAGGTGTTGAAAAATATGAAGAGCCTGAAAAGGTGTGAAAATATGAAGAGCTTCAAAAATACGAAAAATATGAAGAGCTTCAAAAGGTGTGACAAATATGAGGAGCAAGAAATGGTCTGAAAAATAGGAGGATTATGAAGCGGTTTTCAAAAACAAGAAGAGCCTGAGAAGGTGTGAAAAATAGTAAAAGCCTCAAAAAGTGTCAAAAATATGAGGAGCATGAAACAGTCTGAAAAATTGCAGGAGCATGAAGTGGTGTTGAAAAACATGAAGAGTCTGAAAACGTGTGAAAATAAGAAGACCTTCAAAAATATGAGAAATATGAAGAGCTTCAAAAGGTATCAAAATGAGATGAGCATGAACCGGTCTGAAAAATAGGAGGAGCATGAAGTGGGGTTGAAAAAATGAAAAGCCTGAAAAGGTGTGAAATATATGAAGTGCTTCAAAGGTTTCAAAAATATGAGGAGAATGAAACGGTCTGAAAAATAGGAGGAGCATGAAGTGGTGTTGAAAAACATGAAGAGCCTGACAAGGTGTGAAAAATATGAGGAACTTCAAACGGTGTGAAATACATGAGGAGCATTAAACGGTCTGAAAAATAGGAGGAGCATGAAGCGGTGTTGAAAAACATGAAGAGCCTGAAAATTTGTGAAAAATATGAAGAGCTTCAAAAGGTGTGTAAAATATGAAGAGCTTCAAAAGGTATCAAAATGAGATGAGAATGAAATGGTCTGAAAAACAGGAGGAGCATGAAGTGGTGTTGAAAAAAATGAAGAGCCTGAAAAGGTGTGAAATATATGAAGAGCTTCAAAAGGTGTGAAAAATATGAAGAGAACGAAATGGTGTGAAAAATAGGAGGAGCATGGAGTGGGGTTGAAAAACATGAAGAGCCTGAAAAGCTTTGAGAAATATGAAGAGCTTCAAAAGGTGTGAAAAATATGAAGAGCTTCAAAAGGTTTCAAAAATATGAGGAGAATGAAACGGTCTGCAACATAGGAGGAGCATGAAATGGTGTTCAAAAACATGAAGAGCCTTAAAAGATGTGAAAAATATGAAGTGATTCAAAAGGTGTGAAATACATGAGGAGGAATAAACGGTCTGAAACATAGGAGGAGCATGAAGCTGTGTTGAAAAACATGAAGAGCCTGAAAACGTGTGAAAAATATGAAGAGCTTCAAAAGGTGTGAAAAATATGAAGAGCTTCAAAAAGTGTCAAAAATTAGATGAGCATGAAACGGTCTGAAAAATAGGAGTAGCATGAAGTGGTGTTGAAAAATATGAAGAGCCTGAAAAGGTGTGAAAAATATGAAGAGCTTCAAAATGAGTGAAAAATATGAAGAGCTTCAAAAGGTGTCAAAATGAGATGAGCATGAAACGGTCTGAAAAATAGGAGGAGAATGAAGCGGTGTTGAAAAAAAATGAAGAGCCTGAAGAGGTGTGAAAAATATGAAAAGCTTCAAAAGGTGTCAAAAATATGAGGAGCACGAAACGGTCTGAAAAATACGAGGAGCATGAAGCGGTGTTCAAAAACATGAAGAGCCTGAAAAGGTGTGAAAAATATGAAGAGCTTCAAAAGGTGTCAAAATGAGATGAGCATGAAACGGTCTGAAAAACAGGAGGAGAATGAAGCGATGTTGAAAATCATCAAGAGCCTGAAAAGTTGTGAGAAATATAAAGAGCTTCAAAAGGTGTCTAAAATATGAGGAGCATGAAACAATCTGAAAAATAGGAGGAGCATGAAGCTGTGTTCAAAAATAAGAAGAGCCTGAAAAGGTGTGAAATATATGAACAGCTTCAAAAGGTGTCAAAAATATGAGGAGCATGAAACGGTCTGAAAAATAGGAGGAACATGAAGCGGTGTTCAAAAACATGAAAAGCCTGAAAAAGTGTGAAAAATATGAAGAGCTTCAAAAGGTGTCAAAATGAGATGAGAATGAAACGGTCTGAAAAATAGGAGGAGAATGAAGCGGTGTTGAAAAACATGAAGAGTCTGAAAACGTGTGAAAAATATGAAGAGCTTCAACAGGTGTGAAAATTATGAAGAGCTTCAAATGGTGTCAAATATTAGATGAGCCTGAAACGGTCTGAAAAATAGGAGGAGCATGAAGCGGTGTTCAAAAATATGAAGAGCCTGAAAAGGTGTGAAATATATGAAGAGCTTGAACAGGTGTCAAAAATATGAGGAGAATGAAACGGTCTGAAAAATAGGAGGAACATGAAGCGGTGTTAAAAAACATGAAGTGCCTGAAAAGGTGTGAAAAATATGAAGAGTTTCTAAAAGTGTCAAAATGAGATGAGCATGAAACGGTCTGAAAAATAGGAGGAGAATGAAGAGGTGTTGAAAATCATCAAGAGCCTGAAAAGGTGTGAAAAATATGAAGAGCTTCAAAAGGTGTGAAATACATGAGGAGCATGAAACTCTTTGAAAAATAGAAGCAGCTTGAAGTGTTGTTGTAAAACATGAAGAGCCTGAAAACGTGTGAAAAATGTGAAGTGCTTCAAAAGGTGTCAAAAATATGAGGAGCATGAAACGGTCTGAAAAATAGGAGGAGCATGTAACGGTGATTAAAACATGACGAGCCTGAAAAGGTGTGAAAAATATGAAGAGCTTCAAAAGGTGTGAAATACATGAGGAGCATGAAACGGTCTGAAAAATAGGAGGAGCATTAACCAGTGTTCAAAAACATGAAGAGCCTGAAAAGGTGTGAAAAATATGAAGAGCTTCAAAAGGTGTCAAAAATATGAAGAGCATGAAATGTTCTGAAAAATAGGAGGATAATGAGGCAGTGTTCAAAAACATGAAGAGCCTGAAAAGGTGTGTAAAATATGAAGAGCTTCAAAAGGTGTGAAATACATGAGGAGCATGAAACTCTCTGAAAAATAGATGGAGGATGAAGTGTTGTTGTAAAACATGAAGAGCCTGAAAAGGTGTGAAAAATATGAAGAGCTTCAAAAGGTGTCTAAAATATGAGGAGCATGAAACAATCTGAAAAATAGGAGGAGCATGAAGCGGTGTTCAAAAATATGAAGAGCCTGAAAAGGTGTGAAATATCTGAACAGCTTCAAAAGGTGTCAAAAATATGAGGAGCATGAAACGGTCTGAAAAATAGGAGGAACATGAAGCGGTGTTCAAAAACATGAAAAGCCTGAAAAAGTGTGAAAAATATGAAGAGCTTCAAAAGGTGTCAAAATGAGATGAGCATGAAACGGTCTGAAAAATAGGAGGAGAATGAAGCGGTGTTGAAAAACATGAAGAGCCTGAAAACGTGTGAAAAATATGAAGAGCTTCAACAGGTGTGAAAATTATGAAGAGCTTCAAATGGTGTCAAATATTAGATGAGCCTGAAACGGTCTGAAAAATAGGAGGAGCATGAAGCGGTGTTCAAAAATATGAAGAGCCTGAAAAGCTGTGAAATATATGAAGAGCTTGAAAAGGTGTCAAAAATATGAGGAGAATGAAACGGTCTGAAAAATAGGAGGAAGATGAAGCGGTGTTAAAAAACATGAAGAGCCTGAAAAGGTGTGAAAAATATGCAAAGCTTCAAAAGGTGTCAAAAATGAGATGAGCATGAAACGGTCTGAAAAATAAGAGGAGCATGAAGTCGTGTTCAAAAATATGAAGAGCCTGAAAAGGTGTGAAAAATATGAAGAGCTTCAAAAGGTGTGAAAAAGATGAAGAACTTGAAAAGTTGCGAAAAAAGAAATGAGCATGAAAAGGTCTGAAAAATAGGAGGAGCATGAAGCGGTGTTGAAAATCATGAAGAGCCTGAAAAGGTGTGAAAAATATGAAGAGCTTCTAAAGGTGTGAAAAACAAATGAGCATGAAAAGGTCTGAAAAATAGGAGGAGCATGAAGCGGTGTTGAAAATCATGAAGAGCCTGAAAAGGTGTGAAAAATATGAAGAGCTTCAAAAGGTGTGAAATACATGAAGAGCATGAAACTCTCTGAAAAATAGAAGGAGCATGAAGTGGTGTTGAAAAACATGAAGAGCATGAAAAGGTGTGAAAAATATGAAGAGCTTCAAAAGGTGTCCAAAATATGAGGAGCATGAAATGGTTTGAAAAATAGGAGGAGCATGAAGCGGGGTTGAAAAACATGAAGAGCCTGAAAAGGTGTGAAAAATATGAAGAGCTTCAAAATTGTCCAAAATATGAGGAGCATGAATCGGTCTGCAAAATAGGAGGAGCAAGAAACAGTGTTCAAAACATGAAGAGCCTGAAAATGTGTGAAAAATATGAAGAGCTTCAAAAGGTGTGAAATACATGAGGAGGATTAAACGGTCTCAAAAATAGGAGGAGCATGAAGCGGTGTTGAAAAACATGAAGAGCCTGAAAGGTGTGAAAAATATGAAGAGCTTCTAAAGGTGTCAAAAATATGAGGAGCATAAAACGGTCTTAAAAATACGAGGAGCATGAAGTGGTGTTGAAAAACATTAAGAGGCTGAAAAGGTGTGAAATATATGAAGAGCTTCAAAAGGTGTCAAATATATGAGGAGTATGAAACGGTCTGAAAGATAGGAGGATCATGAAATGGTGTTGAAAAACATGAAGAGCCTGAAAAGGTGTGAAAAATATGAAGAGCTACAAAAGGTGTCAAAAATATGAGGAGCATGAAACGGTCTGAAAAATAGGAGGAGCATGAAGCTATTTTCAAAAACATGAAGAGCGTGAAAGGTGTGAAAAATATGAAGAGCTTCAAAAGGTGTGAAAAATATGAGGAGCATGAAACGGTCTGAAAATTAGGAGGAGCATGAAGTGGTGTTCAAAAACATGAAGAGCCTGAAAAGGTGTGAAAAATATGAAGAGCTTAAAAAGGTGTCAAATATATGAGGAGCATGAAACGGTCTGAAAAATAGGAGGAGCATGAAACGGTGTTGAAAAACATGAAGAGCCTGAAAAGGTGTGAAAAATATGAAGAGCTTCAAAACGTGTCAAAAATATGAGGAGCATGAAACGGTCTCAAAAATAGAAGCAGCATGAAGCGGTGTTCAAAAACATGAAGAGCCTGAAAAGGTGTGAAAAATATGAAGAGATTCAAAAGGTGTGAAATACATGAGGAGGATTAAACCGTCTGAAAAATAGGAGGAGCATGAAGCGGTGTTGAAAAATATGAAGAGCCTGAAAAGGTGTGAAAATATGAAGAGCTTCAAAAGGTGTGATATACATGAGGAGCATGAAACGGTCTGAAAAATAGGAGGACCATGAAGCGTTGTTCAAAAACATGAAGAGCCTGAAAAGGTGTGAAAAATATGAAGAGCTTCAAAAGGTGTCAAATATATGAGGAGCATGACGGTCTGAAAAATAGAAGGAGCATGAAGCGATGTTCAAAAACATGAAGAGCCTGAAAAGGTGTGAAAAATATGAAGAGCTTTAAAAGATGTGAAAATACGAAGAGCTTCAAAAGATGTGAAAAATACGAAGAGCTTCAAAAGGTGACAAAAATGTGATGAGCATGAAACGGTCTGAAAAATATGAGGAGCATGAAGCGGTGTTGGAAATCATGAAGAGTCTGAAAAGATGTGAAATATATGAAGAGCTTCAAAAGGTGTCAAAAATATGAGGAGCATGAAACGGTGATTAAAACATGACGAGCCTGAAAAGGTGTGAAAAATATGAAGAGCTTCAAAAGGTGTGAAATACATGAGGAGCATGAAACGGTCTGAAAAATAGGAGGAGCATTAACCAGTGTTCAAAAACATGAAGAGCCTGAAAAGGTGTGAAAAATATGAAGAGCTTCAAAAGGTGTCAAAAATATGAAGAGCATGAAATGTTCTGAAAAATAGGAGGATCATGAAGCAGTGTTCAAAAGCATGAAGAGCCTGAAAAGGTGTGTAAAATATGAAGAGCTTCAAAAGGTGTGAAAAATATGAGGAGCATGAAACGGTCTGAAAAATAGAAGCGGCATGAAATGGTGTTGAGAAACATGAAGAGTCTGAAAAGGTGTGAATAATATGAACAGCTTCAAAAGGTGTGAAATACAATAGGAGCATGAAACTCTCTGAAAAATAGGAGGAGCATGAAGTGGTGTTCAAAAACAAGAAGAGCCTAAAAAGTTGTGAAAAATATGAAAAGCTTCAAAAGGTGTCAAAAATGAGATGAGCATGAAACGGTCTGAAAAATAGGAGGATCATGAAACGGTGTTGAAAGACATGAAGAGCCTGAAAAGGCGTCAAAAATATGAAGAGTTTCAAAAGGTGTCAAAAATATGAGGAGCATGAAACGGTCTGAAAAATAGGAGGAGCATGTAGCTGTGTTCAAAAACATGAAGAGCCTGAAAAGGTGTGAAAAATATGAAGAGCTTCAAAAGGTGTGAAAAATATGGAGAGCATGAAACGGTGTGAACAATAGAAGCAGCATGAAACGGTGTTGAAAAACATGAAGAGCCTCAAAACGTGTGAAAAATATGAAGAGCTTCAAAAGGTGTGAAAAATATGAAGAGCTTCAAATGTGTCAAAAATGAGATGAGCATGAAACGGTCTGAAAAATAGGAGGAGCATGAAGTGGATATGAAAAAAATGAAGAGAGTGAAAAGGTGTGAAAAATATGAAAAGCTTCAAAAGGTGTCAAAAATGACATGAGCATGAAACGGTTTGAAAAAAAGGAGGAGCATGAAGTTGTGTTTAAAAAATTGAAGAGACAGAAAAGTGTGAAAAATATGAGGATCATCGAAAGGTGTCAAAAATATGAGGAGCATGAAAAGGTCTGCAAAAAGGAGGAGCATGAAGTGGTGTTGAAAAACTTGAAGAGCCTGAAAAGGTGTGAAAAATAGAAAAGCTTCAAAATCTGTCAAAAATATGAGGAGCATGAAACGGTCTGAAAAATAGGAGGCACATGAAGCGGTGTTCAAAAACATGACGAGCCTGAAAAGGTGTGAAAAATATGAAGAGCTTCAAAAGATGTCAAAAATATGATGAGAATGAAACGGTCTGAAAAATATGAGGAGCATGAAGCTAAGTTGAAAAACATGAAGAGCTTGAAAAGCTTTGAAATATATGAAGAGCTTCAAAAGTTGTGAAATACATGAGGAGCATGAAACGGTCTGAAAAATAGGAGAAGCATGAAATGGTGATCAAAAACATGAAGAGCCTGAAAAGGTGTGAAAAATATGAAGAGCTTCAAAACGTGTCAAAAATATGAGGAGCATGAAACGGTCTGAAAAATATGAGGAGCATGAAGCTAAGTTGAAAAACATGAAGAGCTTGAAAAGCTTTGAAATATATGAAGAGCTTCAAAAGTTGTGAAATACATGAGGAGCATGAAACGATCTGAAAAATAGGAGGAGCAAGAAGCAGTGTTCAAAAATATGAAGAGCCTGAAAACTTGTGAAAAATATGAAGAGCTTCAAAAGGGGTCAAAAATATGAAGATCATGAAACCATCTGAAAAATAGGAGGAGCATGAGGTGGTGTTGAAAAACATGAAGAGCCTGAAAAGGTGTGAAATATATGAAGAGCTTCAAAAGATTTCAGAAATGAGAGGAGCATGAAACGGTCTGAAAAGTAGGAGAAGCATGAAGCGGTGTTGAAAAACATGAAGAGCCTGAAAAGGTGTGAAAAATATGAATATTTCAAAAGATGTGAAAAATATGAAGAACTTTAAAAGCCGTCAAAAATGAGATGAGCATGAAACGGTCTGAGAAATAGGAGAAGCATGAAGTGGTGTTGAAAAACATGAAGAGCCTGAAAAGGTGTGAAAAATATGAAGAGCTTCAAAAAATGTCAAAAATATGAGGAGCATGAAATGGTCTGAAAAATAGGAGCAGCATGAAACGGTGTTCAAAAACATGAAGAGCCTTTAAAGGTGTGAAAAATAGGACAAGCCTCAAAACGTGTCAAAAATATGAGGAGCATGAAACGGTCTGAAAAATAATAGGAGCATGAAGCGGTGTTGAAAAACAGGAAGAGTCTGAAAAGGTGTGAAAAATATGAAGAGCTTCAAAAGGTATAAAAAATATGAGGAGCATGAAACGGTCTGAAAAATATGAGGAGCATGAAGCTATGTTGAAAAATATGAAGAGCTTGAAAAGCTTTGAAATATATGAAGAGCTTCAAAAGGGGTGAAATACATGAGGAGCATGAAACGATCTGAAAAATAGGAGGAGCATGAAACGGTGTTCAAAAACATGAAGAGCCTGAAAAGGTGTGAAAAATATGAAGAGCTTCAAAAAATGTCAAAAATATGAGGAGCATGAAATGGTCTGAAAAATAGGAGCAGCATGAAACGGTGTTCAAAACATGAAGAGCCTGAAAAGGTGTGAAAAATATGAAGAGATTCAAAAGGTGTGGAATACATGAGGAGCATGAAACGGTCTGAAAAAAAACAGGAGCATGAAGCGGTGTTGAAAAACATGAAGAGCCTGAAAAGATGTGAAAAATATGAAGAGCTTCAAAAGGTGTCAAAATTATGAGGAGCATGAAACGATCTGAAAAATAGGAGGAGCATGAAGCGGTGTTCAAAAACATGAAAAGCCTGAAAAGGTGTGAAAAATATGAAGAGCTTCAAAAGGTGTCAAATATGAGGAGTATGAAACGGTCTCAAGAATCGGAGGAGCATGAAGTGGTCTTGAAAAACATGAAGAGGCTGAAACGATGTGAAAAATATGAAGACCTTCAAAAGGTGTCAAAAATATGAGGAGCATGAAACGGTTTCAAAAAGAGGAGGAGCATGAAGAAGTGTTCAAAAACATGAAGAGCCTGAAAAGGTGTGAAAAATATGAAGTGCTTCAAAAGGTGTCAAATATGAGGAGCATGAAACGGTATGATAAGTAGCAGGAGCATGAAGCGGTGTTGAAAAACATGAAGAGTCTGAAATCGTTTGAATTATGAAGAGCTTCAAAATGTTAAAAATATGAAGAGCTTCAAAAGGTGTAAAAAATATGAAGAGCTTCAAAAGGTGTCAAAAATTAGATGAGCATGAAACGGTCTAAAAAATAGGAGGAGCAACAAGTAGTGTTGAAAAAAATGAAGAGCCTGAAAAGGTGTGAAAAATATGAAGAGCTTCAAAAGGTGTGAAAAATATGAGGAGCATGATACGGTCTGAAAAATAGAAGGAGCATGAAGCGGTGTTCAAAAACATGAAGAGCCTGAAAAGTTGTGAAAAATATGCAAAGCTTCAAAAGGTGTCAAAAATGAGAGGAACATGAAACGGTCTGAAAAATAGGAGAAACATGAAGTCATGTTCAAAAATATGAAGAGACTGAAAAGGTGTGAAAAATATGAAGAGCTTCAAAAGTTGTGAAAAATATGAGGAGCATGATATGGTCTGAAAAATAGGAGGAGCATGAAGCGGTGTCCAAAAACATGAAGAGCCTGAAAAGTTGTGAAAAATATGAAAAGCTTCAAAAGGTGTCAAAAATGAGATGAGCATGAAACGGTCTGAAAAATAGAGGTGCATGAAGCAGTGTTGAAAAACATGGAGAGCCTGAAAAGGTGTGAGAAATATGAAGAACTTCAAAATGTGTGAAATATATGAGAAGCCTGAAACGGTCTGAAAAATAGGAGGAGCATGACGCGGTGTTCAAAAACATGAAGAGCCTGAAAAGGTGTGAAAAATATGAAGAGCTTCAAAAGGTGTCAAAAATATGAGGAGCATGAAACAATCTGAAAAATAGGAGGAGCATGAAGCGGTGTTCAAAAATATGAAGAGCCTGAAAAGGTGTGAAATATATGAAGAGCTTCAAAAGGTGTCAAAAATATGAGGAGCATGAAACGGTCTGAAAAATAGGAGGAACATGAAGCGGTGTTCAAAAACATGAAAAGCCTGAAAAGGTGTGAAAAATATGAAGAGCTTCAAAAGGTGTCAAAAATATGAGGAGCATGAAACGTTCTGAAAAATAGGACGAGCCTGAAGCGGTGTTGAAAAACATGAAGAGCCTGAAAAGGTGTGAAATATATGAAGAGCTTCAAAAGGTGTCAAAAATATGAGGAGCATGAAAGGGTCTGAAAAATAGGAGGAGCATGAAGTGGTGTTGAAAAAAATAAAGAGCCTGAAAAGGTGTGAAATATATGAAGAGCTTGAAAAGGTGTCAAAAATATGAGCTGAATGAAACGGTCTAAAAATAGGAGGAGCATGAAGAGGTGTTAAAAAACATGAAGAGCTTGAAAAGGAGTGAAAAATATGAAGACCTTCAAAATGTGTCAAAAATATGAGGAGCAAGAAACGGTTTGAAAAAGAGGAGGAGCATGAAGAAGTGTTCAAAAACATGAAGAGCCTGAAAAGGTGTGAAAAATATGAAGAGCTTCAAAAGGTGTCAAATATGAGGAGCATGAAACGGTATGATAAATAGCAGGAGCATGAAGCGGTGTTGAAAAACATGAAGAGTCTGAAATCGTTTGAAAATTATGAAGAGCTTCACAAATGTTAAAAATAGGAAGAGCTTCAAAAGGAGTAAAAAATATGAAGAGCTTCAAAAGGTGTCAAAAATATGAGGAGCATAAAACGGTCTGAAAAATAGGAGGAGCATGAAGCGGTGTTGAAAAACATGAAGAGCCTGAAAAGGTGTGAAAAATATGAAGAGCTTCAAAAGGTGTTAAAAATATGAGGAGCATGAAACCGTCTGAAAAATAGGAGGAGCATGAAACGGTGTTCAAAAACATGAAGAGCCTGAAAAGCTGTGAAAAATATGAAGAGCTTCACAAGGTGTGAAAAATATGAAGAGCATGAAACGATCTGAAAAATAGGAGGAGCATGAGACGGTGTTCAAAAACATGAAGAGCCTGTAAAGCTGTGAAAAATATGAAGAGCTTCACAAGGTGTGAAAAATATGAAGAGCATGAAACGATCTGACAAATAAGAGGAGCATGAAACGGTGTTGAAAAACATGAAGAGACTGAAAACGTGTGAAAAATACGAAGAGCTTAAAAAGGTATGAAAAATATGAAGAGCGTCACAAGGTGTCAAAAATATGAGGAGCATGAAACGATTTGAAAAATATGAGGAGCATGAAGCGGTGTTCAAAAACATGAGGAGCCAGAAAAGGTGTAAAAAATATGAAGAGCTTCAAAGGTGTCAAAAATATGAGGAGCATTAAACGATCTGAAAAATATGAGGAGCATGAAGCAGTGTTCAAAAACATGAAGAGCCTGAAAAGGTGTGAAAAATAT
This sequence comes from Dama dama, assembly GCF_033118175.1. Classification (NCBI taxonomy): domain Eukaryota; kingdom Metazoa; phylum Chordata; class Mammalia; order Artiodactyla; family Cervidae; genus Dama; species Dama dama. The sequence continues at coordinate 597,453 of NW_026870932.1, forward strand.
GAAGAGCGTCAAAACGTGTCAAAAATATGAGGAGCATGAAACGTTCTGAAAAATAGGAGAAGCATGAAGTGGGGTTGAAAAACATGAAGTGTCTGAAAAGGTGTGAAAAATACGAAGAGCTTCAAAAAGTGTCAAATATATGAGGAGCATGAAACGGTCTGAAATATAGGAGGATCAGGAAGCGGTGTTGAAAAACATGAAGAGCCTGAAATGGTGTGAAAAATGTGAAGAGCTTCAAAAGGTGTCAAAAATATGAGGAGCATGAAACGGTCTGAAAATTAGGAGGAACATGAAACGGTGATAAAAAACATGAAGAGTCTGAAAAGGTGTGAAAAATATTAAGATCTTCAGAAGGTGTCAAAAATATGAGGAGCATGAAACGGTCTGAAATATAGGAGGAGCATGAAACGGTGTTGAAAAACATGAAGAGCCTGAAAAGGTGTGAAAAATATGAAGAGCGTAAAAAGGTGTGAAACACATGAGGAGCATTAAACGCTCTGAAAATAGTAGAAGCATGAAGTGGTGTTCAAAAACATGAAGAGCCTGAAAAGGTGTGAAAAATATGAAGAGCTTCAAAAGGTGTCAAAAATTAGATGAGCAAGAAAAGGTCTGAAAAATAGGAGGAGCATGAAACGGTGTTGAAAAACATGAAGAGCCTGAAAAGGTGTGAAAAATATCAAGAGCTTCAAAAGGTGTGAAAATTATGAGGAGCAAGAAAAGGTCTGAAAAATAGGAGGAGCATGAAACGGTGTTGAAAAACATGAAAAGCCTGAAAAGGTGTGAAAAATATGAAGAGCTTCTAAAGGTGTCAAAAATATGAGGAGCATGAAACGATCTGAAAAATATGAGGAGCATGAAGCGGTGTTCAAAAACATGAGAAAGCTGAAAAGGTGTGAAAAATATGAAGAGCGTCAAAAGGTGTCAAAAATATGAGGAGGATGAAATGATCTGAAAAATATGAGGAGCATGAAGCGGTGTTCAAAAACATGACGAGCCTCAAAATATGTGAAAAATATGAGGATCTTCAAAGCTGTCAGAAATATGTGGCGCATGAAACGGTCTGAAAAATAGGAGGAGCATGAAAAGTTTTTCAAATATATGAAGAGCCTGAATAGGTGTGAAAAATAGGAAGAGCTTCAAAAGGTGTCAAAAATATGAGGAGCATGAAACTGTCTGACATATAGGAGGAGCATGAAGTGGTGTTCAAAAACATGGACACCCTGAAACGGTCTGAAAAATACGAGGAGCATGAAACGGTCTAAAAAATAGGAGGAGCACGGAGCGGTGTTCAAAAGCATGAAGAGCCTGAAAAGGTGTGAAAAATAGGAAGAGCTTCAAAAGGTGTGAAATATATGAGGAGCTTGAAACGCTCTGAAAAACAGGAGGAGCATGAAGCGGTGTTGAAAAACATGAAGAGCATGAAAAAGTGTGAAAAATAAGAAGAGCTTCAAAAGGTGTGAAAAATATGAAGAGCTTCAAAATGTGTCAAAAATATGAGGAGCATGAAACGGTGTGAAAAATAGGAGGAGCAAGAAACTGTGTTGAAAAACAAGAAGAGTCTGAAAACGTGTGAAATATATGAAGAGCTTCAAAAGGTGTCAAAAATGAGATGATAATGAAGCGGTCTGAAAAATTGGAGGAGCATGAAGCGCTGTTGAAAACCATGAAGAGCCTGAAAAGGTGTGAAAAATATGAAGAGCTTCAAAAGGTGTGAAAAATATGAAGAGCTTCAAAAGGAGACAAAGATATAAGGAGCATGAAACTGTCTGAAAAATAGGAGGAGCATGAAACGGTGTTGAAAAACATGAAGAGCCTGAAAACGTGTGAAAAATATGAAGAGTTTCAAAAGATGTGAAAAATAAGAAGAGCTTCAAAAGGTTTCAAATATATGAGGAGCATGAAACGGTCTGAAAAATAGGAGGAGTATGAAGCGGTGTTGAAAAACTTGAAGAGGCTGAAAACGTGTGAAAAATATGAAGAGCTTCAAAACGTGTGAAAATATGAAGAGCTTCCAAAGGTGTCAAAAATGAGATGAGCATGAAACGGTCTGAAAATTAGGAGGACTATGAAGTGGTGGTGAAAAATATGAAGAGCCTGAAAAGGTGTGAAATATATGAAGAGCTTCAAAAGGTTTCAAAAATACGAGGAGCATGAAACGGTCTGAAAAATAGGAGGAGCATGAAGCGGTGTTCAAAAATATGAAGAGTCAGAAAAGCTGTGAAAATTATGAAGAGCTTCAAAAGGTGTCAAAAATATGAGGAGCATGAAACAGTCTGAAAAATAGGAGGAGCATGAAGCTGTGTTCAAAAACATGAAGAGTCAGAAAAGCTGTGAAAAATAGGAAGAGCTTCAAAAGATGTGAAATATATGAGGAACATGAAACGGTGTGAAAAATAGGAGGAGCATGAAGCTGTGTTCAAAAGCATGAGGGCCTGAAAAAGAGTGAAATATATGAATAGCTTCAAAAGTTGTGAAATACATGAGGAGCATGAAACAGTTTGAAAAATAGGAGGAACATGAAGCGGTGTTCAAAAACATGAAGAGCCTG